>NC_133167.1:37073333-37738750 GCF_040802235.1 Manis javanica
ATTGTATGTCCATGACTCCTTTATCATATATTAATTAACCATATATGTTTGGGTTAATGTCTGGACTCTCTATTCTGTTCCATTAGTCTATGGGTCTGTTCTTGTGCTAGTACCAAATTGTCTTGATTACTGTGGCTTTGTAGTAAGAGTTTGAAGTTGGGGAGTGAGATCCCCACTGCTTTATTCTTCCTTCTCAGGTTGATTTGGCTATTCGGGGTCTTTTGTGGCTCCATATGAATTTTAGAACCTCCTTTATTTTTTATTAGGTAAGTTGTGATTATGATGAATTGTGACAGGGCTTAATATCTCAATTGCATTTTCAAAAGCAGACCATGGGATATTTTCAGAAAATACACTCAACTCATTAGTAGCTGATTTAGTAGTCTTACTACAATTGCCTTAAAGCAGTAGTATTGACTCATATTTTTTATTACGTTAGCAGTAATCAAAACGAGAAGACTGTGGCTAAAGAACCAGTTAGAGTACAGGAGAAATATGAGGTTAAAGCCACTGAAAATATAGGCAATATTTTACAAAGATAGATAATATAGGTAACTCAAAAACAAACTGCCTGCATATATTTAATTATGTATTACATATTTTAAGCATAGCCATGCTTTATAAAATATTAATATATTGACAAGGCAAAAAAAAATTCTGAAATATCCTAAATTAAGTGACATAAGTGGCAGAGAAGGAGAGAGAATGACAAGGTCATAATCAGTCAATAGCTATTGGACAGAGCTAAGGAGAAACTTATTTTAACAATTACCTGGAAAGTGCCAGAACTACCGCATCCCCCTTGCATGTGACCAGTGTCTGTCCAACTACCATCAACAACAAATCCATAAGTCTTCTCCATGGACTAACCACCTACCCCAGGACTTTCCCTGCTTCATATTAGCCTGCCTTCCTTATCTGTAGGCAAGACGAATTTAAAGAACTTTCTTTCCTTGGGATCCCTCATAAAAGTGCCCTGTTTCTTGAGTCTGGCAGACAAGTTGTTTCTGTTAATCGGCCTTGCTGCTGGTGAAGCAGGAACTTCCTACCCAGGACCCAGTCCTTTATCTGGCTCAAGAAACAGGGCACTTTTCCTATTCTTTAAATTAGAGCTCCTATACATCCTTTTTCTGCAACTGGTTATTTTTCTTACCTTACTTGTTTTTCTTCATATTTCTGTAGTAATTCTTTTGAAACTGTTATTTTCAACATCTTAGAAATATTTTGAAGTAGAAAAACATGCTCCCCCCCAATTCTGTTTTAATGTGTATATGCAGAAAATCTAATTATATCCACCCATTCTAGGCAAAGAACAGATTACTAATCTTTTTCAGTTAAATGTGTGATGTACAGTTGTTATTTCTTAATAATGGAGCTGAATTATGAGCACGCAAGTTATTTCTATTTCTAACATAAAATTCAAACTAAATACTATCTCAAACACCACAATTTGTTGTTAAAAATATAAATTTTAAAAGGTCTTTTGAAATACTAGGGATCAGTTGATGTTTTGTTTCTATTTATATTAACAT
Source organism: Manis javanica (assembly GCF_040802235.1). NCBI lineage: Eukaryota > Metazoa > Chordata > Mammalia > Pholidota > Manidae > Manis > Manis javanica. The sequence continues at coordinate 37,074,866 of NC_133167.1, forward strand.
AGACACCATGAATGAAATACTGCAATCTCCAGCACTCATTTGAATACAAAAATATGATTTGTATGCAAACACCACCCTTCTTTATGAGAGTGATCTCTTAAGGAGTTCAAAGCAATTTCCAATTAACCTTTAGTTGCAAAAAAGTGAAACTCTTACTGCATGCTAAGAAAATACAGTTACTAATTTGAGGCAGAAGTGCTGTGGTGATAAAAAAGTTTTAAGACACAAAGTAAATTTGAATATATTTTTCCAAAAAGGGGCAGCATTAAAAGAGACTCAATTTTTATTTATTTAGCAGTAAGTATATTTTTGTGTGAAACAATTCCCTTTTTTGCCTAGTGATGTAAACATCAGATAACTAAAATAGGGTATATACCAAAGAGTTAATATATAGCATTATTAGCTGAGATTTTACACTGTCTCAAGGAATTTTATAACTATATTATGAGAAGGAAATATTTAAAAGCCAGAAAAAAATTTTTGCTGTCCTTGAAAAATTTTAGATTTAATTTAAAAGTAGTAGATTTAATTAGTTATTACTGTTTTATGCTTTCAAGTTGTCTTAAATACATTCTTCAGTGACACATGACCTTAATTATTGGTTTAATTGCTGCCAGACTCTAAGATTTATAGTAAGAATTATTACTTTTCTATTTTCCTCTATAATAGGTCAATGAGTTTCATATATATTTAGTCCCATTTTACCTATAAAGAATTTGAGACAAAAAAAATTTAGTTACTTGCCAAAGGTAATTTATATTGGTAACTGACGGAGTCAAGATTCAAACTAAAGTAGTTTAAATTCTTAAACACAATGCATATTGCCTCTAGAGAGGTCATAGAATACATGCATTTTGTCTTTTGTCTTGGACTGTCTAATGTAATATCTGTTAAGTATTGGGTCACTTTTTTAAATGATCTAAAAAATAGTTCAGATAAAAATAGTCATCATCTACTTTATTCTGCTGTCAGGATAAAGGACAATGTCCTATTGTTAATACCAGTTTTGGTATTATGCTTGTTCTTTTAGTAAAAACTCTTTATAGAAACTTAATTTCTTAAATAGTTTTTAAGCATATACAGTGGCTTGAGGTTTTTTTTTCTTTCCATACTTGTACCAGGAGGAAAAAAGAAGACATACAAATGAATTCCAGGCTCTGTCTCAAAATTAACAGAGCTGTGTGAGTCTAGGGACCCAGATGAAGATGTGTGATGATAGAAAGGTACACATCATAGGGCCTCTGAGTCTTTGAAAGGCAATTGAGTTCTTGAGAAAAATAAACAGCATTGCCAAGAAAATTCAGACAAAACTAGAGTCCATCAAATTGGGTTGTTTTGTTTAGTTTTCTGTGACACTGTGGGGCAAATTGCAGAATTTCCAGAATCTCCTACCTGGCCTAAATTCATTTACATATCAATAGCCATTTACCACTGCAGCCTCCCACAGCCTCAAGGACAAGTGGTGGAAAGATAATAGCTATTCTCTCATTCCTTCTGTTCCTGGCACATAACTGGTCTGGAGTCCAACAGTCACCAAGGACCCACCAATGGAGTTCCTCCCAGAAGGGGCAGGTAGGAAGTAGAGAGCATGTTGTGAGGGCAGAATGTGAGCAGTGGCCAGAGGAGATGGTTGGGGACAGGCCTAGACAGTGAATTCCAGCAAGCTGTGAGTAATATAAAAAGGATTTCTCCCAACCTACCCTTTTCCCTGAACTTATTTCAGTTTCACTGGTTTCACAGGGCATCCACCCTAGGCCCCGAATGCTCTGCTCCCCAGAGCCACATCTGGCGTGAGTTAGCAGGACTGGTGAACCAGAATCTGTCTTCAAGGTGTGATGTTTGGGCGGGCTGTCCCTATAGCTGGGGTGAAATACCTTTGGACGCTCCTTTGGGTGGTGGGGAGACACCCAGGAACCCCCTGTGGGTGATGGGGAGACACCTCAGAATCCCCTTGTGGATGGTGGGTCTTCATCTGGGGGTCCCCATGAAGGTGATACGGATTCTCCCAGGGTTTCCCCAGTGTGGATTTGGTCTGGGGTAAAGGGTTTAGAGGAGTGGGCCCCTCCCCAGAATGGGGAAGTATGGGGGCACTGGAGGCAGTGGAGTTGGCCCTCCATGAAATAAGGGACTCCTTCAGGGAACTGAGTGGCCACAGGGTGGCAGGAATTGAGGGGTAGCTGCTTCTCATAGCATTGGAAAGTGTTACCAAGGAGAGAGATGCACTTCAGCATTGATTGGAAGAACAGGGAGATGAGTTGTGGGATGCTCTGGAACAGAAACAAAACCTACTGAGAACTGAGATCATGCTGCTGATAGACATACTAGTGACAAAGGAGGAGGCAGCAGAAAAATGTGAGCTGCAAGAGGCCATGGGGGAGGTGAAGGAAGGGGTGGTGCCCATAGATGGAAGAAGATACCTCAGGGGAGGAAGAACTAGGGGAGGAAGAGATGATGGCTGAGGGAAGAACTGTTTCTGAGGCAACAGCCTCAGACACCAGCCCCTCTGATATTGAGAATCCGCCAGGCTGTGGTTAAGAAAATAAAGACGCAACAACCGCAGGTTCCTTGGGGAGAAGAGCAGGCCCCTCCTCAGGTTGTGGGGAGCACCATGCTCCACAACTATACCCAGAACGAACTAGTGCATTTGAGCAACTGGTTTCAATAGAAGCCCTCAGAGCCTCTGCTCAAATGGCTTTTGCATCTTTGGGATTTAGGAGTAGAGGGTATTATTCTGTCTGGGTCAGAAATGGATGAACTGGCTTCCCTGATGACTCACCCCTCTCTCCAGCAGAGGTAACAGAATGCCCATCAGACCTCAGGGAATGTGTGCTTTTGGATTGGCTGACAGCAGCCCTCAGGAAAATGTGGCCTAACCATGGTGATTTACATACTTTCCCACTAGCTGGCAACAAACATATGCAGAGCTCCAGCAGGTTATGTGGGAATTGGGCATGAAAACTATAATCTATGATATGGACCCTCAGGACCCTGATGAGTTGTTGTTTATCATGGGGATAAGAAACCTGGTGCTCCATACAGCTCACCTACCCCTCTTTGTGTCCTAGTGACTATTCTTGTCCCCAGTATGGGCCATCCCGTAAGTGAGGTTACTCATACTATAGCAACCTGGGGGAGGCTGAAATAGTAAGAGCATGGAAGGAATATGGTCTACAACTGAAAGAGCTTGAGAGGGCTCTGTGAATGTTTTGAGGACCCAGATTTGGGTTGATATGATAAAGGCAGAGTCAGGACAGCAAATCAGAATCAGCAGTTAAAGCCAGAGCAGCGGTTCCAGCCACTGAGGTACAAGACACAGAAGCCAGAGGCAAAGCCCCATTTCACCTCCAGGCATCTGCAGGACTTCCTGGGGAAGAGTACCCAGACCGCACCTGTGCCCCCACCCCCACAGAAGTGTGACTGGTGTTTCAGTTTGACTAGAGAGGAATCAAGGCCCCCACCTTGGGCGATGTAGTGGGGATCAGAGGCCAGGCCACATGTAGAATTAGTAATTCACTTGTCCTCAGTGAATGTACAACATGTCCTGGCACTGGTGGACCCAGGAGCTGAATGAATGTTCTCTGATTTATGGCAATCCTGAGTGATTTCCTGGGACTCCTGCTATGATAGATGGCTATGGGGTAAGGCAATTAGAGTGAAGAAAGTCCAAATCCCATTGGGAAAAGGGTATTTACCCCCAAAGGAGTATACTGTGAATATTTCTCCCACCCCTGAATATATTTTGGGGGTAGATATCCTGCAGGGCATGTAGTTACAGACCCTGTGGTTACTTCAGGTAAGTTCAGACTGAGGGTACATGTGATAAAGGCGGTTCTGAGGGGACATGCTAAGCACAGGCCTATAGCTCTTTCTGTACCTTGGTGGGTGACAAATACTAAGCAGCATAATTTGCCTAGGTCGGGGGTGTGTGTGGAGAAAATTGGAGAAACTCTACAGGAGCTGCAGAACGTGGGCATCATAAAGCCCACTCATAGTTCTTTTAATTCTCTGGTGTGGCCAATGAAAAAGCCGGGTGACTCCTGGAATATAATCACATATTAGAGAAAATTTCATAAAGTCACACCCCCTCTGCATATTGCTGTCCCCTCTGTAGCAGCCCTTGTGGACAACCTCAGTCATGAACTAGGGACATTTCATTATGTTGTGGACCTTGCTAATGCTTTCTTCTCTATTGTAACACAGAAAAGTCAGGAATAGTTTGCTTTCACATGGGAAGGTGGGGAGGGGACATTCACTGTCTTCCAAAAGGGTATCTCCACAGTAACACCATTTGTCTCAGACTTGTAGCCCAGGACTTGGCCACGTGAGAGAAACTGCCAATGGTGCAGCTATATCATTATATTGATTACATTATGTTCATGCATGATTCTCTTGCAGATCTAGAAGGTGCAGTCTAGAATGCTACAGTATCTACTGGAGAAAGGATGGGCTATGAACAGAACCAAGGTTCGGGGACCTAATTTGTCAGTAAAATTTTTGTGTGTAGTCTGGTCAGGTAAGACTAAAGTTATCCCAGAAGCAGTAATAGATAAGGTCCAGGCTTTCTCTAACCCTATAACTATGGCAGTATTATAAGAGATTTTAGGTCTTTTGGTCTACTGGAGAGTGCTTATCCTACACTTGGCACAAATTCTGAAGCCCTTATACTGGTTGGTATGAAAGGGCATCAGGTGAGACTAGGATGAAATATGCCCAGTTGCCTTTAGTGCTGCTAAATGAGCATCAAGGCCATACAGGCCTAGAGTGTAATGGACTCATCAAGGCCCTGTGAGCTATATGTCCATTTAAACAAAGATGTTATGGATGGGGCCTCTGGTAGTGGCGTGAGTAGATCCACCAATCTAATGGATTCTGTTTACAAATATGGGAAGAAGCAAAGGTCTGGTACACCATGGTAGAGAAGCAACTGATTGCTTTTTACTATACTCTGCTGGCTACAGAGCCCAGAACACCTCCTACTATGTGTAATAACCACTGCTTTTTACTATACTCTGCTGGCTACAGAGCCCAGAACACCTCCTACTATGTGTAATAACCACATATCCCATCATGGAGTGGGTGCAAGACTGGACCCAAAGGCCAAGGAGTGGTGTGGCACAGATACCAACACTGGCTAAATGGGGCACATATTTACAGCAACATGACATCCTCTCCAATAGTCCCTTAAGTGGAGAACTTCAATGCCAGTGACATACACCAGTGGAAAGCAGTAAGAACTTGCTTTGAGCCATTAGTAACCAAGAGCCCTTATCAGCAGGGAATAGCCTCTATGCCTGAAGATGCTTGTTATATAGATGGCTCCAGTCATGGGCAGCCCCCAAAGTGGAAGGCTGTGGCTTTTCATCCTAAGACTGAGACAATACGGAAGGAGGATGGGGAGGGGAAGAACCATCAATTGGGTGAGTTGAGGGCAGTATGGCTCATGATCACCCAGGAGCCCTCCCTTATAGTTGTCTGCACAGATAGTGGGGCCATCTATTGGGGCTTGACCCTGTGACTATCAACATGGTACCATGCCAACTGGCAGGTTGGTCAGTAGCTCCTTTGGGGGCAAGAGTGTGGCAAGACCTATGGGCCTCTGGTCAGACTAAGACAATTACCATATATCATGTGACTAGCCATTTGCCCTTTGGCCTCTGCAGGGAATGATGGAGCAGACACATTGGCCCAGGCGCATTGGCTAGAAGGAAAGCCTACCTCTGAGGTAGACTAATGGTTACATTACTGTTTGTTGATTGTGGGGCAAAAGACAATGTGGGTTGTAGCCCCTTAGTGGGGCTTGACACTGACCTTTGAAGAAGTGAGCAGAGCCTGGAAAGAGTTCCTTGTCTGCTCTAAGAGGGACTGACACTGAGTCCAGCAGCAACATGGGACAATAGCTAAGGGTCTGGTACCCCTTGTCAGGTGGCAGAAAGACTATATTGGGTCTCTGCCCATATCAGAAGGATTTTGGTATGCCACAACTTGTGTGGACACAGCTACTGAACTGTTGGTTGCTTTTCCTACACATTGTGCAGATCTGCAAAGAACCAAAAAAGGTCTAGAGTATCTCTTTGTAGCCTATAGTAGGCTGCAGGTGATTGAGAGCAATGCAGGCACTCACTTTACTGGACATGAATTTCAAGAATGGGTGCAGCAGTTAGGGATATGGTGGAATTTTCATGTATCATATAACCCCACTGAGGCGGGCATGATAGAGAGGTACAATGGGTTGTTGAAATATGTCCTTAAGTCAGAATCCAATAGTCTATGGGGCTGGTCAGTCAGCTTACAGACAGTGCTGCACCATTTCAATGAGAAGCCCACAAAGGGGTCATTGAGCCCTGTGGACATGTAACACACATTGCTGCCTCTCCTATACAACTGCATGTACAAACCAAAGAGGAGTTATTGAAGCCAGGATATGGCCAGCAGAGCAACATCCTGTTGCCAGCACCAACTGTGCTAAACCCTGGAGCCTCTGTTGAATGGACATGGCCCTGAATATTTCAATACATGGATCAGCGATGGCTGGCCCTTCTGGCACCTTAGGGAAAAGGCCTGGAAGCTAGCCTCCTGTTGAGTTTCTGGAATAACAGCAGAGTGGCCCCCAAAGATCATGGTAGCATACCCAAAATGGCTCGGAGGTAAGAGCATCTTATGGGGAAGTTCTGTTTTATCTTTATGGTCAGTGCATGTACCTCCCATAGCCCTAAATCTGTAACTCTCACAGGGAAGGGGGTGAAGGTCTGGTATACTAGACCAGGATGAGACCCCATTCCTGCCACTGTCCTATCACAGGACCACTGTCTTGCATGCATCCTACATGATAGACAGGATTTGCCTATATTGGTATCATTAAAACATGTCTATTATCACCCTAAAAGTTACCCTCCTCTACAGTTCTAGCAGGTTGGGCCTGCCTCCTACCACAGCTGCTGCTTGCTCAGCATTCACAGAGCTCCCTGCAGTTTCAGCTACTGGCCTCTGTGGAATGGATGAGTTAGGGACTTAATCTTAGTAGGTCCTTTGAACCCAGTTGGATCCTCAGGCTTGAGGATTGTCATCATTTTATTGCTACCTGTATTTCTGTTACTGTATGTTATTAGTCTGGTTACAGTGCTCTAGCTTCTCACAGAGGGGCCATTGTGGAATTGGGGGAGCATGTAGATTGTTAGGCAAGAATTCTGTAGGTATAGATTGTGGGGTAAATTTGAGAATTTCCAGAATCTCCTATCAAGCCTTAGTCAGTTTACTTATCAGTAGGTGTTTACCACTGCAGCCTCCTGAAGCCTCTGGGACAAGGGTTGGAGAGATAATGGCTATTCTCTCCTCCCCTCTGTTCCTGATACATAAATCATCTGGCATCTGCCAATTACCAAGGTCCTGCCAATGGAGTTCCTCCTGGAAGGGGCAGGCAGGAAGTAGAGAGCATGCTGTGAGGGCAAAGCATGTGCAGTAGCCAGAGGGGATGGATGGGGCAGGGTCTAGCTTGCAAATTCAAGCAAACTGTGAGCAAATAAAAATAAATTTTTTCCCAACTTACCCTTTCCCTTGACTTATTTCAGTTTCACCAGTTTCACAGGGGATTCACCCTGGGCTAGGAACACTCTTCCCCCAAAACTGTAGACACATAGTTATTTGCTTGTGAGACATATTTGCAGCTACAAAGATTATAGGTATAATAGCTTAATCAAGAGTACTGGTTAACATCAAGAAGTGCACATTCTTCTTAATCCACTGTAATCTAGAAGTGAGATTCTAGGCAAAGAAGTTAAAAACTCTGGAACAATATTCATTTGAGTTCATAGGTTGTGGCCCCATTGGCATTTATCAATGTTTTTCTCTAAACCAGATATTATTGAATAATAGCAACTAAAGGAAAAATATACAAACACATATCTCTTTAATGAGCAGAATATTAAGGATGTTCATCTGTAAAACTAAAGTTATAGTCTTAGTTTAGAATTATAATGCACTCTAAAAAACTAGATTAGACTAATCTTTTCTGTCAATATGGATACTTGCCTCTATGTTATGTCATTCCTTATAGCAACAAGAATTGTAGACATTTGAAAGCCAGGTATTTAGTGCAAAATAGGGAAATTTAACATGTTTGAATATTTCAGTTGAGTCTCTCTATGGTAGCTTTACAATGCCTATGACAGTGCTTTTTCTCTTAGTCTTAGTAGTTAGCTGTGTCATGCTGATATGATCTGAGTAATATTAGAAAAAATTCTCATTTCCCACAAATTATTTCTCCAAAGTGTTTCCGTCATCTCTGAAATCTGTAAGGATTTACTTAGATTAAAAACTAGCACAAAGATTTAGTGGCTAGTCATTAAATATCATGTGAATGAACTAGACAAATATTATATGAGGTAACACATTACTATACTATTAGTTATTAACTCAAGAGATATTATCAGATACCTAAGAGAAGAAGCTTTCTATCAGACTACCATAAGTTTCTTGGAAGAGGCAAATAGATCAAAGGGACTGAAACACACAGTAATGGAGGGAACAGGAAGTCTTTTCAAGGAAGTGTAAGTGAAAACGCTTGATATTTTCAAAAATAAAGGAAGGGAGGTTTAAAAACAAATAAGATACATTTTGGTACTTCAAAATTTTAACTTAAGCTAATATTTACCATCAACAAATGTTTGGAGACCAATTTCTACCAAAAATAATCCCAAAATTTTCAGCTCAGTGCTAAATTTCCAGAAATGTCATTATAAAAAGTAATTTGCTAAATTCAAATACTGAAGAATTCTTCACAATTCATTACAATCCAAGTCACTGCATATATCCTCTCTAAAGAGTATCTGCTCTGGAATAAGTCTTCCAGGGAATCTCTAAGGTGAACAATTCATCTAAACCCAGAGTGGAATGTTCAAGGCCTTATAGGCACAAACACTTACAGACACAGCTACATGAAAAGCCTCCTCCAAGTCACCCTAAGAAGATTTTGAGGTAATTCCTGGCCTTATCACTTCACATATTTGCAAATGATAAAAATAAAACAATAGAAAAAATAATAAAATCACTCTATCTTATCTGTATAGATAATAGATACCTTAGCGAGCTATACTGAGCAAAAAGTTAGCCCCACACTTGGCAGCTGAAAACAACAATTTATTATATCACAGTTCCTTTCAGTCAAGAATACTCATAAAATATGGACTAGTTGAGTGCTGTGGTTCAAGGAGTCTTACACAATTGCAGCCAAGCTGTCAACTGAGACTATATCCTTATCTGCAAACTCAGTTGGGGAGGATCCACTTCCAAACTCATTCATATGGGAACTGGCAGCTCTCAGGTCCTCCTTGGCTATTGGCTGTCGAGATTAATTCTCTGTCATATTGATCTCTCCACAGGGCTGCACATAACATGGCAGTTCACTTCACCAGGAATGAAGAGTTCAAGAGACAGAGAAAGAAATCCCTCAAGGCAGAATCCACAGTCTTTTGTATAACCTAATTTGAGAATTAATATTCCATAATATCTACCATACTGTACTCATCAGCAATAAGTTACTAAACCTAGATTCAGCCCACACTGGAGAGGAGGGGCTAATGCAAGGGCATAAATACCAGGAAATGGAGATCATGGAGAGCTTCTTATAGTCTGCATACCATACTCATATAAAATAACACAATATGAACTATTTAAACTATACCTTTGTTACATGGGCTTTTATGTCTTAAAGACTTAAAGAAATGAGAAACAAATATGGATTTCTAAAAACACTGCTTTTGGCATCTGGAGATATTTTCACCTTTTTGTCCTGCTCATTGTAGGCTTTCTGGAAAAAATTTGCACATGTGAAGAACTCAACATACTGCAATCAGAGCATTTTATCATGGCTTTCAGAAAGAAATTACCTCTAAATTATGTAAATTGCCTTAATCAACTGGATAAATAGGAGCGGGAACAAAACACAAAGTGTTGTTGGAAATTCATTGATATGCATGTTATCATATTCATCATTCTTACAGTTGGTTACTGGTCTATGAGAATCCCAGGAAAATATGGGTTTCTTGTTTCAGTTTCTGTACTCTGGTATTTATCTAGGCTTTGCTATTTTATTATTGATACTGCAGTCATTTAGATAGCAAAGTACATAACATCATATAAGTAGGTATAATTGACAGAGTCCAGGCCTGAGTACCACCTTTTGAATAAGACCACCCACCCTCTCAGAGAGACCTAGATGGAATCTTACCTAGGCTACAAGCATTCTCCAGAGGACACATCAGCAAGCCACAGCCCACCTTTCCCCTGATCCCTCCCCTCAAAAAGCCCACCAAAAACCCTGGCCATAAAAGCCTCTTGACCTGTGAAGGGCCCCCACCAGTAAGATGGCGAACTTCCGGCTTCTCTTCAGGGTCTCGGTTCCCACCAGTGCCACCTGAAGCCCAATCAACTCTCACCCCCCTCCCAATCCCAGCACCTAGCCAATAGCCACCAGCCCCATAGAAGTAACACCACAATCACCCCATACCCCTTCCTATATAACCCAGCACCTTTCCCTAATAAAGCAGAATTCTACGGTGAATTACTGCTGTGTGTCACTCCTTTCCTTTCATTGGTGCCGAAACCCGGGACACGGGACACCCCAACTGGGCCCCATCTTCCCTCTGACACCACCAGCAGCTTGCCCTCATCCTCTTTTTCTGGCGCTGGCTCCTCACACTCACCACTCCTCTCTGGCCTTTTGGTAAGTTTTCCCCTGGAGTGGGCCACTCTTCCCCGAGCTATTGCAGCACCATTGACCGTGATCATCCAGCAAGGCCCTGACGCTCGGGGACGAGGAGGGAACTCTCCCCGCCTCAGGCCTTCACGGCTGCGGTGGACTCTCAGGCCCCTCCTCCGACAGTCATAAACGCACTCACCGTCCCTTCCATCAGTGCCGAAACTTTTTAAGCAAAATTTCCCCGGGGTGGGCCACTCTCCCCCGAGCTATCGCAGTGCCATTGACCGTGATTGTCCGGCAAGGCCCTGACGCTCGGGGACAAGGAGGGAACTCTCCCTGCCTCAGGCCTTCACGGCTGCGGTGGACTCTCAGGCCCCCCTCCAACAGCCATAAACGAGGTGACTCCTTTGCGGATGAGAACACTCCCTTTTTTCCCCCCTCCTTTCTGTTCTGTCCGCCGAAATCCCTTACGTGCGCCGAAAATTCCTAGTACTAGGTACCTCGTGACTCCGGCACTCTGCCTTCTTAGGGAAGTCTGGGTGACGACCCACACTTCCTAAGAAATTCCGACTAGTATACGAGTTTCCGCAGACCACCAAGGATCATCGGGGATGCATTCTGTCTCCTTGCAGTCTGCCTCCAGTCTGAGGATCTCCATTCATCTTCCCCTGTTTGTCTCCTTCTCTGTCCTTCAGCCATGGGAGCCTCCTCATCCCTCCCTGAAAGTTCACCTCTTGAATGCCTGCTCAAGTATCTAGCCACCCTCTCGCTGACACCTGATATAAAACCAAAACTTCTCCATAAATACTGCTCCCAAGATTGTCCAACATACCCCCTAGACAATAACAACCAATGGCCCGCAGGGGGAACTCTTGATCCTAACATCACTCACGATCTTTTTAACTACTGCCAGTGCCTGAAAAAAATGGAAGGAGATTCCCTATATTGAAGCTTTTCCCCTCCTAGCTGAAAATCCCAGCCTCTGCACCACCTGCTCCCCGTCCCAAGTTCTCCTAGCCTGCAAGCCGTCTCCCTCCCCTCCCCACACTCCCAGTCCCTCTTCAATTACCTTTGACCCAGCTGATGAGCCTCCGCCATACAGGCTTCCCCCTTCAGCCCCTCCCCCTCCTACAACCCCTCCACCCTCCACCGCCGCCACTGCCTCCACCCCCCGCAGAAGCCTCCCGTCCTCTCCCTTCCCCCTCCTCTCCTACAACAGCCCCTCCCCTTCCTCCACCACCACCAGCTGCCCCCGCAGAAGCCTCCCGTTCACTCCCTTCCCCTTCCTCTCCTACAACAGCCCTTATCCCTTCCTCCACCACCATCTCCTCCCCCATCTCACCTCCTCCGCCTTCGTCCCCCATGGATTAAACCTGAGCCTTTCAGCCCCCCTTTAACTAAGTCCCGGGGGCCTCCTCCGTCTTTGCCCTCATCACCTGTTTCTCCCCTGTTAGGGACCGCCTTTGTCTTCTCACATGTTTGTAGGGAGAATGGGAAAGCACCTTCCCCCATGTCTGAATGCAGCATGGGAAAGCACAAGCTAGAGAACAACCGATGCAGTCCTTGGAAGTTATCTGTCCACAAAAACATATCTTGTCCTCGAAGACGAGCCAAGACTCCTCACTCTGAAAATAGGGAGACCTTGAAGATGTGTAGAAACACCACCCCTGCTTCTAGCTATGCCCTTCCCCCACTTGCAGATGTGGCAGGAATGGAGAACAAAAAACATTCTGTTTATGCATTCTATAAGCAACTAACTGTAGCCCTGCTGTAGCTCAGTTGGTAGAGCATGAGACTCTTAACCTTAGAGTCATGAGTTCAAGCCCAACTGGAGCGGCAGAGGCAAGCAGCTGGGCTGCTGGCTGGCAACGCTTGGGAGCGTCAGCCCTCCCAGTTCTTTCAATCTTTCTTTATTTTCTTTGCCCCCCCTTCCGCACTTCAAGACCTGCTCGACTAGGCGCGGCTGGACCGCGTCACTCCCTCACAGACTGAGCCAGAACCCTTCAGTCCCCCTCAGACTGGTCCCCGAGGGCCTCCCAAAATTGTCGCCCCCCTCCGGGACATAGCTTAGACAGACTCACTCAAGCCCTATTATAGTATACCAGCCTTGACCCAGAAATGCCTGATGAAAGACATGTCCTTATGACATACTTCCTAGCTCAAAGCTACCCTGACATTAAAGCTAAACTCAAAAAGTTAGAACAGGGCCCCGCTACCCCACAGACTGAGATCCTAACAGTGGCCTTTAAAGTCTTCCGTAACCGGGAGTAGGAGAAAGAATGCTGTAAACAAAAGGCTGATCAGGCCAATTTCCAGATGTTGGCCCAGCTGATAAAACCACAACCTGGGCGCCCCTCTACAAACAATCCCCCCCCCCAAGAGCTTGTTTCAAGTGTGCGGAAAAGAGGGACATTAGTCAAGGGCTTGCCCCTCCCCCAGATCTCCTACCACCCCATGCCCCAGATGCCACAAAAAGGGCCACTGGGGGTCTGATTGCCCAACAACCCGAAGGGGAGGCTGGGCGAACAACCCCCATCCTAAGCCCGCCATAGTGGGGATGGCAGAAGAAGATTGACGGGGCCCGGGGGCTTCTCGCCCGACCATTTCCATCACCAAACAGGAGCCCAGGGTTACTTTAACAGTAGAGAGTCGCCCCATCTCCTTCCTCCTAGATACAGGAGCCACCTTCTCAGTCTTGTGAGAATACCGGGGCCCTACCATGCCAACCATTACTCCTATAGACAGGATAGGAGGTAAACAGATTTTCCCATTAACCCCCCCCTTTTATGTACAATCCAAGACAAACGCATACCTTTATCCCAGTCCTTCCTGGTTATGCCCCAGTGTCCCATCCCTTTACTAGGATGGGACATCCTTTCTCTCCTCCATGTTTCCATAACTATATTCACTCCCACAGCCCCCAGTACTCCCTTTCTGATGGCCCTCATAGCCGACGATGCCCCTCTACCCAATGAAAGCTCCGGTTCCACCCTCATACACCCTGTAAATCCCAAAGTTTGGGACATTACAAGCCCCTCCATGGCCCTATGTCCCCCTGCCTCTATCAAATTACATGACCCGTCTCAGTATATCTGTCAGGCCCAATACCCCCTAACCACTTCAGCCCTCATAGGCCTCCAACCCATCATTCAAGATCTCTTAAACAAAAATTACCTCAGACCCACTCACTCCCCATTTAATACCCCCATATTAGCTGTTAAAAAAACCAATGGATCTTTCCGTCTTGTCCAAGACCTTTGCCTCATCAACATGGCCGTTGTCCCTATCCATCCCTTAGTTCCAAATCCATACACCCTTTTATCACAGATCCCTGCCTCTGCATCCCACTTCTCAGTCCTAGATCTCAAGGATGAATTTTTTTCTATCCCTCTGGACCCCTCCTCCCAAGATTTTTTCATCTTCACCTGGACGGACCCATGCACGAGACATTCTAAACAACTTACTTGGACAGTTTTGCCACAAGGCTTCCAAGATAGTCCCCATATTTTTGGACAAGCCCTAGCCCAGGACCTCAAACAGTTTCATCATGATCACTCCGAGTCCACTTTATTACAATATGTAGATGATCTTCTACTCTGCAGTCCCTCGTGGGAACAGTCTCAACTTGACACTGCCTCTCTACTTAACCTTCTAGCTTCCAGAGGTTACCGGGTATCCCCCGTCAAAGCTCAAATCTCTTCCCCTTCTGTCACTTACCTTGGATTCCTTCTGTCTCAACAAAAATGTACATTACCTTAGAAAGAAAATGACTCCTCTCTGACCTGCCCGTTCTCAAAACCAAGACAGAAATCCTTTCCTTTCTAGGCCTAGCTGGGTATTTTAGAGCATGGATCCCTAACTTCTCCCTGTTGGCAAGACCCCTATACGACCTCAGCAAGGGCCCCCCTGAAGAACCATTATCATCCTCACCCTGACACTCCTTCATTAAGCTCTGTCAAGCCCTTGTAGAAGCTCAGCTCTCCATCTCCCTGATTTGTCGAAACCCTTCTCATTATACATTCATGAGAGGTCCAGTCAAGCTCTAGGAGTCCTAGGCCAATATTATGGCCCATCCTTTGCCCCAGTAGCTTATCTCTCCAAGCAATTAGACCCCACAGTTCAGGGATGGGCACCCTGCCTATGGGCATTAGCCGCTGGACAGCTCTTGCAGAAAGAAGCTCATAAACTAACATTCAGGGCGCCCCTTACCATTCTGTCCCCACATCACCTAAAAGATCTCTTAAGCTACAAAAGTTTACAGACTCTCCCTCCCTCCAGACTCCTGACTTTACTGTCCTCTTTCCTCCAAAATCCTGTTCACCCCCTTTGCCATCCATACCCAAATCATGACTTTTTCCTCCTTTACTGGTCTCTCGCTTTTTTTCCTCATTCCTATTGTCTTCCCCGCCACCCCAGCCTCCTTTGTATGGCGATTCCAAGTCAGACAGACTTAAACACAGCATCAAACAAAAGTTGCTGCCCTCGTTGCCACACCAAACTGTCCTCTGAAAAGCTGCTCTGAGCCTTTATACTTCCACTTTCCTCCCTCCACTGAAGTGTTCACTAGCAGCTACCCTTATTCTCCCTACCTCTGCTTCCTCTATGACCAAAAAACAAGCCTATTGCAGGCGATGGCCAGACCAGGAGATGGCCAGACCAGGAGATGTCCCTACTGTTCTTGTGCCATTCACTACATGGATAACTCCCGGTACCCACAGTATTACTCCTCCAACCATTTCATGAAATATCCCAATGGCTCATTCTCCTTATCAATCCCAGATCCCTGGGACTCTCAATGAGCTGCTAGAGTCACAGCCTCAGTTTACTACAGGGGGTCCTCGACCCCCCACGGTACCCTTCATATCTCTTGAAAGTATGTTCCCTCTCATTCCCAGATCTCTCAAGTTGCATCAGATATCAGATATTCCGAAAAAGTCATTATCCAAACTTTTGAAGGCGCCTCTTCATCTTCTTATCCCCGCCCCTCTTCCAATTTCTCCTACTCTTCGTTACAGCTCATTCAGGTCACCATCACCTTTCTCAACCACACCCTTAACACCGCCAATTGTTTCTTGTGCGCATCACTACAGCGCCCACTGCTGGCTGCCATGCCCCTTAATATTTCCAACTACTCCTTCCATGCAGAAAGACAACCCCTCTGCCCCCTGGCAGACATACCCCTATGAGAACCAGAATATGCAGATAATCTCACCGTCCACCACTGTCTAGGCCCAGCTACACTCCCCTCCAGCGCACTTCACTCTCTCTCTATCTACACCCCCACCTCCGGCTGTAAGACTTTTATGCAACCGGGACACTTCTTTTAGTGTAATGGCAGTCTTTTCAACTCACTGCCTCCCAACTCCGATATACCCTGCATTCTTGTCACCCTAATTCCACAGCTTACAGTTTACAGCATGGCAGAATTTCTTGAGCTCCAACCTCCCTTGCCCTTGTGCACTAAAAGGGCTGCTTTCCTTCTCATCATGGTCAGTATCTCTTTGACCACCTCAGCCATTGGGGCAGGGTTTTTGGGAGGAGCCTTGAGTCACTCTCTATGGGCAATTAGAGATCGCAATGCCAAACTTGAGGGGGCCCTGACATCCACTGCTGATTCCCTGGCCTCTCTCCAAAGACAGGTCACTTCGCTGGCTAAAGTCACCCTTCAAAACTGGTGGGCCTTAGATCTGCTTACAGCCGAGAAGGGTGGCACCTGTGTCTTCATTCAGGAAGAGTACTGCTATTACATCAATGAATCTGGAATTGTAGAAACTGACATCACCAAACTCACCGACCTTGCCTCCAGTCTCCACTCTGCTTCCAATTCCAACCCATTCTCGTTCTTGCCTGTCTCTTCTTACCCTGTATAATAAAGTTCATCAAATCCCAAGTCAGAAAAATCTCTAATCAAGCTTTCAACCAGCTTTTACTCAGGAACTACCAGCTTCTGGCCACAGAAGATCCCTCACCCTCATGTATCCTCCTCACCACATGCTGAGATGGACTCCTCTCTCCACTGGAAACTGTTCCTGGAAACAATGGCCACAGACGCCTGGCTCCTGATACCCATATCCTCTTGGCACCATTGGAATCAACAGGTCCTCGACCTATGGTTACAGGGAACCTTCATTGATTTCCAACCTGAAGAAGTCCACATCTACTCATCGTTACTGTGGGGAATCCTATCAACCCTTTTCTCCCAATCCTCAAGCCCTCACTCCCTTCTCCACCCCCATTCAGCAGGAAGCAGTCAGAGAGAAAGCAATGTCCACAACCCCATAGAGGAGAAAGAGGGGAATGAAGGGCCCCCACCAGTAAGATGACGAACTTCTGGCTTCTCTTTGGGGTCCTCGGTTCCCACCGGCGCCACCTGAAGCCCAATCACCTCTCACCCCCCTCCCAATCCCAGCACCTAGCCAATAGCCACCAGCCCTGTAGAAGTAACACCACAATTCCCATACCCCTTCCTATATAACCCAGCACCTTTCCCTAATAAAGCGGAATTCTCCGGTGAATTGCTGCTGTGTGTCGCTCCTTTCCTTTCAACCTGTTAGAGGCTCTCTTTCCTTTGTTCTGCTGGCCAGGACAGAGGGGACCCTCTCAGGTTTAGCAATAAACCTGCTTGGACTGTTGAGTTTGCATCCCCTTTTTTCTTTCATCTACCCCGTTTTTTCTTTCAGTAATATTGTTTTTTGACTGATTATGTAAAAAAAAAGAAGTTTGATAATTTTTATAGATTTTCAATTTATTGACAAATAATTTGACGTAAGTTTATGTTAAAAGCAGAAACACACACACATTTTTAAAAGGAAAAATAAAAGAAATACACTCTAAAACAGTAAACACATTCTTTTGAAATTACCTTTTCTAGTATTACCTATCATATAAGCATAACCCAGCTAACTGCTAAGACTAAGAGAAAAGCACTTTCACAAGCCTTATAGGAAGCTGCTATATAGAGAATCAACTGAAATACTTAAACATTAAACTTTCCTATTAGACCAATCTTGTCTTTCAATTTGGATATTTATCTCTATGATCTATCATTCTTTAGAGTAACAAGAATTGTAGAAAATTTAAAGCAGGTTATTTAGAGGAAAATCATGAAAAATATACTGACTGAAGATACCAATAGGGAACAAGAATAATACTTTTTAGTCTTATGACTGTGCAAAAATAATCATTGGAATTGGGAAGGATTTTATGCTCAGCTTTATTCATTGTTATCTTCAATTTAATAAGAATATGTTCTTGAGACCAAGAGTGCAAAAATGTTCTTTATGGAACAACCTCCTAAACACATCCTAAAGATAGTGTTTTATCCAAAAATATTCCATGAAAAGATGGTTGATTCTAACATTTTTTAAAAGTCAGTCCATTTTATTAGTAGTTGTTGGACAAAGAGCTGCTTTTTCACATTTGGTTCGACCCACTCAAACAGAGACCCACTAAATGTAGGCACAAGGTAAATGACTTCAATCAAGTTAAAATAAAGAAAATAAAGATGAGAACTATCTCACAAAAAATAAATAAATTATTTACAAATCACCATATTTGGATAATGTTCCTGGCTTTATGTATTATTTTTATTATTTTTTGGTAAAAGTATTTTTTTTTTACTGAGGTATAGTTGATATGCAATCATATATTAGTTTTAAGTATACAACACAGTGGTTTACCAGTTACCCACATTATTAAATTCTCACCCTAATTAGTACAATTACTATCTGTCAACACAGAAAAATGTTACAGAATCACTGGCTATATTCTCAATGCTGCTCTATATAATCCCCATGACTAACATATTACAATTTTGAATTTTTGTGCCTCTGTATCCTACTCTGCCTCCCCACCCACTCTCTCCAACCACCCCAACAACATCACTTCTCAGTGTCTGTGAGTCCACTTCTATTTTGTTTTGGTTTTTTTTGCTTTTAGATTTCACAAATAAATGAAATCATACAGTATTTGTCTTTCGCAGCTTTGCTCATTTCACTTAGCATAATACTCTCTGGTCCATCCATGTTATCACAAATGCAGGATTTCATTCTTTGTTTTTACTGAATATTCCATTGTGTATGATTATCCATCTGGCTGAATAATATACCATGTCTTCTTTACTCATTCATTTATTTACAGACACTTTGATTGCTTCCATACCTTGGTTGTTGTAAATAATGCAGCAATAAACATAAGAATGCATATATTTTTGAATCAGGCATTTTTTTTCCCCAGGTAAATTCCTAGAAGTGAAATTACTGGGTCATATAGTATTTCTATTTTTAGTTTTTTTGAGGAGCTTCCATATTGCTTTCCACAGTTGTGGTTTTCTTTTTTATTATTATTCATTTAATTTATTTCCAGTTTTATACCGTTGTGGTCTAAAAAGTTGCTTGATAGAATTTCAATCTTTTTGCATTCACTCTTTATGTGGCCTAGTATGTGATCTGTTCTGGAAAACATTATATGCAGACTTGAGAAAAATGTGTATCCTGCTGCTTTTGGGTAGAATGTTCTGTATATACCTGTTAAACCCATCTTATCTAGTGTTTTGATCAGTTCCTATGTTCCTTATTTATTTTCTGGCTGGTTGATGTCCATTGACGTACATGCTGTGTTAAAGTCCCCTAACATGATTGATTTGCAGCCTATTTCTTTCTCCCTTTAGTTCTGTTAGTATTCATTTTACATATTTAGGAGCTCCTATGTCAGGTGCATAGATATTTATAATTGTTATAATCTCTTGTTGGACTGTTGCCTTTATTATTATGTAATGTCCTTCCTTATCTCTTGTTACTTTCTTCATTCTGAAAACGGCTTTGTCTGATAAAAGTACTGTTACTCCTGTTTTTTACTCTCTATTATTTACATGAAATATCTTTTTCCATCCCTTCACTTTCAGTTTGTGTATGTGTTTAGATCTGAAATGAATCTCTTGTAGGCAGCCCATAGATGGATCTTGTTTTTTTATCCATTCTACCACCCTGTCTTTTGATTGGTTCATTTAGTCCATTTACATTTCAGGTAACTATTGATAGGAGTATACATATTGCCATTTTATTAGTTGTTTTCTGGTTGTTTTTGTAGTTCTTCTCTGTTCCCTTCTTCCTCTTATACTCTTCTCTTGTTATTTGATGGTTTTCTTTAGTGTTGTGATTTCTTTTTTTAATTTTTTGTGTGCCTATTAAAGACATTATTTAGGCTTGTGGTTAACCTAAAGTTCATAGTTTCCTAAATATATAACAGTCTATATTTGGTTGCTCTATTTTGAACACAGTCTAAAACACTTTTTTATTCTTCATCCTCCTCCTCCATACTTTATGTATTAGATGTCATAATCTGCCTTTTTTGTGTATTCTTTGACTGATTTGTGTATAGTTTATTTTACTACTTTTTTTTAACTTGATATTGCTTAGTAAGTAATTGGTCTACTATCTTTACTGTGGATTTATTTTTACTGATGAAAAATATTTAGGCTTAAGAACATCTCCATCTACAGCAGTCTTTTAAAATCCTGTAAGGCCAGTTTAGTGGTGGTGAATTCTTTTAACCTTTGTGCGTCTTGGAAAGTTTTAGTCTCTCCTTCAAATATGATTGATAACCTTGCAGTATAGAGGATTCTTAGATGAAGATTCTTCTGTTTTAATACATTCAAAATTTCATTACACTCCCTTCTGGCCTGTAATGTTTCTGCTGATAAATCTGCTAATAGCCTGATGGGGTTGCCCTGTTTTAAGTAATATTTTGTCTCTCTCTAGCAGCTTTCAATACCCTTTCTTTATCCTTAATCTCTGTCACTCTTATTAGTATATGTCTTGGTGTTGTCATCCTGGGGTTCCTTACGTTAGGTGTTCTCTACACTTCCAGGACCTGCATGTCTATTTCCTTCCCCAGACTAGGGAAGTTTACAGCAAGTCTTTCTTCAAAAAGACTTTCTACTCTTTTATCTCTCTTTTCTCCTTCTGGTACCCCTAGTATGTGAATGTTGTTTTATGTGGAGTTGTCACACAGCTCTGTTAGCATCCTCTTGGTTCTAGAGATTCTTCTTTCTCTCTGTTCCTCAGCTTTGTTGTTTTACTGTTCTCTAATTTCCATCTAATTGATTGTTTCCTCTACCTGCAGCAATCTATCATTGATTCTCTCCATTATATTTTTCATTTCAGTTACTATATTTTTCAGCTCTGAGTGGCTCTTTTTCAATTCTTCTATCTCTTTGTTAATGTCTTCTCTGAGATTGTCAATACTTTTCCATGGATCAGTGCTCATATTTATGACTGTTATTTTGAAATCTTTATCAAGAAGATTGGTGATCGCCATTTCATTTAGCTCTCTTTCTGGTATCTTATCCTGAATTTTTGTTTGGAATATATTTGCATGCCCCCTCATTTTGTCTGTGTTTCTGTGTTTCTTCCTTTGTATTAGATAGATCTGCTATGCATCCTATTCTAGAGAGTAATAGCTTTATGAAGAAGGTACCCTGTGGTGCCCAGAAGCTTAAGACTGCTCACCAGTGCTTGGTTTTCCTTTGTGGTGAAGCCACAATTGCTGTTGGTGGGCTGTGGGTGAGGTCACTTTTCTGCCTGTCTGCTGGCAGTGGTTAGTCTTTGTCAGCCGAGGCCCTTTTTGGCCATACATCAAGGCTTCTGCTGGGATTGCTGTGGAAGGGGCTGCCCTCTGTATTCCCTGAAGCAATGGCTGTACTTCTGAGCCAAGGAAGGGCCCAGCAGGTATGCAGGGGAACATGTAGTAGGGCTGGGCCAACAGCAAGGAAGGAGGAGCATTTGGAACTGGGTCCTGCAGGCACCTACCCAGGTGGGCTGAGAAAGGGCCACGAATGCTGGGAAAGTCTATCTTCATCTTCCAGGCAGCAAAGTCTCCCTCCACCTGCCAGGCAACAAAGTGTGACCACTGCTAGGCTGAGCAGGCCAGGGGCAGGCTGGTGTGCAGAGAAGCACATCGGGACTGAGCTACTAGCAAGGATGAACTGTTTTGGGCTAACTCCCCCACCTTACCCTGCCCTTTCCCCTGTGGAGAGAGCTCTGTCCTACCCCTACCCCTCTGGCATCCTTCCTGTGGCTGTTAAATCTTTCAAACTGCCACCTCTGTGTCGGGTCTCAGCAGGATGAATGTAGTGAGCCTGTCCTCCACAAGTGACAGGAACATAGCCTCTCAGAGTGCTCCAAATCTCCCTGGTGTCCAGCCCCATTAAACACCAAAGCTCAATGCAATGTGGACTTGGGTTTCCATAGCAGATCTCCAGGGCCAGGTGGGCAGAGTTCCTGAGTGCTTATCCCCTCTCCACTTTGTTATTATACCTTCTGCTTATGTGCTGGGGTAGGGGAATGACTTGAGTTCTTATTGATTGTGGCTCTACCACTTTACCCCTCTCTATGTGATCTTCTCATCTTCCCCAGATTTAGATGGTCTGTTCTGCAGTCATCAGTTAATTTTCAGGATTAGTTGTTTTTCCTGTAGTGCTTCCTTGGTGTGTATGTGGGAGGAGGTTTCCACTTTGTTTCCTACTCTACCATTTTTTTCACCACAAGTCCTCTCTAATATTTATTACTAAAATGCCCCCTTCTCATGCATCTATGTTTCTATGAGAATTTTGATTTTTTTAAAATTTCACATACTGCCTTTTCCAATTTTGAACTTAAAGTTAATCTTATATGGAAAGCACTTTATTTTATATTTGAAAATTATATAAAAATTTGTTCTATGCAAAAAAACCCCAAAGATTTCACGAATATATTTTCTTATAAAACTAAAAATTTCCAAATATTTAGTCATGTTTGATGAGACTACTGCATAATGTGTTCTGTTTTCCTATACTTCCTAGATAATTACTCCACAGCACATCATTAGAATTAACATGTTTTGAATGCCCATAGGAAAACATAATATTCAATAAGGACTTTGAAGTTTACCAAGTCTACATACATTTGTGGCTGTGAAAGAGAATTCCAACTGCTAGAATTCTAATAGATGTAGTCTGATGTAGTGTTAGCATGCCAACAATATTCCTGTACATTGCAGCAATGAGGGAATAGGATGAATATAGGGTCAAGAAGTAGAGCTTTAAACAGGAGAAGAATGGGAGTAGAGAGAATTTATTAATTGCTCTCAGTTTTCTAGGTGCCTGGCTTAAAAATCATGTTACTTCTACTAGAGTCATGCAGTTCATACATAACAAAATCATTTCTCCTTTTGGAAAAAGCTTTCAAATATGTGTCTTCATGAAGTAACCATCATGTGCTACTATTGCAATTTATGTATTGCACAGCCTGACAGTATATTCAAAGATAGGGACCTTGTTCAGCAAATTTTTCCCAAACCTCAGCACTATATAAATTACCTGGGCATTTGAGAATTACTTGTATTGGTTCTAGTTCTCAGGAGAGTATTATTAATATAGTTTTTGATAAAGTATTTGACCTGGATATAGTTTTCACTTTGCTAGTTTGAGGTTTAAATTGAGTATTTCAGTTACTAATATAATTAAGCAGAATGAAGCAGATGATATTTTTTAAATAAATATAACCATATACAGAAATATTCTCTACCTGAAATTTTATCAGACCTAGTGAAATTTAGAAAGAGTAACAGCAATGTAAGATGAAAAGAGAAGCAAATCTAAAAAGCAGAATTTACAAAATATTACATACTTTCTGTTGGTTCATGAGTACAATGTATTTTCTGTTAAAGGTTGATTTGCATTTTGAATATTTAAAAATTAAATCTGACAGGATAGGATAAAAAAAAAACACAGTTACTGACTTATTCATTCAGCAATTTGCAATTATTAAGCAGCATTTAGTAGGTGCTTCCTTATTTTTCTGGGCTATCTTAAGCTGACCAGAAGAATAAGAGTGTGCAGGCTTGTGAGATAAGAAGTCAGTTAAAATTGTTTCTGATTTAGGACAATTCTATTTGTAGGCAAGTCACATGGGACCCAAAGCAACCAGGGCTATCTTCTATATGACTTAGCCCACTCTGGTCTTGGTCTTAGGCACTTAAGTGGAGCCTAGGACTTCAAGAGTTCCCACAGTAGTTTCAAGATACTGGCCTTAATTTCTACAGCTAAGGCATCGACCCACACCTTCTTGACCCAGTGGGCTCACAGGAAGGGTTTCTTAATTGTTGGAAGCATGTTCTCTCCTAACTCTCATGAGTAACTCCAACTACTCAGTTCAGAATAGCAAATTAGCAACCAAACATTTAGGCTCTAAGGCAGTGAGTGACCTGTTAGTACGGATGTGGTAGATCACATAGGAGGTAGTGGCACTAATCACCTACAGCCTCCCAGTAACAAAGACTGTGTTGGTCAAAATGACACTGACATTCTGGGGATCCTTTATGCGATCATCCAGCTGAGCTGGCTGGAGTTTTGATGTGAGTGATGATTTTCAGTTTAAGCTCAGGCTTTTCTTGGACTCTCATTTGGGGAAGAATTCAAGTTGAATGAGGTATCTCTGCACCATTTAGACAAGAAGAATGTGATTATGGCTCTATATTTTTACAGCCTTTCCACCTTCAAAAATGGTCTTCTTTCACTTTGTCACTGATGGCAGGGAGAGGCTGCTATGTCAGAAACAGGGGTTCACTTTTGACTTATTTTTCAATATAAGCCAAATTCACTTTAAACAGGGGATTATTCTGGGTCTACTACTGCTTTATGTTGTTATACTAACAACAAAGATTAAGACCTACCTATAATAAGGATTTTTAAATTCTCCTTTCTTAAACTCAATAATATATGCAAAACCAAATGTTTTTACATTTCTCACATTTACAACTGCTTGAAGTTTGCAGAACTTTGTTGTTTTGAAGTATGCTTGATATGAATTCTATATAATGACTCCAACAGATAGATTGTTTAACCTGGCATGTTTTCATCTCTAATTGGAGTTAATTTCTTATATGGTTGCTATAAGTGTTAGGTAAGGTAATATACATAAAATGTTTAGCACAATGACTGGCATAGAGTAAATGCTCATTACATGCTTGGTTTTATCATAAATGATAACCAAAAAAGAACATTTAAAACCTCTCTAGACATTAATATTAATGTTAATTTAATGTAGGTGTGCATGAAAAGCCCACATACTTTCACACTAAAAAAATTTCAACTGCATGCTTAGGAAAGCAGTTGATAGTTTTACAATAGAAAGTTTGCAATTCTTAGAATATACCTGGGTACATGCAGTTTCTGGTTGTCTGTGCCCTCTGCAAGTGAAGGCAGATTGAAGAGTATTTCTCACTTCTCCAAACCTCAGAAAACCCTGACTGGACTGTCAGAATGGTCTTTAATAAAAAGCAAGGTGGCAGGATGGTGTACATGTAGCCTAATAGCACACTTTATCTTACAGTTCTCAAAGTGTTTAACAATAAATTCTTCCCTATCCGTGAAAAAATGAGCTTATGAGCTCCCTGTAGTTCAGCAAAGAAAAGCTAAATAAAAGACTTTAATTTTATAAAATATAGATTCTATGTGGTAGGATTTGCAGCCTGAAGAAACTTATCTTTGATGAGCCTGATCAGACCTGCTTGAAATTCTTTCTCACAGATTTACCTGAATAATTTCCCTCCTACTGATGCCAGTGACTTTAGGATAAAACCCCTTCAAGTACTGATAAAACCTTACTCTGCACAATATAAATAGCTTATACTTATTATTAATACTTAGTTATATGCTCTTTAGAAGTTTCATTCCTAGAGCTATGATTAATAGGACTTCAACCTGAGTCAGAAACAAAAAACAGTTTTGAAGTCCATGGGGAGTATAGATATTTGGGGTACATTAGTAGCAAACTTTAAAAAAATTAAAAAAAGAAACATGATTTCTAAAGATTCAGAGATAAGATTGAGAGAGGAAAATCATTACTTTCTCTTTGAAAACAATAAAATTCTTTCCTCTGAAAGAAAGGAAGTTCCATCAGTTTCTTATTCCCTGCTTCCTAGCTGTTGTTCCTGTCTATGTTTAGGAGAACACCAAAAACAAAGGTGAGTAGATTCACTTTTAGAACAACCTATTTGTATCAATTATGTTAAACTAATATCTTCTCTTTAATTATGTACTTCATGTATTAAAAAGTGTTTGCCGTGGAACATTGAAGACCCAGAAATATTTATTTGCTGAGGAAGTCAGACACACCTATCACAGACAGAGATCACCACGTAGTCATCTAGCAGTCAGTCACTCAGCATTTAGTACTGGGGCTTCTACCTTTCATTTTCATCACGTTTCTTATACATGCCCTTACCTCTTTCTTAGGCTATATATTTGTTTTTCGGCCATCCTCCTCAAGTCTTTTGAATTATTAGCTTTCTCTTTCTATCATTCTCCAATAATTATCTACACTCATTGTCATCATTTTGCTACTTCATGTTCACTATTTGAAGCCACACAACACTAGTTCAGTTTCACTGTTAGTATCTAAGTTCCATATTCACTGACAGATTTTTCAGGATTTTCACATTTGATACTGAGCCATTCCACTCTTGGAAATGATTTTTGCTATGCTTCTCATTTTTTTTTTACCTCTGACTAATTTCATTGTTTATTTATATTCTGAATTTTGTACCTTACTGGTGCTTCAGAGTTCTGTCCTTGTTGCTTGTCCAAATGCATACATATACAAGTACATACTTTTCTAGAGGCTAAAGCTTGAAAACAGAGTGAGAAAGTCCAGAGAGGCTCTCTGGCATACATTTCAAGGCAAACAGGGTAGGCCTTTTAAGCCATAGACCTGGAACTACCCTGGATGTTGTTATTAGCTGGTGCTACCTGGGTCTGCCAGTTAGATAGCACTGTGCTTGTTGGAGGTGGTCAGCTGTATGGAGGTAGTGACATTTTGGGATTGTGGCCATCAGGTACCCCTGCTGAGTATGTGGTGTCCCCACCTGGGAATTGGGTTATTCAGTGATGTCTGCACTGGCGTCAGAGTTGTGGCAGATTCAGTCATCACACTAAATCATTCTCCATCGGCAATAATATCTATTCCCATGGGTTCAAATAGCATCATTTTGAAGTCTACCAATTTTGTTCTTACCCTAATCATTTCCTATGTGGTATAGATCAGAAGTTCTAACTCCCACAAAACACTTCTATTAGAAATTCACAAATTAAAGATACACAACATGTCCAGAATTGAGCTAATCTTTTACCTTTTTAACTTTTTTTGAAGCCATATACTAAAACATGTAATGCAATTTTTTTCAAAAACTTACCTTTTATGAGTCATAATTTATATGGAATACAAAGACCCATTTTAAGTGTAGAGTTCTGTGAGTTTTGACTACCACACATAAGATGTGCAATATTTCTATCACTCCAAAATGTTCCCTCAGCCACCTGTGCACAGTCCCACTGTCCTCTGATCACAAACACTGATACTGATATTGTTACTATGTATTGTTTCATTTACTTAAAATTTCATATAAATGGAATCTACACTACATAGTTTCTTACCTGTATTCCTTTGCTCAGCATGTTTTTGAGATCCAGTTCTATGCTGATGTATTTATCAGCTACCCTTCCTTTCAATATTGAGAAGTACTCCATTGCATGGATATACTATACTTTGCTTACCCATTCAACTGCGAAGTGGAAAAACAATAAATAAAGTTGTTAAGAATATTCCTGCACAAACCTTAATAGAGGTATGCATATATTTTAATTTCTTTTGGGTCAATATCTAGGAGTGAAATTGGTGGATAAATTCCACATGAAGATACTTTTAACTTGTGAAAGTGACAAACTGCTTTCCAGAGTGGTCTTACTATTTAACATCCATACAGTATGTGAGAATCATAAGTGCTTCATTTCTTAAACCATATTTGTTATTATCAGTCTTTTTAATTTTGCCTTTCTAGTTGTGTGGAATGGCCTGTAATAGGGCCTTTACATTTCCATTTAATTTGGCTTTAATTTACATTTCTCTGATGACTAATAATATTGAATTGTCTTTTCAATTTTTTTGCCCAATTTTATTGTTGACATAATTTTTAAATATATTCTTCATATAATTATTCATATTTTCATATACCTCAAATTTTAATTTCATGAATTCCAATATATCTTTTTATTTTAATATTATGGATGTGCTTTTGGTGTGAATTTCAAGCACTCTGTTTTATCTTCATTTTCTTTTCTTGACTTATTAAGCTGGTTAACACTCCAAGAACAACGCTGAGGAGAAGTGGTGAAGACATACTTTCCTTGCTCCTGACCTAAGGGAGAAGGCATTCTTAATTAATTATGATGTTTGCTAACTATTAGTTTTGATGTTTACTATAGATATTTTTTATATGTTCTCCATCTAGTTGAAGAAGTTATCCTGTATTACTCATTTGCTGAGAGTTTTTATCATGAATCAGTGTTGGATTTGGTCCAATGATTTTACTGCATCAATATGAGCATATTACTTTTCTCCTTTAGTTGATTCATGGGATAGTTTATATTGGCTAATTTTTTAATGTTAATATTAAAACAAGATTTTCAAATAATGGCCATTTGGTCTAATCTATAGTTCTATTTACATGTCTTTGGGATCTATTTGCTGATTATTTTTGTTCATGATATTTGCCTCTATGTTTATGGGGGATAATGGCCTGCTGTTTTCCTTTCTTATTATGCCTTAATCTGGCTTTAGTATTGGGGAAATTCTAGCCCCATAAAATGAATTAGGAAGTGTTGTTGGAAAAGATAGTACAGAATATTTATCATTTTTTTCTTAAATGTTTGGTAGAATTCACCAGTGAACACATGTGGACTTGTGGCTTTCTCTTTTTCATATTAGCCATTTGTCAAAACCTATAGAACTTTAAAACATGAAGATTGAACTTTGAACTGTGCAACTTAGCAAAAAAAAAACATTTTGGATATCTGGATATCTTAGGAAAGAGAGAATGGAGACAGGGACAAGATATTCTAACTGTATTAAAAATATATGAAATAACACACTGTAGGTGGTAAAGAAATATATGATGATATAAAGTTACATAAAGTAACTTTAGAAATGAGTGGAGCCTGGAGTATGTAAAACTAAGTCAAAGGGAACTGTGCATAAGTAGTGTACACTAGTTGATAAAGTTTTTCCACAGGGTTTTATACCAGCAATTCTGATGCTGCTATACATCTATTCTGGAACTGAATAATTGGCTAAGTGGATAGTCAATCAGATTTCTCACTGTTTCCCACTACTGGAGTAGAAATGTACAGATTGGCAAGGGTAGGAGGCTAGAATGATCCATACAGTAATATTCAGAGTTGGAAACTCCATAAGAACTCATGTTTAATTTAATAATCTATACAGATTGCTATATACAGAAATAGTTAGGAATATATGTATGTACACAGGTTAGCATATATACACATACATTTCTTTCCTATGTCAGCTGAGATGCCTAAAAAATGATACCCCATTAACTACAAACACAGCTGGCATCCAATCTTTGTTTCTAATATCAATCTCCAATAAAAGGAACCAAGGCTCCTTAGAGGAATGGATAATTCTAGGAGTGTGGCAAGGAATATATACAACATAAGCTTAGAACATCTTGTAATACCAGAAAGTAAGTTAGTATTAAAGAGACAAACAGTTTTGGGGGATGTCAAAGGGGCATAGGAGCCAAACAAAAGAGTTTCCAAGGACCAAAGCTGGAATATTTTAAGCAAATAAAATATGAAAAATATTGGTTTGTGTAGTCCTGGGAGGAAGGATGTTCCCAGCCCAGGGAGAATCTCCAATGATACCAGTGAAACCAAAATGAGTCGAGGGAAACAGTAAGTTGGGAGAAACTGTTTTTATTGCTCACAACGTGCTCAAGTTTGCTGCCCAGGATCATAACTTTCTCTCTCCCCTGGCTACAGATCATGCTCTGCCTTGACAGCACACTCTCTACTACCTGTCTGTCCCTTCTGGGAGGAACTCCACTGGCAGGTCTTTAATGACTGGCAGATGCCAAACCAATTACGTACCAGGAATGGAGAAGAAGAGAGAATGGTCATTTTCTCTCCACTCCTTGCTTCAGATTGATGGGAGGATCTTCAGTGGTAAATACCTATTGATATGTAAATGAACTAAGGCTAGGTGGGGGGTTCTGGAAATACTGTCATTTACCCCACAAATTATAACGCAAATTACAAAGTAAATATTCATGAACACATATTTATATAATTAAATGACTGAATAAATTAATGGGATAAAAAGACAAACCTCCCATGCAGAATACTAAATAAGTTACATAGGTTTCACATGCAAAAGAGGGACGGAATATGTCCCATATTTTAGGTAACATATGTGTGTAATTACTTCCTCCTAAAGAGTACAGTACAGAAAGGGGAAAAAACAAGAGTAACTTTTTGACAGAAAAACTTGACAAACACTATTCCAGCCAGATATTTAAGATGAAGATTCACACACAGAAATCATGCTGATAAAAATGCACCCTTGATACAATGTGATGAAAACAGAACTCTCAGTTTATAATTTTCCTACATAAAACATAGTCCAGTCTATCTATAAGAAAAACATCAGTTAAATTACAATAAAAAAAAGTCCTACAATATACTTGACCAGTACTTATCAAAGCTGTCAGAGTCCTCAGCAAGGAAATTCTGAGAAATTGTTAAAGCCAAAAAGATGTGACAACTAAATATAACGTGGTATTCTGAGTGATATTCCAGAATACAAAAAGGACAAACTAAGGCATATGAATAAAACATGAACTTCACATAATAATACAGTGCTGTTGTTTCATTAATTATAGCAAATGTGGGATACTAAAATACATGACATTAATAACAGGGCAAACTACAGAAGCATATATGGGAATTGTCTGCATTAGATGCTCAATTTTTCTAATAAAAATATATAAGTGGGGAGAAATTAAAGATGGCAGTGTAGGAGGTGAGATAGAGGCCTCCTCCCAAAACCACATATAATACGAAAATATAGTTAATTAAACTAATCCTGAAAGGGCAACAGGATAGAAGGCTACACCAGACTTCACATACATACAGAAAAGAACAGACCATGTGGAACAGGGTAACAGACCAAAGCTGTTATCCCTTGGGACCCAAGCCCTTCCCCCATGCCAGCTCACCAGAAGGAGGAAGAGAAATGGAGTGGATAGTGGGTGGTAGCCTAGGAATTCTGAACACCCAGCCCTGGAGATCTGCTCTGAGATCACAAACCTACATTGCATGGTGCTCTGGACATTAGTGGGGTTGGAAAGCTAAGATAGACAGAATACTTGGAGAGACTGAGTTTTCAGCTTCTTGTGGAAAACAGGGATCCATATCCAGCTTCTATGGGACAAAAGAAAGGCAGGCAGTCTGAGAGACTTCCAAACAGCAAGAGGGCTGCAAAAGGGGCAAGGATTGCACAGAGCTTGCTGCACAGGAGAAAGGACAGGTGGACAAAATTGTCTGGGTGCACTCTGCCCAGCAGGTTGGAAACTATCAGAGCTTCAAGCTCTCCATGCCTCTGGCTGGCTACACAGCTTCAATAACCTGCACTGTGATAAGCAGGCTGCTGTGTCTTCCTCCAAGCCGGCACCAGCCCCCAAACCAGTAGCCGTTGTCCTGGCATGAGGCCAGCCAGAGGGAGGCCCTGTCTATGGCAGCTAAAAACTGAAAGCACAGAGTTTTACACCTGTGCACTAGGACCACTGGTTCTAGCAGTGGAGACATTCACAGCATCTGGGAAATATGAAAAAGCTGTTTCCTCCTCCAAGGCACCAATGCCACCACCTGTGACCCCTGACATAGTTTCAGGGGCTTAGCAGCTCCAGAGACAAGAACTTCTGCACATTAGAGGGTGCCACATATGAATATGAAATGTCAAAGGAAATTGGTTTGAAACAAAATCTCACAAACATCAGAAAAACATGCAAAGTGAAACTGAACTCATCAATCTTCCAGAAACAGATTTCAAAATAAAAATCATAAACATGCTCATGGAGGTACAGAAAAACATGCAAGAACTAAGGGTTGAATGTAGGACTGAGAGTCAATCAGTAAGGAATGGAATATCTGAAATGAAATATACAATGGAGGGATTTAAAAGCAGATTAGATATAGTAGAAGAGGCAGTTAATAGAACAGAAATTAGAGAACAGGAATAAAAGAAGTGGAGGCACAGAGAGATAAAAGGATCTCTAGGAATGAACGAATATTGAGAGAATTGTGTGAACAATCCAAATGCAACAATACTTGCATTATAGGCATACCAGAAGAAAAAGAGAGAGAAAAAGGGATAGAAAGTGTCTTTGAGGAGGTAATTGTTAAAATTTCCCCAATCTGGGGAAGGAGATAGTCTCTCAGTCAATGGAGAGCCACAGATCACCCAACACAAGGGACCCAAGGAAGCAACACCAAGACTTATAGTAATTAAAATGGCAAAGATCAAGGATAAGGACAGATTATTAAAAGAAGCAAAGAGAGAAAAAAGATCACATACAAAGGAAAACCCATCAGTGTATCATCAGACTTCACAACAGAAACCTTACAGGCCAGAAGGCAGTAGCATTACATATTTCATAAAATGACACAGAAGGGCTTCAAACCAAGAATACTCTATCCAGCACGACTATCATTTAAATTTTAAGGAGGGATTAAACAATTTTCAGATGAGCAAAAGCTGAGAGAATTTACATCCCAAAAACTGTCTCTACAGTGTATTTCGGAGGACTTCTACAGATGGAAGTGTTCGTAAGGCCAAATAGCTGTCACCAGAGGATATAAAAGCACAGTAAAGAAAGTAAAACAATGAATTACTAAGTAGATGAAAAGTCAAATCAATTACCCCCAAAGTAAGTCAAGGGACAGACAAAGAGTACAGAATATGACACCTAATATATAAACAATGGAGGAGGAAGAGAAAGGAAAAAAAAAAAAGGAACGTTTAGATTGTGTTTATAATACCATAGTAAGTAAGTAAAATTAGACTGTTAGATAGTAAGAACGTTACCTTTGAACCTTTGGTAACCACAAGCTTAAAGCCTGCAATGGCAATAAATACATACGTATTAATAATCACCCTAAATGTAAACGGTCTGAATGCACCAATAAAAAGACATAGTGTCACTGAATGGATAAAAACACAAGACCCATCTATGTGCTGCCTCCAAGAGAATCACTTCAAACCCAGAGACATACACAGACTAAGTGAAGGGATGGAAAAAGATTTTATGCAACTAAAAGGGTGAAAAAAGGAGGTGTTGCAGTACTTGTATCAGACAATATAGACTTCAAAACAAAGAAAGTGACAAGAGACAAAGAAGGACATTACATAGTGAAAGGCGTCAATCCAACAGGAGGATATAACCATTATAAATATGTATGCACCCAACACAGGAGCACCTACATATCTGAAACAAATGCTAACTTAATTAAAGGGGAAAATAGAATGCAATGTATTCATTTTGGGAGACTTCAACGCACCACTCACTCCAAAGGACATATCCACCAGAAGAACATAAGTAAGGAGACAAGGACACTGAACAGTTGGACATAACAGACATCTACAGAACACTCCAACTAAAAGCAGCAATATACACATTCTTCTCAAGTGCACATGGAAGATTTTCAAGAATAGATCATATACTAGACCACAAAAAGAGCCTCAGTAAATTGAAAAAGGTTGAAATTGTACCAACCAATTTCTCAGACCACAAAGGTATGAAACTAGAAATAAATTATGCAAAGAAAATGAAAAATCCCACAAACACATGGAGGCTTCACAACATGCTCCTAAATAACCAATTGATCAATGACCAAATAAAAACAGAGATCAAGCAATATATGGAGACAAATGACAACAATAATTCAACACCACAAAATCTTTGGGATACAGTGAAGGCCGTGCCAATAGGGAAGTATACTGCAATACAGGCCTACCTCAGGAAAGGAGAACAATCCCAAATGAACAATCTATACTCACAATTAATGAAACCAGAAAAAGAAGAACAAAAGAGGCCCAAAGTCAGTAGAAGGAGGGACATAACAAAGATGAGAGGAGAAATAAATAAAATCAAGAAGAATAAAACAATAGAAAGAATCAATGAAATCAGGAGCTGGTTATTTGAGAAAATAAAGAAAATAGGTAAAACCCTAGACAGACTTATAAAGAAAAAAACAGAGTCTACACATATAAACAGAATCAGAAATGAGAAAGGAAAAATCACTATGGACACCACAGAAATACAAAGCATTATGAGAGAATACTATGAAAAATTATGTGCTAACAAGTTGAATAACCTGGAAGAAATGGACAATTTTCTAGAAAAATAAAACCTACAAAATTGACCCAGGAAGAAACAGAAAATCTGAACAGAATAATTACCAGCAATGAAATTGAATTGGTAATCAAAAAACTACCTAGGAACAAAACCCATGGACCAGATGGCTTCACTGCTGAATTTGATCAAATTTTCAGTGAAAACCTAATATCCACTCTCCTTAGTTTTCCAAAAAGTAGAAGAGGGAATACTTCCAAACTCATTCTAGGAAGCCACAAACACTCCAATACCAAAACCAGGCAAAGACACTACAAAAAAAATTAAATAAAACTACAAACCAATATCCCTGATGAACATAGATACATAAATACTCAACAAAATATTAACAAAACAAATTCTAAAATACATCAAAAAGATCATCCACTATGATCAAGTTAGATTTATTCCAGGGATGTAAGGATGATACAATATTAGAAAACCCATCATTATCATCCACCACATCAACAAAAAGAAGGACAAAAACCACATGATCATCTTCAAAAATGCTGAAAAGGCATTTGACAAATTCAACATTCATTCATGATAAAACTCTCAACAAAATGGGTATAGAAAGCATGTACCTCAACATAATAAAGGCCATATATGACAAACCCACAGCCAACATCATACTTAAGGGCAAAAAGCTGAAAGCTTTTCCTTTAAGATCAGGAACAAGACAAGGATGCCCACTCTCCCCACTTCTATTCAACATAGTACTGGAGGTTCTAGCCAGGGCAATCAGACAACACAGAGATATAAAAGGAATTCAGATTGGTAAGGAAGAAGTTAAAATGTCCCTGTTTGAAGATGGCATGATATTATATATAAAAACCCTAAAGAATCCACTCAAGAACTACTTGATTTAATATCTGAATTCAGCAAAATTGTGGGATACAAAATTCATACACAGAAATCTGTTGCATTCCTATACACTAACGATGTACTAGCAGAAAGAGAAAGCAGGAAAATAATTCCATTACCAATTGTATCAAAGAGAATAAAATACCTAGGAATAAACTAACCAAGGAAGTGAAAAACCTATACCCTGAAAACCACAAGACACTCATGAGAGAAATTAAAGAAGACACCAGTAAATGGAAATACATACCATGGTTATGGATAGGAAGAATTAATATTGTCAAAATGGCCATCCTGCCTAAAGCAATCTACAGATCCAATGCAATGCCTATGAAAATACAAACAGCATTCTTCAACAAACTAGAGCCAATAATTCTAAAATTCATACAGAACAAAAAAAGACCCTGAATAGCCAAAGCATTCCTAAGAAGGAAAAATAAAGCTGGGGGGATTGTGCTTCCCAACTTCAAGCTCTACTACAAAGCCACAGTAATCCAGACAATTTAGTACTGGCACAAGAACAGACCCATAGACCAATGGATCAGACTAGAGAGCCCACATATAAACCCAAGCATATATGGACTATTAATATATGAAAAAGGACCCATGGGGAAATGACAGCCACTTCAACAACTGGTGTTGGCACAACTGGATAGCTACATGCAAGAGAATGAAACATACATAAAAGTAAATTCAAAATGAATCAAAGACCTGAATGTACGTCATGAGACCATAAAACTCTTAGAAAAAAACATAGGCAAAAATCTCCTGAATATAAACATGAGTAACTTTTTCCAGAATGCATTTCCTCAAGCAAGGAAAACAAAAGCAAAAATGAACACATGGGACTACATCAAGCTAAAAACTTTCTGTACAGTAAAGGATACCATCAGCAAAACAAAAAGGCATCCTACAGTATGGAAGAATATATTTGTAAGTGACTTATCCGACAAGGTGTTCACACCCAAAATATATAAAGAACTCACATGCCTCAACACCCAAAAGCAAATAACCCAATTAAAAAATGGGCTGAGAATATGAACAGACAATTCTCCAAAGAAGAAATTCAGATGGCCAACAGGCACATGAAAAGATGCTCCACATCACTAATCATCAGAGAAATGCAAATTAATACCACAATGAGATATCACCTCACACCAGGTAGGATGGCCAACATCCAAAAGATAAGGAACAAAAAATGATGCTGAGGATGCAGAGAAAGGGGAACCCTTCTACACTGTTGGTGGGAATGTAAGCTAGTTCAACCATTGTGGAAAGCAATATAGAGGTTCCTCAAAATACTAAAATAGAAATACCATTTTGACCTGGGAATTCCACTCCTAGGAATTTACCCAAAGAAAACAAGTTCTCTGATTCAAAAAGACATATGCACCCCTATGTTTATTACAGCACTATTTATAATAGCTAAGATATGGAAGCAACCTAAGTGCCCATCAGTAAATCAATGGATAAAGAAGAAATGTACATATACTTGATGGAATACTATTCAGCCGTAAGAAAGAAACAAATCCTGTCATTTGCAACAACATGGATGGAGGTAGAGGGTATTATGCTCAGTGAAAAAACTCAGGCAGAGAAAGACAAATAAAAAATGATTTCCCTCATTTGTGGAGTAGAACAATGAAGCAAAACTAAAGGAACAAAACAGCGGCAGACTGACAGACTTCAAGAAGGGATTAGTGTTTACCAAAGAGGAGGGGTTGTAGAGGAGGGGTGGTGGAGGGTGGGTTGGGAGGGAGCTAGAAGCGGATTTAAGGCTATTATGATTAGTACACATGGTGTGGGGGGATCATGGGGAAAACAGTGTAGTACAGAGAACATAAGTAGTGACTGTGGCATCTTACTACACTGATGGACGGTGACTGCAATGGTGTATGGGGGAGGGGACTTGATAATATGTTTGAATGTAGTAACCACATTGTTTATCATGAGAAACTTTCATAAGACTGTATACCTATGATACCTTAATAAAAATATATATATCATAGGATCACTAAGTTATTTTAAGTCAATTGATTGACATGAATCAACACAATATAAGTAGTGAATTTAAAAATGATACCTGTGTTAAATAGTATAAAGCCATTTTTCTTAACCTATTGAAATATTTAGCAAGGTATTTTTTTACTCATTGGTGGTTACTGCCATTATGGTTAATTTTTAAGGCATCTAACATGTATTTTTACTTGTTCTATATAATCACCTTTCTCCTGAAGGCCTATGGTATCACTAGACTAAAACCTTAAATCAGTGTCTCATGTAGCTTAGCTGTTTCTGAAAGTTAATTAAAAAGAAATTAACAATAAAATTTTACTTAACCCTTTGTTAAAAATAATCGTATGTATAATTAAACAATGATTTGCTGAAAGAATAAAAAACAAGTCTTTAAAAATAGCTGAAGATAAATTTAAGTCCTAAAAATAATGCACTGCTTTTGTCAAAGGTATAAACATAACATAGTTTTTTTTTCACTTACATATAAACCCATAGGGTATATCTTCCTTATAAAAATCACCATAATAACCTGAGCATATTTTTATCAGGACACTTTTCAGATAGTTATTAGCACTCTGCAATTATAGGCTACTTTCTGTAGAGACTAACAGAAGCTAAGTTTTAATTCACAAATTACAAATAAAACATTTCCGTGTGCACATTTCATTTACAAGAGAAGATATCACATAAAGCAGAGCACAACTTAATTAACAAAATTTGTCATTATTCTAATAGTTTGCTAGGGCTGCCATAGCAAAATACCACAGAATGGATGGCTTATACAACAGAAAATTACTATCTCATAGCTCTGGAGAAATCGAAGATCCAGGTGTCATCAGGTTTGGTCTCTCCTGACACCACTACCCTTAGCTTGTAGATGACAGGTCTCCAAATAACAGTCACATAGGGGTTAGAGCTTCAATATATCAATCATGGGGTACACAATTAAGTCCATGACAGTTATCAAAAATGAAAATAAAAATTTTACCACTCTACAAATTAAATAGCTTTTAATGATTAGTTTTTATCAAGGAATTACACAATGTTTCCAATATTTTACTTTTTATTAACATTATACTTTTCATGTAGCATCAAATGTTCAATCTCCAAATAATTTCTTACACATCCAATCCAAGTAAAATGTTCTTTATTCATGAAACCTCTCTACTTCTCTACCCATCCTTGTAAGCTTCTCTATCTCTTTGCTTCTTATTCTAAAATTTCAGGGTCTAAGATAAAGAATATAAATATTTTTTCAGTTCATCACATCTTTTTTTTCAAATTAAGGAATCCTTAATTTTTAAAAGTCATAGACAGTATTAAAAGTCTTTGATTCAAACACCAAAGTAGATCAATTAGTCAACTTCACTCTTATGTCCACAGACAATGCAAAAGACCATCTGTATCATCAGCATTTGAATAACAACAATAACAACGTTTTTTGTTTTTCGTTTTTTTAGTTTCATTCTATTTTTGGAGTATAGTTGATAAAATACTGGTTTCAGATGTACAACACAGTGACTCAGCAATCATATACATTACTACATGCTCACCACAGTAAGTGTAATTCCTGTTACCATACCAAGATATTCCAGTATTGGTTATATTCTCTATGTTGTACTTCTATTCCTATGACTAATTTATTTTATATTTGAAGGTTGTACCTCTTTATCCTCTCCACAAACCCTTTAAATATCTCTATATTCCAAGAATTTCTAATATTATTATCAAAATAGAGGGTAGAAAATAATGTCTTCATTGTTGTATAGTGAATTGAAAAATACTTTATTATTATTATTATTCATGCCTTAGAAAAGTTTCTTTCAGCTTTAAAGCTCATTATTTTAAATGTTAAGCTACGTTTGTGGTTAATTTTTGGAAAATTCTGTAGGTGCTATAGGCTGAATATTTGGTGTTACCCTACCTCCAAATTTATATATTGAAATCCAAATGCTCAATGTGTTGGTATTAGGGAGTGAGGCCTTGGGAGGTGCTTAGGACCTCATGAGATTAATTAATTAAAGCATGATGTTAATGGCCTTATAGAAGAAGTCAGAGATCTCTAACCTCTTCAACAGGTGGGGACATAGTGAAGATAGGGGTTGTGAACCAGGAAGAGGACTCTTACCATGCTGGCATTGTGATCTTGGACTTTCCAGTTTCTGGAATTGTGAGAAATAAATTTGTTGTTTATAAGCTACCCAGTCTATGCTATTTTGTTATAGTAATCTGTAAGGACTAAGAAAACCTCTATCCAGTTATTTCTCATATATGAATTGTACTCTGCATTTCAAAATTTTTTTGTGTAATAACTTAAATTCTCTTGGAATTGACAGCTCTCTTTAACCAGTTTGTCTTTGAAGTTTCATTATGATTATATATTGTGACTGCATATTGTCTTCATTGGTGTATTTTGAGTCAAGACAGTAAGAAACTTAAGTATTTCTCTGTTTATATATGATCCACTATCCATTCTGCAAATGTATCCCTTGTATTTAATGAACTACTGCCTTTTTATAATTAAAAAGTTTATTTCAATTTGCTTCACAAAGTAATTCCTGTTTGTTATTGATTGTATCACTTGTTTCACATTTTCCCATTACATTTTATTTGAAACTTTATCTCAGTTCTTTCATAAATAAATGTAGCAATGAATGAAGTGCTACTATTCAATTCATAACTCTTTAATTTCTCACTTATTTTATTGAAATATTCCAAATTTTGGACAAATTGATCTTAAAATATTTTTAGTTTAATCAGAATACTGATTAAATATTTTGCATCTTATTTGATTTTGAAGTTTTCTTCCAAATCTTTAAAGATACAGGTTGAAGTCTTTAAAATTTTGTTTTATGCATACTGTAAGATTTGGTGAACTTTGTAATGTGCAAACTATATTATTACATTTATCCATTAAAAATTCAACTTTAAGTGTGTTTAAAATGCTCCATCTATCACTGAACTGAAAATAACACATAATTACTTCAAAATACCAAAGTAGTCAACAACTTGAGGAGCTGTGCCTTTTCTTCAAGAAGATTAAAGCAATGAGCTGTACATAGCACATATTATGCATAAATATTAAGGTTTTAAAAAATGTATCTGTCATTTTTCATCATCTCTCAAAACAGCTTTGTTGTCACTTGATTGACAATGAATATTATTCAAAAACAAGTTGCAATCATCTACAACTTATTTATTTGGTTGACAAAAATCATGGAAAATTTAAAATAACACTCAGTTTTTTGTTATAATTGTAGGGTGCAATGTCTCCAACTGGTCAGTATTTTGTGTCCAAGTTATTTCATATACCTATTTGATTTGATCGATTCATTTTGTATTTTTTCATTACATTCATTATTTTTTATTAATATTATTAATTCTTAAGTATTTTCAGAATAAATAAGACACTTTCCCATTTTAATAGTTTTCCAAATGCTCATGCATGCAAGAACTCATAAGATTCAGCATTTCCTTAGATTAAATGTCTGTTATTTTGAAAACCACCACTTTTGGAAAAATTTTTTTTACCAACAAAAGTAAAGAATAATTGCAACAAATTTTCAGGCTTCCAAAATAATACTGAATTAATTATTTTGAAGACATTGGTCTAGTGAGTTGTACTTGATTACTGCACTTTCCAAATAAGCACAACCTTCTTTGCTCTAAGGAGTCTTGGCACCTTGAAGGTTCTTAATTAAACTCATTGAGTCTGAAAAATCACCTGTACTAGTATCTCAAACTCAGGGTACAAACTCATTACAGCTTGGAAATTGTACTTTTTTATTATTTTTTATGTGTTTGAGAGGCATTTCTTGTTCAATGCATACCCTGTTGGAGGGTATTATTATAACTACTAATTTTAACAAACAAGGTATCTTTCATTAAATAGTATTGATATAAATTATTATTCATCGTAGCAGGCATGATGAAATAATATGCTGCTTTTCAACATCAATCAATTTTTCAAAATAAAACTACTGCTAATATTTGTACATTCTCTATTGACTATAAATTGTGTTTTTGCCTTTACCTTGTTTTTTTCTTTTGTTTACTTTTGGAGAGTACCCTCATTCTTACAAAATTTTAAAAATGTATTTTATTATCATTTATATTTGGTGTATTTCTTTGTATTTTTCTTATTTTCATGTATTTAACATTCATAGTCAATTGTGTTAAATAAGAATTTTGACATTTTCAGGGCCTCTCAGTGTTCTTTCTTCAAGACTACATTCATTTGCCTTCCATTGAGATCATTCTCTCATCACAATAAAGAGCAAACCAAAATTTTCATGTACATAAGCAATTTAAATCAATTAAAAAATTGGCACCATATATGTATATACATTTCCTTACTAATGAATGTGAAGGAGTTTTAACTGTAACGATTGCTCCTTCAAGTTATTTTTACTGTGTTTGTTATAGTTTTGTCAGTTTCTTCACCTAGAACCCCAGATAACTTAAGATAGGATTCATCATATACTAAAGAACAATCTAGTACATTGTGATGCATAAACCATGAACCTTCACAGACAGACTGAATTCCTAATAGTATACTGCTGCATCTGTTTCCCTTATACATACCGGAATATCGACAAATTTTCCTTTGCAAGAGCCCAATAAAATTTTAGCCCAACATATTTTCATATGATATTATGTATTATATTATTTAGAATATTTCTATGAAAAGAAAGTCTCCATTTTAACTAAGCTTGCTACCACTGCTTACAATTTTTATATATCTGATATGTGGAATCACTTTCCTCAGACTAGGCTTATTCTTATTTCTCCTCCAACATCCACAGATTTTCCATACCAGGTACCATAAGATACCTAGTATTAAGAAACTACCACTGGACTTGCATATTTGTACCAGGATTCTGGTGAGTGTGGGTTAGTCTGTATTGTGTGCAAGGTATTTAAAGAAGTCATTCCTGCATCAGGATGCTCACCAGTAAATAAAATATACATGGAATGTACTGGGAACCACACCAATATAGCCCATAAGATCAAACTATATATACTCAAAAGCCCTTATCTCACTTAAATACATCAATTTATGGTGGCCACTTCATACCTTATACAATAAGCATGACAGAAGGCAGAAGGGAAAGGGATAGCAGTCTAACCAACACATTTCATTAATTTTGCAAATTGTACAAAAATATATAAACACATGAGTACATTTTTGGAACTCCTCCAGGTCTTTAGAAAGAAAAACTGGTGTGAGACATAAAAATAAATTAAATAAGTTGAATGGAAGTGAAGCTTCATTATTTTTAATGTGATTCACCTCAACAGTGTTGTAAAAAAGTGCTTAGTGCTAAGAGAAAAAAAATATTATAAATATCTGAAACTGATTAGATAATCAAAAAAGACCTCTCTGAGCAGGAATATTTTAACTGCCCTCTACATGGCAAAACAGTGTCAGCATTGGCTGATACATGTGGAATATTCCTGGCAGATGGAATACATAGTGCAAATAGCCACAGATTGTCTTCAGAATCTAATGACATCAAGAGAGAGTAGAAGGGAAAGAAGAGAGTAGAAGATCAGATCAGAGTTACCGACGGGGCCAGGAGATGCCAGGCTGGGTAAGCCACATGAGGAGTCTGGGAGATGAAGACAGAAGTGACAGGGGCCAGGAGCTTATCATCGTTTATAAGAGGTGATAGTAGTGATGGGACCGAAGGACCTTAGGTACATTTAATTGTTAAAGTTACTAATTTCCTAACTGAGTTATAAATTAGTTTCAACTGAAGTTGTAGATAAAATGTAAATTAAAAATTAAAAATCAAATTGAATGCCGTGTTAATGTAATTTTGTTGTTAATATTGTTACTATATATGCTTGCCAATTTTGTACATCAGGTAAGCATGATTTTATTTACTTAAAATGTTGATTTACTCCAAAACTATATTTATGTAATCTCAGCCTGATTATTTGGGAAAATTAAAAAAATGTATTAAGAAATTAAACATTCAATAGCTAATCCTAGTGCTATCCAGTGATTCTTTTGAGCATATTTCATGGCATCCTAGATGGCATCTAATCTTTTGCTAAAAAATGTCTAAATAGGCAAATTAAATTTGAAAATAAAATAATATAAGAAGAGATATATATTAATTTCCATGGTTTGTACTGTACTAAGACTGCACTCTCCCAGGTAATCAATGAGATAATCATAAAATCTAATTCAATTTTACCAGTGAATTACTCACTAGATTGATGGCATTGAGAAGACACCTGAAAAAAGTGAAAGAATGATATATGAGGATAACAGAAAGACTTCACAGAGAAAAGAGCACATGTATTCAAGAAGCAATTAAGAAATGTGTGTGACAAAATCAGAAGGAGCAAAAACCATAAGATGTGTTCAAAAGAATCACTGGATAGCACTAAAAATACTACACTTTGGTATTAGGACTAATTTGAGGGCTAGATTTTATTTGTCCTTGGGGGCTACTTTAAGGTCTTTCCTTCTTACTTTAAAACAAGTGGACTGCTACTGAGGATTTTGAGCAAAGGTATATATTCTGACTTACATTTTAAAATTACAGTTCTGGCTGTGGGGTTGAAAACAGACTACAGAGAACTCTAAGATAATTTATGTGTGTGCCAGAAAAAACAAAAACAAAATAAAAAACACTCTCTAAAGGAGTAACACAAAATCTAGCACTCAAAAACATAAGAATTACAATGTCATCCTTCAAAAAGAAATTAAAGAGATATACAAAAAGACAAGAAAGTGTAAGCCATTTTGACAACATCTTCAAAATTTAAGATACACTTACAATATAACCCAGTAAAATAACTCCTATGTATTTACCTAAAAGGAATTAACACTTAGGTACAAATGAATACTATTCTCAAATATTTATGTTGGCTTTCTTTATAATCACCAAAAACTCAAGGTAGGGAGGGGAAGCCCAATGCCATTTATCTAAGGAATAGATAAGCTATTGTGGTTTATCCATACAATAATACACTATACTGCAGCTGAAATATAATAAACTACAGATACACACAAGACACACACCTTAGATGATGTCTATGTATTTACTAAGTGATAGCAGCCAGACTCAAATGGCTAGATACATACATGAGATTCTGAAGTGTGCAATAATATTGGGACAAAGTAAATCAGTAGTTGTCCTAATAATCAAAAAATGGCATTTATTTGTTATTTCATGCTCTACACACAAAAAACCTTTTGTAGTTGAAATAAAGGTTTTAATATTAATATCAAAACCTCAGATGATAAGAGTTTATAAACACAATACAAAACCCATAAACCAAAAATTCCCCAAAACATAAATTTAACTCCAACTAAATTCTGGGAAACCAGTTAACCAAAAACACCAAAAAGAAATGAATAGATAAAACACAACTTAGTAAACCATTTATAGAATGCATTAATGGTTAATATCTGAAAGTTAAAGAGAGCTACTAAAAATCAATTTAAAATCATAGAAATCCATGATAGGCAACTGCATGACCAAGAATTTCTGAGAAAGGAAAAAAAGGTAGGCAATAGGTAAAAAAAGAAAACCTCAAAACAAACATATTCAACCCTATTAGTAATCAGTGAAACAGAAAATAAAAACATGAGAAAATATTATTTAACCTTAACCAACTTTTAGGTAGAAAGATATCATTGAGCTGAAAAGAGGGTAGGGCCCACCAAGAAAGCAGCGAGTTAATCAGGTAAAGCCAGAGATCCAAAAAGGACTCACAGGGTTAATGCCCTTTGCAATATAAGTTGATTCCACGTGCTCTAAATCTGGGCTGACCCTGAGGCTGCTCTAGCTGATGCAGGTAAGATAGAGCAAAGACATGAGACAAGCACTGTAATTAATTTACCTAAAAAAATGCCAAGATATGTGTAACTCTGGGAGAAAATCCCGGGGAAAAATACCTTTGAAACTGAAATCAGTATAAGGGAGAAATAAAGTGGGAGAAACCCGTTTATTGCTTACAAGCAGTCATCCACTTCAGCTCTCCTCTGTCTCTTGTGACTCGGCTGCAGGAAAAAGGGACACCACCCAACCTCTCTGGTCCACGTGTGCCCTTGCTTGCTGCCTTTGCTCCAAGCCCTCACTCTCTGCCCTGCTCGCCT
The DNA here is from genome assembly GCF_040802235.1 of Manis javanica. Lineage (NCBI taxonomy): Eukaryota > Metazoa > Chordata > Mammalia > Pholidota > Manidae > Manis > Manis javanica. The sequence continues at coordinate 37,119,838 of NC_133167.1, forward strand.
TTGTAATTCGCTATTGATATGGAGATGGCTACTTCTTTGGACCCATTGGAAACACCTATTGACATGGCGATGCACTAAGGCCAGTGGAGACATTCTGGAAATACTGCCACCCACATTATGAATAGCATAATAAGAACAAAACATACTTAAGGCTAAGGTTCCATTTTAAGAGAATTGGGAAGTTAGAATCCTAGCATATTCTTTGGTAATCAGCCACCAACCTATTTTAAGGAAAGGTAAGCAATCTTAACTGTCATGTTCCCAGTGCTTGGGGGTAGCCACTATCTTAGAAAAGAACAAGAAGTTTATCCTACAGGATTATCTAGAGGACTGACTAGATAATGACATATTGTCTCTCACTAGAGATGGACATCATTAGACCACATGACAAGCCTATGGCCCCCTAACCCTTTAACTTTATCCCATTCTTGAAAGCCTTAAAATACAGAATCCTAAGCCCTTAAACACACCTCCTCTCTGAGGTTGCCTGCACTCCCCTTTCTTAGACAGTGTATTTTTAAAAGGCTTCTCACTGCTCAGTTTATTATGTTTTGTCTCTGTGCTCTCCTAGCAGTTCATTCTATTTCCCAGACTTTAAGCCCAAGTCTTCACTCTCAGTCTGATTTCAGATAAGTAGGGAGGGGCTACTGAGAGCTCTGATTTGAGCTTGCAAGTTCCCATCAATGAGCTTCCCCATCCTCTGTGCTTTATTCAAGTAAACCTTCCTTTGTCTACCTTGACGCTAGCCCATTCCTCTCTTAGAGTGCATGCAAATAAAGATTTTGCTCTGCTTCACTACTGTCTCTCTCCCCTTCAATTCTTTGTTGCAGTGGGGACAAAAATTGAGGAAAACAAACTTAACCCCCAACAAACTGTCCAAAATTTTTGAAAGTCATAATGTCGAAATCTGGCAAGGATATGTAACAGTATTTCTTATAGAAGCCTAGATGGCGTATAAACCAATACAATATTCTAGCAATCTCATTCCTAGGTATTTACCCTAGGAAACTCGTACAGATGTGCTCTACAGACAAGTTCACCTATCATCATACAGGTTAATGTATTTGGGGCTCAAATATATTAGTAGTATTCTAATAAGCTATTTTGTAGATATTTGTTTATTATATTATTAACTTCTGTAAGTTACATTTCTGGAATCCATTATTTTGTATGGATTAAATATATTAAAACTATTCTTGAAATAACAGAAATTATATTTCAAAATAACTAATACTTGATATAAGAATTTTTGCTCAGTGTTATTTATTTAGCTGTACTGACAACACCTGAGTTTGCTATTTGCCTTCATATTTTAGAACACAGAGTGTAACTGGAGTTATGAAGATAAGTAACGTATGAAAACAGAAACATCAAAGAAAACATGAGTCCTCATTTAATCACATAATCATTTAATCCAGAAGGAATGCAGTTCTTTCTACACCTTTGGTTCTTCTAACTTCCAAACATGTAAAACAATAAATTAGTGTTGTGTTAAGCTATAAGCTTGTGGTAATTTGTTATAGCAGCATTAGGAATATAATGTAAGTACTAATCATAAAAGAAACAGATGGATAAATTTAACATTACGAAAACCACTTCTGCTCATCAAAAGACATCAGTAAGAATATGCATAGGTAAGTGATAGATAGGGATAAAATAATCACTGCATACTTCTATATGTATGTATTAAAGAACTCTAATTCAGAACATAAAAGAACTACAAATCAATAATAAAAAGACAAATCAATTAAAAAAATGAACACTATAACAAAGATGCATAATTGTCAATATAGTCATGATAATGTTTTAATAGTATTCATAAACAGGAAAATACAACTTTGAAACCATGGGAACCAAGGGCAGGCCATCCTAAGATGTGCCACTTTGGCAGCCAGATTCTGTTAGGCTGAAAACCGTTAAGGCCCAAAAGACTCAGGGAGACACTCTGACCTCCCACTACCACTTCCCCTGCCACAATTGCATATAAAGAATTTAGATAGAGGAACTGCTCCAAGAGGAGAGCTATCACCATAAACAGCTATATTATAAAGTAAATTAGGGGTGGCAGACAGGGAGGGATGTGATTAAGTCGGTTAAAATTCCTCTTTCTGTCCCATTATTTCTGTCTGACTCAAGTATTCTGTTTACCGAACATTTACCCTTTTCATATTCCTGGGAGTTATTTCCTTTTTCCTTTGTAGTCTTAGATCCCTACCCCCTTTGTCCTTGGTTCTGGATAACATACATACTTTTATATTGTCCCTGACTGTCTTTGGAATCCATGTCTATGGCTTCCAGTAAGTAATTCAACTTTGTTTTTGTTTTTTTTTCTCCTATTAATCTGACTCCTGTCAATTTGATTACTAAACAAGTGAAAAGAATTTCAAAGGGTAGAGGAAATTCCTTCTTCTGCAATAAAACCATTATGGGGTACAACTACCAACTCACAAGTTTGGCTAAATTTAAAGGCTGACAATACCAAATGGTTATGAAAATGTGGAGCTGAATTCTAAATCACTGCAAGTGGTACACTTCTTTGAAGCACCAACAGGATACCATAAATTCAAATTTATACCTATCCTTTAACCAGTAATTCCATGCCTAGGTATTTCTCAGCGAACATGAATATACGTCCTCACCCATATCCCTACCCTACCTCAGAAGCATCTTTATAACAGCACTATGTAGAAACTAACCAAATTATGTATTTACAATAAAATATCAAATGGCATTAAAAAGAAATGAAGTACAAACATATACAGCAATTTGGATTAATCACAAGAGCATTACATTGAATGAAAAATGTCAAAAATAATATGCAATTTATAATCCCACTCAGATGAATTTTAAGAACAGAGGTAGAAGTAGTATGTTGTGAAAGAAATCAAAGCAGGGCTTGTTCCTGGAGTGCAGGTAATTAACTGCGTAGGGGGTGAAAAATAATTTTTCTTTTCTCCTTCTAGGTGCTTAGCTGAGACTACCCCCTATAATAAAAGACATGTTAACAAGAAACAAACATAAGTTTAACAATATGCACACCTCCTGCATACAGGGAAGATGCCCAGGAAAACTGAATAACTCTCAGAAATATCCCAAGCCACCATCATAAATACCATATTCAGCTAAAGACAAAAGATGTTGGGGACTGGAAGAACTAGCTATAGGGAGCTATCAGTAAAGCCCTGAATACAAGGATAAGGTAGTTACACAGATTGAAGTCATTGCCTTTTATATAAGACTGTCTAGAGATTTAATCATCCTCCTCTGGGTAAAGGGAGGGACAGCCTTAGAAATGGGTTTTTCCCTTATAAATGTAAATGTATCTTCAAAGGCTGACTGTTACTCAGTTTTCAGAGCTTTTCCCATGTCTTATGTTTCTTATAACTAATCAACCTAAAATAATCTTTATTCTAAAAAAGGCATAATTTGGTGTGGCAAATTCTGCTTCCCTTCAACTGTGAAGAGATGTAAGGTTGATGGAAATGTTCTACATAATGACTGTGGAGTGGGTTTAATGGGTATCTGTTGTAACCAAAACTCATTCAAATTAACCTAAGATCCATACATTTATCTTAATTATTTAAAAATAGAAAAAGCAGGTACTTGGAAAAGTGCCTCTGAAATTCGTTAAGATAAAGGAGGCAAGTGATGCATTTTGTTATAAATTTTGTATTACTCTTATTTTTAAAATATTTAATAGTGCTAATTTTAAAAGACTGAGATGTATAAAGTATAGTACTAGAGTAAATTAAGCAAGAAGAATGGAATTTTGTAGGCAGATATGGTGAGCTTTTAAATAAACCACTCTAACAGGAGTAATTGATTCTAAAATATTGTTTCATCCTGTTGCTTTCTTGACTATCTGGCCTTTGCCCTGCACTACCCTAGGCATCCATCTGCTTAGAAGAAGATTAAAATTTGTTACAGATGGTATGAAAGGAGAAATGCCCAAGCAATATTAATTTTTTGACATTCAAATTGGATTATGCACAAACAATAACTTTGCTAGTGAGGTTATTATCTTGAAAGAGGATTTTTCAAATTCCTTTATTCTTCTTTACCATATCAACAACTGTACTCCAGAGAATTTAAAAAAAAAGAATTTGATATCCCCTGTGGTGAGGAAAGGATGCAGGATTTCCTGCATGAGCTAAGCCAAGAGAACAGAGGAGTGGAAGCAAATTCAGCTGCTTTCCTCGCTTGAAGGTGGGGAAAAAGAAGAGAGAGGTGTCTAGCTAAGGTAGAACCTGATTTTATATATTTTTTAAAGAAAGAGTGAAAGAGCTTCTGAGAGCAGAGAGGTGCCGCTGGCTCTATCCGTGTAGGCCCTGAGAAGAGACCGCTTCCTTCACAGCCAGCTATGGTGCGGTCACAGCAACCGTGCAGCCGACATCAGGCAGACGCAGTCTCTAAGGCGTAGCTCCCTGAGTTGTCTCTGACCCGTGGCTGTATAGAGAGATCCAGATCTGCAGGAGCATCAGAAGGGATCTCTAGCAAGAATCAAGGTGACACCACGCCAGCAGGAGATGTTTATCCCAATTAGAGACTGTTGTCCAAAAGGACTAATTTAATTATTAAATCAGAGATATTTTATAACTTGCGTGATCTAACATTACTTTTCTCCCTGTGAATGAGTTAGTGGATGGATGAGGATGCAGGAGGAAGGCCAAATAAATTATAGAAAACATTTTAATAACAATCTTCTGAACATCTGAGTTGTAATGGAGGTAAATCACACCCCCGTTTTTAACCTCACTTTTTAGTACATATTAAGATATATAACCATTTTATTTTCATCATTTTATGTTACTCTTGATTTTTGCTCGTTTATTCTCTTATAATTTGACTTCTAATTTTCTAATTTACCATCCTCTAGAGTCTCTCAACACACTACCTGAGAGAGGAGAGGCTAATGTTTTTAATTTAAGAAAGAACAAAAATAATAATTTAAATATGATTTTATTTTTCTTGTTTGCACTATTTGTACATTGCAATTTGAATAACTCTCAAGGCATCAAGTCAACCAAATCCTTTGCCTTCTCTCTTGGACATTAAGGGGCGGGATGGGAAAGAAGCAGAGGCTCAAACAGCTAGACACACATACTGTGCATAATTTTTTCCACCCTATTATGAAATGCTTGGTCTCAAAACATCAAAAAGATCTGTTGGTGAATAGGCTAATAGTCTTAGGAGAATCTTAGAGAGGAAAGGGCAATGCTGAGCAATTTACTGAAATTTTGTAGTCTGATTTAAGTTGGTTTAAATATAAGGACATTGATCCATATTAGGTAAGAATTATTATGATAATTTAGGATTGGTGACTGAATGAGTCTTCTTTGTAAACTGTTAAAAAGAAAGACATAGGCTCAACCTGGTGTCACTTCTGCTAAGCTAAGTCACTAAACTAGGGTTTAATACGTAACCTAATTGCAGTTTCAATCTCTCCCAGAAATGTAGTCAGTTAGGGGCTCTCTAGTCAGCATGGATAAGATAATGTCATACATGCCCTCTCCATCCCCAAAGATGAGGTAATCCACCTAATGAGACCCTTATCCTTGCCTCCTCTCACACAGATAGCATCAGAATGTGTATAGCCTGATCTTTTAGGAGACTAAAGAGATGTATCCAGGCCACACTGCTTGATGTTTTGATAAACGTACCTTCTTCTCTGCATTCTTTCCTGTTGTAGAAAAACTTTTTCACCTATTTCCAAAGGAAGGGACTTTGGAGCAGATTATTCAAGCACACTGATAGGCTACTCTCTGGTCACTGTCCTCAGTAACACTATGAATAAACTGTACCTTTCTTAAATATAACAGTTATGTTGATTTCAATTAACATTTGAATAGTTTATACTGAAGAATAGATAGGTGTCATGAGTTATTAGAATTGACACTAAATTTGTATTTTTAACTTTTATTTTCCCAGGCAAGAGTCTCCTAGAGTAGTAAAGTTATTTTGAAAAAGACAGTGGACTAGCCTATAAATAGAGGTAATAAATGTGTAGATCGTATTGACTCTAATAATGAAGATTAGCAAAAGATTGTTGACATATCTATAAACTATATGATAAATGGTGAACTTTAGATGAGACACAATGATAATCAAATATTTAAAGTGTCACCATAAGGAAGATACCATTGTTTAAAACAGATAAATTGAATAAAGGGATAGAAATAAGGTGCTGGAAGAATTCAGTTGATAAAGTAGAATATCATTTAGCATTACTTAAATTTTTCATGGTATTTCTCATGAAAGTAACCAGACACTGTTAAAAGCAACCAATCAGTATCATTACAATCATATTGCATGTTGGTCTTAATCATGTGACATTAACAAGCACTATAAATATCTGATGTTAACAATCATTATAAATTTCTGAAAATGTGTTCCTCCCCTAACCTCCCATCCTCACCTCTTTCCTTGAGTAAATGTTGATGATGCAACATGTCCAGGAAGGGTAAGCTCAGTTCTGTTCCATAACATCCTCATTCTTGGAGCATGGAATAGAAGAGCCTCCTACTGGGGCTTTGCTTTTCACACAGCAAATAAAACAGAGGACATAGCAGAACACTGGAATACTTCTGCAAATTTCTGATCAGAATAGAATCATGGTACTGCCATTCACAATCCATGAGGCGATGCAAATAATTGGCAGATCCTGAGATCAGTATGTGTTGGGTAGGGGGTAGTGCTGAGAGTGGGAAGATGCATATTCTTCCTGCAAGGAAGACATTGAATATTTTATTTAAATATCACAAACTTTGGATAACCAAATATACAGGTTTTTGTATTGGGTAGAACTACAAAATGTTTAATATACCTTTCATCAATGTTCTATTGTTTTTATGAAACCTCTACTTCTTCATTTATAAAATGGTAATAATATTGCCATGCCATTTAAGATTTCTGTAGATTGAATGAGATGAATATTATAAATATAACTTTTGACATTTGATTTTCAAAATTCCTAAAATTTCCCAATTTCCTAGAATAGTACTAAAACATAGGCTTATTACACACCTAGATAAACATGAAAAAAATAACATTTTGTTTTGAAATTTATAGTTACAATTTTATTACACATTTATTACTGCCTTTACTATACTCTCTATTGAATATTCAAAATATAAAATGATAAAATACAAAAAATTAATGAAAGATTTATATGAGCTTATTAAAATTATCTAAACATTAGAAAGTCTAATTAAGTCTCAAAAATACCCTAGATTACGAGCTATTTCAAAATTTGTATTTGAAATAGGTTAAGTATTATTATCCATAATAAATAAGAATGAAAATATAAGGAGGTTAAATGGCTGAAAACCATATGTCATGGCAAAGAGCAATCCTTAGAGTCATGAAATAGTGAAGTGAATTTTATTTATAATTTCTGAATTTGGATTTAATTGAATCAGATGAATAATAATATTGAACTCCACTGTATGGATGATGGTATGGTATCCAAAAGCAATATATAAATTTTTGAAATGTAACACTATTTGATTACTGGCTGGGTATTTTTTTGTCTGATTTTGTATTGCCTCCTGGTTCTTTACCCTTCTGGTACTTTAAATCTGGAGAGAAATGTAGATGTATTAACAGAATGTAAAAAAAGAAACCTATATTGGAGAAATTCATGTGTTTCTCATATATTTCTAAGGAGAATATTTCATTACATGAATTGTCATAATTAAGACAACTTAATTTGAGAGAGAGATAAAGGAGTGGAAAGTTTCTTTGGAGAAATGACTGCTGAAGACTTCCCCAATCAGGGAAAGAAAATAGACCACCAGGTCCTGGAAGCACAGAGAACCTCTAACAAAAGAACACCCATGAGATGTAATAATTAAAATGACAAGTTAAGGATAAAGAGAAGGTATTGAAAGCAGCTGGAAAGAGGCAAAACAATTATTTATAAGGGCAACCCCATCAGGCTGTCAGATTTCTCAGCAGTAATTTTACAGGCCAGAAGCAGGTGGCATGAAATATTTAATGTATTGAAACAGAAGGATCTTCAACCAAGAATCCTCTCCCTGAAATGTTATCATTCAGTATTGAAGGAGAGATTAAAAGTTTCCCAGTTAATGAAAGTTAAAGGGATTCACCACTACTAAACTGGCCTTACAGGATATGTTAAAGGAACTTCTATAGATGGAAATACTCTGAAGCCTAAGTATTTTTCATCAGTGAAAATAAACCCACATTAAATGCAGTAGACCGATTATTAATCAGGAAAGTACGAACAAAACAAAATGAATAAAACAGTAGTAAACTCATAGAAGTGACTGGTGGTTTCTGCAGGGGAGGAGTTGGAGTACATTGGGGAAGGGTACATAAGGGCACAAAAATTCTCAATCATAATGTAAGTTGGTCACAGGGATGATAGTATAGCATGAAGAATATAGCCAATAATTCTGTAACATTTTTCTGTGTTGACAGACAGTAAGTGCACCAGTTGGGGTAAGGATTTAATAATGTTGGTAACCGATAAACCACTGTGTTGTATATTTGAAACTAATATAAGATTACATATTAACTATACTTCAATAAAAAATATATAGTTAAAAATTTTATTTACTAAAAATAAAAATGAGATAATAGATTTTAATTATGTATGTCTAAAATGTAAACTAAATGGGAGGTCCTATATAAATAACCTGTATATGAGTCACTCAAATTGACACTAAAATAAGAAAACAAATTAAGGATATTATTGGAAATTTTGTCATCATTCCAGAAGAGGACAGAGGGATGTACTTTAATTTTCTGAGTGTTTGCTTCAACTTTATTTTTTAATGATTATTAGATAATATATGTCAGAACAATTAGAAACAGTTATTTTTTTTAATTAAAAAAAGAACTGGTGTCCTATAAAAGTATTCACTGAAATCTGGTGTCCAAATTATGTAGTTTTAAATGAGCAGTACTGAATTCCATCTTTCCAATATTCACAAGAATTAACTCCAAATTTACCATTTTATAACCTTCACGAATTATTGAGAGAAGGAATACAATTAAATGCAAATAGTTTAATTCACAGACTTATTTGTTCATTCTTGCAGTCTTTATCAATTTTTTTAATTGCAATGTTAAATATAGACAAAAGTAGAAATACACCAAACAGTAACATAGAAAGTACTACAAAAAAGAACACTGTTCAATTGTTCAGGAATTGTGTTGAATCAGAGTTCTAGCAAGTTTGGTGATCCAAAACTGCCCATAAAAAGGTTTTAAAATTCCCAAAGGGACTCCTGTACATTCAACTCAATAGTACTTAAAGCTTCTATATTTAGGATGTAAATAAAACAAAGCAAAACAAAACAAATCTCTCAGAGCTGGGACAAATGTCTGAACAATACATTCACAAATAAAAAGCAATACCAAAGGGAAAGGGACTGGGGAGGATGGGTGGGAAGGGAGGGATAAGGGCGGGGGAAAAAGAAAGGGGGCATTATGATTAGCATGTATAGTGTGGGAGGGGGGTCATGGGGAGGGCTGTGCAACACAGAGAAGACAAGTAGTGATTCTACAGCATCTTACTATGCTAATGGACAGTGACTGTGAAGGGGTATGTGGGGGGGACTTGGTGAAGGGGGGAGCCTAGTAAACATAATGTTCTTCATGCAATTGTCGATTAATGATACCAAAAAACTAAAATAAAATAAAAAAGTAATACATATTTTCACCCAATTTTGAGAGAAATGCTGTGTTACAAGCATCTTCAAAACTCATTTTGAAGATACTTTAAAAAAGTTAACATTTAATGTCTAAAGACTTGAAGTGTATAACTTTGATAAAAGTAATTTTTTATCATTTTTATTTTTAAATAAGAATTATATAGTAATGATATAAAATTAAATATTTTTAAAGTGTCTCCCAAGATTATACAAAAGTCACATGTATAAACTTGCTTTGGCAAGTGATCAAAAATATATGGACTGTTTGTTTTTACTAAATAGAAATTCGAATGGCCTGGACATTCTCTTTTAAATAAACACACACAGTCAAACCTAAAATATGAGGTCAAGGCCTTCATATGTGAAATGTTAAAAAACTTATGAAAATCAATTCAGTTATTTAGTCTCTTGTTTATTTATTAAACAAATACCACAAATAGAAGTATGGAAATGACTACTGGTCCATGATACCCAGTTTCTTCTAGAAAATTATAACATTGTACTAAGTGAACATGTATAAAATGGTGCCCCATGAAGTTATACAAAAAATAAACTTTTTCAGCTACTTGTGTTTAAAGAATGGAGGGAGTAAATTTTTACTATTGTGGGGCAAAATCTTTTGAATGTTCTCTTTTCATGCCAGGAGGAGACTATACCATTAGATCAATATCTTCATAGCATCACAATTCACTTTATTTTTAAAGCTGAGAGGTTGTGATTCTGGAAGAGATGAGTAGTAAACTTGCATAAGAGCTAAAGAGCTTCTTTTGAGGAAAACTGATAAGCTTTTGAGTCTTGCTTTTGTTAGGAACAATGTTAATAGGATATTATTGATGGATTAATGATGGAATAAAGAATCACCGACATGAAAGCACACAGTGGAGAACAAAAGGTAACTCATCATGAGAGGAAATGGGAGTTGGGTCATAGCCCAGAGTTCCACCAATGAAAACTGATATAAATACAACAGGTGGATAAAGCCTGGAGCCTCCCCAATTCCAGCTACCTTAGCAAAAACTGGACATTATGAATAATATGAACATGTGAGCAAAAATCACAAGGGTACAAACCACAGGAAACTATTTTCAACATAATTTGAGTAATGCACAAATAATTTGAAATCATTTAAACAAATATTCCAACTTGTATGTTGAATAAGTTATTTTTAAAAAGAATCTCCTTTTTACTGCTTTTGTCTAAACTAATCAATATGTGGGATAGCTATTACCACAGAAAACTAATAAATTGGCTAGTCAGTAAGGTAGTAATGGATTTCTTCATATATATAATAGAGGTGTCCCACTATAAGACTACTTCTAATCCAAACAACAATGCACTAAATAAATGAAAGAAATGGAAGATTTGAGGGTTAAAGAGAAGATTGATAATACTAGAAAGTGCATCTATATACATTTCTAAAATGCACACTTTGTATGTCCTTCTACTGACTGTTGATAAGTCTATATATGTTTTTGTTTCTTGACCCAGTAATATTTTTCAATGTATGACTTAATTAGCTGGATTATAGATACCTAATGACTTAAAACATACTGATGAACCAGTAGTTGATTATGATTCTTTTAAGAGATAGGGGAGACATACATAGGAAAGATACTTTTTGGGAAATTCTGTAACCTTAGGTAAAATAACTGATAAATATCTCATCAATGTTAAATATTAGAGGCACTTAAAAAATACCATAACATGAAACTGACGTTTTGAATGAAGACTGCCTTAGATACATGAAAATATATCTTATATGGCACATAGGATAAACCACATTAACTCAAAGTATAAAGGGCAGACAGGGATTATCTGACAACTTTTATTAAAAAGATAATACTGTTGAATCAGGTCATCTGGGAAAGAGTGATTATATGGAATTATGTCTATTCTTTTAACTACTCTAAAATGGACTCAAGATTTATTGTAAAGCACAGGAATAGGAAGGAACTATTCAAAGTTCATGGTTTTGGTTATTCATGGCACTGGTTTGAAAACAGATTTGAAGAAGAAAACATTATCAGATGTCTTCCTAACTAGTAACATAAAATATGATAGAAAAAATCCTCAAAGATTAAATGTAGAGAAATTTAGCACATTAACTATCACACCGTTCCTTAGAAAAACAGAAGAATCAGATATATTTCTATTTTCACAGGATTTTCTAAAACCATCATCTAAACCAGTGCATTAATTTACCATATGCATTTAAGATTTATGACTTGATATTTCAAAGTTTTAGTGAAGAATCAGAACATATAGCTGATTTCCCAAGATTTCAACTCCTAGAGTCAACTGGCTGATAAAATGGGTTCAATATTCCTTTCATTTTTGACCCCACAGAATCATCTAGCCACTGGGAGACATGTACCTTGAAGAGGGCCAAACTGAGGAAGCTCACCTGTCTTTTTTTTTCCCATTATGCTACAATTTATTTTTGTTTCTTAAGGAAGCATAACAACAGCAAGCCCAATTTCAGTACATGAATTTCTGAAAGAAATTAAGAGTAAGTGATAAAATTAAATAGCCAGTTCAACAATGTTCCTTAAGGATCCCCTAGCAGAGGTTGTGACATGGCTCCTTCTAAAAAACAGCACCTTGATGCCGAGTTGATTGATTAATATATTTTAAGTAGTGTAATATATCGATTTCTGTCTTTTTATAAAAATGTACAATTTAAAAATAACATAAGTATAGAGGAGCAGTAAGTAAAAATAATGAAATCATTTAATTCTCAGTGTTTTTTTTTCTTACAATATATTCTAAGATCTTGGGAGTTATATTTAATTTGATAGGAATAAAATCAAGAGTTTTAATTTCTTTTGATTAGGTTCAAAAATATAACTTAATCAGTGCTGTATTTCTCATGAAAAATCCCTTAATGGAGTATAGTCAAAAAAATTAATCAAGTGAACAGTTTTTCATGATGTGCCATTTTATTTGATATGCACAAAAGTGAGATAATTTGAAAAAAGAAAACCCTTTATTAAAATTAAAAAAATGCACCAATATTAAGGTAATCCTTGTACCAACCTAAGAGGTATATATTGTACCAAGATGAAGGGAAAAAATTTATAAGTTCACATATGTTGAGTAATTTTTCTGAAATCAGACAAAATTATTCAGTATGGATTTAGAACTGGTTTTGTCCATGTTGCCTGACAGGGCTGTGCCCGACCTGTAGAACATTTTTCATGAAAACTGTAAAATGCTTCCTCAGTGAAAATATTAAAACAATGCTTTATTTTTTAGGGGGGTGATAAATTTTTCAGGGCAGAACAGGCAATCTTGTTCTGTAGACTGGATTTCAGCCCCCAGTTGCCCACCTATGTAGATGTCTTTGTGCCCTGAGTTAATATAACCAGTGGTCTTATTATTCCACTATACTATGTTACTCTTGTAAAGAGTTTATAATTATCATTTAGGAAAAAATCTAAAAAGGAAAGTACAAAAAATATTGGAAAGAAATCTGTGCAGCTACCACTCTGAAGTAACAAATGATTAATCTTAATTTTTGCATATGAACAGTTTTATAAAGCAAAACATTACTACAGAGAAATTTGAGGTCTTTTTGGTTTCCCTCCTCAGTGAAATTTCCTTCTTATAGGAAACTCTCACTGTATATTTGGTGTGAATTTTTCTATTTAAGTGTTTATGATCTCGCACACATACATATTTATAATTGTATATTCACATGAATATAGTTTATGGAGACATATACATGTATGTGCCATATGTATTACTGACAAATATATTTATGAATATACATTTACACATACATACTATGAATACAAATATATAAATATGCATCCATACATAATCATGAATTGTTTATTTTTGGAAAATTACATAAATTATACTGTGCACATCATTTTTCAAACTACCTTTTCTTTTAGAGAGCTGTTTATGCATGAAGATCTAATTGATTTTTTCTACCACATAGCTTTTTAGTATATAATTATTAATTTATTTTCTACTCCTTTAGTAGTAGAGATTTACTGTATTACTAATTTTCTCATTTTATAAACAAAATTCCAATCCTTATATAAGTTTCTTATGAAAAACTGGATCTATTTCTATTTGGTAGTCTTTAATTTCTTCATTATTAATTATAAATCTACCACATCAATTACTTCTGAGCTTTCTCTCTTGTTAAGCTTCCAGAATGCTTTCAGGCAGAAATAAAAATAGGAGATTGTAAAATTTCTTGGAAGAATATGACCTGCCCCAGAGAAAGGAGACTCAGAGAATAGTATAATTTTGGGCTTTCCAATTATATGGCAATATAACTAATTCTTGCTGAAAGTTTGCAGCCACCAACAATTGCACTTATATACCTTGCTTCCAATCAGTATTTAACTGCCATACCACTGTATATGAATAGAGAGCTGAAGATTTTCAACAAACATTTGAGGAAAGCTTAAACTAAAATTAAAGATTAAAACAGGGAGGAAGTCAAGAGGGAAGGAAGGAGAGACAGAAAAAAGATTAAACTGAAAGAAACAGGGACAAAGCAAGAAAGAATAAACTTTCAAAAATATTTCCTTGATACACTGGAGGACATACAAATATATATATCTCCTTGAAAGGCAGCAAAATGGCCCACACTAAAATGTGCCCTTTGGCATGTTGATTATTTTGAATTAAAGTTACTCAATAAACAGCCAGTACAAGGACACTGTGACCCTCCATCATGCTCCTGAAAGCAGGAAATAAATTTCCCATGTGAAGGGTACTTTTACTGCGCCAGAAGGGTAGAAAGCATCCTTATAGCTAGAGATACGGAGCACTGCCAAAAAAAGCTGTGTAAACAAACTTTGTTACTTCATTAATCTGCTACTGCAATCCCAAAACCCTTTGCCAATGCTTCACAAATAATAGTTTCTTTAAAAGGTAGAAAAGGTGCTTGCTTTGGTCACAATTTGAGTCTCATATTTCCAGATGTTCCTGTGTACCCCTGGGCCAGAGGGGTTCTTAGCTCTTGTCAAGCTCACTCTGGATTCAGTGAGATCGAAAAATGACAATGTACTATTTGAGGTAAAAGGGGGCTTATACCAAGCTTTGTTCTCATGGTGGCAGGTGGAGTGCTAGAATCCCATCCACCTCCAGGGCAGTCTAAAAGTAGCAAGTCCATCTCAGGTGCTGTCTCTGCTCCCAGCTCTGTCTCTGTGCTGCTCTCCTCTGCCTTAGCACTGGTCAGAGCTCTTTTAATAGCAACACAGGCAATAATGGCTTATCCCCAGTGGGTATGCAAGCATGTACCTGCTCAGTTGGCTAAGTATTATATCATTGCATGTACACACTGAATAGATTAGGATCAGGTGAGGATTCTGGCCATGGAAATTCCATTGTCCCTACACCTGTATTTATGAAATTAAATTCAGTTTTTTCCTGTTACTTTGTCCATGTCAGTTTAATTACTGATCAAAAAAATACCTAGAAGGGAAGAAGATAAATGTTCTCCTCTCCTACAGCCTCTATGAAACAAAAATGATTAAAGTATTCAGAAGACAAAACAAAATGATCCTTTGGAAATTAAAATTATGATAGTCGAAATAAAATCTCATTATAACTATTAGAATATAAAATAAGGAATTCCCCCAGGAATTTGAGGGAAAACAAGACATAGAGACCCAAACCAAACAGAAACAATTAAAAACATTAGATGATTTGTTTAGGGAGTAAAATATGAATAATAAGAGCCCCAAGAAGAGAGTGAGAGAATGTGAGTATACGCAAGAAAGAGAGAAGGGAGGAAGAGAATATAGCACAAGGATGAAAAATTCATTTCATGAACATTCACCAGGGCATGAACTTCTGATTTAAATACAGCAAGTATGGAAAACGCCCTACAGCTAAGACCCACACACATCCTGAAATCGCAGAACATAGATATATAAGATGAAACTAAAGTTTCTGTGAAGTAAGAATCCAGTCAAATGCAAAGTGCCAAGAGATAGAATGGTGTTTCTAAGTAGCAGCATTAAAATCAGAAATAACGAAGAAAATTTCAAACTACAAAACACTTAGAAAAAATTTTTTCACAGATCACTGAAGCAAACATTCAAAAGAGAGTGTGAATTCAATGAAGATATTTTTAGAAATGCAAATTCTAAAAACAAAAATAAAAACAAAAAACAGTGTACTGTTTCTAGGGCAGCTAATGGAGAATTAAGTTTCCTTAACAAGGAAGCAAACCTTTTCTGATTGAGTTCTAAACAGACACAGATCTTAAACTGGGTCAGTAGGAGTTCCATAAAACTTTCTCTTACATGTTGGCTATTCAAAGTTCTCTTCTGTATTATGCATTTTAGAGTATTTACAATAATTAAGCTGATCCCACTTGGCAGCCTTTATTGATGTGTTCACCTTCTGATGGACTGACCAGCATGCAGATGAATTGGTAGAGGTTGGACTCATAGCTAATAAAATTTTAAATATTCAGTGAATTGCTGCTAGTCTTCCTCAGGTGTTAGGAAATCCTTACCAATTTTTTCATGGACCATTCATGCTTCCAGTAATTTCAACACTTTGTTAGATTGAATTGAAGGACAGTTCTTCCATGTAGTATCTGTGGTTGGGGTATGTATTGGGAGCATAGGGAGACAAGGATAGAAAACTTCATATAGATCAAGAGAAAATACTTCTTTTAATGCTTTAATAAAAATATCTTTTAAGAAGGCCAAATCTGATTATGTGTTTTTCTTAGAGGTTTCATTGTAATAATCACAGGTAGATCATTTAATATTTGGTATTTTCCTTCATTTATTTTGTTAGGCTCTTCTATTATCAGGATTCTCCAGAGAAACAGAACAACAGGAGATACACAGAGATGAAGATAGAGATGATAGAAATAGCAAGACAAAGAGATAGAGATATGATAGAGATTGAGACAGTGATAGAGAGACAGAGATAGAATTGCCCCACGGGATTATGGGAGCTGGCCAGCCTGAAATCTGTAGGGCAAGCTGGCTGGCTGGAGATTCAGGTAAGAGGTAATACTGCGGTACTGACTCTAAAGGTTAGAAACTCAGGCAGAATTTCTATGCTGCTGTCTGGAGGCGCAACTCCTTCAGAAAACTTCATTCTTTGCATATAAGACCTTAGACTGGATGAGTCCTACCTATGTTATAGAGGATCATCTGCTTTATTAAAACATGGGAATTTTGATAGAGATTACATTTAATCTATATGTTTATTTGGCCAGTATGGTAATTTTCAAATACTAATTCTTCTAATCTAAGAAAATGGAGTATATTTCCACTTATTGTGTCTTCAATTTCTTTTATCAGTGCCTTAATAGTTTTCAATGTACAGGTTTTTCACCTCCTTGGTTAAATTTATTCCAAAGTATTTTACTGTTTCAGATGCTATTGTGCATGGCATTCTTTCTAAATTTCTCTTTCAGATAGTTTTTTGTTAGTGTAGAAATACATACACACACATACAGAGTCTACTAATTTAAAAATTCTATTTAATATCACCTAAAAAAATGCATACACAGCAGTATGTAGACTGGTGTTTGACCAAATAACGAAGTACCATATCCTAGCCAACTTTAGACATAAAATTAACCACCACAGCTCACCTTCAATGCACCAATTTAGTAGTAGTATAAAATTTCTATGGACACTATTAAGTCATCCTTTGCAGAGTTTTGTCATTTAGAAAAATAGGCCCATGTATTTAGATTAAAGAGAGGAAACATATAAGAGACAGGAATTCTCTTAGGAGAATTTGAGGCTTAGAAGTAGACAAACCCATGGCAGATACAAAACAAATGAATTATTGTTGGAAAAAACTGGAAATGTATATGGTGGTTTAAGGAATATGTCTTACTGTATATTGGGCTCTCTCCTGACTATGGATTTAGGATTACACTGCATAGATCTTGACAACTAAGTCAACCTGTTACAAGAAATCAAAGAATGTTCTACAGGTGAAACAGTAACTGAAATTGACACAGAGACCTTTAACAAAATAATCATCTGCTTGTACGACTGATTTTCAGGGACTCAAAACAATGCTGCAGTAAAGTAATCTACAGTTTACAGTGAAAATCTGCTTTCCTAGAGCAAGATGCTGCCAGTCTCCTAGAGCACACAGCCCCAATGTCCTGGAGCAGACTTGGGCAATAAGGCAGGAGTCTGGTAAATATTTGTTTCTTAGGAGCAAAAAATTAAAACAGCAGGATAGCAAGTGATGAAAGACAATTGTGGGAAGTATGGAGTATCAAACAATAGATTTCTGGTTTAAATGTGTGCAAGTCTGATACTTTTTTTACTTATTGAGATGTATTTAAAATTATTTCTTCTTATTTATTTTGTGTTTTATTTTTCCTATGCTTCTCCTATGTCTCTTTTTTTTACTCCATTCCTTACTTCCTTTGTAACAAGGTTTGCTCATTTATTTTTTCTCTACTAGTTAGGAATTAACAGCTTCTGTTTACACTGCATTTTAATAATTTTAACTGCTAAGCCTATATGTCAAGTTTTTACATCTCATAAAATATTATCCTATTCATTAAGGCCATATTCCAAAATATTTCCCTTCTTCATATTTCATTATATAAAATTTAAATTCACTGTCTAAATAAAATAAAACTAGCTATTATTACTACCATTATGGTTACTATTATCAATTTTTTTATAACTAATAGGTAATTAAATTTGCAAACAAGTCTAGTACTAATTTTTTTGGCACAAATGTTTCTTTTCCTCCACTTATTCTGGAGATGAATTTTATAGTATGCACTTCTTGGTGAATATTCTAAAGCACGTATTTAATTTCTGTTGTGATAAATTACTGATCTTGGTGTTTATTTCACCACTGTTTTTGAAAAAAATTACCTACATGTAAAATTTTAGGCTCATAATTATATATTTCTTTTGCTCACCCTTGTTGTTTTTTCACCATCATTACTGCTGATGTGAAATATACTGTCAAAAAGCACAATTAGTAAAAGGCCATTTTGAAGCATGCAGCCAACATAATGCCTTTCGGTATGATGGATTTCCACTGGTGTTATTACATGATCATAAGAGGAACGATATTGCTGTATCAGCAGTGAATGAGTTCCCCACAAATGTATAATTAGGCAGCTGTGAGACTAAGCCAAGATACTGATATATGAAATAATATTTTGGACCACTAAAAACCTTTAATCAAAATGATTTGGCCGTAAGTAGTCTGTTCTGAGAGCAAGACAAATAGGGTTATAAAGTCTGTACAGAATTTTTAAATAATGATAAAATACCTAAAGGATGGTCATCTTCTTATCATCAGATGTCAGCAATTCTAAACAATGTCAGTCATAAAATTCTTCTCTCAGAAAGTACTTTTTATTGTTCTAAGTTCTAAACAATCATGTAGTTACTGTTAATTTTTAATAACATATAAATCTGAAGCTGGCACATTTTATTATTTTTCCTTTAATAAATGCTGTATTCTACATGAAATTTTATTCTAATAGCTGTCAATTATAGAGCTAACCCCTAACACTCATGCACTGAACTACATGTATTTGTGTTGAGATTAAGTTCAAAGAGGGTGAGGACTGATGATCTTGCTTTTAGAGAAATTTGGGTCTCCAGGCTCTTACGGCTCCTCATATTCCTGATTTTAAGCTGTAGTTTCAAAATAAAAATGATAGCACAGTGACTGGAAATCTGATGAGCAAAACTTTATTAACTTAAATGCTATCATAGTATGTGGCCACTTGAAATTTTTATTTGTGTTTACAATTTAAAACTGAAATAGTATATGAACTGTAAGGTTTAATCTTTGTTTTTGGTGTGCGCGAATTTTACTCCATATGTGAATATTAAATAATAGCTTTAAAAGTGAAATCTGCTCTTTTTAAATAATTATTTTAAATATAATGACTCAAGATAGTATTATTTATTATTATTGAATTATTTCTGAAGAAATTTTTGCTATATAGAGAAAAGGGGACTTTTTAAAAAAATCGATGGCATATGTGCTAGGTATGCCACTGAAATTGTTCTGAGACCTATAAACACAACAGATGTATCAATTTATTCGACTAAAATATTATGAATCACACATGAATCATGACAAATTTTTCAAGGCAAAAACCATGTAAACACGTTGGTCAATGAGTAAATAAGCATTTTCTCCATTTGGCAGCTGCCTGACCTCACCATAACACTTTCCTTTATAATCCTCCACTTCAAAAATGGGCAAAAGTTCCAAATTGACATTTACCTCATAAAGGAATATACACTAATGGAGTAAACATTTAAAGATGTTCAGTATCACATGCTATTAGGCAATTGCAAATTAATGGAACACGATACGATACGACTACCCAGTTGTTAGAATGGCCAAAGCCCAAGCACTGACCACACCTAGCGCGGCTGAGGATGTGGATCAATAGGAACCTCATTCACTGCTGGTGCGAGTGCAGAGCGGTACAGCCACTCTGGAAGATGGGCAATTTCTTACAAAGCTAAACGTACTCTCACCATATGATCCAGTAACTGCCCTCCATGGTCTACCGAAATCAACTGAAAACTTTCGTCCACAGAAAAACCTTCATGTGTGTTGTATCAGCTTTATGAATAATTGCCAGAACTTGAAAGCAACCAAAATCCCTTTCAGTAGATGAATGGATAAACAAACTGGGGCACATCCAGACAAGAGAATTAGTATTCAGTGCTAGAAACAAATGAGCTATCAAGCCAATTAAAAGTCATGGAAGAACTTTAAATGCATATGACTAAGTGAAAGAAGGCAATCTGAGGAGTCCACATAATGTATTGCTCCAGCTCTATTACATTCTGGAAAGTAAATGTAAAAAGATATTATGCAGATAATAAAAGATCAGTCACTGCCAGGTGTTAGAGAGGACGAAGGGATGAAACGCAGAACCAGAGGAGTTTTAGGGGATGAAACTATTCCGGGTCATACCATTATGGTAGACACATGTGTTGGGGAGGAAGAAATTTCCTTTGTCCCCTCAAGGTTCTTCTAGCTGGTCTAAGAAGCAAATCGACATGAGACAGATTAACAGGAGAAAAAAATAAAGTTTAATTATGTACATACGGGGAAGCCATAGACATGGTTCCAAAGACAGGAAAAATGAGGTATATATGCCATCCTTCCTGAGCCAAGGAGAAGGGGTTAGGGGCCGGAGACTTCAAAGGGGAAGGGAAGTAATTCACAGGAATATGAAAGAGTAAACTTCTGGTATACAATATACTTGATGGTCACACAGAACCTGGGAGTACAGAGAGAAATCTCTACACACTGTCACATTCCTCCCAGTCTACCACACCCAGTTCACACTGCAGTATAGCCGTCTAAGGCTATAGCTCTCTTCCTGGAGCAATTCCTCCAACTAATTCTGTTTATGCAGTTGAGGTGGAGTAGGTCAAAGTATCTACCTGAGTCTTTTGAGTCTTGACGGTTCAAAGTAATCTTCATGCTACAATGGCAAATCTCGGGGGCGGCCAGCCCTTGGTCCCTACACATGTCCTTGTATATGCAGAATGGGCAACACCAAGGGTAAACTCCAGTGTAAACTCTGGACTTTGTGTAATAAGATTTGTCACTATTGATTCATTGATTGTAGCAGATGTACCACTTTGGTGAGGAATATTGATAGTGAGGGAGGTTGTACATGCGTGAGGACAGGATATATGGGAACTCTGTACTTTCTGCTCTATTTCGTGTGAACTTATCTAAGAAATAAAGTTTATTAATTAAAAAAATGTATAAATAAAGTAAAGATGTATTCACAAAAGTATACTTTTCAAATGTCACATTAAATTATTTCTAGTGCAACATTTGGCTCAGCATTTCAGAGAACCAAGTTTGATTGTGGGGAGTATAGTGATTTAGAAAATGAGAGGAAATACTGTTTTCAAAAGGACTACGATGACTTGCTCGCAGCTGAGCTGCCACGGAGCCTGTACACCAATTCCCCCTGCTGTGCTCTGTGACTAGCACTTCTCTCTCATCACAGAGTTTCACATATGTGTGGATTTTTCTGTCATCAGATGAGAACTATAGTAGGCCTACCATCAGGAATGAAATTTTCTAAAAAAAATTTGTATCTGGTTTAAAGAAAATTATTGGACACATTTTATTGAGAAAAAAACAAAAAAAGTGAGGAGAAGAGTATATTCAGGGGAACAGCTGCAATTACTAACAAGTTTAGATGATAAGCCCTAAAAAAGAAAGAGTAATAGATTTTCTCAGGTGAAGAAGAGAGCTAGGATACACATTCTTCCAGAATTGGTAGAAATTGACATTTTACTTTTCATACAGGTTGGAGACCTCATTTTTTTCCTCATAAAAATGTTACAGAAATCCATCCTTTTCCCCCCTTCCACAAAGCATCATGCTGATTCAGTTAGTTCTACTGGGAATTAATTATCTGACATAAACTATTTTCCTCCTCTGCTAAAATAAATTTTTGAATTAAAAAAATCGCTAACTATGTTATCTCTTAAATTACTTGAATTTAAAAACTACCAGTTGGAAACATTTGATGGGATTTACATGTGCACTTATTTTTCTGGGCTATTAGTCTGAAATTCTTTCATGAATCTCCTTCTAAATGAGAGCTATAAAAACTAATGGCTGACAATAATTTCAAGATACTCATCGAAAACTAGACATACACACATACGCACAAACACATACACACTGTGAACTTCACCCTTTTAAAATATTTCCTCAGATTTTGTTTTGCAGTTTTCTCCCTTTTTCTTACTATCTTCTATTTTTAGACTTCAGGTTACACCTTTAGATTTGAATTTATGAACTTGTCAATATCCCTAGATCATTTTTTATAATTTTAATGATTTTGATATCCTCATTGGCATATTCAAATACCTAGCAATTTATTTCATTTGGAAATCATTATCACTTCAGTCAGAACATAAAAAAGATACTTTAAAAAATGTGTTGCTACAAACTCACTCTTTGAAAAATACCTGCTTTGACTGCCTTGCAAAATTGTTATAATCTTTATAACAATGCTCATATTTGTTCATATATCAATATGTATGTGTATGTGTGTGTATACTAACCAATATTTGTTTAGTTTCTTAAAAAGAAAACTACAGGCCCTACATGGGGCAGTCCTGCTAGGCCATGTCACCAAACGGGGGCTTAATAGCAACATGGCAATCTAGTTGCCCAGAGCAATCTATAGATTCAAAATGTAATCTCCATTAATATACCAAAGGCATTTTTCACAGAACTAGTACAAAGAATTCTAAATTTTGCATGGAACCACATAAGATCCCAAATAGTTATAACAAAGTGAGATAGAAGAACAAATCTGGAGGTATCATGCACCTTATTTCAATTTATTCTACAAAGCTACAGTAATCAAATAAGTATGGTACTGGCACAAAACAAACACACAGATGAGTGGATAGAATAGAGAGCCCAAGAATAAACCCACACACATCTGGCCATTTAATCTATGACAATGAGGCAGTAATATACAATGGGAAAATGTCTCTCCAATAAATGGTATTGGGAAAATGAGACAGCTACATGTAAAAGAATGAAACTGAACCACTACCTTATACCATATACAAAAATGAATTCAAAATGGATTGAAGACTTGAATGAAAACTTCTAGAAGACAATTATGCTGTAAGCTCTTTGAGATTGGTTTTAGCAACATTTTTTGAACTAATCTCCTCAAACAGTGGCAACAAAACTTAAACAAATGGGATAACATCAAACCAAAAAGCTCTTGCACAGTGAAGGAAACCATAAACAAAATGAAAAAGCAACTTATAGAATTGCAGATTTTTTATATCATACATCTTTTAAGGAGTTAATATCCAAAATAAAAAAAGAACTTACAAAACTTAATATAAAAAAGTCAAACAACCTGATTAGATATTGGGCAAACTTGAATGGGTATTTTTTCAAATAAGACATACAGATAACCAACAGACATGTGAAAAGATGCTCAATATCACTAATCATCAGGGAAATGTAAATCATAACCACAACGAGATACCACCCCACACTCTAATCAGATATGCTATTATCGAAAATAAAAAAAATAACAAGTGTTGGTGAGGATGTGGAGAAAGGGTACCCTCATACACATTGTGGGAATGTAAACTGGTGCAGCCACTATGAAAAACACAGAAGCTTCTCAAAAATTTAGAAATGGAACTACTATATGCTTCAACAATTCCAATTTTGGATATTTAGCTGAAGAAAATGAAAACATCAATTCAAAGAGAAATATGCACCCCTATGTTCCATACAGCATTATTTATAGTAGCCAAGATATGGAAGTAAACTGTTTATCAATGATGAATGGATTACAAAGACAGTACTATACTAAATGAAATGTCAGAGAGAGAAGGACAAATACTACAGGATTTCTCTTACATGTAGAATCCAGAAAACAAAGCAAATGAATTAACAAAACAAAACAGAAAGGGACTCACAGGAAACAAAGTGTTGTCTACTGTAAGAGGGAAGAGTGGGGTTGGGGCAAAATAGATGAAGGGCATTAAAGGTACAGCTTCCAGGTGTAAAATAAATAAGTTTTAGGGATGTAAGTAGAGCATAGGGAATATAGTCAATAATACTGTAGTAACTTTGCATGGTGACAGATGGTAAGACATTGTGGGAATCATTTTGTAATACATAAAAATATTGAATCACTATGATGTACAATTGAAACATAGGATATTGTATGTCATACTTCAAAATAAAAAATAATATCTATACATGTACAATACAGTTTAAAAATAAGCAAAAAAAGAATATTTTTTATATTAGAGAAACTGATTTCAGGAAAACATACTAATTGAAATTTTTACTTGTCTGAAATATTTCAAACATGAATTTATTTGACTATTTATTTCCCTGTCAATTTGATTTACCCTAACTTCTCAATTTCCAGCTCCCAGAAGACCTTAGTCTTCTTGTTGAGAGAACTACATAAAATTCAACACAAAATTTAACTCCTTTACAGTTTCAAAAATATGTTTGTAAGAAAGCCCAATGTTACCACAGTCTGTATGAGTAACAAGCTGCAATTGGATCTTCACCAGAGCATCACTTTGGTGAAAATTTGCAATTCACTCATGGTCATAGGAAGATGGCAAATATAAATTTGTCAATTAAGCTAAAGGGTTAAAATCAAGTTAAATGTGAATATCTGTTTTCCTTGCTAGCTGAGGAATTAAAAATAAATGAAATTTTCAAAATATTTTAAGGTTGATATATACTTCCTAAATGTTTCATTCTTTCCATCCAGTACTTTTAACCCTCAGAATTCAGTGCTCTTAACACAGGGCCAAACCATGTAACCTAATAATTAAATTTTAATAAGTATATTCATTAATAAATGCACTTTAATTAAATAAATAGTTCAATAAATACAGTTTAATTCAATGAATAAACAAGCAAATGTATCCAAAATCATTCAAGTTTTATGAATAAAGACAATGTTCATAGAATTATTTACTATAGCAAAAAAAACAACAACCAAGAAGTTAATAAAACAAATAACTTATTATCATAGTTCCTATAAGTACAGAACTAGTAGTCACTAAATATGAACATTCTGGATAATGTTTGGTACGAATGCTGAGAAAAAAGGCAAGATTGCAAATCTCCATCATTACATGATGGCACTTTTCAGTATGTATGTAGTTTTTGTCTATGTACCTGTATCCCTCCCCAACTCCATGAACGCCTTGAGGGCAGATGCCCTGTCCATTCAGTCTTGCATCTCCACTGCCTACTGCATAGTGTAAAGTAATTATTCCATAAATGTTTCTCAATTAAATTAGTAAAACTAAACCAACTGTTATGAAAGATAATGATGGAAGCCTTAATGAAAGAAGCAGCTTTCTTATATATTAGCACTGTTTGGACAAAAAGCAGGGACACTTAAAAAAAATCAGAAAAAAATGAATGCACATTACTCTATGATCTAGCAGCTCCATTCTTAGGCATATTTTCTAGAAAGACTATTCCATAGGAGACATATACAAGAATGTATTAGTATCACTGTCCTGTATCACAGAATACCAATAATACCATCTATGATTTATTGAGCACTTACAAAATACCAGGAGCTCCACCTTTGAGGGTTATTGAACCTTCAGCATAGTCTAAAGAGTGATATACTATATACATTTTTTAAGAGACCATATATTTTAAGTGAAGGAAGATTAATTAATTTACACAAGATAATTTAGTTAACAAACACCAAAGCCCTACTCTCTGGATTCAGAACTCAGTATGTAATCTGGCTCAAACAAATTTGGACACCAGTTGTACATACATCGATATAACAATGGATGAATGCAATATGTGATATATGCATACAGAGGGATATTATGGAGCAAAGAAAATAACTAGAGCTATATGTACTGACCCAATTTCATAAACAAAATTTGGAGATTAACACTATATATAATTAATTCTACTAACTCTTCTGACTCCAAGTCTTATTTATAAATAGTTCATTGTCATTTATTTTCTTACACCAGTTATATCATGTATAAGCAGAAAAAGGAGGGTATATACAAAGATTCCAATCATTTATATTACCCAATGAGTTATAGTTATTTTTTCAAGGAAATATTTTGGTCTATCAAATAATCAAACAAAGTAGGTCATCATCCTGGCTCTAATAATTATTTTATCTCCTTTAAGTACCATGCCTGAATCTTACAATTAGTGTTAATTGTTTAATTTAATAATTAGTCAATTATAATTAAACTTGGTTCTTCTTCTGACCAATTAACTACTTTGAAAGAACATCTGCAGTGGTTTTGATATAAGTTCTCAAATTCATTTGATTATCAATAAAAGCATTATCATGGGTTTTGATACAATAAATTAAACTGATCTTACTAAGTGCACCAGCATTACATCAAATAGTAATTAAATTAATTATTATTATTATTGCAAAATAAACAATTATTTTATTTTCTGGTCTTAAATTATAATAAACTATTATTATTGCAAAACAAACAGCTTACATTTACAGTAGCACTTTTCCTATGCTTCCCAAGAAAATCAACCCTGTCCATATACCAAATGTAATGCATAAGAGTATAAACCAATAGTAGAAACTTAGATTCTTTTGGAAACTGATATATAACCTGTCTCAAGCTATACAACTGTGGTGAAAAAGTTTCCAAATATGACTTGTGTTTAAGTAATACCCATCTTCCACCAACTAGTAAAATCCTCGTCAAGTTAACTAAAGTTTCCAATTCCATCTAATTGCACTATTGGATAAACCTCATTTTTTGTCTATGAGTGGGTCCTGGAGAGTTAGAATATCTATGTAAATTGAATTTCCATTGATAAATTCCCTTAGACTGGGGAGAAATTACTGCTCCCATAGATTTATTCCTTGCATTTCTGCTGCCAAGATCTCAATATTTTTTTGAGCTACTCCTGACTCATGTGGAATAGCATGCATATTCATTGTTGTTGAGTAAAAGGTATATGCAGTTGCCCATCTTTGTTCCTTAATATTATACTTACTTATCTGTTGAATTTCCTGCATCCATTGTTTTATAAGTAGTGTTGTGCATTGGGGCCACTCATTATGCTTTCGTTTTTCCTGAAATATCATTCTTCTAAGTTGTCAACTCATACCAATAACTTTATGACTCGATGTATACCTCCACTAAAGTTGAATTTGTCTTGGCCTAGAATTCCTAGACGTGTGCCAATTTTGTCTAAGATTCTTTTAGAGTTCTTGGCCAGTATTTGTTCATCTACCAGACATGTTGCTACCACTGGGAACTTGCTACATGATCCTGTTTGCATAAATGTTTTGTATCTCAAAGTGATATCTCATGCAGGTAGAAGCTAACACTAAATGAGTTCAACATTGAATGTACCAGAGGACCCTCATGAATACTCCTAGTATTCTAACAGTGCATGTTTGATTCTACAATGTTACCCCCAATTAACATCAAATTTAGTTTAACAAACGTTCCTTGCCTTACTATTTACCTCAATCCATAACAACATGGCTTATAAGGCCATAGGGCACATGATACTATGACAATTCAGGCATATAGCATATATTTTACATTTACTATAACTGGACACCTTTCTTAACAAATCATCATACCATGATTTGTATTTATGTTGTTGAACAAAGTCTTAAAAAGAGGTCATGTATGATACTATAACCAGCACAATTGGAACTATAAGATGAAGCAACATTACAATTATTATAGGCATTATTAAGGTGCATCACATAGAAGATTTCATATGGAGTATTTATTGAATCAGCTGGGACCCATTTGGAGTTTCAACATCTTTGCATTTGTTTGTTGTTAAATGTGTTCCTGATTATTTAAATTCATTTTTGATATCTTTATTATAGGTGCACAGAAATACATTTTTTAACTTTTTATCCTGCAGCTTTGCTGAATTTGTTTACTAGTTCTGAGGGTTTGTTTGTGTGTGTGAGAGAGTGCTTTTTATTTATTTATTTTTTGCCTAATTGGTTGGAACTTCCAGTACAATACTGGGGAGAAATGCAAGAGTCGGTAGGTATCTTTTGTTTTATTCCTGATCTTAGAGTGAAAGCTATCAGTCTTTCACAATTAAGTATGATGTTAGCTGTTGTTTTTTAGTAGATGTTATTTACTAGGAAGAAGTTCCTTTTTATTTCTAGTTTTTTTTAATGTTTTCTTTTTATCATGAAAGGGTTTTGAATTTTTCAAATGCTTTTTCTGCATTAACTAAGATGACCAAGTCCTTTTTGTTCTCTATTCTATTACTAGAGTGCACTATAATCATTATTTTCTGGTGTTAAACTAGTTTTGCATTCCTGGGATAAATTCTACCTGCTCATTATACATGATTCTTCTTATTTATTTTTTATTTTTTATTACTTTTTAAATTTTTTATTGAGGTATTATTGATTTAGACTCTTAATGAGGGTTTCACATGAAAAACAACATGGTAACTACGTTTACCCAGAGTATCAAGTTCCCAGCCATGCCCTATTGCAGTCACTGTCCATCAGTGTAGTAAGATGAGACAGATCCACCATTTGCTTCTCTGTTACACTGTTTTCCCCGTGACCCCTCACACCATGTGTACTAAACAAAATACCCCTCAATTCCCATCTCCCTCCCACCGGACCCACCTTCCCTCCCCTTTGGTAACTGCTAGTCCCTTCTTGGAGTCTGTGAGTCTGCTGCCATTTTGTTCCTCCAGTTTTGCTTCATTGTTATACTCCACAAGTAAGGGAAATCATTTGGCACTTGTCTTTCTCTGCCTGGCTTATTTCACTGAGCATAATATCCTCCAGCTCCATCCATGTTGCAAAAGGTAGGATTTGTTTCTTTCTTATGGCTAAAAACTATTCCATTGTGTATATGTACCACATCTTCTTTATCCATTCATCTACTGATGGACACTTAGGTTGCTTCCATATCTTGGCTATTGCAAATAGTGCTGCAATAAACATAGGGGTGCATATGTTTTTTTGAATCTGAGGACATATATTCTTGGGTAAATTCCAAGGAGTGGGATTCCAGGTCAAATGGTATTTATATTTTTAGTTTTTTGAGGAACCTCCATATTGCTTTCCTCAATGAGTGAACTAGTTTACATTCCCTCCAGCGCTGTAGGAGGGTTCCTCTTTCTCTGCATCCTCATCAGCATTTGTTGTTCTTAGTCTTTCGATGCTGGCTGTCCTTATCAGTGTGAGGTGATATCTCATTGTGGTTTTAGTTTACATTTCCCTGATGATTACTAATGTGGAGCAACTTTTCATGTGTCTGTGGGCCATCTGAATTTCTTCTTTGGAGAATTGTCTCTTCATATCCTCCACCCATTTTTAATGGAGTTATTTGCTTTTTCAGTGTTGAGGTGTGTGAGTTCTTTATATATTTTGAATGTGAACCCCTTGTCGGATATGTCTTTTACAAATACATTCTCCCATACTGTAGGATGCCTTTTTGTTCTGCTGATAGATGCCTTTGCTATAGATGCCTTTGCTATATACAAGCTTTTTAGCTTGATATAGATCCATTTTATTATGTTTTCCTTGCCCCAGGAGATGTGTTCAGGGAGAAGTTGCTCATGTTTATATTCAAGAGATTTTTGCCTATATTGTCTTCTAAAAGTTTTATGGTTTCATGACTTACATTCAGGTCTTTGATCCATTTTGAGTTTACTTTTGTGTATGGGGTTAGACAATAATCCAGTTTCACTCTCTTGCATGTAGCTGTCCAGTTCTGCCAACACCAGTTGTTGAAGAGGCTGTCATTTCCCCATTGTATGTCCCTGGCTCCTTTATTGTCTATTAATTGAGCATACATGGTTGGGTTTATATCAGAGCTCTCTAGTCTGTTCCATTGGTCTATGGGTCTGTTCTTGTGCCATACCAAAATGTCCTGATTAATGTGGCTTTGAAGTAGAGCTTGAAGTTGGGGAGCATAATCCCCCCAGCTTCATTCTTTCCTCTCAGGATTGCTTTGGCTATACAGGGTCTTTTGTGATTCCATATGAATTTTAGAAGTATTTTCTCTAGTTCGTTGAAGAATGATGTTGGTATTTTTATAGGAATTCATGGAATCTGTATATTACTTTAGGCAGGATGGTCATTTTGACAATATTAATTCTTCTTATCCATGACCATGGAATGTGTTTCCATTTATTGGTATGTTCTTTAACTTCCCTCATGAGTGTCTTGTAGTTTCCAGAGTATATGTCTTTCACTTCCTTTGTTAGTTTTATTCCTAGGTATTTTATTCTTTTTGATGCAATTGTGAATGGAATTTTTTTCCTGATTTCTCTTTCTGCTAGTTCATCATTAGTAGAAAGAAATGCAACAGATTTCTATATATTAATTATGTATCCTCAACATTTCTGAATTCACATATTAGATCTAGTAGTTTTGGAGTGGATTCTTTAGGGTTTTTCATGTACAATATCATGTCATCTGCAAACAGGGACAGTTTAAATTCTTCCTTGCCAATATGGATGCCTTTTATTTCTTTGTTTTGTCTGATTGCTGTGGCTAGGACCTCTAGTACTATGTTGAATAAAGGTGGGGAGAGTGGGCATCCTTGTCTTGTTCCCAATATTAAAGGAAAAGCTTTCAGCATCTATTAAGTATAATGTTGGGTTTATCATATATGCCCTTTATTATGTTGAGGTACTTGCCTTCTCTACCCATTTTGTTGAGAGTTTTATTATGAATGGATGTTGAATTTTGTTGAATACTTTTTCAGCATCTATGGAGATGATCATGAGGTTTCTGTCCTTCTTTTTGTTGATGTGGTGGATGATGTTGATGGATTTTCAAATGTACCATCCTTGCATCCCTGGAATAAATCCTACTTGATCATGATGGATGATCTTTTTGATGTATTTTTTAATTCGGTTTGCTCATATTTTGTTGAGTATTTTTGCATCTATGTTCATCAGGGATATTGGTTTGTAATTTTCTTTTTTTGTGGTGTCTTTGCCTGGTTTTGGTATTAGAGTGATGCTGGCCTCCTAGAATGAGTTTGGAAGAATTCCTTCCTCTTCTATTTCTTGGAAAACTTAAAGGAGGATGGGTATTATATCTTCACTAAAAGTTTGATAAAATTCAGCAGTGAAGCCATCTGATCCAGAGATTTTGTTCTTAGTGTTTTGATTACCAATTCAATTTCATTGCTGGTAATTGGTCTCTGCAGATTTTCTGTTTCTTTCTGGGTCAGCCTTGGAAGTTGTATTTTTCTAGATAGTTTTCCATTTCTTCTAGGTTATCCAGTTTGTTACCATATAATTCTTATAGTATTCTCTATTAATTCTTTGTATTTCGTGGTGTCTGCAGTGATTTTTCCTTTCTCATTTGTGATTCTATTTATGTGTGTAGTCTCTTTTTTTCTTACTAAGTCTGGCTAGGGGTTTATTTATTTTGTTTTTGTTATCAAAGAACCAGCTCCTGCTTTCATTGATTCTATTCTTTCATTCTTCTAGATTTTATTTATTTCTGCTCTAAGCTTTATTATGTCCCTCCTTCTGCTGACTTTGGGCCTCACTTGTTCTTCTTTTTCTAGTTTCATTAATTGTGAGTTTGGAGTGTTCATATTGGAGTGTTCTTCTTTCCTGAGGTTGCCCTGAATTGCAATATACTTCCCTCTTAGCATGGCCTTCACTGCATCCCACAGATTTTTGCAGTGTTGAATTATTGTTGCTATTTGTCTCCATATATTGCCCTATCTATTTTTTTATTTGGTCATTGATCCATTGGTTATTTAGAAGCATGTCATGAAACTTCCATATGTTTGTGGAATTTTTCATTTTCTTTGTGTGATTTATTTCTAGTTTCATACTTTTGTGGTCTGAGAAACTGGTTGGTAGAATTTCAATCTTTTTGTGACCTACAATATGATATATTTTTCAAAATGTTCCATGTGCACTTGAGAAGAATGTTCATTCTGCTGCTTTTGGGTGTACAGTTCTGTAGATGTCTGTTAGGTCCATCTGTTCTAATGTGTTGTTCAATGCCTCTATCTCCTTACTTATTTTCTGTCTAGTTGATCTGTCCTTCAGAGTGAGTTGAGTGTTGAAGTCTCCTAGAATGAATGCATTGCATTCTATTTCCCCTTTTAATTCTGTTAGTATTTGTTTCACATATGTAGGTGCTCCTGTCTTGGGTGCATAACATAATTCTTTTTATATGTTGCCAGATTCTTTTGTAAAATTTTGTGAATTAGGCTATATTAGAAAGATACATTGTTCTTTAATATTATTTTTTGTGCTATTTTTCTCTCATTTTCATACCATGGTAAAATTGGCCCCAGACAATGAGTTAGGAAGATTTCTACTCTTCTAACATTTTAACGTGTTTATAAGGAAGTACCATTAACTTTTCTATAAATCGTCACTAGAATTTATCAATACAACTATTTAGGACTGAGTTCTTCCCTGTGGAAAAAAATTAAATTATTAATTTTATAATCCTTAAATTTCATATCTCTAATAAGGATTTTCTATTCCTTCCTTGTTTGTTTTTGGTAGTTAGTAGCTTTCTGGAAATTTTTCTATTTATTCTAACTTTTTTCTCACATACAGTCTTTTTATTATGGTGTTCCATTACAGTTATTTTATTAATTTTTTTTTCCTGTAAAGTCATCTCTTCATCCATTCCTAAACTTAGCATATAAGTCTTTTCCTTTTTCTTGGTCAATCAAGCTAGTTGTCAATTTGGTGGCTCTTTTCAAAAAAACAGCTTTCAATTTTATTGAATTTCTCTATTGTTTATCTTTAATTTCAGCTCTTATCTTTATTATTTCCTTTTTTAAATGCCTGTTTTATGTATAATTTAATATTTGTTTTCTAGTGTTTTCAGATGAATGGTGAGGTTATTGATTTTAGAATTCTTCTGTTTTTAATATAGGCATTTGCAGTTATAAATTTTCCTCTAGAAAATGTTTTAACTGGGTCCTGTAAGTATTGTTACATGCTTTTTTTCATTCATTTCTAAGTTATTTCTAATTTCCCTGTGTGATTTCTTATTTGACTAATTGGTTATATAAAACTGTGATTTAAGTTCCACATACTTGTTATTCTTCCAAGTTTCCCTCTGTTTTTGACATCTAATTTTATACCATTGTGGTTAGCTAACACACTTGGTATTGTTTCAATCCTTTAAATTTTATTGACGCTTGACTTATGATATAGCATTGGTCTGTCCTAGATAATGTCCATGTGTACTTGAGAAGAAATGTCTCCTTCTGTTGTTTGGTAGTGGTCTTTATAAGTCTGTTACATCTAGCTGGTTCACTCTGTTATGCAATTCTCCTGTATCATTGATGATGTTCTCCTTTGTTGTTCCATTATTTAAAGAGTGGATCCGAAGTCTACAACTGTTGTATTGCTTTTCTCCCTTCAATTCTGTTAGTCTATGCTTCATATACCTTTGGGCTCTATTCTTAGGTGACTATATGTTTAAAATTGCTATATCTTCCTAATGGGTTTTCTTTTTACATTACAAAATGTCCCTCTTTTTTGTTACATGGTTGGATTATAAAGTCTATTTGTATATTAACTTAGCCACTCTAGAATTTTTTATCATTGCTATTTGCATACTATAAATTTTTCCAACATCTTTTCTTAAATCTATTTTTACTTTTGAATCTAAGAGCATCTACTACACATATGATCAAGTTTGTCTGGTTTCTTTATCTCGTATGTCTGTCTCTGACTTTCAGTTAGTCATTTAATTTATTCATATTTGACATGCGTGTTCTAGGACTTAGAATATAAAATAATTCAAAAAATATAGTGAAACATAATTATAGATATTCAAATGTTCTAACAGAAAATACTCCTTAATGAAAAACAAAGCAGTACAAAATAAACAGAAGAAGATCAAGGATATGAACCATATAGAATTCAAAAAATAAAATAGCATACATAAATACAGCCATATCAACAATAACATTAAATGTGAGGAAATTAAACAATTACATAAAGAAATGGTCAGACTGGATAAAGAAACCAGAACCAACTTCATGAGAAATAGAAGCTTTAGCACTGTATAGCTCTATTCCCTCCTCCCTATTTTTGTGCTACCATTGTTATAAAAATTATCTATGCATGTTGCTATCATGAAACTACAGGTCTTCTCTAAAGTTCTTACCACCATAATTTCCATTGTTTTGACAATACTTTTTGATTTGACTTTTCCCATGCTTTGTTAGTTGCTTTATGCTTTCAAGACCCACCATTCCCAATAAGTATAAACTGTGTGTCATTGTTCTGGAGAAGGCAAGAATACTAGCCCTCCTCTCCAGGACTGATAACTCTGCTCTGCTGTATGCAGTAGGTTGCTCGGAGGGAGCTGGTCTTTTTGACCTGGCTTTGCTGCCAAGGAATCTACCTCTGTAGATCTAACTAGAGTGAGGATGACCAGGACCCAAATATCTTTGACCTTTCATAGCTGATGTCAATCTTTCTTCTTAATAATGGAATGTGGTATAAGAAAGGAGTCCTGGTCTCTTGGTCACATATCCTACAATATGTCTTCTGAAAAATGAAGCTGGGGGTATGGGGGAATGAGATACATTGTTGGTCTGACCCTTCAATGAGAAAAGGAGTGACCCTACACTGGGATCTGAGAGGAGAGGGGCCCCTGTCTTCCTGGTGCCTTTTCCTGCCTTTTCCAACATTCATGATACAACTTCCCACTGTACCACTCCCTACAATAAACATATGCACTAAAACATATCTTAACCTTTCTTCCCCAAAATTGAGAACATCTACTTTCTTCAAGTTCTGTCTTTTACATTGCAAAAAAAGATAACAAGGAGGAATGACACGTTAGAACAGTGGTTACCAGATAACAAATCTTATTCTTCACCTAAGGGCTTTCTAGCATGGAGAGAGTCTACTTGGCTTATGTTTACCACATTTAATATCATCATTATATCTTTCAAAAGTCAGCAAGAGTTTGTTACTAGGAAAGAGAGAGTATCTCCCTTCACAGCAAGAGACATTCTTTTAGATAATCCTTAGAACAAGCTAATGCTGAAAACCCTCATGGCATGAGGGTAGAAACCTATGTTGGAAAAGGAATAAGGGTTGTTTGCTAAGGGAAGAAATGCTAGTATCAGGTGCAACACTCATCTAACAGTAGGAATACTTGTTACATTAACAAGATTTACTGACAGACTCCATCTGTGTCTTCTCACCAAACAAGGTCACTCAGTCAGATACTATAGAGCCTAATGAGGAAAGTGCCAAGTCTCTGGAGTGATAATGGAGGTTTGCTCTGACTTACGCCTCAGGCACTGGCAATATTTTTAGGTCTAGAAAATAAAATAAGGTACAGAAAAAGGTCATTTTTTATCAAGCTGATCCACCTTGAAAAATAGCTGTGCATATAACTGAGTATGTTTAGTACTCTTTTTCCTCTTTCCTGAGATTCAAGGTTACTCTTATATTCTTCAGTGATCCTTAAGGGTCTTAATACTTTACCTGAACATTAAAGTTATGTATGTTATTAGATTAAAAGTTTTCTGCCACAGCTTTAAAACATTTGTTTATGTTTTAACATAAATCATTGTTATGTCTAAGAAAAAATCTACAAAATGCTAAGGGTCTTGTTGTGGGTTTATTTTTATCTTTTGGTTTTTTGTGGGGAGGGTTGCACATGATATATTATTAGCTAGTTCTTTGCAGAAAATCCTCACAAAGTTTTCTGTGCATTGCATATCATAGTATTTCTCAAACTTGGGAATTAGCTGCCTGAATTCATGTCATAGCAATTGATTTTAAAAGGCTTTTGGCTCGGATAAATAGCTTACCGTCTCTTAGCCTCAGTCTCCCTCATGGAAAAATAATGGATTTAGAATAAGTAACAGTGGAGGTACCTTCCAATGTAAACACTCTCCAAGCTCATTTTCTATACATGATCATATGTAAGATCAAAGGAATTTCAGTGCATTTCTCCAAGTACACACTTTATATAGCCCTAGTTTGATTCACAATAATTTCATGATATTAGCTGCCTTGTTAATCTATTTTTATCATTCATGTACTTTATCCCCATGCCACTCACTAATTTACTATTTCACATATATTTACAAAACTTTGAAGGATTTAGCTTTAATTTCCTTTATTAATTCCAACTTCATTATTAAAACATTTTGTTCTGCCATCTACTTTAATTCTTTTCAAATAAGATTCCCTCATTAAAAGCAAAAGAAAAGCCCACTGCCATCATTAGTGTCACAAAGCAATTTATTACTTCCTTGCTGTACTAAAATACACTAAAAGTCCCTGACCTTAAACTTATTGGAAAGAGAGAACCGTCACAAGGACTAGATCATGGATGTTCCAGATAGATAAAAAAAAAAAACCTAGACTTGTGAATTTGCTGACCTATAGTAGCTCAATGGAGTAGAGGTCTCCATAGAACAATCAGATATATTTCATTCAACTAATACAGTTGAAAAGTTGCTATATGTCAGGTACTGAGTCAGGGAAAACAGGAAAGATGATTAATTTATGACATTTTGAATGTGAGGATCTAGAAAATAGTGCAGAATTTGAATGACAGAAGACAGATTGATGATATTTTTTTATTTTTATATTTTTGGACCATCTCCTTGATATTGTGTAGCTAATAAAGTTGGATAAAGAGGGAATAAGCTTGAAATAAAACATGAGAATAATTATTAACTGTCATATATTATGAAGGAAACAAAATGATCTGTGATAGAATGTAAGTGGGTAATAAAATGGGAGAGGCAATGGGCCTTACATATGAAAGGCAGTCAATAAAGTCTGCCTAAATAGGTGAGAATATATCAATGCATTAGGTTCAGTACACGTCAGCCAGGTGAACAACAGTGAAGAGCGACCTCCACGGAAGTGTATGTGAATGTCTAGGTCAGGAAAAAGCAAAGTGGAGACTCTTTATCACCTTGAAGACTTCAAAAAATTAGTATAACAAGTTTATTGATATAATAAATTAATAGTTTAATTTATGTAAATCTTCTCTGGATAACTGCAGTTTTATTACATAAAAGTTAAACACTTAATTTTTACGTCCATTAAAAACATTGTATTTCTAAAAGAAGCATTTCACAAGTCAGTATTTTGGGTCAGATCTCCAACAACTTCTTTTTTGTCCCCATACTTTAGGCAAACATGTTTATTTGATTCTCCACACCCTTCATATTTCATGATGCAGGAATCTGGTATTCCAGTAATTTTCTTCCAACCTTTCCATTCTGACTCCTCCATATACACAAACACATTCTAATCTATTATAACCTTCAAGGAATGGCAATTTGTAGAATATTCTGTGGATTTCAAGGCTCTATTATGCTTTTGCTTTCTGAAGAGCACAGTCTTCATTCCATTTCTGATTCTTCATCTTTCAACACTGGAGTCAATCTATCCCTTCCTCTTAGCTTGCTGACCATAATTCTATTGTCCACAACATTTTGTCATAATTATTTTCTAAAAGCCTACATCTAGATAGGAGATAAAATGGGAGCACCACAAATCATAAAACATCTAATTCACCTTTGTACACTCAGTATTTATTACATTCATCTCTTTATTCTCAAACCTCATCAGTAGCAGTTGTTAGTAAAAGTTGGTTGAGTGAATGAACTTGCCAAAAAGGTGAGGAAAAAGGAGATACTCTTGTTTCCTGCTTATGTGTCATTTTGACTTAACCTTGTTTCTGAAAATGAAGTATTCAGATGACCCTAGATAGCTCAGAAGTCATTAAATTCTTATAGAACCCAAGGTGAAAGAATGTCCAATCCTACGAATTTTTTTTATTTCTCTTTAGTTATGAAGTATTTCAAATTTAATGAAGATATTTCTTTAGAAAATGATCCTTCACTAGGAAATATGGTTAATGCATAAAATACAAAAGCACTAGCATGTGCACAGAATATAAGTACAAAATATCTAGGGATCAGATTTAGATTCTTAATTTCTAAGGTCACTTGTTAACTACAACACTCTTTCCTCAAATATTTGGCTGTCACTTCAAATCTTTTTCTCCAACTACAAATGTATAAAATTAATTTGGAAACACTTAGAATAAAATAACAGGAACTGATACCCAACTTAAGCATCAATAATTATAAATCTGTATATAATTATAGAAAGCTGTTTAGTCATACATGGTTTGTTTAACATTGTATGAGACTAACAAAGACTGAGTATGCTAGTTCTTATGGAAATAACGAGGGTTTTGAGAAACTTAGGTAATCCACTTCAGCAAATATTTATTGACTAAGAAATCTGGAATTGAAAATGTTCTCCAGAATTGTTTTTTGCAGATTTGTACATATGTGATACAGCAATAAATATTTTAGCATATTATTGCTTTGTACTATAGTTATTTTTCAGAGTAAAGCTGTAAAAAATGAAAATAAAATCTACTTTTTGCAGGAAGAAATGGGCATGGAAGGTTTCATTTAGATTTATTCAATCTAACATATAACTCAGAGAAACATTAAATGTTTTTATCTTATTTCTAATTCAAATTTCCATTTCATAAGGTTATAGCGAATGCATTGTTTGTTAAGAGAGTTCCAAATACCATAATATTAGTTTTAGAACTCTATTAATTTATCAACTAATGAAAATTTTTAAATATTTCAACAAATTTTAAAAATTAACTATATAAATATTTAAAATGCAAAAATTCAATTAATTAAAAACTTGTGCAATCTTTTATTTTTTCACATTTTAAGAAAGGGTATTGTTTGTACTTCGTTTTTTAGAATGAAGAAACGATCGGTGCCCAAATTAATCTTTATAATCAAGGTTATCACCAGGCTAAATTATGGAAGTGAAATTTAATACCATCTTCAATGCCTCATTTTGGTCTGCTTGCCAGTTGTCTGTTCTTCTACAAGACCTTTCTAAATCAAAATTTACAACATTTCTGTGTATAAATTATACTGAGCATTTTGCCACTATATTAATATGTTTGTAGATGATATCAGTTAAAGCATTAGTAATGCGGAAATCATTTGCCTTTTAAGTGAGGCTTTCTGTGGGTAAAGACTTCACCAAAAAGTAAATTGGGAAGCTTGTGGTATAGATTGTAATTTTCAGGGTCTCTTAAGTTGAAAATATAAATGGTAAGACTATTCTAGAGCATATTAGTATTTCCGTATAGTCAATCTGTGAGTGCATTTTTACCTGTAGTTCCGGAAGTGATAAGTAAGAATGTATGCTGATTGTTCACCTTTCTATTTACAGCTACTGAAATTGATTAAGGTCCTTATCCAGGGTGTTTGTATGAGGAGTAGGAAGAAAGACAGGACAGTAAAGAGAAAGAGATTTAAAAAGAAATTTTAATGTAAGAAAAATAAATACGGTATTAATATTTTTGAAGGATTTCAAGTAATGAAGTATGTGCTCTCTCAGTACTTAGAAGTTTAAAATAACGATGACAAATATGCTTAAAATTCTGTGGCTCTGGCTCAGCTCAGTTCTTCTCGTAGTGTCCCCTGAGGTCACTTACACAGTTGCAGCCTTGGGGTGGGTTCACTGAAGCTGCAGTATTCACCACACTCTCTCTCATCCATGAACCTCTCATGGCAGGAAATTGGATCTCATTGTCAGCCAGATTACATCCTTTCTCTTTCACGTGTCTTCCCATCAGAATACAGGCATACCTTGAGATAATGCAAGCTTGGCTTCACACCACCACAATAAAGCCAATATCGCAAAAAAATGAGCCACTGAATTTCGTGAATTCCCAGTGCATATAAAGTTATATTGACACTATGCTGAAGTATATTAAATGTGCAGTAGCGTCATTTTAAAAAAATATGTACACCTTAATTAAAAAATACTGCTTAAAAAGCACCAACCATCATCTCAGCTTTCAGTGAACTGAAATCATTTTGCCACTGCAGCATCTTGCCTCAATACTGATGATTGTGATAGATCAGGCGGTGGTTGCTGAAGGCTGGGGTGGCTGTGGCAATGTTTTCAAAGAAGATAAAGATGAACTTTGCTTTCCTTTCACAAATGATTTCTTCCTTTCATGAATGATTTCTCTGTAGCATGTGATGCTGTTCGATAACATTTTACTCACCGCAGAACTTCTTTCAAAATTAGTCAATCCTCTAAATCCTGTTGCTGCTTTATCAATGAAGTTGACATAATATTCTAAATCCTTTGTTGTCATTACAACAATCTTCACAGCATCTTCACCAGGAACACATTCCATCTCAAGAAACTACTTCCTTTGGTCATCCATAAAAAGCAATTTCTCTTCTATTCAAGTTTTTTTCATGAGATTGAAGCAAATCGGTCACATTTTCATGTTCCATTCTAGTTCTCTTGTTATTTCCACCACATCTGCAGTTACTTCCTCAAGTCTTGAACCCCTCAAAGTCACTGATGAGGTTTGGAATCAACTTCTTTCAAATTCCTTATTAAAGCTGATATTTTGTTCCCTTCCTAAGAGTCACAAATGTTCTTAATGCATTTGGAATGGTAAATCCTTTCAGGAAGGTTTTTTATTTAGTTTGCCCAGATCCATAAGAAGAATCACTATCTATGGTAGCTACAGCCTTACAAAATGTATTTTTTAAATAGTAAGACTTGAAACTTGAAACTACTCCTTGATCCATGGGTGATAGAATTACCTGCAGGCAATAACTAATCTCACTGTCCATCTCCTTAGGAGTTCTTAGGTGACCATGTGCTTTGTCAATGAGCTGTAATATTTGGAAAGGAATCTTTTCTTCCAAGAAGTAGGTCTCAACAGTGGACATAAAATATTCAGTAAACCATGTTGTAAACAGAAATGCAGTCATCCAGGCTCTGTTGTTCCGTTCCTGCACAGGTAGAGCAGATTTAGCATAATTCTTAAGGGCCGTAGGATTTTGGAAATGGTCAATGAGCACTGGCTTCAACTTAAAGTCACCAGCTGCATTAGCCCCTAAGAGTCAATCTGTCCTTTGAAGCTTTGAAGCCAGGCAATGATTGTAGTCTTTAGCTATAAGAGTCCTAAATGGCTTCTTCTCCCAATAAAAGGCTATTTTGTCCACATAGAAAATATTTAGTGCAGCCACCTTTATCAATAGCTAGATCTTCTGAATAACTCACTGCAGCTTCTCCATCAGCACTTGCTGCTTCACCTTGTACTTTTATGTTATGGAGATGCCTTCTTCCCTTAAACCTCATGAACCAACCACTGCTGACTTCAAACTATTCTCTGCAGCTTCCTCACCTCTCTCAGGCTTCAAAGAATCGAAGAGTTAGGGCCTTGCTCTGGATTAGACTTTAGCTTAAGGGAATGTTGTAGCTGGATGGATCTACCCAGAGCACTAAAACTCAGAAATAAACTTTATTTTATGTTTTACTTTATTATCTGTGTGTTTCACTGGAGTAGCATTTTTAATTTCCTTCAAGACATTTTCCTTAGCATTCAGACCTTGGCTGTTTGCCACAAGAGGCCTGGTTTTGGATGATCTGGGCTTTCCATATGCCTCCCTCACTAAACTTAATCATTCTTAGCTTCTGACTCAAAGTGAGAGATGTGCGACTCTTCCTTTCACTGGAATATTTCAGAGGCCATGGAGGGTTACTGATTGGGCTGAATTTAATATTTTTGCATCTGAGGCAACAGGGAGGCCCAAGGAGGTTAGAGAGATGAAGAAACAACTATTTGGTGGAACAGCAAGAACACACAGTATTTATCAATTAAATTCACTGTCTCATTTGGGTATGGTTCATGGCACCCTAAGACAATGACAATAGCAACATCAGAAATCACTGATCACGGGTCAGCATAACAAATATAATAATAATGAAAAAGCTTGAAATACTGTAAATTCCCAAAATGGAACATGAAGTGAGCAAATGCTGTTGGAAAAATGATGCCAATAGACTTGCTTAATGTAGGGTTGTCACAACCTTCAATTTGCAAAAAGTACTGTGTCTGAGCACAATAAAGCAAAGCATAATAACATGAGGTGTGCTTTTATATGTGACAGCATCATGGAGCTAACAGGGCAGGAAAAGAAACTGTGAGGCCCCCTGAAGTCTTGCTAAAAAATGACACTACAGCACTTCTGCTACATTTTCTTAGTCAAAGTATCACAAACCCCAGCACATAGGGCAGGGGAACAGCACTGTTTGATGGCAAGAACTGTGAAGTATGTTTATTCATCATTTATTTTTATTTTTAACCTAAATACTGAATATAGTTCTTATCCATGGTTCATTAGGGAAATTTTTTAGAATTCTCATTTTCCTCATAAGCAAACTGGGTTTTAGAAAAGGACAAATTATCTTTTGGGGAATGTTCATTTGTCCTTCAGTGCAGAAACTGCCTGTTTAAACAGAATGTCACATTCTAAAATCTCAATAAAGTATTGTGATTTTAAACAAAGTACAATTTA
The DNA here is from genome assembly GCF_040802235.1 of Manis javanica. NCBI lineage: Eukaryota > Metazoa > Chordata > Mammalia > Pholidota > Manidae > Manis > Manis javanica. The sequence goes on from NC_133167.1 coordinate 37,162,433, forward strand.
ACCTTTAAAATTTTCCTTTTGAACTGCTAAATTATGAGGAGAGAAAATACTCCAGTCAATTAACATTGATATTTGCAATCAATTATTTAATCAGTACATTCTTGAATGTCATCTAAATAAAGTGGGACATGTTTTTAATTAAATATGTTAGTTTAATACTATATTTAATTTTGGTGTATAAATGGCAATGACAAGAAAGACAGTTTAAATCTCTAGAATAGAGAAAGAGTTCTGCATAAGAATGAGAGATAGTAATGAGATTAAAATTTTTGTCTGGCAGTTTATCTAGTCTGTACAATGATAATTATAGGCAGAACTTGGAAGACTAAGTATAAATATCTTCCCCACTATGTGCTGAAACAGTAAAGATACAGGCATATGCATGGACACACACACACACACACACACACACAGTTCTGCAATTCATTTTTTTTTTTCCCCACCCCCCGTGCAATTCATTTTTAATAGTTGGGGTTCACTAAGCCTACAATAATTTTTATACTATAGACATTCTGTAAAACAAAAAAAAACAAAACTCCAAGAAAGCAGCCTTTGAGAAAGGAGGAGCCAAGTAAGTGGATAAGAAACTAAGGCCTGTGATGAAGGCTGTGTGGTGGGAAGACTCATAGATTTGCTGGTTTATAACCTACACCACTTAAAATATGTAAATCAAAACAAAATTCATTTTGAGTCTTAATTCTATTTTATTAAAGCACAATTCTGTCATATAGACCCTAACAGGATGGCTTCTTAAGCCAAGTAATTTTGGAAACCAGGTCAGTCGACTTCTTGGTTCATTAAGGTGTGTTGATTATATTGAGTATATCTTGGGCCACTCCGACTCTAAATGTGTGGTTTTCTACCTGTGATGTCCCCAGTCAAGGATCAGTCAAGTAGCAATTGGTATCTCTACTTATTGTGAGAACTACCTTGAAAATAAAAATATTTTAAATTGTAAAATCATTGTGACGCGTGCTTATGAGGGCAGCTCAGTATCTCTACAAACACACATTGATACCTGTGTGCATACACATGTAATATATATGTTTCATCTGAGAGAGTTTTTATTAATGTGAGACTAGAGATATAGTTTTTAAGATGCAAAATAATTGTATGTCAAGGCATGATCCTGGGTCTTTAAAGTAGTCTTAAGCCAGCAACATACTGTATAATGGGATTCAGGGATCAAGTTACTCAGCTCTGTTTTTCTCCCTTGGTTCCTCTTGTTCAACCCTGATGATTCTTAAACTTGGATCCCATGCTAAACTTTAATTCTTGCATTGGCCATGTCATGTTTAGCAGATTTGCCCTAGAAGGGCAGAGTTCAGGAGAAAAGCTTATTAATAAAACCCATTCACAGTTTTGCTCTCTCAAATGTATATGGCATTTCATGCTTGATATTCGAACACTCAGTATTACACCTAATAATTGCATCATTAAGCACAATAAAGGTCTTATGCCTGGGTTAAATGTCATAGTACATAATGACGAGGGTAGTCCATTATCTCTACAGTCACACTCCATTTGTACTGTTGAAACTCCACCCTTCCAACATTCCCCCATGGTCATATTTTATAAACTACATCAAACTTCTTGTGTTATTCTCACCCAGATATATTTATTATTGTCCTCATGACCTCGATCTTCACCGAGATCATCTATAATCCTGACCCCAGTACTCTATGTGAGTTTCCCCAGGGCCATTATAATTATTTATACAGCAATCATATACTGTCAGTGCATTTTTTTTCATGGTAGCTTGTAACTGAATAATCACAAACACTGTGAGAAATCATTAAACACAATTAGGTAGAAATTTTTGATTATGTAGAGTTTGTAGTGAATATTTCTTATTTGGTAGTAATACATGTTTTAAATATACGAAATATAGGAGAGTATAAAAAGCAGGCAAGTAGGCTCACTGAATATTTTGGTTTATTTCCTTTAAGAGACCTCTGTGATTTAAAAAAAAAAGCTAATATTAGTACTACTAAAAACAGTAGCTACCATTTAATGAGAAATGTTCTATATCTGACATTTTTCTCAGTTTTCCATATATTTATTTCTGTTACTGACAGGTGGATTGTGTAATTCCTCTGTTTTTATCATCTTGAAGGAAATTAATTCAATAGATAAACCTTATAGACAGTTAAAGCCACACAGGGTTTTTTATTTAGCAAAGCAAAAGGAAAGTATGCTCCAAAGACAGAGTGGGCTACCCCTGAGTGTTGGTAGCAGCCTGCTAAGTTTTACATTGTGTCTTTCTATGGGGGTTTATTTAGTTTCCTCCCTCCCATTTGTCATTCTCACACCATCCTTTGGATCCACCTTGGTTCCTCCCCTTCAGCCTCTTTGTGCAAATGTGTCTTCATCATTTTCCCATGAGCACCTAAGCAAAACCATGGTAGGGCCAAAACCACCCCATAAATATTATAATGGCCTCAGGGTTATTACAGGACAAGGTTTTCCTTAAGTGAACGTGCTCCAAAATTGGGAAAATCCCAGTGACTCCTACCTTCTGATTATTAGTTTGTACCAAACTGCAAAAGGGGTTGGTCTAAGGGAGACAGAGTGTTCTCTGGGTGGAGACTGGGTGGTCTTCCACCCTCCTTTCTCCCCTCTGCTCATGTCAAACTGCCTATGCTGACATTTCTTAAAATTTCCAAATAATACTCTAGTTAGGTATTACTTTTCTCATTTTACAGATAAACTAATGATCAGAAAATTTAAACAAATTGTCACAGGGCACAGAGTTATTAAGCATAGTTGTCAAAATACAAACCAGTATCTCTTTGCCTCGTAAGCCTAATACATTAATCCTATATTTTAAGAAAATAATGTTTACTAATAATGTGCTAGTTGGGGTATTCAATAATGTGTGTAACTGTTGAACCACTGTATTGTGTATGTGAAACTAATATAATATTGTATATCAACTGTACTTCAGTAAAAAATATATACACTTAAAAAAATATAAGGGAATAGGCAGAATAATGGCGTCTCCAAAGAGGACCAAATTCTAATCCCTGGAACATGTGGCTATATTAGGTTATACACCAAAGGAGAATTAAGGTTGAAGATAGAATTAAAGTTGCTCATCAGCTGGCCCTGAGATGGGAAGACTATCCTGGATTATCTGTTGGGCCCAGTGCAATCACAGGGTCCATATATACACAGGAGAAGGGGTCCAAGAGTGATGTTATGTGAAAAAGATTTGCCTGGCCATTTCAGATTGAGGATGGAAATTGACACTGAGCCAAGGAAGGCAGGCAGTCTCTAGAACTTGGAAGAGAATCTTCTTTAAATACTCCAGAAGAAAATACAGTTCTACTGATATCTTGATTTTAGACTGGTGATGTTTATCATGTCAGACATCTGACTTCAGAAGTATTAGATAATACATCTGTGGTGGTGAGAGCCACTGTTTATGTAATTTGAAAGAACAGAAAGAGAAAGCTAACACAACATGACTTTCCCCCAGATCTCCCTCTTTCTAATCATTTAGCCTTATTTCCTTCAAACCCTTGACAAACATCCAAGCCATGGGCCAGTTTCCAGGAAGACCACAATGCACTCCATAGCAAGGAGACAGCTATGTGTATTACTCACAGCTCTGCCCACATAACACCGCTATTCTGGTCCACCCCTAAATTGGACTGTAGTGAGGCAACAGCCTATTTTCAATTCACAGTATCATATATGAATAGGTCTAATGTGTTTTCTTCTTCCATCAGCATGTCATAGGAAAATTCTCCATGAGTTCATAGGTTTAGGCTGAGTAAAAGTTGTTAGTGTGACAGAAATACATAGCATGGTATTAGATCTACCTGTTTGTAAAATTTACTTACACCCTCTGGACATGCTTGGGAAAATTCCTGAATAAGCCATTTTCAACATATAATGAACTTTTGACTTGACTGACCTAAAAAATCTAGCTCATGACAGTTAGTTTCTATTATACGGTCTCTTTAATGTTCCATGATTAGCTACTCTGTTTGGATCTAGTAGCCCAGAAGAGACATTCTTCTTTTTAATTAATTATTTATTTTTATTAAGGTATCATTGATACACACTCTTATGAAGGTTTCACAAGAAATGTGGTTACTACATTCACCCTTATTATCTAGTCCCCCCCATACCCCACGGCAGCCACTGTCCATCAGTGTAGTAAGATGCCACAGAGTCTCTATTTGCCTTCTCTGTGCTACATTATCTTCCCCATGATCTCTCCCCACACCATGTGTACCAGTCATGATACTCCACAATCCCCTTCTCCTTTCCTCCCTCCCCATCTGCCCTCCACCATGCCTTCCCTTTGGTAACTACTAGTCCCTTCTTGGAGTCTGTGAATTTGCTGCTGTATTGTTCCCTCAGTTTTGCTTTGTTGTTATACTCCACAAATGAGGGAAATTATTTGGTGTTTGTCTTTCTCTGCCTGATTTATTTCACTGAGCATAATACCCACCAGCTCTATCCATGTTGTTGCAAATGGTAGGATTTGTTTCTTTCTTAGGGCTGAATATTATTCCATTGTGTGTATGTACCACGTCTTCTTTATCTATTCATCTACTGATAGACACTTATATTGCTGCCATATTTGGGTACTGTAAATAGTATTGCAATAAACATAGGGGTGCATATCTCTTCCAGAATTTGAGAAGTTGCTTTCTTTGGGTAAGTTCTTAGGAATGTAACTCCTGGGTCAAATGGTATTTCTATTTTTAGTTTTTTGAGGAACCCGCATATTGTTTTCCACAATGGTTGAACTAGCTTACATTTGCACCAGCAGTGTAGGAGGGTTCCCCTTTCTCCACATCCTTGCCAGCATTTGTTGTTCTTAGTCTTTTCTATGTTGGCCATCCTAACTGGTGTGAAGTGATATCTTATTGTGGTTTTAATTTGCATTTCTCTGATAACTACAGATGTGGAGAATCTTTTCATATGCCTGTTGGTCATCTGAATTTCAGCAGAGACTTTTCTAAGTAGTTTCCTGCTGCTCAAGGACCTTGTCATCTACACCATAACATCTATGTTTAGAATCACAGGATAAGCATGGCCTAAGTGGCAAAGCAGCTTGTGGGGGAATGAAAGGGAGCCCTCTTTTCTAAGGGCACTGCTCAAATCTGAAAGCCTTTCATGCCATATAGTTAAAAAATGGTATTTCTAATTAACAGTGAAACATGCTATATTTCTTTTTTTAATTGATATATAATCTTATATTATTTTCAAGTATATAGCTCAGTGGTTCAGCAGTTACCCATATTATTACATTTCACCCCCACTAGTACAGCTTCTATCTATCAACATAAGAAGATATTACAGAATCATTGCCTATATTCTCCATGCTTTACTACCATTCCCATGACCAGCTACATTATGACTGAGAATGTTGAAACATGCTGTATTTCAAAGTATAGTATATGGTTTCTCCAAAATCCAAAAGGAGGTTCACCAAATAGTGTTTGCCTTTACCTTAGAGGGGGCATTTTCACATAAAGTAGATCATTGAACTTCTAAACAGTTTATCAATTTTCAGGCCCTTGAGTCAGGTTTATCACACAGATTTTTTACTCATTTTTCTTAAAAGGACATCCAAAGCACCTATCCTTTTCTGCATATTAGGTCCAATAAGCACGATGTCATCAATATAGTAATGTTTGCAGATTCTGCAGAATGTCAAGACAATCAAGGTCTCTTTGGACTATATTTTAATAGAGAGCATAATTAACATAGCTCTGGTATAACATATAAAGAACATGAACTGCTCCATTTCCTATGAATGGAAACAATTTTGATCATCTTTCCTAATGGGAATTGACCACAGGTATTCACTGAATCAATCAACAATCACATACCAAGTCCCAAAGGCTCTGGCAGTTTGTTCCAATGCAGGCATTACATTAGTACAGCAACCAAGACTGGAATTATTAATGAAATATATTTTCGTGAGTCAGCTATCATTCTCCATCAACCATCTAGTTTTTGCAGTGGTTATTCTGCTGAAAGGAACAGACTATCATGAAGAACGTAGCTTTCTTGTAGGGTGTTAATTATCTCTGTCATCCCAACCAGGGTATAGTATTTCTTATGACTTGACTAATGATGGATAGGGAAAGAATAAAAGGGAATTGTGAATATCTAAGCTTACAGTTGACCCTTCTACCAAGGTAGCTTTTATGCTACTGACCAGATAACTCAGTGAGTTTCCTACATATCAATTCTGATTATGCTCTCAGGAACAGGAAAATAAACATATGGTGGTTCCTAGATCCATCAGACCATTAATGAAATTTTTTCTTGAAGCAGAAATTTTTACCTTACTTCCTAAATCTTTAGTTCCCAAGTGAACATACGTGAAGACCACTCAAAATTGTTGGTATCTTATTATCTCAGAATCTGTGTCCAACACCTCTGAAAAGACCTGAATATCCTTTCTTCTCTGTCCACAATTATTCTAGCAAATTACCATGGGTCCATTTGTTAAATGAGTGGGAAATAAAGCAGCATTTCAGAGTTCTTCAAGGGTAAAGGATTTTATCTTCATTTGATGGCCTCTAGGTCTGAAAAAATGGATTAGATCCAGAGGAAACTAAAGGGTGAGGAAACTTCCATTTTGACAGCTAACATCAGCCTTCTGTTCCCCAGATTTTGTAAATTTTGGCCAAAAAATCAAGGAATAAACTTATCTGCTAGTGAAATATTTTGATTTCCAAATATCATGGTCTGTTAGTAGTATAGTCTATAGACTTCAGCAGGTCAGTGTACCTTGGCTGCCACTCTGGCCTTAGTGGCTATTGTAGAAATTATGTCACTTTCCCTCTCAAGTTTTATTCATGGCAGATTCCTATCACTACCATTAAATGTAAAAATCCCAGTTTCATGGTAATAGGACCTAACTTCAATCCTGACAAAAAAAAAAAAGATAGCTACCACTGAGATTCTCAGTAATAGTATTAATCCCTCAGCAGTACATACTTCACTGCTTTACTTAAAGAAGTATCCTTAAGTCATTTCTGGAGACCAGTCAGATCACAAAATCATGTATTCCAGTACAGCTACATCCAGTTCTCACAGTCACAGGACTCCTTTTCTCCTTTTTCAAAACTTTCAAAGTGGTCTGGACATTTCCCCTTATTTCTGCTAAACCAGTATCATGTCAAGGTACAATACCGGCCAAATCATGTTATGTTAGATCAATAATATCTAGTCTGTATTCTGTTCCTCCCAGTGAATAACCCTCAAGATCAACCCTCTTACTGTTTCCCTTGTTCTCATTATGTATTACAAATTAGCCAGGTACTACAGCTCTTTGGTTGGATAAATTACTTCCTTTTGGACTGGATTCCCCCACTCAATTATATGTGAGTAACTTAACTATAGTTATTAGAGGCAGTGAATGTAGGCATGAGTGGAACTTGAGGGAAGTAAGCATCATCTTGTGAGGTCTGCATCCCATTAAGTTTTTAAATATGCCCCAGGTAATAGAAGACTGGTGAATCTTATAAGAAGGAAGGAGCACCTTGTAAATGGCCTGAATGGTAGTGGTATCTGGGGTCTCAAGTTTATCAGGTGCATCAATCCAAATGTCTTTATCATATATCTCTGGGACCCACTCCTCCCAGCACCTTAGTTTAGCACATTGGACTTTCCAAGATTGTACCTTCAGTATCCTTTATACCTCTGCAACCCTTATAAACAAACTTTGGTCCTGACTTGTGATAGTCTTCCTTCTGACTACAGGGCATAAAAATATTTCGTTTTTAAAATGATACCATAGAGGCTTTCTGGTTTTCGTAGCATGCCCTGAGTTGATAGTTAATAACCTAGTTAATAACCATCCTCCTTGTTTAAGATTTCTATGGCAGTTGACAGAAGCCAGCTAACTCCATAATCTGTATAATTACTACTGGTTCCATACCTTCTAAATGCTATACCAACTTTATATTCAATATTTTCCATTCTTTTCCTGTATCACTACAATCAAACACAGCGAGCTATTGATTACTAGCACCACTTCAGCACACTGATAACACAGCCCGACGTAGATTTTTGAGGCTATTCATTCAATATGCCTTTTTTAATTCTTCTATTTAAATTTTCACTTAGTTATTTGTACTGAGAAATCTATAGAAATTTTACTAGTGTCAGACATATTGTGGTAAACAAAACTACTTCAAGTCACTCACTTACTGGAGCTTAATTTATGGTGGAAGAGACAGTCAATAAGAAAATAATTAAAACATATTACAAATAGCAAGTAAGTCTTTTAGAACAATGAGATTGGGAGAAGCTTGGTGAGTTCTGGGAAGTGAAAGTTTTTGTTCCAGTATTAAGTAGGTTGGTAGGAATTAAGGTTTAACTTAATTTTTAAGCAACATTTTCTATATGCTGGCCTCTGAGAAAAAGAGTGAGTCTCCTGTAAAAATCTGTGAAAACAGAATATGGCCTAATGTATATGACAAGAAATTCTGGTTAACTCAAGCCTTTAGATGTTAGCTGCCCATCATCCCAGGAAAGAGCCTGTGTTTCCTGAACCATGAAAACTGGTATGGTGAATCTTGCTGGTAGGTGTCATATCACACAGCTACAGCCAAAAGACTTGGATATCAGCAGCCTGGCCCATGAGGGTCTAGTAATGCCTCCAAACATAAACAATGGTATTTCAGGACACAGAGAAGATTGTTTTATGTAATACTGCTATGGCAGGCTGCTCCACAACCCATTGGGGGAATGGCTAATGCTACCTACTCGTGCAGCCCAGCAATCTAAGTATCAATTTTTCTCTCAAAGACTGTCATCTAGTTATACTTGTCCTCAAAGTATTGCTCTAGAATGGTCAACAGGCTACCAACATTATTGATACTAGATCTTTTCATGTGTTTTCTATTATGTTGACTATGGATGCCATCTGGCCATTGCCTTTATCTCATGACAAATGGTCAAGCACAGTATCATTGAAAATAAGATTACTGAAGAAAAACAAAATTATACTGTTATAATTTTATTATGTTAGATGAGAATATTATATAGAAATGAGCCAAGAGGAGACCACGTAGAGTTTCCCAGGCAGAAGAAATATTTCTAATATCTTAGAAGAATAACAACACTCCAACATGACTATAGCCATCATTTGCAAGGGAAAGAGTAGAAGAAGTAATCACAGGGACAGTGGGTCAAATAAAACAGGAGTTTTTAAGCCTTGATGAGAACATTGGCTTTATTCTGGGTGAGATAGTCTGTAAACTAAATGTTTCAGTTTCCCCAAAACTCATTAAATCCTAACACCCAATATGATGGTATATGAAGGCAGGGACTTTGGGAGGTGATTTGTTCATAAGGTGGAATCCTCATAAAAGAGATTAATGCACTTATACATAAGATTTCAGAGTTCCCTTGCCCCTTCTACCATGTGATGACACAGTAAGAAGGTGACTGACTATAAATCAGAAAGCAGGTTCTCACCAGACACCTAATCTGCTGGCACCTTGATCTCGGACTTCCCAGCCTCCAGAACTGTTAGAAATAAATTTCAGTAGTTTATAAGCCAACAAATGTAGGGTATTCTGTTATAGCAGCCCAAATGCATTAAGACATATGGAAAATTATAGGTGGAAAGTAGACGAAGAAATTACATGAACTGACACATTCATTCTAAAATATCCACTAGTTATTTTAACCATATGACTAATGGGGTCACCAAGAGATGGTAGGTATAGATGTCTTATGTCAGCTCTAGATATTATAATAGTTAGACTACAGGAAGATGAAAAGAATCCAGCAAAAAAGACAGAAAAGAAGTCAAGGAGCTAAGAAAAAAAAAAAGAGAGCTCTATGTCCTAGAATCAAAGTAGAGATGCAAAGAAAAATCAAAGAAAAGATTGACCAAAAAGGAAGAAGTACTCAACTATGTCAAAAATTGCAGATAAAACACATAAAATGAGACATAACTGGCCATTAGATTTAGCAACACAGAGGTCTTCGAGGATCTTTACCAAAGAAATTTAGAGGAATGGGGTTGGTGAAAAATGGGTAAATTGAAGACAGAAGCAGAAGAGAGAAACTGGAAAAAAAGAGTATAGAAAATTCTATTGAGGAAGATACTACATGAAAGAACAGAATTTTAAACTATGAATATTTAATAATTAGAAAGATAATATTAACTTTTTCATCTAATTTATGGGTAATGTTAGGATAAGCTGCTTTATGCTGTCATGTTAAGTACTTGCTGATATACATTGCTTTCATGAACAAAACCTTTTGTTTCTCTCATGCTATTAATCTACTGTGAGTGTTGTGACTCTCCACAGCTTGTCTTTACTCCAAAATCCAAACAAGATGAGCTGCTTCCTTCTGAACTAATTTTGGCTTTGTGATAGAGGGAAAGAGAGCATGGTGTGTTCTAAATGAACTTTATCTAAATCATGACTCAAACAAATACACTTTACAAAACCTTTTCAACATCACTTCACATATTCACAAGGATAAGTCTGAGTCATCAGAGCAGCGATATATAAGCTTCCCATGGAAAAGGACACCAGCACCATATCTGTGAGCAGTCTACTGCACGGAGCAACAATGGTGTGAGGTAGTATCATTTTCTGTATTATTGTATATCCTCCTGGTATTATCATATTCTCTATTATTGTGGAACTGTATTTATACACCTTGAATACATTTATATCATAGTCCAATGTATGTCAAATTTGCTAACTCATAGTAATCACTTTAGGCCTGTTTAAAAACACAAATTCAAAGAACTTTCTGCATATTCTGATCTGTTTGTTTAATGAACACTAGGAGATTCTCATGGTCACACAAGTTAAGGCATGAGAAAGAACAAGTGACAAAAGTATGATGAAATATGCCTAAGTTCTTGGTACGGCATGCAAATTTTGTGAAATTTCAGCACACTCTATTAATTATAATTAAAATTTTGTTTCTTATATTACAGTCACTCTAAAGAATAGAGATTTGTGTAAAAACTAAGTGAAGGAACTAGTTAAAAGCTATCTCTGTTGTCTGAAGTTTCACAATGGACAAATATCTACCTTTATGTATAAGCATGCAAACATTTGTATAAGTAATTAATAGTTATCATTTACTGAGTGCTTACTATATGACCTATGCTGTGGTCTCTTATCTCACTTAATATTCCCTACAATCCTTCAAGAAATTACAATCTTCATTTTATCAGTAATAATATTATGATACAGAGGTTTTGCAACATGACCAGTTAAAATAGTTATTCACTGATAGAGGCAGCATGCAAACTCAGGTCTCCCAAATCTGTGATTACAGTGACTTTGCCTGATTTTGTTTTTCCAGGAATATGAGGGAGGGAAAGAAAAAAGTGCCTAACAGCCTATAGGTACCTCTTAGTGAACATGCCATGTAACTGACTCAGACTTCAGGATATTCCACTGGATTACTGAAACATCTCCCCAAATTTTTGCCTGGCTTCATCCACTTGATTCCCAATCTAAATATCATCCACTCAGGGACACATTTCCTGACCTTCCCACCTAAAGAAGAACACCTTCCTAGGTCTCTCACATTATATTATGTCTTTTTAATACAAGTTTCATTAATTGAAGTCATCTTGTTTCTCTCCTATTTGCATATGTCTTTTTTCAAGGAAGAAACACAAGACCTCCATTATAAGTCACCAATGCATTTAATAAAGATATGAAAACTGATCATAAAAGGAGGACTCATATAAAAGGAGGAGGTCTAGAGAGAGTATATTTTTTTGTAGTATTTTTCACGTGCTTCTGAATGTCCTATGGAAATTACTGCTCTAAAGGCACTCTATCCACAGTTAAGTTGTTAGTAAAGCTGATAAAAATATTCTTCCTATATTACTATTTTTAGTTCTCAAACTTAAATTTCTATTCAAGAAAGATGCACACTAACAAACACACATTGTTATAAGGAAATGTTTGAGATTAGAATTTTCTTTTTTCAGGGTCAAATTTACTATCAGCAAAAGCACATTGTTATCCAAAAAAAAAAAAAGATAAAAGGCAAAGTCAGTTTTCTAATGTTCCTGAATATACCTGATTTGTACTTAAGTTGCCCTGAAAACCTGTGTTCCTACAAAGACTATTTCATGAAAAAGATCTGACACAGCCTAATATATGTTGCCCTATCAATTTCTGTCTTTATATACTCCATGAGGGAAAGAATCAAATGTTTTTCTCCTAATAATATCTACTTAGTACCTAATTTGTTGCCCCAAAGGGGTGGGTATTCAGCAAATGTGTGTGAAAGAGATATATGGTGTTAGTTTAATATTGTTTACTCTATAACCATAGTTAATATTTTGTAAGAAGGGAAAATAATAACTAATTTTTTCAATATGCCATACTAAAAGAATGCATGATGGAACAAAATTCTGTACTATGGCATTTATTAGCAAATGCTGTTTGACTAGCCAAAAGGATGAGTCTCAAAATTATATAACTACAGAATGGAATTTTTAGAAACTCTTCTAATAGAGAATAGAATCAACATACTGACATGCAACAATTTTTTGGAACCATCGATGCAGACAAATTTTCATATAAGAAAACACTTCCCTGGAGATAATAATTGCTGTCCTTAATCATGAATATTTCTCATTCTTAATAGGGATATAGGTCATTAATTGGTTTTGTGGCCCATGGGTGAACATGCATTCAAACATTTTTCAAGCATGAAAGTCATCAACAGAGTGACAAATTTGGAAAAAGGACTATTTCTTAAGAAATTCTATATTCTCTGTGATGAAATGGTGCTAAATTAGAATGAAAAAACAACTCATCAAATTTTCTTCAGTGATAGAAGGGAAAGGAGTCTTATTAGAAATGAGAAAGGATGCACCAGATAGTTTTGAAAGAAATATAAGGGATGTTCCTATCTTTTAACAAAATGTGGAAGCCAAGGAAAGTAAAGTTGGAACATCATGAAGATTCTTGAATTTTTTCCATAGATAACTCCACAGATACTATCACTATTAAAGGGGAGTAAATTGCATGTCCCCAGACATGTTTGATTAAATAACCAATAAAACAGAGAATATTGGCTACCTCTCTGAGGCATGAGAATACTACTAACACACTGAAAATTAACTCCCAGTGGCCAGGACATTTTCTGTTCCACTAAAGTTTTATAGAAAATATAGCTACCTGATATTTTATTTATTTATTCACCCTTAAACTCTACTGTATAGTATTTTTAAATGCTAAAACAGCAGTCTGAATTTCCATGGCATGCAACAGAAAGTTTTGTTTATCCCATACTGTAAAAAGTATTATTCTATTTTTTGATATGGAGTAACAACAACTTCTATCTATTTAGTCATACTCTTTCTAGTCTGTTTGCCTACAGATTCACTATTAGGTAATGATTAGCCTATGTTGATAAACAGCAACTTATATAATTTGAAGGGAATACAAACAACTGAATATTACATAATCTAAGATTAATGCCATGATTATTAGAATGGAAAAATATTAGAACCTCAAGTTAAAGTTAAGCTACACTTAATGGGCTATATCCCATCAAAATACATATAAAGAAGACAGACATAGACTGATATTTAGAAATATAGATAGATAATTGCAATTCTAAAAATGTATATAAAAGATATCTATTTTTACTTTTTTTCTCTGCCACCATTTCATTCTGCTTTGTGTATTCTCAAATAAAGATAACATCCCACCCCCAAATAATATTTATTTATAATTCTTTATACAGATTATTTACATATTTTATACTTACATAATTGAATTCGAGTATAAGGAAATAAAATTAGGTCAACTTTCACAGAGCAGTCTAAAAGAGTGAATTTGGAGCTGAAGGGAAAACACAGAAAACTGGCATATGTGCCTCCTAGATATTAGCAACACCCATTTGCACTTGGATTTCCTTTTTAAAATATATTTTGGTCGAATACACACTTAATATCAGTAGAAAATTGAAACTTTTTAAGACAGTATGAATGATTATATTAAATGACACTATCCTCTTATAAACTTTTGCTATTTTAATCTCCATTGTTTTATCAAATAAAGTGGCTCACAACCCAAGAAAACAAACACTCAGAACACTCCTGTCTTCTGTTCTCGTGTCTAGTGAGTTGATCAAGAGAATTAAGAATATTTCAAGTACATATTCTTTATTATGTTATTATGCAAGTATCTTTATTACGTTCTGATAAAATGGCTCAGTCATATGTCTGTTTTGTTCTTTCCTAAAATGAAAGCTACTGTCTCACCCTACAAATTCATCACCTTCAGTGTGTGCTTACTTTAATATTCTCCCTTATGATATGCAAAGGCAATATCCAAAGCATTTTATTCAAAAATATTTATATACAAGTACACAAATACTTATTTATATACAAGTACACAAAAGAACTTTACAAAAATAGCTAATATCACAAGTAATGATTTTAAAAAAAAGGAAGCTAACACACCACTTCTGAATGGTTTTTTTTTTTAATGAGAGAAAAATCACTCAGATTCCAATTTATCCTGTGAAAGTGAGTAGACTAAATTACAACTTTATTACTTCCTTCAAGTAGTTAATTAAAGTAGGTTACTCACTGACTCATTATTGCAAACCAATGTTTTATTTAAATGTGAATGAGAAAGAATCTTTAAACTACAAAAACTGAATTCAGCCTAAGGACTTGATGTGTTTTGTTCCCTTCCAAGAGACTCATGAAAGAGTGGGCAAGATAGGAAATTTTAGAAAAAAATTAAATGTTTATATCTGTCATTATACTAGATGACTAAAAATATATATACGTCATAGACTCTTTCACCTGCATCAGAAGTCAGGCCAGCTACATATTAATTAAAATAATTAATCAAGGTCTAACAAAAAAAAGATGGCAACAAAGTATAGAGATTTAATTCTCCCTTATGCACAATGCATATTCAATGCTCTTTATTGGTGGGTGGCCCTCCTACTTTTACAAGTGGTGATTCTGGAATCAAGGCCACTGCTACCTTGTAGCCCCATCATCTTCCATCTGAAATCTCAGGTTGTCTGCAGAAAGCATATGGAAGAAGGAAGGAGTATGGAGGATTTTAAGTGGGAGATTTTTTTTTTTAGGACCAAGACTAGAAAGGGTGTACTCTATTTCCATTCACATGTTACTGGCTAGAATCCAATCACATCACTCCTGACGATTGCAAAAGAGCCTGGGAAATGTTGCTTTGTACCAAGGAAGAATAAGAACCAGGTTTGCTGGACAGTTATTCTCTACCTATGTTAGAGGCTCTAACAAAGTTTCAAAACTTCATTTTGAAACAAGCTAAGAAGTTGCCACAATGTTGCCCTCAAACCAGACCTTTCTGTTTCAGGAATTTCACCCGCAGTGCCCACTGGATACCACAGATAAGGATATTCTATTCTCCAGATAGCACATGACCTCCTTAAATTAAGGCACTTAGGAGATGGTCTTAAGACAGTAGTTCATTCTCTCAGGTTGCCTGCTTCCTGAATAAAGCAACCTTTCCTTTTCACCAACACTTGTCTCTAGAGTTTTGGCCTTTTGGCCACATGCAGCCGAACTTGGGTTCAGAACAAGACTATGGCCTGGTAACACTTATATGGATTTATATTGTATTGGTCTTGTTTCTCATAAAACAAAATTTAAAAAATAGAAGTCATATCACCAATTGCTCAGTTATTTGTTTCTGAAGGAAATGAATATATTAAATGAAAACATTCTCTGTGCTTTGTTTATTTACTACTAACAAACTGTATTCGTTTTTTATATATTTTGAGCCAAGTTACACTTATTAACTTTATGATTCATTATGACCTTTGCTGCTATTTTCATAATACATGAATAGCTAAATACTTCGATACAGCTTACTATATGCCAGACACTGTTTGAAATGTTTTACAGGACTTCACCCATTTCATCCTCATAACAGTATCCTTTGATGTAGAGTTTATGCCCATCCCTAGCACAGAAATGTGGCAACAGCCACAGAGAAGTTAAGTGACATCTAGCAAGTGGAAAATCTTGGATTTAGAAGCAAGGATGTTTTTCTCCAAGCTCTATACTTCTAACAATCTTACCATAGCTTCAGGAAACTAACATCTTTCTTTTTCTTTTTTCATTCCAGCTTCTGAAGTTAAATATCATGCACAGAAGGTTAAGGCATATTCCTTTCTAAGGGAGACTTGTGAATCTTTTAGAAACCACATTAGCTTCAAACACTACTACTTGTTAAATACATTGCAAGTTAAAATGCTTAAAACAATGTATAGGTTTTTTCTTTATGTATTTGTGGAACTAAATGCAATCTTTATCTTAATATTGCCATTTGACTTCATTAGTGAGTAGCATGTTGTCATGTCTTTAAAAATAATAGAACATCATCTTAGCTGTGTGATTCCAGGAAGTGATGGAAGCATGAGCGATGTTCTAAGACTACAGCACAGCTGGCAGGGGTCTAGGACCTGGGAACCAACATTTACTCATAATCGGGGCCTTGGTTCTGTCATCTCTCCTATCATCACAGAAAGGTATTTTGGAAGAAAAAAGAGATGATTACTAATATTATTTTCAGGAACCAGAGAGGGACTTTTGTCAAGTTGCTTGTCTCACAATAAAGAAATAAATTTTTTAGAGTGTCTTGATTCAGTCCCTGGTAACTTTTCTGTGATTTATCTTAACACATACATTTTCTTGGTAAGTTTTACTGGTATGCATGTGTAGATGATCTTTTCTTCTTACTTCAATATCCCTGTGGCAAAGCTAGTTATTTGAGTAAATATAAATTTAGATTGGTAGTAGGTCTAAAGATGACTTGAAATTTCTACTAAAGGGATGTTTAGTTTAAATGTTGGAGTTCTCAACAAATGATTTAATAAATCAAATTTATTATTTGAAAGGTAGCATTCTGTATAACTCCACGAGATGATTTATACATCTCCCTTTTGGGGGTCTGCTACAGCATACCATTAATAATAATATTAACAATAATGATGAATATAGTGATGATAATATTATAGGTATACTTATCGAGCCTTTAACATATGTCATGCAGTATGTTCAGCAATTAAGAAATACAGATCCTGTATAGTTTTAGAATGGCTAAGATATTTTTGTCACAAAGCAGACATTTCCCTTGTTTTTATTTTGGATATAATTGTAGCCAATGTTTTAATATAAAAACTTACAAGAGAATTTTTATGTCATAGAGAATAAGATGGATTAAACAGTTTAAACACTAGGAATTTATTTTAAGCTGAAAAATAAGTTAATCCTTATCTTTTAGGCATTAACATTTAAAATTACTTTTCTGCATAATGGTGCTTGAAAATAACAAAACTAATTTTCACTTCAAAAAAAGTAACATAAAATTTCCTGTCATAATTTATACTCTGATCCTTGTCATCCCTTTCTGAATAGCAACCTATCTGTATTTTTTTAAGTAAATAATTTTTAAGTTTTTTTAAGTTAATTACTTTACAAGTTAGTATATTTTTTAAGTTAATTAAATACATATATGTAGCACATACATTTATGCTGACAGTTGCAATTATGAAATGTGATCATTTTAGTATAACTGTCCATTGAATCTTCTCCCTATTATTATTTCTAATTTGATATAAGTGAGGAATCTGATAAACATTTGTTAGAGTTGTATGTAAAATAAGAGTAAAGGAGGAAATAAATTGGAATCTGAGAAATTCTTTCATGATTATTTTGTAGGAGCTTTATCAGACAGGCTTTTGTTCTACTTAATTTCCTTGTCTAGAGAAATTCAATTTCTTGCAGGTGCAGGCATTTAACATAAATGAATGAAGCAATCTTCGGTGAAACAAAAGATTTATGCTCTAATTGTATTATAGTAAACAGCAATGCCTAATTATACTATTAAAATCCTTTATTGGCATTGTAAAATAACCAAACAACTTGCATGAGCAAGTCACATGTTGTCAATAATTTGCTACCTTGGGACAGATGCTTTGTTTTAGTTTCAGTTTGTCACTTGTATAAATGAGGTTGTCACAGACTACCCTTCAGTTATGAAACTTACAAGCTAGACCTTGAAGCGAAGCCCTCAGTTTCAAATCCTAGATCTCCCATTTGCATTGTGTGACTTTGGGCAAATTTTTATTGGCTACTCTCATTGAATGTTATTGTGAGGACTGATTTAGTCCATATAAATATTTAGTATAGTACATGGAAAAGAGTAGCTCTCAAGTGAGTTGAAGTTACTACAAATATATGTAATTATTTTGGCTAATATTCCCTTTGTAGTAACTATATCTTTCTCTGGTTTTTTGCTTTTAAAGTGACAGAAGTCTTTGTACAGATGTACTGTATTTTCTATTAATTATGAGGACTTTCAAAATATTTACTTCTACCATTGAGGACATTAGTGGTAACAAGCAAATTCTGAAAGAACAAATCTCTTTTTTTTTGTTTAATTATAGGCACCATGAACTGGTGACTGTCACATATCATTAGATAAAACTGTAAGAATATTTTGTCTATACAAAAGCATGAAGAGGAAATAGGAAGAGATGTTATTAATGATTACCCTGTAAGTAAGTATGTACTTGCAGATGCCCTTACATAGTATGTGTATATGTTACTGTAACTGTAAGTATCTGAGTTAACAGAAATTATTAGGCTTGAGGAATTGGTCCAAGGACAAAAACATGGGTAGGTTTAATTTTCCTAACAGCCTATTTGGATACACCTCATCATCTGTCACATTTGTTAAATCAAAGGAAGGAGAAAAGTAAACATTGCCTACAACTTTGAAAAGAAGCATATTTTATTTAAAAATATGCAGACAGCATTTCATACAACTCAGTTTATTGTCATTATAGGCCTAAATGAACTTACACAAATAATAGAACTAATAATTCAGAATGAAAATCTGAATATGTCTCCTAGTGTGCATGATGAATTCAAATGATTTAATTTTAAACATGAGAGAAGATATTTATATGAGTTAGTGGTAAGGAAAGTGCTTCAAGACTTATTCTAAACAATACTCTCCTCATACATTTTCAGTATTTAGTCATAATGAGGCCATTTCTATGGAAATGAGACTATCACTTAGTAGTTTTTGCAATTGATTCATTCATAATAGTTCTTTGAGATCAATGACATATTTTAATGCAACTTCCCAAGAACTTCTTTAGTCATAAGAACCAAAGATAGCAAAGAAATATTTTACAGAGTATAATTTGTCATGTTCACAAACCACATTTATATTTTCAGTTTGCATTAGTAAGTTTAAAGATGAAATTTTATATAAATATTATGAGAATTGATAATGGTGGACAACTCTTGGGACTCAACATGTTGCTGTCTTAACTATATATAGTGCACTCCATATAGTCAGGAGCAATAACATAATGAATGACTTTTCTTGACCTCATATTATAGCTACAGATATTCATTTAGGATAAAATTAACAAGCAGATTGTTTTGAATTAAAATTTTGTTTCTTTTAGTATCAGTGCAGTAAAATGTTTTACAGGTTTTGATCAGGTAGAACAGGATTTGAATCTGGCTTCAAAACCACCTCACAGAAAAATATTCTGAGTATCTTTTTACCATACTAACCTTTGTTTCACATGTAAACTGTGGCTGATAACATTTCCTTAACAGCTTTTTTTTTTTATGGGATTGTGTGCCTAAGAATTAAATTAAATAGTCCAAACTACATACCAGAATGCCTACAATATAATAAGTACTTAACAAATAATTATTGCTTTTACTAATATTTACCAAGCATGTACTAATGGTTTGTGTGCTCCTGTTATCAGTCCAGAAAAATATTATAAAAAAAAGATAATTGTCACTCAATTCAAATTGTTTGTCTCATTCTGGAATAAATTTACATTAAGGAAAAATACATTAATTATCTAATTCTACTAATAATAAATAAAAATAATTTCAGGAAGCATTATTTAAGTTAATTATTTTGGAAAACCCTTGGAAGGATCTTTTAACATGCAGCAATACATTCTCAATGATCTTATTACCCATATTTTCTAGTCATTTTCCCCTCAGACATAGAAAAATTGATTCCAATGAGGTCGTCTCTCTTTTATAGCATTCAGGGTTAAAAAATAAAATAAACATATCCAGTTCATACTAATACTGTACACCAGTTTGGTAAAATTGAATAACAGTCTTTAAAACTATTTATTACTCAATTTATACTGAATCATTCATTCAAGTGCCTTGTGTACAAGTATGCCTATAAGCTACTACAGAGTTAGAATGTATTTAAAACAAATATAAAGCTTATTTGTTTGAATCAGGGTTTTTTAATCTTAGCACTAGTGACATTTTATGTCAGATGAATATTTGTTGGGGAGACTGTCCCATACATTGTAAAACAGACAGCTGCATCCCAGGCTTGTACCTAGTAGATGTGTTTTGCAGTCCCCTCCCCACTATCTCAGTTGTAGCAGTCAAAAACTTCCCCAGATATTTCTGTGTCCTTGGTGGGGCAAAGCCACCCCTGGCTGGGAACCACTAGTTGGAATAAAGATCCAATGCAGCCAGTAGATTGCAATTGGTTGACAAGTCTTATTTAATATATAGACTCCAGCTCACCCTTTCATCCTTTTTTCTTGCAATTTACTTGTTAAAGAAACCAGTGATTTATCGCATAGCACTTTCCACAGTACCAGAAAGTAAGGATGTGCTAAAAAATACATATAAATTAAAGCAAATAAAAGGAAAGCAAAACTATGGAGGTATGTCAAGAGATCAGCGTCAACTGAGAACTCTTAATAGCTGAGAAGGAAAAATTTGACAAAGTAATAATGTAGTATTGGATTGTAATTAAAATGATAAAGTAAATATCCATGAATACATATAATATAAACAAATGATCTAAATAAATAGAAAAAACGGAGAGAATAGTCAAAACTCATGCTATACATGGGTTCATACAGTCTCCATCTATTACCTGTAACCACATGGATCAGTGCAGAAGATAGATACAGTCCTTTGAAAAGGTGGAATAGAACCCATACCTACTAAATGTAGATTGTACATAGTGACTTCCTTATTACAATGGGTACAGTATGGGAAGGGTGAAGAGGGAGAGAATCACTTTATGACAAAGAAACTTGACAGATACTACCTCGGCCTCATCAGTTATACATGATAGTGTATGAAAAGAATGTCACTTTATCCATGTGATCTTTTTCTCAAAAAAATCTTAACTCCAGTCTAATAATGAGAAAATCATGACTCAATGAAGGTCATTGTACAAAATAGCTGAGCAGTATCTTTCAATACAGTTGAGGTCATGGAAAACAAGGAAATCTGAGAAACTGTCAGTCTAGAGAATTCTAAGATGACATGTTTGCTAAATGTAATACAGTATCATGGATGGGATCCTGGAATAGAAAAGAGGCACAAGGTAAAAAAAAAAAAAGAAAAGTAAATAAATAAAGTGTGAACTTTAGTTAATATTATGTTAATATCAGTTCTCAATTTTTAAAAATGTGCTTACTGATGTAAGATGTTAATAATAGGAGAAACTAAGTCTGAGTATATGGAAACTTACTGTGCAATGAATCTAAAACTATTCTAAAATATAAAAGTTATGTTTAAAAACATACTATACGTTAAATATTGTCTAAGCTTTGTCTACATTCCTACTCGCTGAATATAATTTTTCCCAAATTTCTCTAACAGGAAACCAAAGTTGAGGTAAAAGTTCAATGACACTCTCAATACACACAATCAGGATGTATCCCACCAGGATTTAAAATAAATTACCTGCAAATATAAAGTCTGATCTCTTTCACTAGTGTACTATAATTAATAAGCTTGGGTCCATAGAGACATCTTTTACTTAAAAAGATTTTTGTTTGCCCTCAAGCATCAATAACATTTGACATTATGTGTAGAACATATAATCGGATTGTGAGGTCATGTAATATGAGAAATGATAACACTGTGAAGTTAAAAATTAATGAGTAAGATATGTCAGAATTACTTTTCTGGTTTTATAGGATTGTCACAGTTTGTGGTAAAAATGATATTACTTCAACATTTATTAGTCTTAAATGTTCCTGTGATAGACAAAGTAAGTACTTGGTACTCATAAGATTATTAGAGTTGAAATTTTGCAATTTACTACGTTTATAGACTAGATTATCTGATCTATTCACCTTTATAATGTGGATGAAACTATTTTTGACATCCTTGAATTGTTATTTTTTAAAATTATAAATGCTTACAAAATTTAGAGACCTTATACCATCAGAATATTCTCTACATGCCTACCTTTACGTGAGAAAATGTAATTAAGAACTGTGGAATTTATGATTTTTATGCATCTACCAGCATTGCTAAATTTAAATGTGTGCCTTTTACTTTGACTATTTAAGCAATTCATTGATTAATGGTGGTTGAAATTTCTTTTCCCCTTGTGTCATTCTAATTCCTGAAAGTTACAGCAGGTCAGAAAATATCTGTGGTTTGTTCAGGAGCCAAAACTTTTATGAATACATTAAGCAGGAAAAAAAGTTCAGTATATCACCAGAATCAAGTGGAGGACTGAACTGAGATTTTCAAATGTTTCCTCCCTAAATTTTCTTTATAAAAGCAATGTAAACACTATATATTTTTATGATAATTTTCTTCTGCATATTAAGATACAGTATATTTTGAAAATAGTATCTCATACGCAATTTAATTGGCATAAGGATATGTAAATTAAGCTATGCTAGATGTCAACATATTTGAGTTTGACCCTCACAGAAGCTCAACATTATAAAAAGATTTTACATAAATTTGTCACCCTTTGCTTCTCCACTTGAAAGTGTGTACTAGTAATCTGCTTAGTTTTATAGCCAGTAAAATAGCTATAGAACAAAATCATATAGAGAGAAAATAGTTGAAATTCAATTATTTTAAAAAATGTTTTTATATATGGCTGCCAACTGATTAAGGCAAAGAATTCTAATGGAACTAATGATATTCATAAGCATAAGGAACATAAAGCATATTTATAAAGTCTTCAGGCTAATTCATTAGTAGTTCACCTATGACAGTCACTGGCATTAACTTTCAAATGAACTTTCGTAACTGCTAAAAATAGTAGGAACAATTTGTTCTTGGAATGGTTTTGCATGTTGAGTATTCATTTTAATATCCAAAATAATACACTCAAAGTATAAAGTATTATACCCAGATCTTTATGTGTCCATATATATTCAGAGATACTCCTTAAAGATTCTGAATTGAAAAATCAAGTTACTAAACACAGAGGTATTCTAATAGGAATGATAATCTTCATAAACAATGCTGCTAATAAATTACCCATGTGAAATTGCCATTAAATTTTGAAGAGCCAATATCCATTATTTGTCCTGTCATTTAAGCCATTCATTAATTGTGACCTCCATCTCAACATGATAATGTTCACAATGGTGTGCACCATTAATTATGTATGAGGTTTGCTCAGCACTTTCCCTTGAAAATGTTATATTTTATAACTATATGAATAGCTTTCAATCTAGTAAATAATTTATAGGATTAACTATCTAAGAAAAACATACTAATAAATTTAGTATGTTATGGAAATGAAATATTGTTATTATATTACCTTTCATTTGTACAGTGTAATATGGCTTGCCAAACTGTTTTACATTGTATAATACATTTAAAACCATAAGCTATGCAGTGGGTAGTATTGCTCAACTACTGTTTTAACAAACAGAATAAAACCATATTAATAAACAGAATAAAACCATATGGGAGATAGTTGGAGAAAGCAGTAAAAAAATTGAGTTGAATAAGCAGCATAAAAGCAAGTTCTATAATAAGGAATGTAGATTATAATAAGGAATCTTTCCTATAATAAGGAATATTTCCTATAATAAGGAATAAGTAAATATATGTGGAACCTTAGTAAAATTCATGGGGAACTGGATATTATGTAGAAGAATATTAACTGATAAAATAGTCTGACCTTAACTAATCTAAGTACATATAGATTTTAAAGAGGACTGTTAGGTTCCAGCTTTTTGAAGTTTCCCTTTCCCTTCCCTCTTATCTGTGGAGAACTAAAGCAGCACCCTAGTGATTTTAAATGAGCAATATTTCCTATGTGTTCACAAAGAGTACAAGGGGAGAATTGTGAAAATTGTGGGTATAGAAAACTGGGATTTGCTTCCCTTGAGTTATAAATACAGGCACTTAGCATTTATTAAATTCTCACTTTGTATAAAGTTCTGTAGAGCTAATGCAATCCTTTGTTCTAGGCTACAGTAAATTTGCAATTTAAGACTACCAAGCTTTTAATTTTGTTAGTGAGAGATATTAATCCTAATCATTAAAATCAACTAATGGAAAGAAAATTCAGTTGTTACTTGACATTAATAAAAACTTTCCTCAAAATTACTTTATTATAGTCAAGTCAAAAACTATATATAGTTTTTACCTAATCCTGTTATTACTGGGTTTTACCATTCTAATATCTTCATTTTAATAATAATTTAATAATATGTACTTGTTATTCTACTATTTGTTGTGATTTCTGAAGCTAATGATTGACATAATAATTGACATACTAGAAATTATTACAATCTTATCATTGACAATTCTTCACTGGAACTGCTATATCATTAGATTGAGCGTAGGAGTAAAACAAAGAAGTTAAATAGTAACCTACAGTCTATTAGCATTACAGATTCAGTAGTATTTTTATGAAGCCTATGAATGAAGTATATGACTAAAAGTCATAAATGTAAATTTATATTATCTCAAATTCACGCACCAATGATACGTAGCTATTATATAAGCCTGCTCTTAGTACTTGCTCCAGCTTTCATGGAAAATTCTGCATCTCTCACACAACAGTCATGGAATTTTTATGAACTGCAAGGTACATACATTCTAGGTAGTAGTGAACTACAAAAGAGAACTGTCTATACCACAGCAATTAGATATAATCGGAAAAAAATCTGAAAGAGCATCTAAGTAAATAATTGTATGTTAATCATTTAACAGTCCACAAATTCATTTTCTGTATTAGTAAAGTAAAGACATGTATTAAGCACCTTATACTTTCTATTGTTTTAGTTACAGATTTATTTTAAGAAATGTTATCACTGGTTTTTACATGTATCTTTAACAAGAAGAAATCAAATTTCCTCATGTTTAAAATGATTATGGGAATTCTCACAACATAATGGCATTGACAGACTAATTTGAATCTTCCTGAATCTGTACCTAAAAACAGCACATTCATGGACAATATTTATAACAAAACTTAATTGCAATGTACCACTTCAAAACATCAAGTAGAGAGGAGTAGGACCAAATCTTTAAGAACCGTAAGACCAGCTTGGTATCAACATCTAGACAGAAAGAAATAAAGGAAATAAACAGGATAAATAAAGGACCTGAGGCCGGGAGCCAGTCCGAGCCGCCAGCCTGATGACGCAGTCCGGGCAGTAGGAGGGCAGGGACCGCACAGCGGCCTTCCCAGAGGAGCAACCCCGATATCCCTCCTGCTCAGAATGCCCCTCCTAATACATTTGCTTATTTTGTTTTCAATTCAAGCTGCCCCTTCAGGGAAGAGGACATTTCCAATTCTCCCTGAAAATTTTAGGTACTGGCCCTAAAGGAAATTGGAAAATACCTACTGCCCCTGTGACCACCCCCAATGATGAGAAAGCGAGACCCCATGAGAACTGAACCCAAGTTTACTGGAAAAAGATATGGGAAATTTACCTGGGTCAAGGTTCCTTCCTCCACCCCTACGTGGCCTCCAAATAGCATATTCAATGATTAATGGCAACAGGTGCATACAGAGAACAAATACTATTCTGTGGTTAGCCAGCCAGAGAACAGCCTTATAAACTATAAAACAAATGAGAACAGGGCATTACCTAACTCCAGAACAGAAAAATCTCCACTGTAAGTCTTATTGAAAATGGGTCTGAGGCACAGTCCATAAAATTTGTCCCTGCCTGCTAAAAAGTCATCGTGTACTTTTAGAGAGACCTTCTTTCTTTCCTGCTGGAGATGAGGAATGGGAGTATAGCTATGAAAGAATGAGAGCCCTACATAAAAATAATAGAATAGTGAACTTTAGATAGTTATCTGTAAAAAAAACCCAAGAATCTAGCACCTACCTAACTTTTGTGAGATTTTCTGGCTGTAATAACTAAAAAGCAGGCTTACTTAGAAACAAGTTAACTGCTAAGACCTGCCAAATGATGTAATCTCATTCTCCAAACTCATGTAACTGTGCTATGTGTCAATTTTATGATTAATATCTGTACTTTACTTTATGTAATCTAAGAGTATATAATCAAGATGCTACTTTTCATTAAAGGCCAGGCTCAGCTTTTGCTAGTGTCTGTGTCCTCATTTATTTCACTTAGTCACCTACGCCATCCATCTTTCAGGGATTCCTGGACTCGCTGGAGCTTGACTCCGGCAACCTGACAAAAGGAAAACCCCAAATGAACCCACAGATACTCACTGGAATGTGAGCCAACTTTAGCTTAAATGTAATCTAATCCAGGCCTTGGAAGGAGAAGGGCACCTCTGCTACCACATGTGAATCCATGCAAAAAAGCATGTTTAGATTCAGTTAGCAAGAAGTTCTGTGTTCCTATGCTGCTATTGGTAAAGCCAGGTAACAACAATTCCTTTTAATTAATGCTATGCTTTGTTATATTTTCAATAATGCCTCAGTAGATATACTTCTGGCTAATTTTTGTACATATCCATCATTTTTCCCCTAAGTTCTTGGATGCTGCATTCTGAATCACAGCTATTCAAAAATTTTGATACACTTCTTTCAGCAAGTTTAAACCAATATGTACTTCATCTGGGAGTGTATCAAAACACCATGCTTGCTAGAACAACACAAAGAATATTCAATACATATTCACTGAATAACTATATAAATAAATGATTGAGAGATAGAGATACATGTTTGATAGATAAATACATAGATAAAATTTGTTTCAGAACAGGATCTTTGGGAATCATTTCAGTCATAAAATTATATGACATTACCAATCCTGATGTTAATACAAATACCCACTTTCCTTCTTAATTAATTAAAATTATAAATTTTAAGTTTTGCAAATCTTTACACAAAACTTTGCTTTTTTTAATATTTGCTACATTAAAGCTTTGATTTTGAGGTTACCATATAAATGAAAATGCTATTGCTTATTAAACCTACTTAGCTGGAGATCAAAATATTGGTATTAAAATTGATTTCCCTTTTCTCATAATCCAAATGACTCCCTAATCCATAACACCCAAGATTGTGTAAATACTAACATACTAACAGATGATTTTGAGACAATTGCTTTAAGACCTTCAGAATTGATAGCACCAGAGTTGAGAAAAAAATCAAGTCGATTTGTTATAGTAGTAGTTCACATACCTCCCTAAAACAAATCAAAACTTGTCAAATTGCTTTTATGAAACTATTTTTTATGGCTTTAATACAACACAAATACGTATTTCTCTCTAGTTCCTTCAGATGGTTGATTAAACTGGAGAAGTAATATATTTCAGACAACTAATGCAGTATGTGGCATTTTTTAGATTTTCTTACTGCTGACAAACAGCACAAAATACTAAATATCATAAAAAATTAATGATCTACAAAACTGATAATATCAAGCATTTTTTTTTTGTGGATGCTTTGTGGATGCTCTATCAGTATTAAAAATAATACCTATCAATGCAATTTATAAGATAGAATTATTCCATTTCAATTTAAATAATACATTTTACTTGACATGATATATGCCAAACTAATTTATTAATTATACTGGGTTTTAGTACTCATTAAGTGACAGTGTTAAAATGTTATTTCTAGATGCCTTATCTGATAAATTGTCCAATCAATTGCTGTGTTCCTTCAGTGGTTAAGGAGCTATAGCTAGAAATTTGACTCAAAATATGATAGGCAGATTCCTTTAAAATGAATTGTATCTCAATAGCTTAGGACCTAGTATTGAAACTGGAGATCATATGAGTTAAATTGTAATATTATTAAACTGAAATTCCTGGTCCCTTGCCTCATACCTCTAATTTAATAGGGCTGGATTAACAATAAGAGTTCAAGTTAATATTAGTCCAAATAGTCTTTGCTGGTCACCCTGATTCTAGAGTCACAGATTTCAAGGACTATAACATAATTACATATGTGTGCCAAATTACTCTCTTAATTTAAAGAAAAAAAGGATTAGTGAAACCTGTTCTTTTCTAAATCTAGTGAATTGTTTCTTAGGGTTCTTGGTGTGAGTATACTGATCTGAGAGAAAAGAACACATTTTGAGTTTAGAAACAAGTAAAATAACCCACTCTGTCTGGATAAAAATATGTTGAAATATGAGAATTCAACAGTAGAGCCGAATGAAGGCTTTTAAAGACACAAAGCTCTAAAATGATTATGTTGCTCTTAACATATGTAATTCAGAATGAAAATATTTACTATTTTAAATAAAAGAGTATTAAGCATGTTCTAATCTTTGCTATGTTCCTTGATGCTCCCTTACATATCACGTATTTTTAAAAAATGTTACAGTGGCAGCCTTGGGCTATAATTTCTTCAAATGTTTTTCTACTTCCCTTCCTATTTCCTTCTTTGACTCCTATTACACTTGTATCAAAGTTCTTGAAGTTGTCCTAACCTTATTGATTCTCTGTATGTTTCATTTATTTTCTTAGTAATTTTTCTCTTAGTTTCTTTTTGCTTAGTTTCTATTGCTCTATCTTCAAATTCACTGATCTTTTCCTCTGTTATACCTCATCTGTCATCAAGCTCCTCCAGTGATATTTTCATCTCACCATTGTAGTTTTCACATCTCAAAATGTGTCTTTTTTTGTCTTATATCTATAAAAATATTCTCTGAACTATGTAGCAATAAAACATGTTCAATCTTTCTTTTAGCCTTATGAATACAATGCACTTAATGTTTTGCTGCATCTTTGTGCTTATTCTAACCCCTGCTTAGTTTATTATTAGTGTTGATTAATTCATTTTTTCCTCATTCTTTTTGGTAGTTTCATGGTTTTGCATACTGAGCACTCTTTGATTGACTGTCAGACATTGTGAATTTTATTTTGTTGGGCACTGGATATTTTTTATAACTATACATATTTCTGAGCTTTGATCTGGGATGCATTTCAATTACATGGAAAGAGTTACATGATTGCTTTTAAGATGTTTCAGACTGGACTGATGCAGTATTTTGCCTAGAGTTTATTAATCTTAACCATTTCCAAAAATCTTTCTGAAGATCCTACTCAAGGTACTGAGAATTATGAGGTTTCTCAGCCAGGTTGATGGGAACAGATTCTATTTCTGACCCTGTTTGTGCCCTGTGTATTGTTCTCTGTAAGACATTTTGGCGCCCTTTTCTTTAGCCTATGTGAATTCCTCACACGCTTGTTCTTAGCTGAACTCTACTGAATATTCCAAGAGGGCAATTTTCAGGTCTCTGGAGTGATCTCTCAAGGCAGCTCTCCTTCCCTAGCATTATTCCTTAAGAATTTTCTGCTTGGGTTCTCTTTTTCTGCTCCATGTCCTAAAAACTCTTTCAAGAAAACAAGCTACAGCAATTGTTAATTTTATGAAATTTTCCACTTCTCAAAACTCACTGTCCTTCATTGACTGATGGCTAATCTTTAAAACCATTGTTCATATATTCTGTATATTTTTTAGTTGTTTTAAACAAGAAGTAAATCCAGTCCCTGTTGTGATACACTGGCCTTGAATATAGTTTTTGATGAAGAAATATTCAAAATAAAAAGAACAATAGAATATGTAAACTCTGTAGCTTCTTAAAAAAATTATTAAACTGTTGTTACCATCTAGAATTATATGTCACTGAATAATTTCTACAATAATTTAATCAGTAAAAAAGAATATTTGTTTCAATGTTAACACATTGTCCAAAATAAAAAATTGATATACAATTAAAATAAAGTACTAAATGCAGAAATTATATCACAATGCTAACCATTTTATAGCCATTAAGTGATTAAGAAACCAAAGAAAAATTGTACAAAATTACTCGCTCTTGAAAAGTAATTTTGATTAAATGTTAAGTACCATAATTTGATTTGATTACATACAAAATGTTGCCAATAGTCAAAACATATTTCATGAGAAATACCCTGTTAATTTTAATGACTTTCCTAATGACTAGTCCCAAATTCTGGAACATCATCTTTTGACATGAGTTGTAATGTAAATGAAAAGCTACAGAAAGTGACAATTATGTAACAAGGTTACTTACAAATTTTCCTAATGATAATTAATCAAGTAGGGCTTTAATCAAGGCATCTTAACATCTTTGGTGTTTATTTTAGAATTTAATCAAAATCACATGATACTCTGTTTCTTTATGTAGTCAGAATATTTATTCAGGCAACATTTACTAAAACGGTTTCCAGGCTACAAGGCACCTTTCAAGTGCAAGTAGGAAAAAGAAAACAATTGATGGTTTTAAAGGAGCTTAAATTCTAGAGGTAGAGATTACATAGAAAGATACAAGTTATTACTGACAAAATAATCTAATAGGTGGTAGGCAAATCACAAATATTTTAAAAGAGATTGATATGAGTGGATAATTACTTTCTGCTCAGGAAATTAGGGAGGCATTTGGGATAGTTGACATTTGTGATCCAAGAAAATGAGGAGACTTGAACAAATTAAGGGAATACAAACTCTAACTGAAAGGCATGAAGCAGTAAGAATTGGATACTTATTAAAAAAGTGTCTATTAGACTACGGTAGATTCTGACTGCTGCGACTCTCTAAATATTGTTTAATAGACAATGTGGGAATAAGGGAGAAGAAAATGATCTTTATTTTACAAAAAAAGTTTTGCTTAATAATCTCTTATGATTAGCCTTACTGTGAATTACACACAGTAACTAATTACTTAGTTTTCACTTTCAAGTTGACTTCTGCTACAATTTTTAAATTCTGCCCTTTTCAATGGGTAGGCAGTGTTTCCAAAATGATCACTTGCAGGGAATACCGAAACACATTGTTAGACTATTTATAAAGAACCATGGAGAGCTTTTATTTTCTGCTCTCAAATTTCCATACTAAAACCCTGAAGTTTTGATATAAGGGTTAAAATAGTTTTAGCCCTTATTATAAATTTTTTCAGCCAATGGAGAGATCCAGGGGCAATTTTGGATTTCATTTTTATCACTAACTTTTTATACTTGATTACTTTAGCAAGTACTTTTCAATTTTACATACTTTTTAAAACCACCTCTAGGTTCTTACATTTCTAATCAACTTTTATCCTGAAATACTTTTAATTTCTCTTGGCCTTTGAAATTTGTAATTTCTTCTTGATATTTTTCCTAGAATGCTATTTTGGAGAAAACACTTCCTTCCATCTAGGTTTATTCAATTTAAGCTTATGAGAAGTCCCTTGAATTTTGACTTTTTATGAGAAACATATAAAATGTAGGGATGGCTATAATTTTGAGATGTATTGGTTAGAAATACATTCCTATACTTGTAGGTATAGGAGATCAACAAGTAGGATTGATTGCATATAGGAGTCCCTCTACTCTACCTACTGCCTATTGATGTTTTTACTTTATCAATCCTCTTACCTTCTGTTCACCTTTTTAATATTCAAACACCGTAACAGTTTTAGGATGCCCTTTTATTTCTCAGCAACACCCTATCAATATTTAATACTTTCTCTTGATAAGCATTATAAGTATCTTTATTCTTATCATTCGAGAACAAAAATTAGCATGATTCCTTTACTCTGTAAACTATGGACTATGAGATTAAGTTTAAAGAGGAAAATGGGGGTATAAATTTGAAAACAAAAAGAGAACAGGAAAGATGTTTCATCTATTTGGAAACAACTAATATTACTGAAATGGATAGAACTATAACTCAAGGATTAGCTGTCTTCTCTATTCTAGGTACTGAGCAATTACTGGAAAAATGCAAGCTCTTTAGACCCAGAAGCTTTGTGATGCGTGCTATACAAATACTCATACACATCTACTTACTGTGGACTGTTGGCTCTTCACCTCTTTTCAGTTCCTAAGTCAATAACAGATTCTTCTATTTTTTCAAATTATTTGATTTATGGAGGAAAAAATAGTCTTTATTGAACTAGCTTAAGTATTTACAAGCTCCTTGTGTAAGGTTTCCACATGGCAGGCACTAACTAAACCTTAAAAAGGAACCTGGATGCACCATGAGTGTGACTTGATGAGGACATAAGTATTTGAGTAGTTGTTGTAGATTTATAATTTTCTAAACATGGGTATTAGTGGTTTAAAAGAAAGTGGCAAGTATGTATATCAGTAAGTATGTATATATGAAATGACAGACACATTTACTTATTTATGGTAATGGGAATTTGGTATTAAACTAAACAGTCCCAGCAATCCTCAAGGAGTTTAGATTCTAGTGGAACACCTTGAATTCAAGACAAATTAATAAGGACGCCATTCAGTCACATTGTGCTGATCTGCTTCTTGAGCTAAGATGATTATACAAGTCATCTAGAAAATGTATTTTCTATTTGTATGGACTTCCCTCACACACAGCATTTCAGTGAATACTGTTCTGATAATTGCTTCCATTAAACCAATTTAGAAGCTATGTATTTTATGTATGAATAAGAAAGGAAGCAAATTAGATTCAAACACATACTGTGCTAAATTCTGTGGCTATATATGGAAATTAAGGAGTTTTGAGAAAGGCTACTTTCTTTTGGATACCATTGTCAATTGCATAACTATGCTAACAAAACAACAGTAGGAAAGATCTGGCTTCACATCCTGAACAGCAACACAGTGGTGTTTTATTGAACAAAACGCAGGAACAACATTTGTACTGAAAATATTTTCTGAAACCACAATTCATTTTCTTTCCCTGAAAGATGCTTACAGCTTTTCTTACAAGTCAGTTTATACTATTGAAGAGAAAATAAAGTTAAAACTTTGTAATATGACTTAAGTAGAAAAGTAGAATGGCGTATACACACACACACACATACACACACATATACACACACACACATACACACACACACATACACACACACACACACACACATTGGTTAAATTGCCCAAGTCCTTACTTAAAGACTTTGGATTTGGATTATTTGAAGTTTGGTAATTTTGTAGGTATTCCTTCTTCTATTATTCCTTTGCTTTGGCCCTAGCTGTCCTTCTTTCTGTTGTTAAAAGAAAAAATGTGTTTTAGAAACTAAATATTATCATAATAGTAAGTGAAAGAAATAGTGTTATTTCAAGTAAATCTGAGGTTCTGTCTATAAATAGTATTCTCCCTTATTTCAAAAGAGTGAGTACAGAGTGTGAGAGAATCATGTGATATTTAGGGACACTTAGAGAACAAAGAAGGAGAGAGTATCTCAATGGTGTTTGAGGTTCTGTTCCGTTACATTCGAAGCCCAGCTTCATCTTTGCCTTTTCTGCTACTCTGATTGTTGACTATACATCCTTAGATTCCATGAGACAATGAATCCCGCCCCTTTTTTTCTACAACATAGTATTGTTGGGTTTTGTCACTTGTGACCAAATATCTTCAAGAATCGACTAAAATATTTTCTTTTTATGTGAAAGGCAAGTGAAATACTTGTTGATAAAGCATTTCCTTCAGAACAACATGATAAACTTTTAGTTTAAAAATGAACCAGGATGTGCCATGAAGTGTGGCTGGAAACAGACATAACTAGCTGACCAGTTCAACTTGATGCAATGATCCAGCAGAGAGACAGGGAGCAACAGAAGGAAGGTAGTATTAGTAGGGAAAGAGAGATGGAGGAAAAGTCTGGAAATACGTAAGTGAGAAAGTCCAAGAAATCGATGACAAGTAGACTGCGGTGAGGCAGAGCCATGAGAATTCTCACTTTTTAGGCTTTGGCATACAGTAGGACATTAAGTCTCAAACTGAAGATTATT
This sequence comes from Manis javanica, assembly GCF_040802235.1. NCBI lineage: Eukaryota > Metazoa > Chordata > Mammalia > Pholidota > Manidae > Manis > Manis javanica. Next base: position 37,196,406 of record NC_133167.1, read on the forward strand.
TTGGAGGGTGAATGATGACTTTTGTATTGTTTAGGATGTTTTGAGACTTTTAGCTTCTACTAGTAGAAATATCTAGCACATGGTTATTTAGTAAGGAAGGCAAAAAAAAGAGAGATCGCATTGGGATTTAAAATTTGGATTGAATATCACTGGTTTTGGAAGGGATTAAAGTATATGGAAACATCCTTAGTGGTTATAGAATATCAACATTCAGAGGAACAAAGTCAGAGCCTTGAAAAAGCAGTTATATTGAAGGAATAAGTAGAGAAAACAGTGGTCAGAGATGTAGGAAAATGAGCAGGTAGTGCTATTTTGCAAATTAAAGAGTAGTTTTTCACAGGAATAGGTGATTAACTACAAAGACCTGGAAGTACAGAAGTGATGCCTGCATTATTGACAAAACAGTTAAAGAAATGTATGTAGTCATGATAATAAGACCCAAACTACCAGAAGCACATACACTCGACTGGGAGGTGGAAGACACTGCTTTCTTCCCTGCTCTCATGCTGACTGGTGGCATGACAGTCACACACGTCATTCTCTCTAAGACTTGGCTGGTAAAAGATGACCTAGGATTAAAGATGGCAGCATGAGAGGAGAGACAGAGGCTTCCTCCTAAAACTGCATATAATACAAAAATATAATTGATACAACTGATCCTGAAAGAGCAATAGGAAAGAGGCTTGTGCCAGACTGCATACACCTGGAGAAAAGAGCAGATCTCATGGACTAGGGTAACATACCTAAGCTGTGGCCCAGTGGGACCCAAGCCCTTCCTCCACCCCAGCTCAATGGCTGGAGGAAGAGAAATGAAGCGGCACAGGGGGTGGAGGACTGGGACTGCTGGATACCTAACTCCAGAGATCTGCTGTGGGAGCACAAACCTACATTTCAAGGTGTTTCATGATACTCACGTATCTAGGGAATTGGAAAGCTAAGACAGGCAGAATTCCTGGAGAGACTGAGATTCCAGCTGCTTGTGGAAAGCAGGGATCCATATCCGGCTGCTCTGGGACAAAAGAAAGGTGGGCAGTCTGAGAGACTTCCTAACAAGGAAGCCCTTAGTAAAAGGGCTGCTAAAGGGGCAAGGATTGCACAGAGCTTACTGCTCAGGTCAAAGGACAGGTAGACAAAATTGTCCAGGTGCATTCTGCCCAGCAGGCTGGGAGGTTTCACGATTTCCAGTGGCTCCAGCTCCCTGGCTGTCTACACAGCTCCAAGGACCCCCTCCATGATAGGCAGCCTACTGTGCCTTTCTTGTGGCCAGCCCCACCTGGCTCACAAACTGGCAAACCCTACCCTGGCTTTAGGCCAGCCAGAGGGAAGATCTATCAATAGCAACTACAAACGCAAAGCATAGAGGCTTATACCTGTTTGCTCGGCCCACTGGTTCAGGCAGTGCAGACAGGCATAGCAGCAGGGAAGCAGGAAACAGCTCTTTCCTCCCCCCAGGCACCAATACCACTGCCCTGCAAACCCCAACACTGCTTCAGGGACTGAGCAGCTCCAGTGAGTAGACCTTCTGGGCACTAGAGGGCGCCATATACAAATATGAAATGCAAAAGGAACCTGGTTCAGAATAAAATTGATATAACCCCTGAGAAAGATGACATGGACCTCATGACTCTTTCTGAAAGGGAGTTCAAAATAAAAATACTTAACATGCTAATGGAGGTATGGAAAGATATTCAAGAACTTAGGAATGAATTCCAGTCAGAGATTCAATCATGGAAGAACACAATGGAGAGTATTAAAAGCAGATTGGATATGGTAGAGGAGATGATAAATGAAATAGAAACTAGAGAAAAGGAATACAATGAAGCTGAGGCAGAGAGAGAAAAAAGGATCTCTAAGAATAAAAAGATATTGAGAGAACTGTGTGACCAATTCAAACGGAACAATATTCACATTATAGGGGTACCAGAAGAAGAGAGAGAGAAAGTGATAGAAAGTGTCTTTGAGGAGGTAATTACTGAAAACTTCCCCAATCTGGGGAAGGAGATACTCTCTCAGGCCATGGAGATCCACAGATCTCCCAATACAAGGAACCCAAGGAAGACAATACCAAACACCAAGACATATAGTAATTATTATGGGAAAGATCAAGGATAAGGACAGACTATTAAAAGCAGCCAGAGAGAGAAATAAGATCACATACAAAGGAATGCCCATCAGGCTAACATCAGACTTTCCAGGAGAAACCTTACAGCCCCGAAGGGAGCAGCAGCATGATGTATTTAATGCAATGAAACAGAAGGGCCTGAAACCAAGATTACTTTATCTGGCAAGATTATCATTTAAATTTGAAGGAGCGATTAAACAATTTTCAAATAAGCAACAGCTGAGAGAATTCACCTCCCACAAACCATCTCTACAGTGCATTATGGAGGGACTGCAATAGATGGAATTGTTCCTAAGGTTTAATAGCTGTCACCAGAGGTAATAAAACCATAGTAAAGAAAGTAGAACAGCTAGTTACTAAGCAAATGCAAAATTAAATTAACTATTCCGAAAGTCAATCAAGGGATAGACAAAGAGAATAGAATATGATACCTAATATATAAAGAATGGAGGAGGAAGAAACACCTTTAGATTGTGTTTGTAATAGCAAATTAAGTGAGTTAAGTTAGACTCTTAGATAGTAAGGAAGTTAACCTTGAACCTTTGGTAACCACGAATCTAAAGTCTGCAATGGCAATAAGTACATACATATTGATAAACACCGTAAATGTAAATGCACTGAATGCACCAATCAAAAGATGTAGAGTCACTGAATGGATAAAAAGCACAAGACCCATCTATATGCTGCCTACAAGAGACTCACTTTAAACCCAAAGACATACAAAGACTGAAAGTGAAGGGATGGAAAAAGATATTTCATGCAGCTAATAGAGAGAAAAGAGCAGGAGTTGCAGTATGGGTATCAGACAAAATTGACTTCAAAACAAAGAAGGTAACAAGAGACAAAGGAAGACATTACATAATGATAAATGGGTCAATCCAATAGGAAGATAATAACCATTGTGGGATTCACATATAAATCATGTATACAAATCAAATGAATAATCATATCTGACTTGATTGTTTATAGTTTTTCAATCAGTAGTTCATGATGCATGATCAAAACAGAAATACTTTCTGTGATATGACTGCCCTTGCATTGTTCACCAATATATGGAGACAAATTGCAACCATAATTCAACACCACAAAATCTGTGGATGCAGCGAAGGCCATGCTAAGAGGAGAGTATATTGCAATACAGGCCTTCCTCAGGAAAGAAGAACAATCCCACATGAACGGTCTAAACTCATAATTAACAAAACTAGGAAAACAAGAACAAAAGAGGCCCAAAGTCAGTAGAAGGAGGGACATAACAAAGATTAGAGAAGAAATAAGTAAAATCAGGAAGAGTAAAACAATAGAAAGAATCAATGAAAGCAGGAGCTGGTTCTTCAAGAAAACAAAATAGCGAGACTTATAAAGAAAAAAAGTCCACACAGATAAACAGAATCACAAATGAGAAAGGAAAATTCACTACAGACACCACAGAAATACAAAGAATTATTAGAGAATACTACAAAAAATTATATGCTAACAACTGGATAACCTAGAAGAAATAGACAACTTTCTAGAAAAATACAACCTTCCAAAGCCAACTGAAAAAGAAACAGAAAATCTACACAGGCCAATTACCAGCAACAAAAAATGAACTGGTAATCAAAAAACTACCTAAGAACAAAACCTCTGGATCAGATGACTTCACCCCTGAATTTTATCAAACATTTAGTGAAGACCTAAAACCCATTCTCCTTAAAATTTTCCAAAAAATAGAAGAGGAGGGAATACTTTCAAACTCATTCTAGGAGGCCAGCATAACTCTAAAGCCAAAACCAGGCAAAACACCACAAAAACAGAAAATTACAGACCAATATCCCTGATGTACATAGATGCAAAAATACTCAACAAAATATTAGCAAACCGAATTCAAAAATACTTCAAAAAGATCATCCATCATGATCAAGTAGGATTTGTTCCAGAGATGCAAGGATGGTACAACATTAGAAAATCCATCAACATCATCCACATCAACAAAAAGAAGAACAAAAACCACATGATCATCTCCATAGATGCTGAAAAAGCATTTGACAAAATTCAACATCCATTCATGATAAAAGCTCTCAACAAAATGGGTATAGGAGGCAAGTACCTCAACATAATAAAGGGCATATATGACAAATGCATAGTCAACATAATACTTAACAGAGAGACACTGAAAGCTTTTCCTTTAATATCGGGAACAAGACAAGGATGCCCATTCTCCCCACTTCTATTCAACATAGTACTGGAGGTCCTGGTCATGGCAATCAGACTACACAAAGAAATAAATGGCATCCAGATTGGCAAGGAAGAAGTCAAACTGTCCCGGTTTGCAGAAGACATGATATTGTATATAAAAAACCCTAAGGAATCCACTCCAAAACAATTAGATCTAATATCTGAATTCAGCAATGTTGCAGAATACAAAATTAATATATCTGTGGCATTCCTATACACTAACAATGAATTAGCAGAGAGAAATCAGGAAAACAATTCTATTCATAATTGCATCAAAAAGAATAAAATACCTAGGAATAAACCTAACCAAGGAAGTGAAAGACCTATACTCTGAAAACTACAAGACACTCATGAGAGAAATTAAAGAAGATACCAGTAAATGGAAACACATCTTGTGCTCATGGAGAGGAAGAATTAATATTGTCAAAATGGCCATCCTGCCTAAAGCAATCTATAAATTCAATGCAATTCCTATCAAAATACCAACAGCATTCTTCAGTGAACTAGAGAAAATCATCCTAAAATTCATGTGGAACCACAAAAGACCTCGAATAGCCAAAGCAATCCTGAGAAGGAAGAATAAAGAAGGGGAATTATGCTCCCCAACTTCAAGTTCTACTACAAAGTCACAATAATTAATACAATTTTTTACTGGCACAAGAACAGACCCGTAGACCAATGGAAAAGACTAGAAAGCCCTGATAAAAACCCAACCATATATGGTCAGTGAATATATGATAAAGGAGCCATAGACATACACTGGAGAAATGACAGCCTCTTCAACAGCTGGTGTTGGCAAAACTGGACAGCTACATGTAAGAGAATGAAACTGGATTATTATTTAACCCCACACATTAAAGTAAACTCAAAATGGATTAAAGACTTGAATGTAAGTCATGAAACCTTAAAACTCTTAGAAGGCAACATAGGCAAACATCTCCTGAATATAAGCATGAGGAATTTCTTGCTGAATGCATCTGCTCAAGAAAGGGAAACAAAAGCCAAAATGAATTTATGGGACTAAATCAAACTAAAAAGTTTTATGGCAAAGGGCATCACCAACAGAACAAAGGCATCACCAACAGAACAAAAAGAATATATTTGTGAATGACATATCTGACAAGGGGTTAACATCCAAAAAATATAGAAAACTTAAACACCTCAACACCCAAAAAGCAAGTTACCCACTTAACAAATGGGCAGAGGATATGAAGAGGCAGTTCTCCAAAGAAGAAATTCAGATTGCCAACAGACACATGAAAAGCTGCTCCACATCACTAATCATCAGGGAAATGCAAATTAAAACCACAATGAGATATCACCTCACACCAGTAAGGACGGCCAGCATCGAAAAGACTAAGAACAACAAACGCTGGTGAGGATGTGGAGAGAGAGGAACCCTCCTACACTGCTGGAGGGAATGTAAGCTAGTTCAACTATTGTGGAAAGAAATTTGAAGGTTCCTCAAAAAACTAAAAATATAAATACCATTTGACCCCAGAATCCCACTCCTTGGAATTTACCCAAAGAATACAACTTCTCAGATTCATGAAGACATATGCACCCCTATGTTTATTGCAGCAGTTTTTACAATAGCCAAGATATGGAAGCAACCTAAGTGTCCATCAGTAGATGAATGGATAAAGAAGATGTGGTACATATACACAATGGAATACTAATCAACCATAAGAAAGAAACAAATCCTACCATTTGCAACAACATGGATGGAGCTGGAGGATATCATGTTCAGTGAAATAAGCCAGGCAGAGAAAGACAAATGCCAAATGATTTCCCTCATTTATGGAGTATAACAGTGAAGCAAAACTGAAGGAACAAAATGGCAGCAGACTCAGAGACTCCAAGAATGAACTAGTAGTGATTACCAAAGGGGAGGGGTTTGGGAGGGTGGGTGGAGAGGAAGGGAGAAGGGGACTGAGGGGTATTATGTTTAGTGCACATGGTGTGGGGAATCACAGGGAGAACAGTGTAGCACAGAGAAGGCACATAGTTAACCTGTGGCATCTTGCTGCACTGATGGACTGTGACTGCATTGGGGCGTGGGTGGGGATTTGATAATATGGGTAAATGTAGTAACTACATTGTTTTTTCATGTGAAACCTTCATAAGAGTGTATATCAATCATATCTTAATAAAACATCTAAAAAAAAAAAAGGATGACCTAGGAGACTTTAGGATTCTTTCCAACTTTAAATTCGCATGACTCCTTTAGTACTTCTTCAAAATGTACCACAAGAGAGAATTGCAACATTAGTTGAATAATAAATTTTTATAACATATCCTGATGTTTCACTCCATATTAATTTAATTAACTCTTTGCCTATTATGAGCAAGCCCAGTGCCAGATGTTGGAAATAGAATAAGGCACAAATGAACTTTCTGTCTTTATATTCCTTAAGTCTGGTGAAGATAATAGCAATAAGCTAATAATCACACAAATAACACTGATGTGAAAGGGTAGAAATAAAAACTACTCAGAATAATGCGACATGCAAAGTCATGAAAGGAAAAAGTCTATAATAAGGTCAAGAAGAAAGCACCATTCTAGCAGACATTTGACCAGAGGATGTGTAAAAATATACCTTGTGAACAAGTTGGGAAGAGAAGTGGTACTGGAGTAGCAAGATAGATGTGTCGTGATGGAAGCAGAGTGAAAAGAAAGAATGTGGCTTGAAAAGGATAGGGAGATATTTCAGGGACAAGAACATGCAGAAATTTGTCAGAGGACTTTTTTTTAAAATTTTCATATCATTAATATACAACCACACAAGCAACACTGTGGTTACTACATTCTCCCCATTATCAAGTCCCCACCACATACCCCATTACAGTCACTGTCCATCAGCATAGTGAGATGCTATAGAATCACTACTTGTCTTCTCTGTGCCATACTGCCTTCCCTGTGCCCGCCCCACTACATTGTGTGTGCTAATCATAATGCCCTTTTTCCCCTTATCCCTCCCTTCTCACCCACCCTCCCCAATCCCTTTCCCTTTGGCAACTGTTAGTCCATTCTTGGGTTCGGTGAGTCTGCTGCTGTTTTGTTCCTTCAGTTTTTGCTTTGTTTTTATGCTCCACAGATGAGTGAAATCATTTGGTACTTGTCCTTCTTCCAGAGTTTAGGATTCTTAACATCATCCTTAATGAATTAAAAAGTTACTGAAGGATTTTACAACTAAGAATAATGTGATCTGATGTGTATTTTAAAAATTTTTTCTGGTTACTATAAAAGGAAGGTCTGAGGAAGGTAAGAGTAGATATTGAAAGAGGTATTGTCAGGCTAGTGAAGTCCTAGGGGTAAGAAATGACAGGTAGAGCTGCTGTGATAGCAGTGACAATGGAGAAAAAAAGGACTACTTGAGATACAAGCAGAATAAAATAAAATATCATAACGTAGTGATAGATTGGACGTAGGCAGAGTGTATGTAAATGATGACACCCAGATTTCAAGTCTGAGACATATTAAAAGTGGAAATGTCATTTACTATGATTGGGAGCATTAGGGGAGAATCACATTTAGAGGAGAAGATCATAAGTTCAGTTTTGAATACATTAAATTTGAGAAGTTAATTGGATCTTGTCAATTTTTGTTGCTTGTCTATTTATCCTAAATGTATTGCTTTGCATTTAGAGTTGTCATACTTCATTCTTTATTTTTTTCATTAATTTGATATCTTAAACTTTGGAAAATTAAACTTATGCCAACCAGCAACTGGATGTGCATTTCCTTTAATTATATCAATTTTCCTTTAATTACACAGATCAAAAAGATGATGTGCATCTAAATATATTATTTAAAAATAAGGATACATATTCTGAATATAGATGGAAATTCCATATGATGTTCATGGTAATAACCATTATGGATTTATGCATATCTACGATGGACCTCGAGATTTTCTGTTGATATTATGAGAACATACATGGGGGAAAAATATGAGGAAAAATTTTTATTTTCTAACATTATGAAAAAGGTAGGATAGTGATAATTGTAACATCAAGTATTATCTGAAAATGGTTTCTTGTAATTTCACATAAACACAGTTAAATTATATTTTTAAAACACATTCTCCCAGTTCATAAAATTGTATAGGAAGTCAAAATCCATACAGAAATCTTAATATGTTTAGGTTTTACAAACGAAAGCAGTTGTGTTTCTCAATTGGTCTGTTAATTTTGTTTTACTTATTATTTTGTTATTTTCCTTTGTATAGTCTCAAAATTTGTAATCCAAATCTTGATAGAATTTTTTTTAAGTTTTAGCTTTACTTTCTCCATCAGGCAAGGAGCTGTTAATAAAACTGCAAGTTTTATTATATATATATATAATAGAATACTATATATATTATATATATATATATAGAAACTATATATATATAATAGAATACTGCAAGTTGTTATGTTGTGGAGTACATTGGATACTGGCATGTACAAGCTTTAGGGTTTGTTGTGATTTCAACATTTGGTCTCTCGGTTGAAAGTCAAATAAAAATAAAATTAGATCTTTTTTATTGTTGTCAAGCTCTCCCAATCTTCTTTATCCCAGGCCCTATCCTACCTGGTCTGTGTGTGAATTTGTATTAGTTGAGTGCCAGAAGATGAATTTTAAAAAGAAATAAAAATTAATTGCTTTATTGTATCTGCCAGTATCAATAATCTTGAATCTCTACCACGTGCCATTAGTTTAAGGAAAGAGCTATCATTTTCTCTGTTCTTTTTCTCACCTCTGTAGCTACATGAGTACTGAGATTGAAATAAACACCAACCAAACAGAACAGTTAATACAAATCCTGAAACTGATGGCATGTCCTGCCTTATTCAGGAAAATTGCTAATGCAAGACACTGCTACACGGGACAGAAATAGCAGGACTGCACAGGGAATATAAAATACCGAAATAAAAAGACAGAGGAGGAAAAAGGTTTAAAATGTAAAGTGTCAAGGCAAATGACTATGGTGTGTGATAAGATTTCATTGAAATTAGCACAGTGATAATGAAGTGATGCCAGTTAGAAATTGATAATATGTGGGAAACCATAACATTTAGAAAAAATGCCACTAAACATCTAGATAAGCCACAAAGTCCTGATATTTTTTCATTGTCAAACACAGTCCTTTGTATTATATTGATGACCTGATTTTGTGGACAAAAAAAAAAAAAAAGTGTCCTATTTAAGTCTAGGAAAAAAAATTAGACGTCCATTTTTCTCAATAATTTAATTGGTTAAATAAGACTTTGCTTTTATTTTTCCAGTAAATAAAATGTCAGAAAATGTCTCCAGTTTGTTCTCCTTCATAGAATGAAATAAAATATGCTCCTGTAGAGTATGACAAAAATGGCCCCTGGGCCTTTTTGTTAAATGTGGAAGGCTGAGATAGTTTAGAGCTAATACACTATGAAAATACTTTTCTAATAGAAAATCTGTTCTCACTGTATTAGCATTCACTACTCCTCTCCATGTTAGGGAAAACAGGCTGCTACATAGCGCCGTGAGTGTATGGCACAAACAACACAACTTGATTCTCAGTGATTGACGACCCTAGATAACTCCTTCTTCTGAGTGTGGGTGGTTTTTATAACTTGTTCTAGTGAACAGACTATGGCAAAAATGTAGGGATGTCACTGCCTTGATTAGGTTATATTAAAAGGCAAAGATGATGGTGTTTGGTTATTATAATATACATATATACATGCATGTATCTATTTCTACTAGAGATACTGTCATGTTGATCTTGAAAAAACAAACGGCTGCATAGTAAGCTGCTAAAAAGACAGCAGGGAAACTCAAGTGTGTAACAGGGAAATAAACACAGGGGGCATCGAGGAGCTCCTGGTGGCCTCCAGCAATAGCCAGGAAGGAGACCGGCCCAGGGTTATACAACCACAAGGGAATGGTTTTGCCAATGGAATGAACTTAAAATTGGATTATTCCTCAATACAACCTCCAAATAAGAACATGGTCCCACCAACCCCTTGATTTCAGCCCTGTGAGACCAAGAGCAGAAGACTCAAAGAATACCTTGATTGAAATTCCGACCACAGATACTGTGAGATAATAAATGAGTTGTTTTAAGCTGCTCTGTGGTCAATCTGTTATACAGGAATAAAAAAATAACTCAGAGGACATGAGAAGACTTAGAATGGTTGTTGTAAATAATTACATACTTTAAAAACTGCTTATATGCTAGAGTTTTTGCAAATCTTTTATCACTCAGAAGGCTATGTATATTCATTTTAGTGTAACCCAACACTGATTAATAAAAATCTGTTGTTTTTTTTTTATCCCCCACAAGGTTCTCAGGAAACTGGTGAGTTACCTATGATTATGATATTCATTTTACAACATTGGTTTTTACTTCTCCTTAAAGTACTTTTTTTCTCTATGGAAAGAATAACAATATGGTTCACTGGGATTATACTGTGATATTTCTCCAGTTTACCTAAGAATAATGGAATCCCGATATAGAATACATGTATCACTCTCTACAAAGTTTTAGTGGAAATAAGTCACTTTTTTGTTGTTTTGTTAATATCTTATTAACTTTGGCTTTGGTTACAGAACCCTACACAAAGGATCCTGGAAAGTGGGCTGGGGTATTTTAAGGATGGATGTTCATTTTAAGGAAAATTATGAATCAAGTTTCATAGCTAATAATTGACTTTTAAACATTTTGATTATGGCCAACTATTTTAAAAGGTTGAATTTTAAACATTCTGGGTGTTTAAATGATTTGTGAGATAGCCCTATGCATGATTCTTTCCCTTGGTCTTCCATTATGTTTTTCTGTGACTTATACCACCTCTGTCTTAAGGGAAGAATAATCTGTGTCTGTCCATCATATGACAATTGTGATATATATCACAATATACAATACACCAGAAAAATAAAAGGTGATGAGAAACTTGCTTTCTTACTGAGAAGGAACATGAAGTGGTATTAATTTTAAGAAGCGAATTGGCCATGTGCATGTCCCTTCCTCCTCTCTAGCAAACGTCTCATGATGTGTTAAGGTAAAACTCAAAAGTAACTTGCGTTTCATCTTTTCCATCAATAATTAATAATTTTCTTTATATACTCCAATAGCGAATTGATTTACATGTTTTTCACTTGAGGTCCACTAAACTATTAAAAGTTCATAAAATTAAATACATGTTTATTGATTCCTTTATATAGCAGGTGTTCCACTATATGCTAATGATGAAGAGATGAAAATAATGTGTCCTCTGCCCACAGCAAACTATAGTCTAACTGGGGAAACTCACACGTTTGCCTTAATGTAACACATAACTGAATGCTGAATGTAAAAACAGGTAAATCAGTTCGCTACTGGAGTATATAAGGAAATTTATTAATTTTTGATGGAAAAGATGAAACGCAAGTTATTTTTGAGTTTTACCCTAACGCATCATGAGACGTTTGCTAGAGAGGAAGAAGGGGCATGCACATGGCCAATTTACCAACCACGTGGACACATGTGATCAGCTGGCCTATTAAACTGGCAGCACTAGGTTGGGAAATACAGGTTGGAATCAGATTTTGGAAGCATTTAAAGTCTATACATACTGGTGTCTGTTAATGAGCATCCACTTGATGGAAGAAAAGCAGATTTGGTGTGCTGGGGCTAGCTCAAACCAACTTGAACAGGATTAAAAGGGGGGGAATGGTGTACATGTCTTCCCAATTCCAAACTCAGTGACATCACCACAGTGGTAGCCTGAAATTGGCTGTGGTGGGAGTATTTATTTATCGTGTGGAAGCTAGCAAATGCTACAAATCAGGACCTTATTTTCCAGAAGGCCAGTTGTTAAACGCTTACCAGCATACCATAGTACACACACACACACACGCACATGCAAATATTTATTCATTCACTAAAAACTCAAGAAGTGTTTATTGAGAATCTTCTATGTAGGAGAACTGACTTGAGTGTCTTGAGGATAAAGTTAGGCAAAAAAATAAAATGTGTATTCCTTAGGGCAATCATAAACAAATATTTAAGTAAAATAATTTTGGGTATTGATAAACAGATAAAAATATAGTACTAAATATTATGGATGAACTAGAGTGAATGGGTTTTGGGGAGGGATTGCTACATTAGACCAGCTGAAAAGAGAAGATCCCTTTAAATCAGTGATGTTTTAGTTGAGGCCTAAACATTTAGATGGTAGTAACACATAAAGATTTGTGATCAGTGCATTTCAAGCAGAGGAAGTAGCAAGTTCAGAGATGCTAGCAGGAAGCATGATTTTATTTTTTTTTTCCTAGAAGGCTAATGTGCCTAAATGCAATGAATAGTGAGTGGTAAGAACAGTAAAAACTGAGGACTGAGGATAGACAAGTATGTAGTTATTACTTCAAATCTGGTGTTACAGGCCAAGGATCTATGCAGAAATAGTTAAAATAGATGTAATTCATGTGTTCATTAATTTATTCAGCACATAGACACTAGCTACCATGCTATGCTATTAAGATAAGGAAAAGGAATGCTATCCAATGCCTTCCATAAAGAATTCAGTCTCTTTAAGAGAGTATGATGAAGAATCAGGTTACTTGCATGTCCTGGACTGCATGGGAAGCTCAAATTTTATCCTCCAAATTTTAACCCCAAGAATTCTCTGAGAGAGCATAGATGCTCACTCCGACTGCCAGCAAAGTAAAGTTAATAAACATCTTATTAATAAATCAGGTTTTACACCAGTCCATGTATAGAATTATAGCAAAATATTTGTGTGTGTGTGTGTGTGTGTGTTGTTTTCCTATGCAAGTGATGAATGAGATGGAGGGATTCTTCAATGATTCCTGTCCATCTACTGCTTAAAAATAATGCTTATAAACATTGATTTTTATAAAATTATTTAGCAGTTTCTGTTATATTTCTGCTCTCTCTATAAAATTTATTATCATAGTCAGATCTTGTTAGGAGTTGAAACAGTGAATGGTTAGACAGGCTATAGCTCTAGGATTCAAACCATCATTTTATTGATCACAACTTTATTATGCAGAGCTGAGGAATATATTTATAGCAGCTCCTTATTCTTTGATAACTTGTTGTGAACCAAGTAACTTGTTGTTACTACTGCTGGGAATGGCTATCTGGAGGAAGTGCATGCCTAGATCATAAGGCAAATACAAACAAAGAAAAGCAAAGTTTATAGTGTTTTCCCCCTTGAACATAAACTCCATGTAGGCAGATGTTTTGTTACAGTTTTTCTCTCATATTATCTGCAAGGAGGGAGAGAAGACACTAAATAGCATTCAGTAAGGAAAACAGAGGCCTGATTGTTCAGAAAAAAATTCTAAGACATATAGTAAGTGGAATAAGTGCTATGTATGACACAGGGAAAAAAAGGCAAGTTTTTTAATACATTGGATTATAGAAATGTTAGTAAATCACTTTTATACATGGCACTATAGCACATTCTGTATACAAGTAAATAGAAGGTTATTTTCTACCACTGACATATGTGCATATATACATATACATAAAAATATGTATATATGTATAGATAAGTACATATATATGCATATATAAATAATCTGTATATGTGTATATATGCATACTATATTAAATAACAAAAATGAAAATGTGTATGAATCTGGACAGAATTCCAGTGAGATAAAAACTTCTTTCCTTTTTGTTTGATTTGTTAGATAGACTTCAAATGTGTCTGGACCTTAGTGGGTCCTATTCTATCCCATCGGGTGTTATGAAGAAAGGAATCCTATTCAAATGGTTTGAACCCAATGGCTTATTCTTATTCAACACTCATTTCTAAGAACCAAACATACACCAGCCATTTTGCTAGGATATCATAATGAATAAATGAGTGAGAGAAAATGATTGCCCTCAGTTAGTTCAATATGGAGGTAACATTATGAATAAGGTCCTATGCAATTGTAGGTAGGCATTGAGAAGGCAGAAACTGATTTCTGGAAGTAATCCACAGAGAAAATGTACAGCCCAAGATGTACGACTCAAAACTCTAAAACTGAAACAGGACAAACCACAACAAAAAGGGTCCTGATAAGTAAAGAAACCCCTCAACAACCCAAAAATAAGAAATCCCCCAAACCATAAAACAAGTCACGATACGCACACTGTCCTGAATGTTCTGAAATTTCATGTAACTTCAAGCTGTAATTCTAATGTCATCTTGGGTAATTGTGGCAAAGCCTTGGGAATGTGCCAGGAGGCCAGCCAGGTGAGAGATACCTGCAAAAACCTATGTGCCTCAAAGGACAACACACTCCCTAAACAAGCAATCTATAAAAGTCAACCCCACAAAAGTGGACTGTGAAGAAATACATTTGTTCATATCTTGTCTCTGAGTAAAGAAGGAAAATGACTCCAGCGAGAAACTCAGCTAACCCTCACACGGACCTGTGGTCTGAGTCCACACTAACTGCAGGGCACAAGGTCCTTCAGGGCCAGTAAGCCAGTATGCATTAGTTTTGGTATTATATTTAACATGGAGAATCAGTAATATGTAAGATTATTAGAATAAATATGTCTAAGAAATTCCTTTATAACGTAGCATGCTCGAAAATATTTTTCATCCTTGCCCAAGGGGCATACAGTTTCTTAAGAAATTAGAGGTTATTTCTCCTGAAGGGGCAGAGGAGTTTCCTAACATACATCTTTTGGCTTCTACA
Source organism: Manis javanica (assembly GCF_040802235.1). Taxonomy (NCBI): domain Eukaryota; kingdom Metazoa; phylum Chordata; class Mammalia; order Pholidota; family Manidae; genus Manis; species Manis javanica. The sequence continues at coordinate 37,211,414 of NC_133167.1, forward strand.
GTGTTTTACTCACTTAGTTGTGATTGCCCTTGGCAATTATTTTACCGTCATGGAGAAGATTTAAATTGTGGTTAGAAAGCATCCCTAATTTTAAGGTAGGGGCAATAATAATATAAATACTTGAGAAATGACAAACCAAACCCCACAATTAAGTATGGTATTAGAAATCTAAAACATTCAAAACAAAGCAAAATGGCAAACTTAGAATAAAAGAACAGGTCAAACACAATGGAACAAACTTTAGACTGACGATAGATTCAACAAAGATATGATATAGAAAGTCATGGATACATTTTAAAAATACTTAGAACTTTTTAAAAATACTTTAAACTTAGGTAAACATATCTGAAATGTGAAACCTTTTAAAATTTACAGAAGATTTTCTTTATAATTGCCTTCTTGAACTCTGTCAAGGAAATTCTTCTTAAAGGGTGGTAGAGAATCTCAAAGGAATCAATAAGAACATGAAAAGTAAAGTGAATAAATAATAAAGTATGTTCTCTCACATGGACACGAGACTGATTTAATAGGAATTCCTTTCTATTCTTACGCATGTTTTGATTCCTACCTGTAGTCATGCCCTTTAAAACATTGCTTTGCAGTTTCACCCGCCAAGATTTCCCCCATCTCTTGAGTTGGGCTAGTCTTGTGACTTGCTTTAGCCAGTAACAGAATGCAAAGAGGAGGCAGGGGCCTTTTTCCAAGCCTGGGCTCATCATGGACTCCTGCTTGCTCTCTTGGAACCTGACACAAGTCTGCTGGAAGATGTAAGGAATGTGTCCTAGATTTAAATGACATGATTTTGTCAGTTGTCAGCTGCTTAATATTTTCTTTACATATTCTGTGGTCTTCACAAATCGATTCCTTCAGTTCTTTGAAGAGTCTATGACAGGATCATCGGCCATAGTTTATTCGCAACCATTCTTCAGGCTCAAGTTTTTATACAAAGCATTGTAGACTCTTAGAAGTGAAGGGAGACTAAAAGGTCGTGCTTCTGTCTAAACTTTAATATGTTGCTCTTAACCCAGGTTACGTATCAGTCTGTTTGAGACAGACACAATGTTTCCTAGGTCAGATCTTGGTTCCTCTTCAGAACTTTTTTTCATTCCACTAAATCTAGCTTTTATCTGGAAGGAATACATAGAGGCTTTTTTTCTTAATACTTTGGTTTTACATTTTTACCTAATACAAAAATCCCTTGAATGATTTTAAACAATACTTGTGGTAAAATGGTCACAGAACTACAGGAAAGACAAAACTGTCTTTTTGAAGGTGCTTTAAAAGGGAAGTAAGTAGTTAGCTTGAAAATGTCCATTCTTCTCATAATCTGACATTAGTATTAATGTTTATGTACATATACAGAAAGGCAATATGAGTTTCTTAGGCAACAAAAGTAAAAAATAGTTGTTGGCTTACAAACTAAAACTCCAGGAAGGATAGGGGTGAAACCAGCTAGTTGCCACGTTTTAAATAACAGACTCACTGTCACTTTTCAGTCAAAAATGCATTTGTCTACTTAGAAACACTAATCTAGTAGGGTTATGATTGGGCCAAAATTCCCATAAATCAGCCTCTGGAGGTATAATCTTGAGAGGATTTGGCATGAGTAGAAAGCAAGCTCTGTGCTTCCTGCAGGGCTCTGCATGTGGGTAATCACAGGGCATCAGGGAGTTCATCTCATTTTGCAGTAAGGTGACAACAGTCTATACTTTGGATATCATTTTCCAAAACACATTAAACAACCCTAATGCACTCTAGTGGACCTTTTATTACTATCTGTAACTGCCTTAAAGCAAACAAAATCAGATTCCTGTAAACTGTTACTTACATATTTACTAAAAATCTGTGCTGCTCTAAGTAAATGGAAGTTACTGGTAAAGGAAATCTGACAGAGTAAGGTACATGTGATAGCTCTAAGAATTTCCATTAGGGAAGAGTCATTAAAGACTGAATTAAAGTTAGAAAATCTTTACACTGTTTGTACTTTTGAAAAGTTTGAGCACTTTAAGTATTTAAGTCTAAATTGATTCATTAGTCCTGAGTATTTCTTGCAGAATATCCAGTGAAAGTTACTATATTTTAAACATAAATTTTCACAAGAACAAATTGTACATTTCTTAACATTATGGGCAGACAAAAAAAGGAAGAAATATTTGGTAAAATGAAGCTCCACTGAATGAGAACATCATTAATATACAAGCAGAATGATTATTTTTAATAGAGCCATATTGTAATATAAAAAATAAAAATATTTCTAGATTATACAAACTCCACATACTAGTGAACACACTGATTTTTTGATGATTACATTATCTGTCAAATTAATTTACTTTGATACATTTTGAATAATAGGTAGGTGACTAATATAAAAATTCAGTGCTGTGTCTTTAGACATTTCAAATTTGAACAGAGGTTAAAAACATTTAGAATCCTCTCCATCCCAACAGTAACTACATCGTATGTTTGATGTGACTTTCTTTGGTATAAAACTCTTACAAGAACTTAAGATTTTACCAAAAAAAGTATAATCTTATGTTTTAATACTATTATCTTTTGAAGGAAAATGTCCTAACTCAGTGACTTAGCCATTATGAATAGAAGGGGGAAATTATGCCATGAAAGTCTTATTTGATATAAAACATTGTGCATGTGTTCATTTTTACGTCACTGAATACATATACTATTCAAGAAAAATATCCCTTACAGGGGGAAGTAGCAAAATATGCATATGATAATGGTAGCAAAGTAAGCTACATAACCAGTCTAGCTTGTCTTATTTTTAAACTGACATGTTACACACGCACATGTGCAGGCACACACACATGCATGTAGAGTTTTCTTACTTTACATCTTCATTTCCTTTGCTAAAGCTAACTATATCTCATTAGTATTGGTTAAAATATTATCATATCCCACATTTTTTAAGAAATAAAGCTGTTCCAAAAATGGGACAAACACTTTAAGTCAGTATTGCTCTTGAGAATTTTCAAGACCAATTAAAAAATTACTCAATCAGTGAATTAAATAATTCTTTGATTTTCCTCATTGCTATGTGCATCTATGAAGGTTTGTAAATGAAAACTAAAGAGCACGATAGGTCTGTTTGAAATATATCAGAAATTGTGCAGTCAGAGACATCTTGTATTAGTGAAAGAACATCTTAAACGGATAAACAAGGAAGCACGATTTTCATAAGTGTAGTTTTGAAAACTAACACATCACACTTTTAAACCTTTGATATTTGATTAAACATTATACCCCAGAAGTCCTTATTTTCAAACATGTGTTTATAAGTTTAAATGAATGTTTATTGTGCACTTGACTCATTAAAGGCAGCATGAAAGTGCTTTTAAGAACAAGGATAATTTAAAAAAAACTGTGGCATCCTAGTCCCTTAACAATCAGATGATATTGACTAGTATAATGAAAATGTAAACTAGGGTGAAAGTAGATGGCTTCATTTTTTTGAGAGGGTCCCCACTCTTCACTGGAACCTCCATATGGGAGTTGATATTTCACAGGTTCAAGAAGAAATCAACTGAATGTCTGTCACACTCCCTAATTTATTTTATTATGTTTAGTCCATTACAAACAACCAAATAAATCTATTTTTTTAAGTCCCAAGAATAGTTTTATTGAATATTCAACTGTGTAGTACAGTTTCATAATAAGACTGAAATTGTATTTATCTTCATTTCAGTATCCTTAAGACTCATCTTACTTGGAAGGATTATATTTAGGGCCCATCATGAGTCAGGACCAATGGGACAGGATTTTTCAAAAGATCAATTCACTATTCTAAGAATGTTTACCCTAAATATTAATAATAGAGCAAAATGTATTATTGTAACATGCCCAATACAAATTTCATCTTGTCTAATTTATCATATTAAGTAAAGGACCAATGTTAAGGTAATCTTGATCCAGTAGGCTCACCTTACCACTGATGAAGTTCTGTTAAAAATCAATGTCACTATCTACTAGTAGTCTCTGGTTAACTTGTCTGTTTAATTTGGTTAAACTATCCTTTTGCTAAAAGTCATCAAATTCTTGAAGTTATTGGAAATAAATGAAAAAGTTAACGTGTAAACAAGAAACCAAATATAGTAAGCCTGTTTCAGTGACAAGAAATTTTCCATTTGAATTATAAATTGTTATATGTCATCACAGTTAAAAACTAACTACATTTTAAAATAAGCTTGTGGGATATTGGAACTATTTTGATTTCACACAGAGAAAATTTACATGAACTTTTTATCTTTCTGTAAAAAATTTTTCAACATAATAATTAATCTCTATGACAATACTTTCCAAAAACATAACTAATGAAAAATTTAATGTTTTCTCTTAAAAAAATTATTTCCTGTTTCTACCTGGGCAGTTTTTCATTTTTATTTATTTATGTATTTATTTTTTGTTATCATTAATCTACAAGTACATGAAGAACATTATGTTTACTACGCTCTCCCCTACCCCAAGTCCCCACCACGAACCCCATTACAGTCACTGTTCATCAGCATAGTAAGATGTTGTAGAATTACTACTTGTCTTCTCTGTGTTGCACAGCCCTCGCATTTCCCCAACCCCCCACATTATACATGCTAATCATAATGCCCCCTTTCTACTTCCCCACCTTTATCCCTCCCTACCCTCCCATTCTCCCCAGTCTCTTTCCCTTTGGTAGCTGTTAGTCCATGCTTGGGTTCTGTGATTCTCCTGCTGTTTTGTTCCTTCAGTTTTTCTTTTGTTCTTATACTCCACAGATGAGTGAAATCATTTGGTATTTGTCTTTCTCTGCTTAGCTTATTTCACTGAGCATAATATCCTCTAGCTCCATCCATGTTGTTGCAAATGGTAGGATTTGTTTTCTTCTTATGGCTGAATAATATTTCATTGTGTATATGTACCACATCTTCTTTATCCATTCATCTACTGATGGACCCTTAGATTGCTTCCATTTCTTGGCTATTGTAAATAGTGCTGCAATAAACATAGGAGTGCATCTGTCTTTTTCAAACTGGAGTGCTGCATCCTTAGGGTAAATTCCTAGAAGTGGAATTCCTGGGTCAAATGGTATGTCTATTTTGAGCTTTTTGAGGAACCTCCATACTGCTTTCCACAATGGTTGAAGTAATTTACATTCCCACCAGCAGTGTATGAGGGTTCCCCTTTCTCCACAACCTCACCAACATTTGCTGTTGTTTGTCTTTTGGATGGTAGCCATCCTTACTGGTGTGAGGTGATATCTCATTGTGGTTTTAATTTGCATATCTCTGATAACTAGCGATGTGGAGCATCTTTTCATGTCTCTGTTGGCCATCTGAATTTCTTCTTTGGAGAATTGTCTGTTCAGCTCCTCTGCCCATTTTTTAATTGGACTATTTGCTTTCTGTTTGTTGAGGTGCATGAGCTGTTTATATATTTTGGATGTCAAGCCTTTATCGGATCTGTCATTATGAATATATTCTCCCATACTGTAGTGTACCTTTCTGTTCTATTGATGGTGTCCTTTGCTGTACAGAAGCTTTTCAGCTTGATATAGACCCACTTGTTCATTTTTGCTTTTATTTTCCTTGCCCAGGGAGATGTGTTCATGAAGAAGTCGCTCATGTTTATGTCCAAGAGATTTTTGCCTATTTTTTTTTCTAAGAGTTTTATGATTTCATGACTTACATTCAGGTCTTTGATCCATTTTGAATTTACTTTTGTATATGGGGTTAGACAGTGATCTAGTTTCATTCTCTTACATGTAGCTGTCCAGTTTTGCCAGCACCATCTGTTGAAGAGACTGTCATTTCACCATTGTATGTTCATGGCTCCTTTATGGAATATTAATTGACCATATATGTTTGGGTTAATGTGTGGAATCTCTAATCTGTTCCACTGGTCTGTGGCTCTGTTCTTGTGCCAGTACCAAATTGTCTTGATTACTATGGCTTTGTAGTAGAGCTTGAAGTTGGGGAATGAGTTCCCTCCCACTTCATTCTTCTTTCTCAGGATTGCGTTGCCTATTCGGGATCTCTGGTGTTTCCATACGAATTTTTGAACTATTTGTTCCAGTTCATTGAAGAATGTTGTTGGTAATTTGATAGGGATTGCATCAAATCTGTATATTGCTTTGGGCAGGATGGCCATTTTCACAATATTAATTCTTCCTAGCCACGAGCATGGGATGAGGTTCCATCTGTTAGTGTCCCCTTTAATTTCTCTTAAGAGTGACTTGTAGTTTTCAGAGTATAAGTCTTTCTCTTCTTTGGTTAGGTTTATTCTTAGGTATTTTATTCTTTTTGATGCAATTGTGAATGCAGTTATTATCCTAATTTCTCTATCTGTTGGCTCATTGTTAGTGTATAGGAAAGCCACAGATTTCTGTGTGTTAATTTTGTATTTTGCAACTTTGCTGTATTCTGATATCAGTTCTAGTAGTTTTGGAGTGGAGTCTTTAGGGTTTTTTATGTACAATATCATGTCATCTGCAAATAGTGACAGTTTAAATTCTACTTTAGCAATCTGGAGTCCTTGTATTTCTTTGTTTTGTCTAAATGCTGTGGCTCCAGTACTCTGTTAAATAACAGTGGGATGGTGGGCATCCCTGTCTTGTTTCCAATCTCAGAGGAAAAGCTTTCAGCTTTCTCGCTGTTCAGTATAATGTTGGCTGTGGGTTTATCATATATGGCCTTTATTATGTTGAGGTACTTGCCCTCTATTCCCATTTTGCTGAGAGTTTTTATCATGAATGGATGTTGAATTTTGTCGAATGCATTTTCAGCATCTATGGAGATTATCATGTGGTTTTTGTCTTCCTTTTTGTTTATGTGGTGGATGATATTGATGGATTTTCGAATGTTGAACCATCCTTGCATCCCTTGGGTGAATCCCACTTGGTCATGGTGTATGATCCTTTTGATATATTTTCGAATTTGGTTTGCTAATATTTTGTTAAGTATTTTTGCATCTATGTTCATCAGGGATATTGGTCTGTAGTTTCCTTTTCTGGTGGGGTCTTTGCCTGGTTTTGGTATTAGGGTGATGTTGGCTTCATAGAATGAGTTTGAGAGTATTCCCTCCTCTTCTATTTTTTGGAAAACTTTAAGGAGAATGGGTATTATATCTTCTCTGTGTGTCTAATAACATTCACAGATAAATCCATCTGGCCCAGGGTTTTTTTTCATGGGTAGTTTTTTGATTACCATTTTAATTCCTTTGCTGGTAATTGGTTTGTTTAGATTTTGTGTTTCTTCCTTGGTCAGTCTTAGAAGGTTGTATTTTTCTAGGAAGTTGTCCATTTCTCCTAGGTTTTTCAGCTTCTTATTATATAGGTTTTCATAGTAGTCTCTAATAATTCTTTGTATTTCTGTGGGGTCCGTCATGATTTTTCCTTTCTCATATCTGATTCTGTTGATGTGTGTTGACTCTCTTTTCCTCTTACTAAGTCTGGCTAGAGGCTTATCTATTTTGCTTATTTTGTCAAATAACCAGCTCTTGGTTTCATTGATTTTTGCTATTGTTTTATTCTTCTCAATTTTATTTATTTCTTCTCTTATCTTTATTATGTCCCTCCTTCTGCTGATGTTAGGCCTCATTTGTTCTTCTTTTTCCAATTTTGATAATTGTCACATTAGACTATTCATTTGGGTTTGTTCTTCCTTCTTTAAATATGCCTGGATTGCTATATACTTTCCTCTTAAGAGTGCTTTCGCTGCATCCCACAGAAGTTGGGGCTTTGTGTTGTTGTCATTTATTTCTATATATTGCTGGATCTCCATTTTAATTTGGTCATTGATCCATTGACTATTTAGAAGTGTGTTGTTAAGCCTCCATGTGTTTGTGAGCCTTTTCGCTTTCTTGATACAATTTATTTCTGGTTTTATACCTTTGTGGTCTGAAAAGTTGGTTGGTAGGATTTCAATGTTTTGAATTTACTGAGTCTCTTTTTGTGGCCTAGTATGTGGTCTATTCTGGAGAATGTTCCATGTGCACTTGAGAAGAATGTGTATCCTGTTGCTTTTGGGTGTAGAGTTCTATAGATGTCTATTAGGTCCATCTGTTCTAGTGTGTTGTTCAGTGCCTCTGTGTCCTTACTTATTTTCTGTCTGGTGGATCTGTCCTTTGGAGTGAATGTTGTGTTGAAGTCTCCTAGAATGAATGCATTGCATTCTATTTCCTCCTTTAATTCTGTTAGTATTTGTTTCACATATGCTGGTGCTCCTGTGTTGGGTGCATATATGTTTATAATGGTTATATCCTCTTGTTGGACTGAGCCCTTAATCATTATGTAATGTCCTTCTTTATCTCTTGTTACTTTCTTTGTTTTGAAGTCTATTTTTTCTGAAACTAGTATTACAACTCCTGCTTTTTTCTCCCTATTGTTTGCATGTAATATCTTTTTCCATCCCTTGACTTTTAGTCTGTGTATGTTTTTGGGTTTGAGGTGAGTCTCTTGTAAGCAGCATATACATGGGTCTTGTTTTTATATCCATTCAGTGACTCTATGTCTTTTGATTGGTGCATTCAGTCCATTTACATTTAGGGTGATTATCGATAGTTATGTACTTATTGCCATTTCAGGCTTTAGATTCGTGGTTACCAAAGGTTCCAGGTTACTTTTCTTACTATCTAAAAGTCTGACTTAACTCACTTAGTATGCTGTTAGAGACACAATCTATAGTTTCTTTTCTATTTCTCTTCCTTTTTCTTCCTCCTTCTTTCTTTTGTATATTAGGTATCAAATTCTGTACTTTTTGTCTATCCCTTGATTGACTTTGAGGATAGTTAATTTAATTTTGCATTTGCTTCATAATTAGCTGTTCTACTTTCTTTACTGCAGTTTTAATACCTCTGGTGACAGCTATTCAACCTTAGGAACAATTCCATCTATAGCAGTCCCCCCTAAGTAGACTGTAGAGATGGCTTGTGGGTGGTAAATTCTCTCAGCTTTTGCTTATCTGGAAATTGTTTAATCCCTCATTCAAATGTAAATGATAATCTTGCCGGATAAAGTAATCTTGGTTCCAGGCCCTTCTGCTTCATGGCATTGAATACATCATGTACTCCCTTCTGGCCTGTAAGGTTTCTGCTGAGAAGTCTGATGTTAGCCTGATGGGCTTTCCTTTGTATGTGATCTTATTTCTCTCTCCGGCTGCTTTTAGGGCTGCTTTTAGCAGTCTGTGCTTATCCTTGATCTTTCCCATTTTAATTACTATGTGTCTTGGTGTTGTCTTCCTTGGGTTCCTTGTGTTGGGAGATCTGTGTATCTCCATGGCCTGAGAGACTATCTCCTTCCCCAGATTGGGGAAGTTTTCAGCAACTTCCTCCTCAATGACTCTTTCTATCCCTTTCTCTCTCTCTTCTTCTTCTGGTATCCCTATAGTGCAAAGATTATTCCATTTGGATTGGTGACACATTTCTCTCAATAATCTTTCATTCTTAGAGATCCTTTTTTCTCTCTGTACCTCAGCTTCTTTGTATTCCTCTTCTCTAGTTTCTATTTCATTGTCTCCTCCACTGTATCCAACCTGCTTTTAATACCCTCCATCATGCTCTTCAAGAATTGGATCTCTGACCTGAATTCAGTCCTGAGTTCTTGAATGTCTTTCCGTACCCCCATTAGAATGCTGATGATTTTTATTTTGAACTCTCTTTCAGGAAGAGTCACGAGGTCTGCATCATTTAAATCTTTCTTGGGAGTTGTATTAATAATTTTACAATGGACAAGTTTCCTTTGGCATTTCATGTTTGTATATGGCACCCTCTAGTGTCCAGAAGCTCTATTCTGGAGCTGCTCAGCCCCTGAAGCAATGTTGGGGTCGCAGGGGAGCCGTACTGGTGTCTGCCGGGAGGAAAGAGCTGTTCCCTGCCTCCTGGCTGCGGTGCCTGTCTCCACTGCCTGAGCCAGTGAGCCGGGCACACTGGTATAAGTTTTTGTCCCAGAGCAGCCAGATATGGATCCCTTCTTTCCACAAGTGGCCAGAACCCCAGTTTCCCCAGGAACTCTGCCTGTGCAAGTCTCATGAAAGCACCATGAGGTGTAGGTTTGTGCTCCCAGAGCAGATCTCCAGAACTAGGTATTCAGCAGTCCCAGGCCTTCCACTCCCTCCCTGCTCCATTTCTCTTCCTCCCGCCAGTGAGCTGGGGTGGGAGAAGGGCTCGGGTCCCACGGAGCCACAGCTCTGGTACATTACCCCGTTCGCTGAGGTCTGCTCTTTCCTCCAGGTGTGTGCAGTCTGATGCCGTCCTCTTTCCTGTTGCTCTCTCAGGATTAGTTGCGCCAACTATATTTTCTAATTGTATCCTGCTTTAGGTGGAAGCCTCTGTCTCTCCTCTCATGCTGACATCTTTAATCCCTTTTCCTTTTTCATTTATTTTTTACAGAAATTTATTTAAGAAAATTCTTTCATTGTAAATATATATTATATATATACATACATGTGCATACAAATACATATTGAATGCATATATTTATTGTTATGCAAAAATGTTATATTCCCATCTCTTGTGAAAACATGCATATTTTTCAAAGTTTCTATAAAATGATTATTTTTGTTTCAATAATGTAAACAATAATAAATACTAAAATATTTCAAAACATCCTAAAAAGTAACATGTCTCTTGTTTTGAACATGTAGAGCTTGTCGTGTAGGACAGGACTCACAGGACTCACATTCAAGTCTTCAAGAAATGCATCTTTTCCTTTCTGCTCTGAGCCACCTGCATCTGTGCCTTACATCAACAGCCTGTTACGCCTCTTGGCTTCTATACTTACTTGACAGTCTATTCAAGCTTAGTATCCAGCATCATTCTTCAAATATTTACATCAGAATTACCCAAAACCCTAGAATTCTCTCTGCTTTTTCTGAGACTTTGATCTGTATATCATTAAAAATATTTAGTAAACCTTGACCTGGATAAAATTTGTGTTTCATGATTCTGATTTGACAACTTGATTTTATGTGTTAGAACAAACACTGTTTTTCAACTATTGCAATTTCTCAAGAATGTCAAAAACTGAAGCTTTGGGATTTATTATTCTTGAAAATTTTTATGAAAATTTTCCAGCTGATGTTGAATATAATGGAAACCGATTTAGAGGTATCATTTAGCAAATCCACTATTTATTCAGTATACAAAATAGTTTTGTAAAATAGTTCTTCAAAGGATGATATACTTCAAAGGATGATACATTTCTAAAGCTCAAATGATGACAGATAGCTTCCTTATCAAAGAGAAAGCTACATCCATTCTGAAGAACATACATATATATTCAAAATCAACTTTTTCACAAAAGTATTCAAAATATCTAATTACTCTGCATATGTGTGTGTACATATATGTGTGTGTGTGTATAACTGTTTGTAAATTATGACAATTATAGCTTTAATTTAGATTTCTGGAGTTTTGTTCCTTTTTATGTAATGATTCTAAATTTCATCTGTTCCATAGGTAGGAAGAAGACTTTTAACATGATAATCTTCTCCATCAAGATTTTTAGTCATGTTATAACAAAAAACACATATATTTATCTTCAATACTGAAATCCTTAGGAAATGTTTTACAATATTCTCATTGATGACAGATATTTCAATTATGACAGAATGAATCTCCATGTGATTTACTTTCATTCCATGAGTTATATTAAAGTGAAAGATTATTGGAACTTTCTGGTTTTCTTTTTGAACCACCTGACAACACTGCATTAAAACTGCCACCTTTTAACAATTTGATGATGAAGCCAGAATATTGATAAATTCACATCTTATGCCAAAGAGTTCATATGCAAAATAAAACTTGGTTTAAGAAATGAGCTAAGTGATTTAGAATAGTTATTTATTCTAAATGAAAAGCCATGCTTCACTCATTGGCACCTAACAGCACCTACACTACTGCACATATTAAGTAGTTAGTTAGTTTAAGGAAAGTCTTCTTTAAATAATTACAAAAATGTTTCTACAGTAATTTTTGTTTTCTGATTTCTTTTTTTCCCTGAAATTTAGTAAAATATGTCTTCTGGTTCTTATGGTAGTAATATCACTACAGTCCTTATGGTGGATGTTAAGTATCTACAGATGTGTTCAACTTACACATTGATCATCAACTGTCTTAAAAATAGAAAATCAGTAATGTTATTTTTTTTTTAGCTTGTACCTGCTGGAAAGTTTTATTGCAAAATAAAAGACATTACCTAAAAATAACATGAATAGAAAGTTAAAGGTTTATAGTATGAATCTGCAAAATCTGAAAGAACTAGTATTGACATTTCAGACAACTTTCTACATACACATTGTAGAGATGCTCAGCCTCCTCCATTCCTTGCAAATATTTCATGTATATCTAACTCCTTATGTTTCTTACTGAGTTTACCAATTAGTGGCCTTGTGGTCTTATTATAACACTGGCTGGCACCACCTAGCTAGCAGATGCATCAAATATTTCTCTTATAACCACCCAAATCTAAAAAGAATTAGTTCTTCACAATTGTTCATTCATGTCTGAACACATGTATTTTTATCAGTCAGTCTTATACATACTTCCTTGAAGGTACAAATATTACAAAAGGATTATTTTAGATTTATCCATATTTTAAATTAATACTTAGTTCACTGCATATTCAGCTTACAAACTACTAGAGGACTGAATTAGACTGAATGCTGGGACAGCAGGCATGAACAAGCAAATAAGGATAAATGGTCATGTGGGTTATATTCTCACTTTGTTATTTAATACAAAAAATATTTTTTAAGTTGATGATTTGGAAGATAAGATACTATACTTGTGGCTACATGTGCCTGAAATACCTGGAAAGCCATAATACCAGCCACCAGTATTACCCATACTTCCTTGAAGTTAGGTTGGGACCATGTCAGTATTCTGTCCAAAGAACAGTGAATATGTGTTACATCTAGCCTGAGGCATTGAAGAGAAAGTATGTCTCCTCCTTTCCTCTCTTTACCTTAAACAATCTTTTGAGGCCATGAGATTAAAAACCTGAGTTCCTAAGTCACTACATGGAAAAAGTTTACTTGCACTGTCATCCAACTGGCATAGGAATTTACTCTGAGTGAAAAACCTTTTGTTGTGTTAAATCCTGAGAGCTGTAGTTTTTACTACTACAGTCTGTTCCAGTCTGACAATACCTTCTCACAATTTCATCTCCAGATATTCCTTTCTTTTCTCTCTCACATTTTCAAGCTGTATTCAAATATTCCCTATTTAGGGAAGCCTTTCTCAACCTCTCAAATCATTTGTACTTTAGAACTGGAAGATTAATCTTTTATTAAGACTATTAATGGGGGATCTGGTGAGGTGGGGCTGGGGGTTTGGAAGATAGGAGCAGGAAAAGAGGCTTGGGGCACAGATGTTCCACAAATCTAAGTTTTCTATGCATTGTCCACCAAGAGCATCTGGACAGCTTCTGTTAGTACACAAGAGTTATATTATCCTTGCAACTAATCTCCTTCTGTTAATATTTAGATATGAATTCTACTCCTGTTTTAAGACTTCTCATTATGGTCTTCTGCTCAGAAATACTCACATAGGTGAAACATTACCAAGGATGGGATGGGAGGGCAGAAAGGAAATAAAAAGGATATATCAGTCCTAAAAAGTGTGTTTTTTTAAATACTATATTTTTAAAAGTCTATTTTTATACCAGTAGCATACTGTTTTGATTACTGTAGCTTTGTAATATATTTTGCAATCAGGAAATGTTCAGCTTTTTTCTTGATAAACATTGCTTTGGCTACCTGTGGTCTTAGGTGGTTCCGTATGAATTTTAGGATTGCTTTGTCTATTTCTGTGAAAAATGCTATTGGGATTTCTACAGACATTGCACTGAATCTGTAGATAACTTTGGAAGTGTGTACTTTTTAATGTTATTAATTATCCAAATCCATAAACATAGAATGTCTTCCCATTTCTCTGGGTCTTATTTAATGTACTTCATCAATGTTTTATAATTTTCATTATAATTTCACCTCTTTGGTTAAGTTTATTCCTAAGTATTTTACCATTTTTATTGTTATTGTAAATGGGATTGTTTTCTTCAATTCTTTTTTCAGATAATTCATTGTTAGTGTTTAGGAGTGAATATATATATGTATCAATGGAACAGAACAGAATGAGTAGAAATATACCTACACATTTGTGGTCAGCTGATCTTCAATAAGGGTGCCAAGAATAAACAGGGAAAGATAGTCTATTCCATAAATGATGTTAGAAACATAGATATCCAGATACAAAGAATAGAATTATACCCATATATTACACCATATGCAAAAACTGCCTCAAAATGGATGAAGGACTTAAATATAAGACATGAAACTACAAAACTACTAGCAACAAAAAATAGGAAAAATGCTTCTGGACATTGGCTTTGGCAATGATTATTTTGTATATGACACCAAAAGCACACAAACAAAAGCAAAAATAGACAAGTGAGAATGCCATCAAATTGAAAAACTTTTACACAACAAAGGAACTGTCGAGAAAACAAAAAGGCAATCTACTAAGTGTGAAAAAATATTTGTAAAACATATATCTAATAAGTGATTCATCACCATAATATACAAGGAACTCATAAAATTCAAAAGGAGAAAAAGAAATGGAAAAATAGGCAAAGGACCTGAACTGTCTTTTCTCAAAAGAAGACATAAATGGTCAGTAGGTATATGAAGAGGTATCACTAATCATCAGGGAAATGCCAAGCAAAACTACCATATATCATCTCCCAGTTAGAATAGCTATTATCAAAAAGACAAAACATAACCATTGTACAGTATTGGTAGGAATGTAAATTTATAAACCATTATGGAAAACAGTATAAAAGCTAAAAATAGAACTACCATATTATCCAGCAATCTTATTCATGGGCATATATCCAAAGGAATTGAAATTGCAACCTTGATCTGTACTCCCAAGTTCAACATTATTCCTAAAACCTAGATAAGAAACAACTTAAATGTTCATTGACTAAAGAACAGATGAAGACAACATGGTATATGTACCTGAACCACAGCGAGGAGTCCATGAGGATTGGAGCTTGTGTGATAAGTGGTGTTAGCCAGACTCCTTATGAACAAGTGACTTCTAACTTGGAGGTGTCTCTCATCCCCGGACTTCCCTGACAGCACCTGTAAATCTCCCAAGACCCTGCAAGAGTCTGGGAGGAGTGGTTGCAGCTGAAGTTCTCAGACCTGATTTCAGGATTCTCTCAGCTGCCCTTGATGCTCAATACATTCAAGCCTATTCTCTCCCTATTCCTCCATCAGGGTACTTAACTTTCCAAACACACACAAAGCCACATAGCACACCCTGTGGGCTCCAGCTGTGCCCTGTCTGTCTTCCTGCTAATTTCCATATTCTACCCACCGGGAGCAGACCCTAGGTCTGGCCAACAGGTGTCTCCCATAGTGTAAAAAAAAAAGGCAAATACACAAACTAACAACAATAAAAAATAAATAAAAAGAATATCATCCAGCCTTGATGGACATAAAGGATATTATGTTAAATGAAATAAGCCAGACACAGAAAGGCAAATACTGCATGATTTCATTTATAAACTGAATTTAAGAGTCAAACTCAGAATCAGAATGTAGAATGGTGATTAACAGGGGCTTGGGGGAGGGGGAACTGGGGTGATATGGATAAAAAGATACACAGTGTCAGTCATGCAAGGTGAGTAAGCTCTGAAGATATAATTAATGGATATCCTGGTGACAACAGTTAACAATATTGTATTATATACTTGAAATGTGCTCAGAGGGTAGATCTTAAGTCTTCTTACCACAAGGGAAGAAAAAGAAGAAAGTAACTATATGAGGTGACAGAGATTTTCTTTAGGTTGATTATGGTGATCCTTTCACAATGTATACATACATCAAAAAATCAAGTTATATAGGTATACACCCTAAATAAACATAATTGTTGAAATTGTACCTCTGTAAAGCTGTGAAAAGATACCATCCAGTAGGTCACTACTTACCCTTTGTTTGCTTCATATTTCTTCAGAGTATGTTACACACCCATGACTTGGGTTATTTAATTATCTGTGTATTTATTATATGAAGAGTCTGATAGAAGGTAAGTTCAGTAAGTACTTTAGATTTTCTTAACTAAATTTCCAGTGACAAGAATAGAACTATATACTTACTAGGTGTTGATACACACTAAGATATTTTTAAATGTATGGAGGTTATTAGCCTTGAAGGGTAAGTATTTGTTGTCTCAGGGAACTTCTCACCTAAAGCTATAGCTGCTGTCAAAATCAGGGAACATGTAGAAGTAAAATTTCAGTGGGCATCTGAATTCAAGGGCATTGGATAAAAGGACATATCATCTGAACAAACCATCAAAACTGAAGAGTCAAAACACAAACTTAGGGGTGCATATGTCTTTTTGAATCTGAGAAGTTGTTTTCTTTGGGTAAATTCCTAGGAGTGGAATTCCTGGGTCAAATGTTATTTCTATTTTTATTTTTTTGAGGAACCTCTATATTACTTTCCACAATGGTTGAACTAGCTTACATTGCCACCAGCAGTGTAGGAGGGTTCCCCTTTCTCCACATCCTCGCCAGTATTTGTTGTTCTTAGTCTTTTCTATGTTGGCCATACTAACTGGTGTGAGGTTATATCTCATTGTGGTGTTAATTTGCATTTCCCTGATAATTAGCTATGTGGAGCATCTTTTAATGTGCCTGTTGGCCATCTGAATTTCTTCTTTGGAGTGAAGCTAGAGGGTATTATGCTCAGTGAAATAAGTCAGGCAGAGAAAGACAAATACCAAATGATTTCCCTCATTTGTGTGTTACCAAAGGGGAAGGGTGGGTGAAGGTGGGTGGGGAGGGAGGGAGAAGGGGGTTGTGGGGTATCATGATTGGTGCACATGGTGTGTGTGAGGTCACAGGGAAGACAGTGTAGCACAGAGAAGAAAAATTGGGATTCTGTGGCATCTTACTACACTGATGGACAGTGAGTGCCATGGGGTATTGGGGGCACTCGATAATAAGTGTGAATGTAAAAACCACATTGTTTTTTTGTGAAACCTTCATAAGAGTGTTTATCGATGATACCATAATAAAAAAACAAAAAAACGAACACAACCAGGTGTAGGAAAACAGACTGGGCACCAAAGAGACAAATACGGAAATAAAAGTGAAGAATTACTGAAGAACAGCCTGGAAATTGGTTTTGGAAGAAATTCTGTATTGTAGGCTATGTGTACTTTTGTTATCGTGTTGCTCCAGCACTGCTGCATTATGGGGAAATTTGGAGGAGGATTTTTACTAGTATCTGATCAGTAGAGATGTTCAGGTATTAGCTGTGTCACAAACTAAAAATGTATACAGAAAAGCCATAATGAGATTTTAAAGCTGTATAAGTTGAACCAAGTAATATTATGTGTATTTTTTTATTTTACTAAATTTAAGATTTCCTATGAAGTAAATTTAGTACTTATTTTGAGCACCAACGACAGGTTTATTTTTTTATTAAAAGTTATTTTTTCAAATCACTAATATCAAACAATCAGGAGATAAAACACCAAAACAGGCAAGATTAAGAGAAACCTTGGCAACACCTAAGGTATTATGAATAAGACACTGGCTGGCTTTCCTTCTACAACTTGCAAAGTGGGGGTAACTTGATTAGTGATGCAGATCAGTCTTCACTTTACTGTTTTGTAAAATATTAAAACTTCGACTGCTAATTATGTTTTGTAGTTACAAATATAAATTTCTGTACTCACACAAATCTTTCACACATCGTACATCCAAATCAAATTTTAAATAGGATGCAAATTTCATGATAAATGAGTTAAATTACCGTAACTTTCAACTGCTTTACATGGTAGCAATTTGAGGGAGCAAAACATTATCTCAGTATCAAAAAGCACATGCATTTTACCATTTGGATTAACTGTTAGTAATTATATAATTGGTTAAATTGATCATTCTGATATTAATTCTGCCAAGGTATCCTGAAGAGTGCTTTGACAATTTGCATTCATGAAATTTTACAATGTCCTGATGTAATGATAAATATTTTTTCTTAATTGCATTTTACTGCTGAAGGACACTTGTGCACTTGGTGAGCTTTTAAAAAGCAGTATCCTGCCTCTTTATTGATACTGTGAATTGACATATTAATTGTTCTCACATTACAAGTACTTCTGAAAAATAAGTAGATGATATACGAATTATGGTCTAGCATGCTGAGATATGTGTGTATGATTATACAACAACCACAGACCTTTTCAGTGACAATGAACTAAATAAAAATGCCAAATTACCAAATATCTATTCTTTTATTTGCAGTAAATCGATTAATTTGGTTTATAGGTTTGACAAGTTACCTCAATTTATATGCAGATTACATGTGTTGAAGTAATAAACAAATTTTGTATGTTTGGCAGAGAATAGTTATATTACAACTTTTTTTACACAGACTGAAATATTAGTAATGTCTTAAATATTTTTATTTGGAAAACAGGAACAGTTAATTCTAATTATATTTAAAGTTTCCCCATCTTCATAATAAATTCTATACCTTTTCTCAAAATATTTTTAAAGTCAGAAGTATCACAGCTTCTTCAGAAACACAATTCCTTAGCCAAGGACAATTTTCACATACATTCTCTGAATTGCTTACTTTGATCTTTTTAAGATGTTTGTAGTCTATACACTTGTTTTTAAACACACTTATAAATTATTTCATCACTATAAATTTTAAAATATCCTTGGATTTTTATTACAATAATGATAAAATGCCTACCTAAATATTTCTAGGTAGAAAACACACAAAAACATTGATTTCTTACAGCAATATTTATTCCTCACATATTTCATAAAGCAATTTGAAACTAGAAAATAGAACAATGAATTTGTCAGCTCAGGATTAATTTGTGCCTCATTCAAGATAGAGAAAAACTTTTTTGGCCAAAGGAAACCTATGAATCTCTTACATATAACTAGGAAAACATAAACAATAAAATGTACCTCTTTTTACCTCGGTCCCAATCTCACTGCAAAATTCCAAGGTAGTCTTTATTTTAGTTCTACTTTCATATCACTCATGACAACTCTGATAAGGAAAAGGTGCACACAGCCACATAAGGTGGAAGCGTCTGATGAAACAGAAGCATTTATAGATGCTTAGGTAGTATTTCCCAAGCTTCTTTTTTCTGGGCTTACTAAAGTTTATGTTGCCTAATGAAGACTTGTCCAAAAGTGGCCTCGATTGTGCAGCCTATATTTCCTGGACAATATGTTAGGTGGGAACTTTCTCTGTCTCCTAACAGGAGGGTTGAACTAAGCTTCCCACGCATCAGGGGAGCTTCCTCACCTGGTAAGAGCCTGCTGCAATTTAACCAAAGATCCCAATTTCTTTCAGGTACTATAAACACTGTCATTCAAATAGCACACATCTAAACTACATTGCATGACTCTGAAATAGTTCTCCAAGTACGTTTCACTTCAATACAAAATGGAAGAAACAGCAGGGCAATCTCTCCTGTAAAGCATGAGGCCACTAAATGTTGGTCATAGCATGCACGGTGCAGGCGGATGGAAGGATTGCGGGACCTGTGCTCTCACTTGCTTACTTGTGGCTTGTAAAGTCTCTCAAAGACTATTCCTAAAACATATCATTAACATTGTGGATTTTCAGTAAGTTCTCTTACATGCCATTTTGTTGAAAGCATGATTGTTCTTAAAACAATACAAAAAAAAGCGTTACTTTCAAAAGCTTATATATTTTTACACAGATCAATAACTCACTATTTAAAAACAAAGATTTTTAACAGTCTAATATACTCCTAGAGTAGATTAGAATAATTCATAAAAATGAAAATACTTTATTTCTGAAATGCTTGACTTTTAAAATCTTTGAATAGGAGATAAAACATCTATCAAATTTTATTTGATATAAAATTAAATAATCTTCAGAATTATGCCATCTATACACCAATTTATTTATATTTAGAGATTTTAAAATATTTTTTGTTTTTTTCTTTTATGACATTTAATTTATATTTCATAGGCCTCTTCTGTTTTGTACATGGATTTTTAAATAGTATACTAGTAGTTTCAACTTCCCTTTTAGTAGCAAAACTTCACTTTAAATAAAATCTTATACACAATCACAACAGATGGAGCATTAACAGTTTGAAATTTATTTTATAGACATTATTACCAATTTATGACCATATATTTATTTTTAATTCAAATTTCTAACTGCACTTTCTGTAGTATCTTTTGGAGATAAATTATAAATCTTTCCTAGTTATATTGAATCTTATTTATTCATTCTAACAGCAAACATTTAAAGACTTCTCTCTTGTCAATACTGGGGGCATTAAGACGGAGCCAGTATAAAAGGGAGTCAGCTCTAAAACCACACGTCATCCCACCTGTATGCTCGCCCACTGCACGAGCACAAGAAATTTAGCTTCTCCTAGCATTTTTTAAATCTATAATTAATAATAATAATAATAAGATAGTTTTTGAAAGATTGTAATTTTTATAGAATGGCAATATTACCCAGATTGAAAATAAACCACAGATATTTTTGAGATGTGTTAACTTTTTTTCTGATTCACATTAGCACCAAAATATTCCCACCAAAAAAACGTCTTTTTGGGCAAACGGAGCAGTATATTGTGAATCTGAGTAAGAGTGTAAGCCGGGAGCTGTACCACCTGAATTTAGGTAACAGTGGAAATACTTATTTACTCTAAGTAAATCTATATAACTATATAAATTCTAGGCAAGATAAATAAGCCATCTGTGGATCAGTATCCTTCCCTATAGAATGGAAATACGAAGAGTACTCACCTCAGACAGCTGTTGAGAGTCTTAAGAGAGTTCTACTTATGTGACCACTCAGAAGCATGCTTGGTTTAGTAAGTATGCTCTAAGGATAGCTATTATCAGGGCAAGTATATAATTGATTATCCAAATCATGACTCTTTTGAGATGAAAAGGTGCTCCATTACCAAATACTTCTGAACATAAACCAAGACAACTCCCCAAACTGGAAAATATGATCAACTTAGCTAAGACTCTTGCTGATTATATTTAAAATATCTGATAAAAAAGAA
The DNA here is from genome assembly GCF_040802235.1 of Manis javanica. Classification (NCBI taxonomy): domain Eukaryota; kingdom Metazoa; phylum Chordata; class Mammalia; order Pholidota; family Manidae; genus Manis; species Manis javanica. Next base: position 37,232,501 of record NC_133167.1, read on the forward strand.
ATAGAACAATCAATTATCGTTATTAAGAAACAATGGTCAGAGATGTAGGGATTTGTGATGAATTCTGATGAAATTATAATTAGAGAAATGTTAAAATTAACAAGTAAAGTAATTGAAAATGAAGGTCTGACAGAGTTGGACAAATAACAATGGAGAATAGAAAATGTACAAAGAAACTTATACACAAGGATGGATGCTTTAAGAAAATAGAGGCTTTGTCAAACTTGATAAAGCCCTCAAATATTTTTTACAGGAATGTTGTGTTTTATAATCATACTGTGAAAGCAAAATGAGATGAAATGAGTGCCATGTTTTGTTATCATAAACTACTCTAAAAATTTGCCAAGTATTATTTGGTCTGGTAACTAGCATACAGTGGCAATTACAAACTACATTTCATTAAATGAAAAATAGAATAAACATTTTCATTCAATTATTATTTTCAAGCTAAATTTCCACTATATTTTTAACATTAAGTATGGAATATTGTTTTTAATTTTAAGTAGACTTATTTTAATTTTCCATTTTCCAGTGGCATACATCTTTGACTAAAGGACCTTCTTCTTCCTGAATAAGATCACTGTGAAGATTAAATAAAATAAGGCATAAGCAGCACTTAGCAGAGTGCTTGGTGTACACAATAAAATTTAAATTTTATTATTTATACTTGTTTCCTTGCTAGACACAGAGATTAGAAAAATGAAATACAGGTGCTGCCCTCTGAGTGTTTATTCTATATTTGGAGATTTGTATATTTCAGCTGCATATTCAAAACAATCTAATAAATACAATGATAGAGATCAGCCAAAAATTCTGGCTAGGGTGTGGAGGCAGACAATTTACAGAATTATTTAAAACATTTTAACTCATCAGCATGTGATTATCAAAGAACTGGAGAGAACTAAGGAACTCAGCACAAAATACCCCTGAGCAAACCTCTGCCCTGAGACTGGACCGAACTCCAGCTCGGCTTCTAGCAACCCAAGGCAGTCTCCCAGAATGACCCCAGTCCCCCTTCAAATGCCAGTAGGAGAATCTTCTGTCTGCTCCAGCTGGAACCTGATGATAAGCAGACAGGATCCTGAACCCCTTCTTAACAGCACTTACTTTACAAATCTTATAATTGTAACTCCTTTCTCTGCCCTTACAGAAGTAAATCTACCACCAAAAACTGTTTCTCCAAGGACTTGAGAGCTCCCTCTTTGAAATGTGACCGACCATTCAGGGAGATGTCTCCCAATCCGTCCAGCCCCTAGAGGATAAGGGCCTAAACTGATGGGCACCTTGCTCTAACTTAATCACTGCCTCCTGTCATAAAGGCAGGAGAAGTTTGCTTCTTCAGGGAAGTGCCATGAATAAACCTCGCTGCGCTAGTCACATGGCCGAGCCCCTCGCACTCCTCCATGCCTTTCTATTAGAGGCCCCAGTCGTCAAAAAGTCTTTAGCCTTTTGTTTCAGCAAAACTAATTTCTGTTCATGCTGGACCCTCTTCCCTATTGTAATAGTTATTGAATAAATCATATCCTCTATGTTTTAACTAGCGCCCAGTTTAGTTTATCTTTTACACAAGAATACCAAAGAATATTTAAGAAAACTTCAGGTATACCCTTCTTTGAGTGGCTTTAAGGAAACTTCCCTTCTGCTTATTTTCTTTACGGCAACAGAACAAAAATACCTTGCGTGTCTAATTAGATCACGTGAGCTTTTGTGTTTAAGTGATGGAATGATTTTGCTCACCACTGTGTCATTAAGGGAAAAAAAGAACATTGATTATCTAGTTCATATATATTTTTTTTAATTAAAAAAACATTGTACGCAAGGTAGGAGAAACTGTATTTTCATGTCACTCCAAACCTGATCTTTCTTTACAAAGGAGCCAGTCAGAGCAGAATCAGAGGCAGCTAGGCAGCAGGAACGTGTAAGGCTCTGAAACACGTGCAGGTCCTGGGCCTTTTTGCCCTTGAATCTAGTCGTTGTCCTGCCTGCTCTGCTCTGCTCTGTATTTCAAGGGAGCTGGTCCCTGGCTCAGATACTGTCTGGTTATTTTGAATTAGGGCATTTGAGCAAGAATAGAGAGGGTTTCTCTCCCTGCTGCTCTCTGCCTCAGGCAGGTCTCCGGGGGGTCTGGCCACGAAGGAGTGTCGCACAGCTCCCTCACCCCCAGGGGACCTGGTCTCTGGTCTCCAGGAGCGCTGTCTCCCACTTTGTTCAAAACTCGAGGGTAGTAGCGGCTTCCTGCTTTTGCTACTGCGAGTGTGGTCTCAGCTCTTCCATGACCAATTCCCTGCATTACATTTTCTCTTTTTTGAAAATGAAAAGCTGTGTCTGTTTTTCTGGCTAAACCCTGGTAGATACAAACCCCCCTGGAGGAAAAAATGCAGTTAATGATGTGCACAAGCAGTAGGAGATAGTCAGAAGTGCTTTAAACTGAAACAAGTCAATTCTTGTTTAAAAATAGTGAATTGTGCCTTACAGTTTCCCTACAATTACATGATAAATCTCCATTTACATGCCATTTTAATGAAATGAATATGGTTAATTTTAGAAGAGAAAAATATAAAGTTAATCCATGTTCCTCAGATCACAGTTCAGTTTATCATCAATACATGTTATCTAAAATAGAAATGCTAATAAAAACCATGACAATATACAGTTATTAGATCCCCATCTGGGAGTTTCAGAAGTTCAAAAACAGCAATTACAGTAACAACAATAAAGCTGTACACAGCCCAAACTGTCATTCCCCTACCTAATCAGTTTTTAATTCAGCTTCTAATTCAAGCTAATTATTTTCAATTTTCCCCTCAGTACAAACACATTTATACAACCATTATTCATTCATAAATATGTATTGTCACCCAGAGCAATGGAGAAGACCTACTTATCATTAAAAAAACTATATTAATTTGTACCTTATAAATTACCAAAGGTAAAATCTACTGCCTTATAATTATTTTCTTTACTTATATTATCTAACAATTAGCCAGATTTACATAATGATTTCTAAAAAATAACAAAACAAAAAAAATTCTACGTCTTTTCTTTCTAAAACATCAATACCTATAATATACAGATTTCTTAACATATACCTTGTGAAACACCTCAGAAAACAGAATCAGTGAAATACTTGATAAAATTACAGATTCCTGGTCCTAATCTAATATTAATAGAACAGAGCCCTTCAAAGTAAGCCTCAGAAATATGTGCATTTAACGAGTTCCTCCAGACATTCACACATACATTTAAAGTTTGGGAACCACAAATATAGAGGAATGAAATAATTTATCCAGTCCAAGTTATAGCTAATTTCACAAAAGGCCAAAAATGTTTGGAAAATTACAATATGCATATATCAGTGCAGAAATTTGATTTAACAATAGTGGAAGTGAAGGATTTGCAGATGTGACAAATGCTTTGTAATGAAATGCAAAAGCTCTTTGATGTGCCTACCTGCCTATAATATCAGGTCAGAAATGTAAAAGTTGGAAATTAAACTGCAAATGCAGGACTCAAGACTGACACAGAAACTTCTGTCCTCAGAAGGAAGCACACTATATGAATGTACATTTAATAGGCTAAAATGGGCAATAATCACAGACAAGATTCTTATGTAAGTGATCCCATTAGCCAAGGCAGTTGGAACACTCAGTGCTGTTTTATTTAGAGCTACAGAAGGACTACACAAAACAAGTTTCAACAGAAATAGCTTCTGCTTTGTCTGCTTTCAGTTTTAGACTATTCATGACAATTGACCTTCCAACTAGTGTTGAAAGTTTTACTTTACTTTGATCATTTGGCCATGGACCCATCTTAAGGGATCAGTATGAGGCAGAGCAAACCTATTACATAGAATATATTAGGTGCACCATAGTTTGCAACTCAACTTGAGGTTTAAACCTATTTGCTGATGGTTTTAATAATGAAGATGTATACTTCACAGCCCTCTTTGGCATATTTCGTCTTTGCCTGCCATGCCCACTGATAGAGTACCTCCTTTTGAATAAGCCCACCTGCCATCTCTGAGAGACCTAGGTGTCATCTTACCTAGGCTACAAGCATTCTGCAGAAGACACATCAGCAAGCCACAAGCCCACCTGTCTTCTGACTGATCCCTCCCCCAAAAAGCTCACTGAAAAACCTGGCCATAAAAGCCTCTAGGCCTGTTAGGAGACCCCTTTCTCCTTTGTTCTACTCGCCAGAACAGAGAGGTCCCTTTCAGGTTTAGCAATAAACCTGCTTGGACTGTGGAGTTTGCATCCTTTCTTCCCTTTCACCCACCCTTCTAGTGACAAACTGAACTCCAGGAGCATGGATCTAATAACAGTTCCTGAAATGACTACTGCTATTTCAAATTTCCACTCATCTCCACAGTCACTTTTTTAATGGAAAATTTTGTCCCCTCTACTTGGATTCCTTATGAATGCTACCTCCTGTCTAATGGCTTTTCTGACACAGACTACAAGCAACTTTATTGCATTTTATCATGTTCCTTGGAATACTCAATGTATCTTTTTCAAAAAGGATATTTTAAGCATCATTTAGCACACAATTATCACCATGTTTTATTTACTCTGTACATACTGAAGTATAAGTCCTTTTATTTTCCTTTCTGTTACATGGTACTTACAAAATAAAGCATGGTAAAGAATTCCCACTTGATAATGTCACCCAAAGTAATGCTTCATAAAACACAAAGATATCCTATAAGCTATAACAATTAGTTTGGCTTAGCATTTAAAACAATGAAAAATAGGATACACCCATTTGGTGAAATGAAGAAGGACTTCATAGAATTTGCATATCATAAATCTCATTATCTTTTCAAGATTTCCTGATAAAAGTGGAATGAAAATAGTGCTTTAATTTATGTGAATGGGATGCATTTGTGAAATATGACAGAGGTTAACACCTGTATATTAGTTTAGAGAAATGATATATTACATATCTAAGCTAAGTTGATTTAAAATCATATAGATAATAAAGCTAATTTTATGATGAAAGCATAGCAAAAAGCATAATTCTTTTGACTTTTTGAAAGAGAAACATAAAAGTTATGTATCACTATTTAAAAATGTATAGAAATAGTAATCAGATTGAATTGAGTTGGCCAATGAGGTGACCATTATTTTCTGTACACCTAAAGAATGATTCTAAAGCAACAAGTACGTGAAACCAGATAGAGAGTTTTAGCAAACAATGGTCCATGAGACTCTGTAGCCTATTAATTTTATTTAGAAGTTTCTATCTACTTCCAGGCATTAAATGGACTATGTAATTCATTTCCTTCTTAGTGCCCTCAGGCACTATTTAGGTGGTGATACTGAATGCAGCACTTTTTAAGAACAAGAATATACCATTAAGCATAATATGCAAATTTGTAATAAAATGGGTTGGACAGAATGTTGGATATTTTATAATATACATATCATATCTTATATGTAATATTAAGTTTAGGATACTTTACAAGATATTTACTTATGGACCATATATATACATATGTGTGTGTGTGTGTGTGTGTGTATGTACACATACACATACCATTCATTTTAGGAAATATTTTAAATAAGAATGGACAAAATGGTTATGATCCCTGACTTCTCAAAACATATATACCATATATCACTGCACTGGTTTTAACTGTACCCGTCACATTTTCCCTTATAATAGATACTTTTAGTTTGTAAGGACAGGACATTCTTAGAGAGTAATGATTTTTCACCCCATTTATACTGATTTCTAAGTGCCTAATGTCATTCAGAAATAGCGAGCTCAACTAAAGAATGTCAAAATATGTTGGGATCATATGGACAGTTCTGTCCAAGTGGTACTTTAAATCCGTTATTTTTTCCTTTCTCTTGTAGAAAATCTGTCAAATATATATTCTATAAGAAATCACGAAACTTAAAGTATATTAAAAACTATCAAATTCAAGCTTTATCAATGTGACTTTTAATACTTAACCTGTCCAGGAAATGTGAAGTAAAGCAATTTTAGATAGTTAGGTATTTTATAGTACTATAAACTCTTCTGAAAGTCAAGCACCTTTAATTTTAGCTAATTCAAATAATTTTATTGAAAAGAAAATTAAAAACTATCTTACAAAGGAAAAGGATCTCCAAATTCTTATATACATCTAGTTAAACTATCTATTTTAGTTTTTACATGTTACCATACACAGAGATGGAAAATTTTATTTTGTCACATTTCCTTAATATGTGGAGCTTTTTCAGTAGATTCATGGACACTGAGAAATGACTGGTGGTTACAATGGGGGATAGGTAGGGTGGGGGAGGGGAAAAGGCACAAAATATCAATCATAATGTAAGTTGATCACAGGGATGGAAGTACAGCATGGAGAATATAGTTCAATTGTTCTGTAATACCTTTCTGGGTTGACAGCAACTGCACTAGTTGGGGTGAGGATTTAATAATGTATAACTGTTGAACAACTGTGTTGTATACTTGAAACCAACATAATATTGTATATCTATACTTCAATAAAAATATGATGAGCTTTTTAAAAGCTTAACAAGTATCATAAGTATTTCTGCATTCTACAGTGTCTAAACTATTTTAACTACTGAATAAAGAATCAGTGGATGTTTTGTTTTATATTTCATTCATGGAGGATCCCAATAGATACTTGGGCAAAGGATACTATCAGATAATGTACAGAAAGAAAAACATAATTTTTCCTGGTTTATTTAATGGGTTGTACTTGACAGGTCATAAACAGGAGATGATTTTAATTTATATTCATAATTTGGTCCTTCCTTTTTTTTTCCTATCTTCCTACTATGAACATAATTAGACATTTGGAACAGAACCCATAAAGTTTTCAAACACTTTCAAATATGAAACAGTCTCATTTTAATCCCTAAACTGAATATGAAGACTCAAAGTAAAACACTAATCTGTAGTCCATTTCAATGATCTCAACCACCACCATCATCAGTTTAACTCTGGAAAGTTCTAAAGACCAGCATTGGTGTACTGGGTTGAGGTCTGTTCTTTCATTGCTGTTGCTCCACCCCCTCCCTACTCACTGTGGGTTTCCTAATTGCAGAAGTGGAATTAAGACAAAGGGCCTCATCCCTTTATGTCTATATCCTTCTAGCAAAGTGCAGAATGTGAACAGAAGAGATACTGTTATAATGGCTCACTGGTTTTCTTATCAATTGTGATTTGAGAGGGCTAAATATTGACATGCAAGTGGACAGAAAACTTAGTTAGATATTGAGATTGAATGTCCCAGAAAATACAGGGAAATATATCAAACTTGGTAGATTGGCGGTAATGCCGGAACTGGGGGAAGAGGTTTATGTCTGCTTGATATTGTTTGTAAATAAGGTCAAGATGAGTCACTCCAGTGGCCAAGTTATTAATGGTGTCTTTGATTTATATGGCCTTACATTCTGACTCCCTTTATCAAGCATCCTCAAAATCCAGTCTTAACTAAAAGATGCATTTTTATAGCCACCACAACAAATCCAAATCCACTTAGAAGAGACAAAGAATATTTCTTCACTGTAACAGAGTTTCAGTATGTACCATTGCCAATGATTCTAGCTGCTATGACCTAGCAAACCTCAGATGCTTAACAGAATAAAAATAGGTGTAGAAACACAGAATAACACAATAGGAAAAAGAAAAAAGCTAATTCTTATATGTGTGATGGTTCAATGGGTTTGTGATTCAGGGTACCCAGTTTCTCCCATTTTTCAGCTCTGTAACATGAGAAATCCTTGGAATTTTCTGCTTCTAAGTCCTAGCAAAAGTAAGTGGAAAAGGTAAATCATCTTTACAACAATGGCTTTAAAGAGGTACATGTTATTTCGCCTCCTTTTCATTAGTAGTAGTTACTTAGTGACTCCTAAACCCTAAAGTTCTAGAAAATGTATTTCTTAGATGAGCATGTGCTTTGCTACCCAGAAACAAATCTATATTTAGGAAGAGAAACATGCCTACTTTACACTGTTAGTGCTCTTATAGTTACAGTCCCTAATAACATGAGCTTAGTGTAGCATGAAAACATACAAGTAAAAATTTAGTTATAAAGAAAAAGCAAACTCAAATGTATTTGAAGTCATCAGTATATCACACAAAAAACTTATGAGAAATTAATGGCTCTACAAAGAATTTGAATAATATATTAAATATAAATATATGTAAACATGTTTAACAAACTTTCTTGTCCGATGTTCATGAAATATTAATTTTAATATATTTCTAAAAGCAAAAACTTCAGGTTATTCTGATAGATAACATTCTTAAAGAAATTAAGATGGAATAATATCTAACATTTATAACATTATTTTATGTGCTTTATGTGCTTCATATACAATATACTACAAAAATCTTTAAACAAATATATAAGATTCTGGTAATTTATCCATCTCACCACAATGAAAATAAACCCGAACTGGATAAGTTTCCTTTAAGGGATAAAGTCAGATTTGAACACAACTTGTTTGATATCATTACCTTCACTTTACCCACAATGCTAAATTCCACTTTGGAATTTAAACAAATGATATTTTGAGCAGATCAACTATTTTAGATAGTGGTATGTTAATATTGCATACATATTTTGTCCTTTTCAACCCAAATTATATAATAAATGCCTAAGAGCAAAGTAAGATAATACACAGCATGGTGAAATCCTGACAAGGAAGAGTTCTTTTCAAACTACTAATAATTAAATCAAGATACAAAGAGGAGTCTGGTATCTTCAGGCTGGCTCCCTAGGATATTTTGTTCACATCACACACATTAGGCCCAAGCTGAGGTTTTTAAGAGAGATGCTCAGTTACCTCATTCACATGAAGGAGCCATTTATGTCATGAAATTATCCATATTACACTTAGACATCTACATAATTTGTATGACATTTTTCAGGGAGCCCGTCACCATAAACCACAGATTCCAACTTTTTTTTTTTAACCATAAGTAATCCTATCTGCTATTAGCAGTCTACAGATCAGCATTTTTTTTCTAGATTTTTTCCTATCAGATGATCTGCTACCAGTGTCTATAAAAAGAGAGGACTGGGTCACCAGAATTTTTATTTTTTCCCCAGGAGCACCACTCCCAATTCCCAGATAAAAGGAGTGAGTGAAAACTGCAGTTTTAACCGTTTATGTCCCACAAATTACACTGTTTATGCAATGCAGTTATATTTATGAATACACAGCATCTAATAAATGTGTGTTGATTTATCATTACATTTAAAAAAATGGAGATGGCATTTTTATGACTCTAAAATCATTCTATCATTTTCCTAATATGGAAACTCACAGTTAAAAATTGTTACATTAAGCATGTTTTTATATATTAGCAAAATTATTCTCACTTATATATCATAATTCAGTTTCTTTTGTACAACTGCAGTTGAAGAATTCAATATAGTCAGTAGGTGAATTTTTAAAAAATCCCTGGAGCATAATAAAAAATACAGAGCATATGACTTCTTCAACAGAGAACACTTAGTAAGTACTGGTATTTAGTATGTAGTAGCTCTTAAAATCTAATTTTTTGTATAGACTTCTATGATTAAGGGGACAATCATTTGCAACATTCAATTTAATTTTTGCAATATTCTAAGTTGTTTTTGTTCCTTAGAGGTAGCAATCCAAATTATCTTTGCTACACAAGGCACCAAAATTATTGTAAATGTAGTACAGTATGCCTAATATTTTAAGGCATGTATTATATTAAGATTATTGTTGTCACTTCAGATGAATTTTTCTTATTACTCTTTAATGTTTGCTTGATGCATTTTTTAATATTTTTCCATTTATGAAAAACTGACAGTGGCAAACCTCAATGATACTTTTTCCAAATCACTTCTATTTATTTTGTGTGTATATTCTGAAGAGTGTATCATTTTTCTGTAGATTGCAATCTTCTCTACTCTTTTCAGTGTCTATCCATGGAACACAAATAAATAACTCATAATAATCTCTTGATATTGTGTTCTCATGGCAACAATTAAAGGCTCAAGTCATTCCCTAATGATTTCTTACATTTACAATACCTCTGCAAAGTGCTCAAAGGATCTAAGGGTAAAGGGTCAAAAATAGCAAGTAACTATTTTACTTCCTTGCATATGAAGTAGAAAAAAAAAAGAGACTGGTTAAAAATCAAAAGCACATTTTTGACCCCACAGTTACTCTTTTATTGTTGTTGGGTTAGGGAACAATATACCATTAAATTTTGAATATTAAACTTTCATTTCACCCTTACAATGGAAGACATTACTTGAATTAAGTTGTTTTTGAAGATGTGCAAATTTTCCCAGACATTTAGTCTTTTGTTAACCCTAATTGATAAGATCTATTATTTTATATCACCTTGTTAAATTCAACTACATTTTTCTAAAAATAATTTGGGCATAATATTTAAAAATTCTAACTAAAATTCAAAGTCTTATAGTTTACAATGTCTTTGAATAAATAGTATACTTTTCCTTTGAACATATAAAGGGATGCATAAGATGACTCCAAGTGAATACCCTTATGAAAGGGAAGTCATGTGCTGGTTTCTGTACACTGGACAGTATTATTAACTAGGACTGCTCTAGGATTTATAGACATCAAACTGAAGGACTTCATGGTCTTGAGCTGTTCTTTCACTCATATAAAAGATGTATGTATTTATACACAAACATACATATATATAAAAACATACATGTATACACACATACATATACATAAACAAATATACACACACATATTTTAGTCAATAATTTAATTGACTTGTAACAAGAAAAAATCTTCACTCCAATTTTTCCCCTATACAACTCTCATTTTGCTGGGAGGATGATTCCCTCCGAAATGTAAATTCTGCTCTCCTATCCCAATCCATTTCAGTTTCAAAATCCACTGATGTATCAAGTGAGCCTAACTGAATCTAAGTCCCATAGGACCAATAGGTTGGCTTGGCCCTGTGTTGTGTGATCTGTCAGAAAGGTAGAGTCTATCTAATTCCAGAGACCTACTGTTTCCTGGCATTATTACCCACCTCTCTACTGAGGATATAAATAGCAATTTCCAGACCCCTGTGCCCTGTGGTGCTGCCATATGTTGTTACACCAGAGAATGCCAAAACACCTACAGCCTAGCTATTGTTTATCAACACCCAACTGGCAGAGATGAGATCAAACCAGCAGTTACTGTGCAATGACACAACAGATTTTCAGGACACTCCATTGGTCTATGCAGCTTTTTGCTATAGATGCTATTTATTATTGTAAACGAGTTTCAGGGTTTGGGTAGTATACAGCACTATCACTTGCCTAATATTTAACACTGACCTTCTCCTCTTCTTTGTAATTAAACCACAGACTTCTCACAGTCACCAGCTTTGAGCTACTCTATTTCCAGCACAGAGGTAAAAGTCAATCCTTGATCTCATTCCCCTTGCCAGTGATTGCCTTAGCAATTAGAAAGTGACACAATTCCAATCAATTAGATGGAGGAGGACACCTGTTGTGTGGTTCTGGAAAAGGTTTTCAGACACATAAAAAAGAGATACACATGGGAAGGAAGATACAGTCTACTTGCCTTCAATGACTGCTGTGGTGCCAGCAAATGATGCCTGAAGCTGCAGGAATTTTAGCCCTATAGGAAGGGGTGACCTGAGGTCAAAGCTAGCAATGGCAGGACAGAAAGATCCTGCATCTATGAAAAAAAGAGCTTAGCTACTAAATAATCACCATCAAATAATGCCTTGATACTTCTTCCTATGGAAGATAATAATACATTTTCCTTAAGTAATAAAAGAGGTGGTAGGGAAGTTTCTGTTGTATTTGTTGGGTTTTGTTTTGTTTCTTCCACTCTCTTTCTTGCCTATTGCCTCATTGGGAGCTGAAACAACTGACCTTGCTACACAGATGACCTGGACTATGAAAGCCTTCCTTCATGGAGGTTATAAGGTAATACAAATTCTTAAATATTTGAGACTCTTTCTGTAGCGTCTAATACATTGACTATGGCAGCTTTCAGCCTTGTTACATATGCTGAATCTCCCAAGTAGGGTGGAAAGAAACATTAAAACCAGGTCTGAAAATGCTTCAGGAGGCTGCTTTTTCAATAAAATAATTAAGAGACTTAATTTCTTTACCCTTCTTGCACAAGTAGAAATCTGACAAGATATCAGAAACATGGCTCCTTACATATCCACGTATACCTTATCACTCCAGGAAGAGTGGAATCTGTGCTGTCATTGATTGTTGATCTTTCTTGGATCCTTAATGCAATGGACAATACATTTTATCTGGAGGCCTCAAATTGAGTGAAGGCCAAAGCTCACTTTAAATTGTCATTGTAAATGAATATTACTGAATGGATATAGAATCCCTTCTCATAATTCTCATCATTCACCTCCTTTCCACCAGAAAAGAAACCACTATGTATGTTTCTCTATTTGCTCATTTACTTATTGTGGCAGAAATGTCTTAAATGTCTTTGTATAAAATGTCTTTTTGGGTGTGTTGGGTTAGAGCATGAAGGGGTGTAAGCTTTAGGATTTTTTTACATCTTCCTTTGAAATTTATTTGTTTTATTTATAAATTGGTTATTTTAATTTCTATCTGAAGACTCTTCAAATCAAGAGTCTTCAGATCTTCCTTCAAATCAAGATAGTTTCCTTTTGATTTCTATTGTTATTCAACATTTTAAAATTACCACCTGTGTTCTATCATCTGTCCATTTCTTATCATATATAGATGGGATCTCCTAGATATGTTCTTCACTTATACAACTTTAACTTCCAGTGCTTTATTTGAGCACTAGGAAAATATGTTCTACTTTTGTTTTTCAGTTTTCTGTACCAATCAGTCTACTATTTACTGCTTCAATCAAGGACTTGCATTTACCAATCAAGTTTTCCATTTACATGTAATTACTCTTTATCTTAAATTGATTTTTCTTCATAACTGCTTTCTCTATTTTTATGGATGCAGCATCTTCTTATATCTTTTAGGGAATATAAAATAGACATTTTCTATAATTGCCTTCTGTTCCCTTACATATGTCTATTTGAGACAGAAAGTGGGTGAGAGAGAGCAAGAGAGAGATTGATTTTCTAAAATTTAAATGTTTACCTAGGATCTATCTTTCATATCTTTATAGATCTTGTGCTTTTTTGCTGTTTGCTCATTCAGAAAGTAGTTCAAATTCCTATTGGAAAAAGCTAAAATGTGCTGGGTTTTACTTATTAGTTTATTCAACATATACTAATGCAATACTTTGTGTGCCTAGGACTCGTCAAGACTCAACATAGCAAAATAACTGGTAATAATTTTATCTCTTTAGAGATAAAATCCAATAGAACTTTCTGCAGTGATAGAAATAGTTCATCTAATGTTCATCTAATATGGTACCCACTAGCCACATTTGGACTTTGAAGGAGGAGAGTCTTAAATTTCTATTTAATGTGGTTAATGTGACCAAGTGATTATAAAGATAATTTAATTCAAATTTAAATTTAAATAGCCATAGTAGTGAGTATCTATGTATAGAACCATTCAGGTATAGAGGATAAGACATAGATAACAAATAAAAGGATAAAGGCACTTTTCAGGTAAGGAGTTCTGGAAGAAAAACAAAACACAAAATATACTAACTAGGATAACATTATTATAATTTGTGACACCTATATAACCATAGAGTATTTTTATCCTAAAATTGTTGGTTGTATCATTTTGATTGCTTCTTCATATGTTAACTGTTTTGTAATATATTCTATTGAGAGAAGATAAAAACTTCCTTTTCTAGCTTTATTTATTTATTTATTTTTAGATTAAGGGAAGTTTAGGAAAAATAATAGCATCATGCTTTGTTTTTGGCAATGATACATTCTTCACTTATTATTCCAGTTTTTACTCAGAATGCATTTCTTTTGGCATAGCCCACAAATCTGCTTTTGAAGAGGCTGGGTCAGTGGGCTAGGAATTCACCACCCACCTTACCCTTGCCACTTTTCCCCTCCCATAGAGATGAATGTGGAGATGAGAGGAAGCAGGGAGGTGGCTGCTGAGAGCCAGGCAAACCTGGAAGTAGTTTAAACAGTCTACAGCCTCTCTGTCAAGTGAAGGTCCCTCCAGCTAAAGCTTCATCAGCTTCATGGTTTACTGCTTCAAAACACGTCCACTCCCTCTGCTCTTAAAGATTATTTGTTTACTTCCTGGTATTGCAGTTTCATCCTTTTCTTCAGCATATTTTTATTCTATAGGAAATTGAAAACAGTATTTTTCAAAGTTCAACAAAGCCCTTTCATTCTTTTTTTTTGTTTTTTTGTTTTTTCTTGATTTTTTGTTTTTTGTTTTTTTTAGTTTTATTTTGGTATCATTAGTCTACAATTACATGAAGGACATTATGTTTACTAGGCTCCCCCTTCACTAAGTCCCCCCCCACATACCCCTTCACAGTCACTGTCCATCAACATAGTAAGATGCTGTAAAATCACTACTTGTCTTCTCTGTGTTGCACAGCCCTCCCTGTGCCCGTCCCCACACTATACAAGTTAATCGTAATACCCCCTTTCTTTTTTCCCGCCCTTATCCCTCCCTTCCCACCCGTCCTCCCCAGTCCCTTTCCCTTTGGTAACTATTAGTCTATTCTTGGGTTCTGTGCTTTTGCTGCTCTTTTGTTCCTTCACTTTTCTTTTGTTCTTATACTCCACATATGAGTGAAATCATTTGGTACTTGTCTTTCTCCGCCTGGTTAATTTCACTGAGCATAATACCCTCTAGCTCCATCCATGTTGTTGCAAATGGTAGGATCTGTTTTTTTTCTTATACAAAGCTCTTTCATTCTTATAAATGTAAGAAACATGGAAGTCAGATGCTGATCTTGTGGTAGCATCTGAGTCCTATTCAAAGTCTGTATAATTTTTCTTGATTTCTGGTGTCGAGCGGTAAAATGAATGACAAAAGAAATAATTTTGTGATCAGAGAAAAGAAGAGTGGGTCAGTGAAGAAATAAGAGGCAGGAACAATTTCCTTGATTGTTTTTCTTATGGTCTGGTGGTGACTCCCTCTGAGCATGTATGGTGTGCAAGCTAATGCTTTCTCATGTGAGGTGGTTGGAAGAGGTGCTTAAGAGGATGTGACTGCTGGTTGGCCTGAGAGCTGGACCTGTGCCATGGGAAGATCTTCTCCTCCCTCCCCTCTCCTTGGAATATATGTTCCACCCAGCATTCCCATAGCCAGAGCCATTTCAAGGATGCAGCCACCAGTGAGCAATGTATTGATACCATCTGGATGGTACACATGGCGGAATCCAGTAAAGTCCTCTATATAAAGTCTCTAGTGGGAAGGTATAGAGATGTACTCATCTGTGACCACTCAAGACAAGCCTCGTATGTAAGTTCCCTTGCATACTGAACCTGCCACCTACAAATCTGCAGCGATCTTCCACTTTCTTTGGTCTCCTTTGCCCTCTGTGTACAGGGGACAGTTTCAGATGATAGCCAGAAACTCCAGAGTTTGCAGACCAACAGGGGTGGTCTCATTATTTCTCCAAACACATCCCCACTGGAAAGAACCCCAAAAATAGTATGGCTTGGCTTTATTTTTCACTGGCTGCCTAATCCAGACCATTTCCACCTTAGATTCTATACACAGTAGTAACTTCCAGCTTCTTTCTGCAGATTTCACCTCTCACTCTTGGATGGGATTCCTTTAAAAATAACACAGCCTGAGGCCTATCCACTTCTAGTCTGTAGGAATGAAGCCACACATTCTTAGGCCATCAGTGGGCTCCATAGCTGAGGCCACTTCAGCCATGTTCTTTCTTGAATAATTTCTAGACATGAATTGGGTATTAGGCTCCTGTGTAACCTGAATTTCGCAGGAATTATATATCAAAGTCTCTCTGGGGTTCTTGAAAAAGACCACACTCTAATGACTTTTCAATAAGAAGCCAGCTGTCTGCATCTTCAGTCTTTTCTGTTTCTCCATCAGGGTGCAAAGTGTTGGTCTAAGAATCTCAAAAGTGATTTATTCATTGGTAAATTTGACAGTTATTCCAGTGTTTCATATCCTTACTGATTTTCTGTCTACTTAGTCTATCAATTGTTGAGCCAAAATTATTAAATCTTTGAATATTATTGTGAATTTGTCTATTTCTCCTTGCAGTTCAGACAGGTTTTGCTCCAGGCAGTTTGAACTCTATTATTAAGTACAAAAACACTTAGGATTATGTTCTTTCAATTAAAGGTCACTTTCTAAATAAAAAGGGAGCTTTTATCTCTGGTAATATTCTTTGGCCTACTAATGACCTGTGTCTTATAATAACATACCCCAAGAGCTTTATTTATTTATTTTTAATAAACCTCTTAATTCACATAAATAATTTGAAAAGTTGCAAAGACAATACAGAACTGTTTCTCTGTACTTCTCATTCAACTTCCCCTAATGTTAAGGTCTTACATTAATTACTGTGGCTCATTTGTCAGAACTAAGAGATCAACACTTGTTCACTACTATTAACTAAACTCCAAACATTGCGGATTTCACCAGTTTCACAAGTAATGTCAATTCTCTATGCCAGGATCCAATCCAGGAATACACACTGAATTTAGTTATGTTTCCCTAGTCTCCTCAGGTCTGTGAGAATTTTTTTAGTTTTCCTTGTTTTTCATAATCTTGACTTTTGAATCAGTTTAGTCAGTTAATTTGTAAGATATCTCTCAGTTGTGTTTCTCTGATAATCTTTTTATGTTTAGATAAGGGTTTTCAGTTTTCTCAAAGAAGATTACAGAGGTAAAGTGCCCTTCTCATCACATAAATCAGAGGAGTGTGAAAGCAACAAAGCATCCCCAGAGAAGTTAACCTTTATCGCATAGTTAAGGCAGTGTTAAGGTGTGTCTGCCAGGTCTATTCACTCTAAAGTTACTATATTTCTTTTTTCCATAGTTGATTCTTTGGAAGTAACATCACTAACTCCAGCCTCCACTTTGGTGGGGTAGGGAGTAGGTGGGTAATTAAGCTCCATTTCCTAGTGAGGAGACTATATCTATATCTTTATCTACATCTTTATATCTATATCTATATCTATATCTATATCTATATCTATATCTATATCATCTATCTATCTATCTATACCTATTATTATTTGGAAATCTTCTCTAAGGAAGATTTTACTCTTCCTCTCTTAAATTCACTTAGTCATTTATTTATATCAGATGGACTCATACATTTAACTTTGAGTTTATGTTCAAAACCATGTTTATTTTGCTTCTCAATTTTGTTTTGTTTTGTTTTCTTATGTTTGTAAGAGAAACTTAGGTAGATTTCAAGCATTTCTCCTTTTCTGACATAGGCAATTCATGTTATAGTTATCATTATATCTTTTAAAGCAATGCTTTTCTGTTTCACAAATTTTGATATTTTCTCTTATGAAGTAATTATATCTCTAATTTCTCTTGTGATTCCCTTATTTAAAAGTGCATTTTAAAATATTAATATTTAGGGGATTTTCCAAATGATTTTTCATTATCAATTTACAATTTAATTCCATTGTGATCAGAAAGAATGCTATGATTTCAATATAATGAAATATAGAGGCATATGTTATAGGCCAGATTATGGTTGATCTGTGGTAGTTCCACATATGCTTGAAAAGAATGTCAGCTGAGGTAGACTACAAGTATCCTAAATGTCAATTAAGTCAAGTTGGTTTTTACTGTTCTTCAGGTCTTTCACATTCCAAGTGACTTTTTTGTATATTTGGTCTATCAATTACTAAGAGAGGAGTGTTCATAACTCTGTCCTTGTTGGCTTATTCTTTTTCCTTTCAGTTCTCTCAGGCTTTCCTTACTGTATTTTGGACTACGTTATTAGTTTCACATACATTTAGGATTGTTTTCTTGATAAACTGGCCCCTTTTGCTTTGTGAACTGTCCTTCATCCCTATTAATATTCCACATTTGGAAGGTTACTTTCTCTGATATTAACATGTCAGCTCCATCTTTCTTTGGATTAGGGTTAAAATTAACATTTTTTCATCCTTTTATTTTTAATTCATCTTTGTCATTGTATGAATTTTCAATTCTTTTATAAAAGATGTAGTTAGGTATTGCATTTTTAACTGTTCAGATAATCTTTACCTTTTCATTTACATGCTTATATAATCCAATGTAGTGTAATCATTGTATAGTTAGGTTTAAATCTATTATCTTTGTTATTTGCTGTCTATTTGTGTCATGTTTTTATTTTTTTCCTGACTTGTTTTGAATTGTTTTATTTAATGATCAATTTCATCATCAATATTGGCTTTTCAGATATTTTTTTCATTGCTTGTTCTAGGTTTAACACTACGTATCTGCAGCTTTTCACAGACTACCCACAACTTCATGTGTTCTATTAGAAACAGTGTATACTTACATTTTTTCTTCCAAGTATTTGGTGAGTTTTCATGCATTTTCATTCTACTTATTATAAATCCCAAATTTTATTGTTATTTAATTAATGATCTTTAAAAAAGACTTACAAATACAATATGCCTACTACATTTACTAACACATTTTCCATTTGGGGGTCTCTTTATTCCTTCTTCCTCTGGCAATTTTTAAGATTGTATTTTATGCCCATATTTTGGCAATTTGATTATGACATGCCTTGATGTGATTTTATTTTTCTTGAGCTTGGATTTACTTGACTTACTTCTGTGGGATACAGATTTCAACATATTTGGAGAACTTCCGGCCATTATTTCTTTAAGAAATTTACTATGCTTTCCTTTCTATTTTCTCCAGTAGTCCTGGTACATGTGTGCTTTACTGCTTGATGTCCTACTGGTGTTGGAAGCTACAGTCATTGTATTTAGTCTTTTTATTGTCATGCTTCATGTATTAATTCTATTGCTCTCTCTCTCTCTCTCTCTCTCTCTCTCTCTCTCTCTCTCTAGATACACTGGTCTTTTTTTCAGTATTGTAGCTTCAGGAGGAAGGGAGTTCCCCTTCCAGGGCAGGTTTTCTGCGAAACCCACGAGACCATAGGGAAATGAGAGTAAGAGATTGGGGATTAAAGGTTCTATTCTTACGGCTCAGTCTCTTCCCGCTCTGAATCCTAGCTGCTCGGCTCTTTCTCCAGGCACATTCCGCCCCCTCGCTCTGCCACCTACCAGGCTCTCTCCTCTACTGTGCAGCACTCTCCTTGCCCCCACCACGCCTTGCACCAGCCAGAACTCCGTGGGCAGGTCCCTGGTGACTGGCGGGTGCCTGCCCAGTTACATACAGAAACTCAGGAGAGGACACCTTCCCCAGGGCTGGAACTTCCGTGACTGACTAGGGCTCTGCCACCAGTAAACATCACATCGACGTACAAACAATCTCTTACATGTATATACAATGGGCATTATCAAGGCCAGGCAGGAATTCTAGTCGAAAACTTCCATTTTCCTAATTTCCTTTTAATATTACATAATGTATTCATTTCAGAGATTATATTTTTCATCCCTAAAAGCTCCATTTTGTCTTTTTAATGTCTTCTATTTCTCTTCTGATCATATGTATATTTTCCATTACATCTTTGAATCTACTTATGAGATTTATTATGTCCAGCCATTCCATAATCCTCACCATTTCTGGATTATTTCTATTTACTGCTATTATTTTTATTTTTGGTCATGAGTAATATTTTCCTGACTCTTTGCAAACTGGCAATTTTTTTTATTGGATTCCAGATATTGGAATTTTACATGTTGGGCAGCAGGCATTTGATGTTTCTCTTTAAAAAGCCTTAAGTTTTATTTTGGTACATTGTTGAATTACTTAGAGATGCAGTTTATGAGCCTTGTTTTTAAGGTTTTTGGTTTTGTTTTATTAGTGGTTCCAGAGCAGCTTTTATTCTAGGTCTAATTTAACTTCTTTCTGAAGGCATATTCTTAAAGACTCTACCCAGTGTCCCACATTTCAAGATCTCTACACTCTGGGAATACAGATTATTCCCAGACTTGTTTGATCTCTGAGAATTATTCATCCTACTGCTTTCTGATGGTTCTTTGCCCGGCTGTGAGGGTTTCCTCTTTCAAGTGTTCATATCAGTACACAGCTAACATCTTCAGCAACCCTGCTGGAAGATTTCTAGAGCTCTTTCATTGTGCAGTAGTGTATTTTTTTGTTACTTTGTCATGCAAATTATCAGCATCTCTGAATTCTGATCTCTTCCTCCTCAACCCAGGTAAGATCATAGAGCTGTGTTTCAGTTCTCCCTACCTCTACTGTAGTCTGGAAATCACTTCCTGACAATAAGATAGAAGTGTAATGTCCACTTTGTTTCTTTTTTTCCCATGTATCATACTCTTATTGTGTCTTTTGTCTAAAATTGGGAAATCATTGCTGTATAGATTTTACATACTTTGCTATTTGTTGGGATGGGGGAGTACTAATTTCTGTAGAGGTTAATCATTCATAGTTAGAAGCGGAAGTTATATCCAGTTCATCAATTTCTAACAAGTGATTTATTTAGAAATAAAGAATAATTTTTTAAATTAAAAATACATCTAGCCAGCTAAATATGCAAGACAACACAAAACTAAAATTAACAAAAGTATTTGGATAAAATTAAATATTGTCATATTGTACCAAAGAGTGTTTTATCACTTTTATTTAGATTAAGTAAATATTTTTAATTAACATCTTTCACTGTAATTTGCTTATAGCAAACTAACCATAATAATGAATAACAGAGCCCATGTAGACAGTTTTCTTAATACTTTAGTTAGCCTGCTTATAGTCTCTCAAAATTATTTTTGCACACAGGAACATAAGGGGAATTGCAAATGTATGTATTTCTAGAAATTGCTCTAGTCTTATAATATTTATCTTTATTTCTGGATAGCATACAAAAAATAATTTAGAAAAGATAGTTAAACCTCAATAATATCCAGTAATATTGAAATTTATGTGTGATGTGTATAAAGTTTTCATAAGGACTTGTATTTTCCACTTGCCCTCTACATATTCAAAAACATCTATTTTCTTTCTAAATGATAGTTTGCCCTTGTCTTAGTCCATTTAGATTGTTATAACAAAAATGCCATAAACTGAGGGATTATAACACAGCAAACACTTATTTATCACATTTCTGGAGAATGGGAACTTAAGATCAAGGTGCCTACAGATTTGACATATTTGTATGTCAAATTGAGGCCCCCTCTGAGGGCCCTCTACCTAGAAGGCTGTCTTTTCATCTCTGTAACCTTACAGCAAAGCAGGTTTCTCTCATCTCTTTTATAAGAACCCTAGTCTCATTCATGTGGGCTCACTGACCAAATCACCTCCCAAAGGCCCTACCTTCTAAAACCATCATTATGGTGCTTAAGATTTCAATATATGAAATTCTGGGGGAACAGGAACCTTTAGACCACAGCAGTCTTAAGAATGTAAATTGAAAGTATCTCATTTTTGTTGTTGTTATAGTTTACAGTATGCAACCCATTGATATGATAAATACATATTACAAATTGATAACCACCATAGCATTAGTTAACATGCCTGCCCTGTCAATTACTATGTCTTTTCTTTGTGGTGAGAACAGTTAAGATTTACTCTTTTAGCACTTTCAAGCATATAATACAATGTTTTAGCTACAACCAACATGCTGTGCATTAGATCCCCAGATATTATAAATTTTGTAAGTGGAAGTTTGTACCCTTTGACTAATATCACCCCTTTCCCCTACCTCCCAACTCAGGTCTCAGCCCCTGGTATCACAACTCTATTCCCTGTTTCTATGATAGCTCTTTAAAAAATGTATATATATATATATATATATATATATAATTATTGAATTAATTTTCCAGTTTTTTTAAGTAATGACTTTTTAAAAAATTAAAAAATATCCAATGTTATGGACATGTTGCATAATCGAATTAAATCTATTACATCCTAGCAGATACGAAAGTGTCTCTCTCCTTGTTTACAAGGAAGAAATTTTGAGACCCTATATTGCTACCCATGGTGCATTTCGAAGTTCAACATGACCTGTAAACATTTCTGGGTAACCAAATTGTAAAAAACATTTCTTTAGAATGTATTTTTACCATTGTTGTCTCTACCCTTAAGAAAGAGGGTAATGGGATCTTCCTGCTTCTCAGACCCTAATGGAAGAGTCTAGGCTCAGAAGATTAGAGACAAAATGTACAAAGGAAAAACTTATCACCTTTTACAAGACAGTGTGCTCCAGGAAGGAATTCTCTCTCCCTCTTTCTCTCTCTCTCTCTCTCTCTCTCTCTCTCCTTAAGCAGGGATGACTGTTGGAAACCACTTTGTTTCCAAAGCATCATTTCTATGACTAGTGTTCTCACTCACTTAACTATGTTTCTTATAGTAATGAAGATATAATACATTACAATGGTGGTTTCCAGATAATTTTCTTTCTAGAGAGTCAGGAAAAATTGGACTGTATCACATTATCCTCCTCCTCATGGCAGGCTAAAGAAATCTATTCACAATGCCACAGTACATGCTGATCAAATTCCTTATTATTCTAGAAGTGGTTCCCAAAGTTTTGGGAGGAAATACATATGCAATAAAGCCACGGATAGTGAAGGAAAAAGAAATAAAGACAACATAAAAATACCTCAATCCATCTTATTTGATTTAATTTTGTGCAGTACCTGCATTGAATCGAATAGGTAAAAATGCCTCTCATTAGTTTTCTTTAGGTATTCCAACAGACAAAGCATAAATAAAATGCTTAAAATAGTCTTTTTTGTTTTATTTTTAATACTTGTGTGCTGCCCTAGGATTCTTTTCTTAATTGAATTATAGTTGATATACTATATTATATTAGTTTCATACAACACAGTGGCTCAACAGTTACACACATTAAAAAACCCTCACCCCAGCTAGTGCAGTTACTATCTGTCAACAAAGAAAGATGCTACAGAACCACTGGTTATATTTCTCCATGCTCTACTATCCACCCATGACCAACTTATATTATGATTGAAATTTTTGTGCCTCTTTATCCCCCATCACCCCTGACCCCAACCACTCTCCCATGGTAAGCACCAGTCACTTCTCAATGTCTATGAGTCTACTGCTATTCTGTTCATTTTGTTTTGTTTTGTTCTTAGATCCCACAAATAAATCATATCGTATTTGCAAAATACCCTCTAGGTCCATCCATGTTATTGCAAATAACAGGATAAATTTCTTTTTTATGGCTAAATAATAATTTTCATCGCTTATTAGAAGATGAAGTGCTGACTTTTGTAACACATTGATATATATCTGTGAACCAAAATTTGTCTAATATTATGTAGAGTAATAGTGGAAGATAATTTTATCCTTTATTTAACCAATAATTTTGATCAATATTACTATCTCAGAAGTTTAAGACTCAGACTATCCAAGACTTCTCCTACAGACACAGATTTGTAAGGACAAATATGGGAGGATATCCTTGGAAAATGATCACTCTGCATCTTATAATATGGTTCTATATCCAAATTTCCAAGTCAATCCTATGACCCCTGTGAGTTGTGCTGAACCCTGTGAGACCTCAACCTCAAGTGCTGCTTTTACTTAAGCAAAGAAACTCTAAGTTGCCTATGACAAAAGTGAGCTGAAATGACTCTTGGTCCCTTTCCTCTAGACCCCATCCTACACCGGAAGCCAATATGTAATTTTGATATTAAATTATTTTCTGTTGCTTAGAAGGGGAAATTGAAAAAAAATCAGAATGAAATGGCTCCAACTCTGAATCAAGGAACATAGAATAAGATATCATTAATTTTATTTGTTTTTTAGCTGTTGCTTATTACAAAATAGATGTGCCTCTGGGAAAATAAATACTCTGTGCAGTCAACTGATGAAAATGAGTGACTGCATTTCACAGATGTTTTCACTTTAAAAAGGAATATTGTGATGGTGCTAGAACTTTTTACCACCATTGCTGTAATTTGCATGCCATCACAAGTGATGTTTATATTTTGAGAAGCTGAAATGTTTTTGAGCTCATCATAACCTAGTACTAATGATTCTCAGTACATATGTGGAAAACCAACATCTAGGCAGTTTTCTCCACCTCAATCATCTTTGATGAGTTTGCACTGTCTTCCAAAATATTCAACTAGGATTTTGTATGTACTTAAAGATTCTGCTTTGTGTATACACAATCTGAAACTTAAACGGAAGGGAACAAATCAAAACTATGTGACAACATAAGAATTTTGAATTTTCCCATCTGTTTTAATACAAGCATCTTAGTGGACTTATGCTGTATCTTCAGAATAGCCAGATTATTTTAATTCTGGATTCGAAGGAAACTGATGCTTTGTTTGTGAATAGTGAAATGAATCAGTCTTAATTTAGAGTCTGAGTTAAAAAAAAAAATCTAAGTGCTGTAGGTGCCAATAAAAGAAGACTGTAGAAGAAATAACTTCAAATGTAAAATACTTTAGGAAAGAAAGAATCAGTAAAATTGATGTGGAAATTGAAGAGTGAAAACCAAAGGTATAAACAAATTAACAGATGTGTTTTTTTAAATAATCATAAAGTGGAACTAGAGCTCTCATTATATTGTTTCATTTTCCATTATCTTCAAAATAAGGATCATTTTCAAATGCCTCTGAACTATTCTGAGTGCAACTACATGTTTCAATTTCCTATTTTTCACATAATCTTGAAAATACCTTACCATTAACCACACACATAATAGTAATGCTAAAATTATCCATGCAGTAGTTTGCATTATGCAGCATTTCCTGTGTAAACAAAGTTTCAATGCATGAAAATTCTACTTCAGTACCACGTGAGTGTGTATTTGATTAGCATCAAACAAAATAAAAACTATAGCTTAAAAAAGTTAAATATGAATTACTTTGCACATTTAAAAAGTTCAGAAGTAGACTAGGGGTCTACCAGTCAAGGGCTAGGCTGGCAGCTACCCAATGACGCCAAGGACCCAAACTCTCATCTATCTGCTCTAATCTCAGCATACTGTTTCTGCCGCTTGTTAAAATCACCTCCATGGTTGAGTAAGAAGCTGGTGGTGCAGCAACTATACTAGATATTTAGAAAGAAGGAAAGCAAAGAGTACATGCCCTTTCTCTTTAACAGGACTTCCTAAAAGTCCAACATAGCATTTTCACTTTCATTTCATGGGTCAGAATGTAATCAGATCATCATAACCAACGGCAGACTTTGTTGAGGAAAATACAAGAACAAAAATTGGGAGTTCTGATACTAAAGATAAAGAGGAGAATGAATAAGGGGACTGCAATTAATAGTCTCTACCACAGGCTATATTTAATTTTATTATTCTGGGACTGGAATATTAGAGTCTTGACTGTGCACTGTCAGACTGAGAATTAAAATCTAGAGCTTGACAACAATATAATAATATTAACTCTAGATTTTCTTATAAACCAATAATATTTTACTACATGATGCTATTTTTCAAGTGTGAGAAAGCTCAAAACAGAGACATAAAAGAAATTAATCATTTGATATTCAGTATTCATTGATTTAAATGTTTACTAAACAATCTCATTTACTCCAAATCTATTGCACACACATGCACTTTCTATCGTAATCAAACCTGACTTCTCTGATCATTCTTTCATATTGCTATTTCCTGTTATATAAAATGCTTTTTCCCCTTTTCTTAAGAAATCACTCTCCTCATGCCTACCATCTTTGATAATTTTGAAATTCAGCTCATGTATCATTCCAAAGCCTTCCTGGGACCTATTGAACAGTGGTTAGGACAGTCTTGGAAATTGGGCATTCTTGGCCCACGTTCTGCCTCCCTCTCAAACTATCTGTGTTATCTTTCACGAGGACTTCAAACTTTATTTTTTGCATCGGTAAACTTCAATTATAATATTACCTATTGTTTAATATCATTATGAAGTTTAATTCAAATAATGAACTTAAAGTACTTGGCATATTGTCAGATATATAACAAATTATAAATGAATTTACACTATTACCCTTAATGATCCATCATTCATTGATTTACCTCTATGATTCTCTGTAGACTTTATAACGAGACTTACATAATTTTACTGCATTTTGATTGTTTATTGTGTATTTGTAACTCCCACATATTGTTTTATCTCACCAGTAGTCCATGAAATCTAAGTGAATAAATTCAGTGCATTAAATGTTTTTAGCATCTCTCACTGTATCTAGTAAATCATTCAATAAAATTAAGTTTATTTTGCAAGACCATATGCTTTAGCACTAATTATATGTATGAAATATTTTATTTTGAGGCTATACCAATGGCTATTACATGGTTTTTTATATTAATGAGCTCATAATATATGAAGGCAATGAGGCACACTTAAATATAAAAAAAACGTGATAGTGATTAGGTCGCCTTCTTGACCTAGTCACCTCCCAGAGGTCCTGTCTCCAAATGCCATCACATTAGGGGTTAGGATTTAACATATGAATTTCGAAGGGATGCAAACATTCAATCTATAGCAACCATTTACTAATTATAAATGACTTTAATCATAAGAATAATGTCCTACACACTGAAACCTATATTGTTTGATTATTTGCCATGGAGTAGATGTTCTTATTAAGTTAAAGCTTGTCACACATTCTCTTTAAAGTTCCCCAATAATTTTTCAGGATGCTACTGCATCTTCGAGGATTATTGTTGGTGATGTTATTGTTTTACTTTATGATAGAACATGATCCCCTGTTCATTTGTTTTCTAATCCAATGAATATGGAATTTAGGAAAATCAGAAAATGAAGTTGTTATCCATCCATTAGTAGAGTGAGGATTTTGAAAATGACAGAGTAGTATTATGAAATTTATTTTTGTATTTTCTATGCTTAACACACTACTTATTTAATAATAGACTCATAAAATGCTTTTTTATTGAAATAACTGGGAAAATTCTGTTTCTCACAAGGTAGCATACTCCATTAGATACATATTAATTGGCAAGCAACACAGATGGGCTACATCTCAGGACTAGAAGTTGAGAGAAAGATATTAAGGATATATGTTGTTGCTTAAAGTAAGTTTGGACAGGTCCTACTGAGATAGGAAGGAGATAGTTCACCAAAACATGCCCAAATTTTTAAATTAAGAGAAATTTTTTATGGGAAGACGAAAAAATTAACCAATTCAGGAGGAAATGAAAGTTCTTTCGCATTTATGGACTGTATTTTTGTGAAATTTACCCCTAGCCTATGTCACATGCAGAGAGTCTGTCATTATTCCAGCTTCCTTTAAAAAAAGTAAAAGTATCAGTGTATGTGCTTTCCATGTGATTATATACCAGTACTATTGACAGTGAGCAAAGACCACCAGCTACTGTTATCACATTTTACGGTAACTGGACTCATCACAAAGCAGTCTATTTGAACTGTTTATTACCTGCATCTTTGCAACGTTGACAACATTATTTGTCCTTGAACTTTGAGGAAATTTCAAAAGTTGTACACAACATTTATTGTAAGTCGATCTCTGAAGAATCCATTAACCTGAAATCATGGCCAAATCAGAATTTTATTTTTTAAAGAAAAGTACACCTAACTGTAACATATTTTCCCCCAAACTATATGCCTCAACTGCCAATCAGATAGACACTTCACCATTGAATCTGATGAAATATATAAAGCTTTTGAAAAAAGTATTTGATTGACAAGAAAGTTTGTTATACATAAATCTGACACTACAGTTGAGTATAACAATGGTTTTGACTGACAGGTTAACAACCAAATTATCCAATCTTCATCTTGTTGCTTTATAACATTTCCAAAATTGAAAAAAGGATTCCAAAATTCTAACCCCTACAGCAGAAAAAAAAAGAGCTTTTTTTTTTTGGAGGATGGTAATAGATTAAAATTAGAAGAAAAAGTAGATAAAAGTATAAGGTTGAAAAGGAACTATTTTGATCAGACTAGTTTGAAAAATTGATTTTATATTTAACATTTTTTAGAGTAATTAACAGCACATGAATTATTGTATTACAAAACTCAAGAAAACAAATCAATAAAAAATAACTGCAAATAAATGGAAAAGAAAAAGAAACAGTCATTATACTCTCTAGATATTTAATATGATTTATTTTCTATGACTTACTAGTAATAATCACCTCATTTTAGTTACAAATTTTGATTATAAAAATTGTAAAATTATTATAGGAAAAATGAGTAGCAACTGTACATATACTATTTTTACTATTGTAAAAACTCAGTTTTAATGAAGATGCTTTCATTTTTAATTTACACACAGCATGAGAATTTCTTATTTTTATAGTCAACTATGTTCTAAAAGAAGAGTAAGTGTGGTATTTTATATACATCAAAGTAAACTTCATCATTATGGATCATTCTTTGTATAAAAAAACTTGGAACACAATGACACTGTGTTGTGTGGTGTAACTCAAGTGACTGATACAAATCACTTAAAATAATGGATCGTCCATGTGACAACAATACTTGAAAGGATGAATATATTTAGAAAGAAAGAAAACAAAGAAATGAAGTCACTCTTCAGTAAGAAATCAAAGACAAAACTGCTCTGCAGATAAAGTACTGTAATTTTTAAAGTTATTTCTTAAACAATGAAGTAACATTTCATTGAATTTTTATTTAAAAAAGGAAAATTTAATTATGCTTTTCTTTTCATATAGCACTCTTGTTTTTTATTGCAAAAGTAGAATTTATTGGAAAAGGATTAGGGAGTCTCAGGCCCTCTATATCACCTAAGATCAAGTTCACCTGTGAGTAGTAGCAGTGAGCCCTAAAGAACAGCGGCTTATAAAAAAATCAAGGGTTGACCTCTGCCTCTGAGAAACTTCTAGCATTGGTCAACCTAAAAACTATTCACAAACTTAAAGAAAATAATAATAGTCCTTCACATTTTCTTAGCTCTGGACTCTAAACATGCTTACCTCCAAAATTATCTGATGGACAAGTGTTATAATTGCATTAAATTTTGGTACTAACAACAAGTAAATATAAATTTTTTTAAAAAAGGAAAAGCTTCACATAAATACAGACCTGTATGAGCAGAAAAACAGACCAAAAATAAAAAATCTGAATATTCCCAAGAACATATTCTAAAATTCCAAAGTACCCACTCCAATTCCTTGGAGAGGAATATGGGCGTACTGATTAGTTGTTAAATGAAGGAGAGTTTGCTTCATAAGGCAAATAACAAAAAACATAAAAAAACTACAATAAATGAACAAAAAGTAAACAGAAAGCATGTGACTGAAAAGCAGCTGATGAGAGACAAGGCAGTAACAGCCTTGTCTAAATAAAAGAATAAAGAAACGCCATCATTATTTATATATGCATATTTTTCTCAAAAACCCTATCACATTGCCCAGAAACTAGACTTTTTCCCTTTGATTTCCTCACTGATCAAAAGCTATTCTTTCTTTTTCTCCTTTGCTTCCACTCCTTAAGAAATTCATCTAAATGTATATTTTTGTCTGAATTTATGAAATTAAAATATTTCTACTCGTAAGGATTTAGGAAGGAACAGGGTGAGAACAAAGTGTAATATTGTGTTCCAATATCCAAGGCATAGTCAGAGATGAACATACACTTCTAGGAAGTCTGAAGGGGCAAAGAAATGTTGAGATATTTCTTTACTCCATAATCTTGTCACAGACATGTGTTCTGTGGTACAGTCGCTGGGTGGAGGCTTCTCCTAGGCTCTGTGGCCTCTCCAGTCTCCTATAACATTGTCTCTTCTCTCCGTCCCTTCAGTTCAGTATCAGCTTCCCTCTGTAGATAATTCCTGGAGAGTCTGCCACCTTTTGTCTGCTCTCTCATAAACAGACCCTTCATTAAAGCCTACCCTGGAGGCTGCTATCTACATCTCCTTAAGAGCAATCTGAGCAATTGTTGACATACCTGTTTTCTTAAGGCTTAATACTGATGTCATAATTTCTCATGTGTTTCACTTTCTCTCTCACAACTATGAAAATGAGCACTTATTCTCCTATGGGCAATGAAATAAAATAATTTAGAAAGAAGAAAGACTTTAATTATGAACTAGAAAATTCAATTTTAGAATATATGCATATGGATTATTATAGTCACTACTTTGAGGATTGCAGATTACATTTTCATTAATTTTATAACCTTTAAAATAATGTTCAGTGAATTCTAAATCTTCTCCCTTGCACGATACATATTTACACAAATGAATTTTCCCTTAAAAGTTAACTATTTCACACACACCTCAACACCCAAAAAGCAAATAACCTGATTAAAAAATGGGTGGAGGATAGGAACAGACAGTTCACCAAAGAAGAAATTCTTTTCAAGTACCAACAGGCACATGAAAAGATGGTCCACATCACTAATTATCAGGGAAATGCAAATAAAAACCACAATGAGATATCACCTCATACCAGTTAGGATGGCCAGCATCAAAAAGACTAAGAACAACAAATGCTGGAGAGGATGTGGAGAAAGGGGAACCCTCCTACACTGCTGGTGAAAACGTAAGCTAGTTCAATCATTGTAGAAAGCACTATGGAGGTTCCTCAAAGAACTCAAATAGAAATACCATTTGACTTGGGAATTCCTCTCCTAGGAATTACCCAAAGAATATAATTTCTCATATTCAAAAAGACATATGCACCCCTATGTTTATCGCAGCACTATTTACAATAGCTATGATGTGGAAGCAACCTAAGTGTCCATCAGTAGATGAATGGATAAAGAAGGTGTGATACATATACACAATGGAATACTATTCAGCCATAAGAAACAAACAAATCCTACCATTTGCAACAACATGGATGGAGCTAAAGGGTATTATGCTCAGTGAAATAAGCCAAGTGGAGAAAGACAAGCACCAAATGATTTCCCTCATTTGTGGAGTATAACAGTGAAGTAAAACTGAAGGAACAAAACAGCAACAGACTCACAGACTCCAAGAAGGGACTAGCATTACCAAAGGGGTGGGGTGGGGAAGGGTGGGTGGGGATGGAGGGAGAAGGGGACTGAGGGGTATTATGATTGGCACACACAGTGTGGGGGGATCATGGGGAAGATAGTGTAGCATGGAGAAGGCAAATAGTGACTCTGTGGCATCTTACTATACTGTTGGTTAGTGACTGCAATGGGTCATGGAGGGGACATGATAACATGGGTGAATGTAGTATCCACATTGTTTTTCATGTGAAACCTTCATAAGAGTGTATATCAATAATACCATAATAAAAAACTAAAAATTGAAAAAAGTTTTTAATTTTAAAAATATAATAAAAGAAAATTAACTATTTCACAGCAACAGATGGAGAAATATATTTGGGTGTTAATTTTGTTCATCAAGTTGTGTGGAAAATTGAAGTTACTATGGCCAGGATCCTCACCTGCACCTAAACTACCTGATGATGTAACTGGCCTACTACTAGGCTACTGCTTCTAGACCCATAGGCAATAAGCTATTACTGACTGAGTCACTATACGAAGAACTCTGCCCAGTACTCTGAGAGGAGGCAGACATGAAGGAGGATTACAGATCTACAGACTGTTAGATACAGATGTAATGCTAGTGCTTGACCTAGTTTGGGAGAAAAAAGCAGGGTAATAAACAAAGTGTTCCATCATCATTCCTCGGGCTCACTGAATCCATAGTGAATTTGCCCAGAGCTTAAACTCATTGGCAAGATACAAATTCCCAGTTTTCTACATCTGTATTTCTGGTAAGTAGGCTTTGCATCATGAGAAATGTATTTTTAGGAATTTTAGCAGGGTAAGTGAAGAATCTCAACAGTCAAACAGTGATGCTGGTCATTAATTGCTGCAACTTTCAATTGTTAAAATTCTGCTCCTATAAAATTTCAGTTTTAAGAAATATTGAGATTTTTATAATAAACAGGAATATACCATCATTAGATTAAGTAAATACTCATGAAGTGATATAATAAGAATTTTTAAGAAGCAGAAACTGACAGATCATGTCTGTCTTAAGAGTTTACACTTTAGGAATGTTGATGTCAGATAGCAATTTCTGGTTTAATAGCTTTACTTTGATAAATCCTTTGGAATGAGACAGAAAATAGTTCTTCTAACTTTTAAAAGCACAAAAATCAATGGTCGGATTTCAGAATTTTTTTCTGGGTAAGACGGTTTGCAGCTGTTTTTGCCCTTTATCTACAGTCCCCAATGCTGCTCTTGAGAGCTTCTGAACCCATTGTTTTCTATAACATCTCCAGGCATCAAAATCACTAAAGTGCTGCTTCTTCAAATGCAATGTGCATAGGAATCACCTGTGGATCCTGCTATGATGTAAATGCTGACTCAGTAGGTCTAGAGTGTTGATTAGGATTTTGAATTTCTGAAAAATTCTCAAGTGAGACTGATGTTGCCAGTCTATCGATCGGGTTTTGAGTAGCAATGGCAGAGCTTCTGTTAAAAAAGGAGAAGACTCCTGGGCTCTCCCAAGAGAACTATGATGCAGAACAGCGGGCGGCTAGAGAAGCTTTTGTTTGGAAACAAGCGCACAGGCCTCTTTGTTTTAACCAGTCAGCCTTCTGTTTCAAAATTAAGGCCTCAGATTTTCTGAATAAAAATTACAGGTCTAGCTCCTTTTGGTCATTTGAATTTCCAGTCACCTACTCAAAAGTCTAGTCATAGAAGTGACTCATATAGACCAGAAAACTTAAAAGTGACAAACAACTTGCATACTTTTCCACACAGTAGTTTCTAGGAATCAGACAGCATAAATTAATACTGGAAACTCTCACACGGAGCTGTATGTAATTTTAATACTCTTACCTTTGGGTATGTCTAAACATCAAAGTTATTTTAAAGGATATATAAATAAAATAAATGCTGACTAGTTTTTAGGAATATAAATGACTATTTTTAAAAATTTTAGGGCTATAAGTACCTATTAAAATATTTTTCTAGATTACATGTGTGCATATATATGCATGTGTCTATACATATATATATATATATATATATGATTTTTTCCTTAATTACTGACAAAAATTTACTTATTGGAAAGTAGCATATCATATAACCAATAATTTGTTTCCAACCAGGTGTTTTTCACATGCCTTTTGTTCTAATGCATAAAAATAGAAATTCATGGGAAAAAAACTTTTAAGTATGTTTCTAAAATTATTAGCAGCAATTGAATACTACCTGATTATGATTGACAGGAAGTATGTGTTGTAATGTCTACCTCTGACTCATTCATTCATTCAGTGTAGAGTATCCAGTAAATATTTTGTTCTTGGCACTGCTTTAAGCAGTAGTCATTCAGAGGCATATAGAACAAGTACAATCTGCTAACATGGGCTTTATATTCTACTGGAGGAAGCCAACCGTAAACAAAAATAAGCAATGTTTCTTTAAAAAAATGTATACAGTGGAAACTGTAATAAAAAATAAATTCAGTTGAAGCAATTAGAAAAATGCAAGCATTGGAGTTCACAAAATAATTTAGTAAGGGATGGGGGTATCTAAGTGTCCAGGGGAAGGTCATTCCAGATAAATGGAACAGCAAGAGTGGAGGCTCTGAATGAGTAACATCCTTGAAGGACTTCACATTAGAAAAGAAAAGCAAGTGTGTGTGTGTGTGTGTGTGTGTGTGTTGGGGAGTGTGCAGGGGATCGGTAGGGAGTGGACTCTACCAGTTCTGGAGATCACGAGAAATATTTTATTTTCACTGCCAGTGAAGCTATTAGAGGATTCTGAAGAGTTCTTAAAGGGCCACTTGTCTTTTGTATGGAAAATAAAATGAAGGAGAAGAATAAGCAAAAGCAAGGAAACAAGTTAGAAGTCTGATGAACACACAGGGGAGAGTGGTAATATCTTGGAATAGAGGAGCAGAGTGAGGGCAATTGGTGAGAAATATTCAGGAGTTAGACATTTAGAAAAAATGACTAATTTGATTTCTACTGTGAGAGATGAGAGATGACTAATTATCAGTAGGTTTTCATAATCCTTGAAAGAAAACAACCTTCTATAGTTCTGTTACATAAGCATGTAGTTTGAATAATTTAAAATATAGAATATGACAGAAAATTAAAATATTTGCTATTTTAAAGTATCTTTAAGAAAAACTTAAATATTTCCTTTTCAGAAAATTGTAAAGGAAAAGAGCATTTTCTACCTTATGTGTTGGTTTTATAATGTTTCTTACTTTTTTACAAATGTAATTTCATACAACAAATATCAGATTTACAAAAAAAGAATAGCATAAAAAGAGCTGTCTTTTTGGTAAAGCAGCCTTAGAACAAAATTCAATGTTACAACAAGATTCAGAGCAACTGTATCTCTAAGTTAAATTTTCTGAGAAGTTATCTGAATATCCACCAATATTAATTTTTTCCCTAAACAAAGGCAAAGGTATATGTTATTACAGTGCAAAAGTCCTTTTTAATAGTTTTATTTAGCTTCTCAAGATTTTATTTACTGCTGGTTGAAATTTATTGCCCCCGGATTCAACACAATATTAATTAAGGTTGAAACAAGGAATCTGAACCTTATGGTAATTTATTTCTACATAATGAATTCATCTTTGAACTCAAAACCATAAAAAACAAGAGAAGGGGGAAGCAGATATTAACCAAATAGAGGAAAGCAGAGGGAACCAAAACCATGTTCTCAGTGATTATAGTCCCTATTTTGTACAGTTACTGAGAGATACTCAGGAATATGTTTCATATGAAGTCTCTTGAAAACACTTATGTTTAACATAGAAGGCATAAATCTTAATCTACAGAGACAGAAATAGAACATTCTTTAATTTTCATCATCTCTTTTGGTATTTCTATTGGGGGCCTCCATTTCAGTGGCAGAAACTTAAATCTCAGTCAGTGCAAAATCCTTACATATCTCTGAGTACTTTTGTCTACTAGCAGGACCCTGATTTCCTGACAAAGAACTGAATGAGAACCTTCTGGTCCCTCAGTTATCTCTCCATGTATGAGGGCATTGAGAAGACCCACATTTCAGTTTCTCTGGATCCTTCAGAAAGCTCTGTTGTACACACAATGAAATCTTTATAACCGACATATAATTTTTTTTGTTCTTTCAATAATCCTCATAAATTAATGGCTTCCACTCTTTTGTTTAATCATGATTTCCTTTACACTGACACCATGGAATTATGCTATGTGTCCAATTTCCTAATATTGTATAATGAAAAAAATATTTCACAACATAGTTTATCATTCACATATCCCTAACTACGGATAAAACAATACCCTTGTTATCTATTAAGGACATAACTCTTAAAGATTCCTTCTGAAATGACGACTGATACTATACCTGTTCATGATGACTATACTATACTGATATGATCACAGAGAGATCTTCCTCTATTTCTCCCATTGCCACTTTTAAGTTACCAACTTTAATATCACAGCCATTAACTGATCGCAGTGACAGGATTTTGGCACCTAGGTCACAATTTTCCTCCCCATGCTTATTCCCTTGTCACTTCAGGGCCTGTGCTGATGGTCTTTACAACACCTGTAAACAAAGTTATCCCTCAGTCTCAATATCCCTAAATAATGGGGACAAATTGTACTTGATCATCATTCGGAAATACTCCAACCTCCAGGGCTTTAAATTCACCTTTGCATGTTAAGCTTTTTCCAATATATCACAATCCATTATAAACTATTCCATTGTAATCTCCAACTGAGTAATTCTAAAACCTGTATTTATTTTCTTATCCTTTCTCCTCAATTAAGACATCTATTTCCTGAACTTATCAGGAATAGCATAGTAATCTAAAACAGAACTAATGACTTTTCTCATAAAGTGCCTTCTCTATTTGTTTACTTTTTTATTAGGTTTCCTACCACATTTTCAGTTCCAAGAGTAAGAATTTTTTTTAAATACTTTAACTTTCAATAGCCTTTCATATTTTTCTCTACCCCATGTTTCCACAGAAACAAACTAGAGTTATTTTTCTGCAGTTTTTATTTGAAGACCTTATCTTTCTTAATGCAGACAGGTAGAAATACTTGTAAACTTTTCACCTCTATGTAGCCTCTTTTCTCAATACATTATCAAATACATTGCATCACAGTTGTTTTTCCAAACATCACTAGAACCTATCATGCCTCTCTCAAATAAATAAGACAATGAATGCTTCTCTTGCCATTAAAATAAATCCAATTTCTTATGATATTCAAAGCACTCACTGATCTACACCCTTCAGCACTGTGATATAACCTCAAAACTCCCACAATACTTCTCTTAACATTTTAATTTACAATCTTCCTAGACCTATTTGTGATCCTCACTTAGGCTGCTATTCCCTTTTCTCACAGCACTGTCACAGACCATCTCAGTAATTCTGTCTCCTTGAGGGAAAAACACAAATGGATATACATACATACATGCATAACAACTGGTCTTTTTGAAACAAGTTTGTGGAACGGTTTCTGTAATAGTCTAAATTGCAGACTATCTCTCTCACATCCATCTGCATATTTCAAAGTAACTAAAAACTTTTAACGTAGGTCATTTAAGAAAGCATTGAGTTGTAGCCTCTGTGTCCTTACTCACCAGCCTCTGGTCACATATAGGACACTATATAGTCAGGCATCTGTTCTCAGGATTGTTGTGCCCTTACCTAAGTTGCAATGCTAAGGTTCCTTCTGGAATAAGATCAAGTTCTGAAGCTACCTCAAAAACTGCTGTTAGTAGTGAGCTTTTAGAAATGGGGAAGGAAAGAAAAATGATTGAGTTCTAGGAAACATCAGAATAAAGCGTGTGTTAGGAAAAGTTCAGTCGCCTCATCTGTAACTAAAACTCACCTCCCTTTTCTAGTTCTGCACCAGCACAAGACATAAAGTTAATGCTTCCCATTGGTTTAATTCTTCCAAAATCTCTGTAAGAAGACTGTAAGTCAAATTATCATTGTTTTAAATAATGCATCCTATTTAGAGAGACATTCTATTAATCAAGACATACTTTGCTGTAGGTTCTGTTGATATATATGTCAAACATATCAAAGCAATAAACATGGGCAGTTTTCAGGATCTATATCCTTCAGACATTCATTAGCAATAGGCTGCAGGACAAAAAAAAAATCTTGCACTGACACTTTGCTTTCATTGTCTCTTTTCCAGTGGCTAAAATAAACAAATAAATAAAATGAAAAATCTTAGATACATTCATTGCTGTGTACTTGGTGAAGCATAGACTAAATCTCAATAGATTAAAATGTTTGAATAATTGGATTATGTTGCAATGAATTTTGAGATAGCTTATCATAGAAATACTACTGTCAAAATTCCACAAGTTATTAAATGGAAGTTTCAAACTAAAATTAAATCAATACAGCTTATATTTATCAGTCAATGAGAAAAATCAATGGTTACCTACCTCTGACAGTAAAAGCAAGAAGACACAAAATTTGGATGTGTATTAAATTTACTAAATCTCTGTAACATATTTTCAGTTGATCTTTTTTACTTTCTTACTGAAGCATGACTATATGCATATATATATTCCATATATATGTATTCCACTAGGAGAAAGATGTACAGTGTATTGACAGAATGATAGGTACACAGGCAGAAAGATAAGATAAAGGGAGAGGGAGAAAGAGAGAGGGAAAAAGTAAAGAGAACACTTCTGAAAAGTATACATGTTCTAATATTTTTCTTACCAATGCCACTGGCCATATGTGGCCACTTAAATTAAATTCATTAAGATAACTTAAAATAAAAATTTCAGTTCCTTCATAATGCTAACAATATCTTGAGAGCTCAATAGCCACATACAGATAGTGGCTACAATACTGTACAACTATAGACAGCATTTGTAAAGACTATTAGACTACAGAATTCTCAAAAAGCACATTAAGTTACTATGTTTGAAACAAGTTTATTTATTTTTTCTTAAAAATACTTGTGTTGGGAAACTTTTCCAATTTAATTCTAGTAGGAAAAAACAAACTTAATTTACTCAGTTAAAACAAAAAATAATTTTCAGGTCTTCTCATAGCGCTGGGTCACAGAGGAGTATAAGCTTAAAAGGGCAGTAATCCCCTTGTTCAAAGGTGAACAAGCTATGAAAAGTCTCGAAGATAATTAAAAACAAGAAGACTTTGATGAGCACAAATATTACTCATTAATTAAAACTTTAAAAAATGTGTTTAAGTTTAGAAATACCTGAAGATCTTTGATAATTTAAAAATGGAACTACTCAGCAGCATTTGCATGTTTATAAAATGTTGGTAAATTGGCTCCTTTTTGATATTTCAAATGCCATAGGACTTGGCCACTTATAAGACTTGACTAAATGGATAAATTACTAGATTATTATGATCTATAACCTTCATTAACATCACAAATCACAGTTACATTCTCATTAGTTCTAGTAATCGTATTTTAAAACCTAACAATTATAGTTTATATTTATTGCATACTTACTATGTAGATTATCTCATTTAGACCTCATTACAACTCTATATTTACTATCTCTATTTTCTGATGCAGAAATCAAGACTCAAAGCATTTAGTTAACTTGCTCAAGATCACATTTCTAGAAAGTAGCACAGAAAGGTTTTGAAATCTGGCAGGTTATCTCCAAGGACTCAGATTTAAATTTCCCTGATAATACTGATGGTTCATTTATTTGCTGAACAAAGATTGGTTAGGATTGTGTGTGTATATGTGTGTGTGAGATGTGTTTATACACACATAAATAATAACCACTGTTCTGTTTTTCCCTGGGAATGAAAGACAGAACACACACATACACATTTGAAACTAAATTGAGGCTTTACATTATTTTAATTTAAGAGGATAAAATAGATATGAATTATAAACCTTCATATTTTTCTGAAGGTAATTCTTTAATGTTTTAGCACCTGGAATATCTGCCTCTCAGGAATTGCATGGCTTTGTTACAAAGTAACCGTTTGTAAATAATTTTGTTTTAAAAATAAATTCTGGTAAGCAGTGAGGAAAGAAGTAGATCAAAAACAAATGAATTATTTTTCTTTCATAATAATAAACAATATATGAAACTTTGGACAAAATTATTTTCAAAGGCAGTTGATTACAAATATTCAATTTCACAAGATATCAGCTTTGCTAAATTTCTGTCACTTGAAAGGAATTCTTGACTCTAATCTGAAAGCCTAGTACCTAATATTTAGTATGCATACAACATATTTGTGAAGACTTAACTGCCTGAATAATGTATTTAATCAAGTAACTTAAATGCAATGTGCTTTTTCAATGTCTGCTGATTAGAAAAATCATTATCAGCTCCCTAAAATTTAAAAGTAAGTGCTAATAGGATGCATAATGTTCATTTGGAGTTCAGATTTAAGTCCTGAAATGAAAGTTGAATATAAAAACTCCAATATACCTTCTGGTTTAACTCATAATGTGTTTCTCCAACTCCATAAACAGTAAAAAAGATATCTTCAAATTAATTAAAACAATTTTTATCATAGTTCTTGGATGAATAAAATCCTTTTTTTGCTGTACCCTTTCCTCTTTCTTTCATTTGAAGAGTTGAAAGAAGCCCTAATAAATAGGAAACTGTGAAATGCAACCATTCTAGTGTAACTGATAACAAGTTTCCAGGACAGTATACTTGCTGAGGAAAGAGGCCCAAAATGGGAATTTTGTGGCTTGCTCCCACCAGTTACACAATTTAAACTCCAGTTCTTTCTTTCCTCATCCCTAGGAAAATCTCTTCCTCCAGTCATTGCTTAGGATAAAGAACTGAAAATATTGCTGAATATAATTCAAAATAATTCAGAATGTGCCATGTTGCACCTGTTCACTGATATAATTGCCATGGCTGTTGTCAAGATGCCTGGTGAGTATTTCCCTCCAGAATGAGCTGTTCCTTCTGAGTGCTTTATTCTTCCTTCAGGAGGGAACACTCACTTTCAGGTGAGCATCCTGGGAAATTCTAACACCAGCTACTCCCTACAAATCATTTTTTCATAGGGGTAGATTTCTCCTAATCTTCACTCTGGAGCTCCAGCTTCCCAAGTCCGAGATTCTGGGCCTTATTTCTTTAGTGAGACCTACTATGAACCTCATACAAACAAACTAGGGACCACACACACTTCCTACCTGAACCCCCCACAAAGCTTCTACTTCCTACACCAGTATGAGCAATAAATCAGTTGTTTCTATGAAGATTTATCACATGCATTCTCTGCTCCAGGCACTGGGCTTCGAATGGCAAATGTAATGGTGAATGAACCCAGATGTGTCCCTACTCAAAGAATCTTAGTCTAATGGGACAGAAACGATAATCAAACAAAGGCACAACTGTCAGGGTCACCTTTTTGCTTAGAGGTTTTGCATGCTCTCCTCATTCAGGAAAACTCTGCAGCACTTGCAAAATTCTAAACCATCTTCCTGGCACTGGATGAGAGACAGAGAACACACAATTCCTAGTGACATTCTTGCGGTTCATCTGAAGTTTAATATGCTTCCTCCCCTGTTTCTTATTGTTCAATTCTTCCCACCAGTTAGTGAATTCTGACTGGAAATCCATGTAAGGAACACTGCATATACAGCCATTGTGCATTTCCTCCAGAGTACCCAAGTAACTACTAGAATATTTTAGGAATGCTCAGTAAAACCATATCTTAGAATGTGTATAACATCAAGATTTCTACTTACTGAATTCAAAGGCACAAATTCTTAACCACTACTCCCTAAAGACATAGTACATCCAATTGACTGCATGCTCTTTGATATAAAAAGTACGTGGATTTAAAACACTTTTCACAGTTAATATATACAAATCAAGTCACCACAACTCTCTGTGCCTTCATTTTCTCATTATCAAAAATAGATAACATTGTATAAGATAACCCAGTCCATGTAAAAATTTAAAAATCCAAGCAGTATCTTCTACAAAATACATATACAATTTTATTGTTTTGATGACAGACTACATATTAATTGATATATAACTAAGTAGTGTGTATACTAAGTTTTGCTGCTGTGGATGGTTCCCATATGTATTAAATATATAGAAATTCATTTTTATAGAACTTTTAAATTTCCACAAAGTCCCCCTAAACGCAACAGATATTTAACAAGTAGCCAGATATTCTTAAAAATATCAATGATATTGTAGCAATACACATTAGCAGAATATAACTATTACCTTTTATATGCTCTCATAGCTCCTATATTTGGGAAATGACTATTTTACATTTTGTGTTCTACTACACTTCCTTTAATTTGCCTTGCCTAGAATTTCTTATAACTCCTTAAATGTCTTAAAAAATCAGCCCCATTCTAGCTTACCTTAGACATGCTGTGCAAAACATGGTCAGCAAAGACAGGTTTCTAGCATCTGTGCAGTCTCTTCAGAGTGTACATAAAATTATCTGATGGTCACTTTTTCCAACCCTGTAAAAATGTTAGAAATACAAAGATGAATTCATTTCCCTGCTCTAAGGACTCATAGTCCAATAGGCAGATAATAAAAGGACATCTACAACAAAAAGTGGTTAAGTCTTGATTAGTGTTTCAAAAAAGTTCACAGAATATAGGACATAATTAAATACAACTGGTTGAGTCAGGTCACTTTATAATGAACTAACACTGCAGATACTGTCCAGATGAGATAAGCTGAAAGGAGAGTGTCTAAGGAAGAGAGGACAGTCCACCCAGTAAAGGGAAGATGTAAACTACCCTGTTGGGATTGGGGGAATAGTGAGCCCTTCAGTTTGGCTCAGGGTGGAGCACCTAGCAGAAGGGACAGGCAGTCAAGCTGCAGCACAAGTTATGGTTCATTGTGAATTCCACAAGGGAAGGATAACATTTGTAAAAAGTATTTTATGTCATTAATATGGAGTAGACCATAGTGTAAATAGCATGAGGTGAGAATGGAAACATGGAAACTCTAGAGGAAACAGTTCAAAAAGTAGACAAGGATAAACTAATGGTGGGAACTGATGTGGAAAATGAGGATTAACGGAAGAGAAATGTGGAAAGATTTTATTAGATTTGGAGACTTACTAGAGCCTGGAAGAGAAAAAAAAAGAAAAGAGGTAAGCATAAAGGGAATGAAAATCATGGCAGATTGAAGTGATTTGGGGTGGAAAGTTTATCACTACATAACTTGTATAATATATAAAATCTACATGGTCACAGATCAGAAAATGTACAATAACACCATTATGCAATTAATCTGACCTTATTTTATGTGTCCCACTTACGTTCTGCAACAGATAAAGGCTTTCAGATATTATAGTTCATTCTAACTAAAATAATATATCCTTTAGGTCAGATTCAATTAAATTCATATGTAATTATCTCAGGCAATATTGGAACACCTTCTCTAATCTTTCCTCAGTATTCAAACATTTTTGTCTCCCATGTATATTGCTCCCATCCCTATTTTTTTACAGGGTTTATATGTTTTTGTATTCCCACAGAAAAAATGAATTGGCATATGGGCATGTAGATTTTCAGGAGGCTGAAATACATGGAGCTTTATTAGAACAGAGGAAGCTCAGAAACTGCGTCTACATGAAAATTCTCTTCAGGGGAAAACTGAAATGAAGACTTTAACCACTTATCTAGCCAGTGGGATGAATGAAGCTGCTCACACCAGCTTTTGAGAGCCAATTACATGCTATTCTTGCCATGTCCCTGTTCAATAACTTCATATTGATAGCTTCAAATCAGCTACAGTGAGAATATTTATGCTGAGGAAATTTTAGCAAGTGTTACATA
This sequence comes from Manis javanica, assembly GCF_040802235.1. NCBI lineage: Eukaryota > Metazoa > Chordata > Mammalia > Pholidota > Manidae > Manis > Manis javanica. The sequence goes on from NC_133167.1 coordinate 37,275,171, forward strand.
TAAAGGTCCTCTTTCTTCCCTCCCACTCCTGTTAAATAGTTCCCAGCTTCCCCTGGCTGTCCTACTCAGCCTTTTCTCCATTTTCCTCCAGGACACAACAGCAGCAAGCATGTATGTGGGGTCTGTTACACAAGGGAAACTCCCATTGAAAAGTGGGTGTTAGTTCTCTCCATTCATAAGCAATTCCTTATCCCATCCCTATTCTTTCATCCAGGGTTCGTTTGTGGGAGGAAAGACAAACTTTTGTTCAACTCTGTCTTCATGAGCCCTTCATGACAAAAGTCAGAGTACCAGTTCTAAATCTGCCTAACTCTGTTTGACTTAACCACTTAGAATTTGGTGATTCCCTCCACTGCTGACATTTAACTTGTACCTGCATATGAAAATAAATACATTCTGTATCTCCAGTTTCTGCCTTGCATATAATTTATTTTTAATGTGATAATGAAAAATACCACAGAAGTATAGGATTAAGTGTACACATAATTTATGGTATTTCTCAGTCTATCATAAGTGTTCTGCCTTAAATTTCATACAATCCAGTAATAAAACCACCAAAAAGATCAACATTGAGTATGTTAAATATTATTTAACATTTTAATACAATATTTTAATAAGTACTTAGTGAGTAGATTCTCTATGTCAATATGTTAGGTGCTATATTGTATGACTGGTGATCTCAAGGACTAACAGTTTAGTAAAGAAGACAAAAAACTACTACTCAGAATTTAAGTAATAAAAGAACTGTAATGAAAGAAAAAAATTCTATGATTTTAATAGATTAAGATATCTATTTGGAAAATGTAGGGCCTTGGATGGATCACAATTATGATGCATGAGGGCAGAATGAGGAAGGGGCTTCATAAAATATCATTAGGTGTATGGAAGAGACAATGAGGGCCTTTGATGGTCAGAAATAATAGCAGAATACAGAGGATTGAGGTTATGGGTGTCAAAAAAAGGAGGGAAAAGTTTATGAATTATCTTCAAATGTAGAGAATTTAGGGCTTGATGTGAAAGGCCAAAATGGTATGTTATGAATTACCAAGTGGCAGTGGCACCATGGAAAGTGTTGTTAGTGGGACTTTTTTTCCCACCCTTGATGTCTGCTTCTACAGGAAGGCAGCCTCTCCCTGCTCCTCTGCTCCTTTGCTCCAGGAGTGCTGGAGTTTATCTAACTGAGAAGTTCAAAGAGAACATTTTATATAAGTTCACCTCTCCTCTTTTCTCTTTCAGCAATATACCTAACTTTGCTCTCTCCCTTCTTGGGTGAAGCCACTGTATTCTTTGCCAGTCTAGTGCTGCCTCTGTCCTGGTTGGTAAATCTGTCATGTTCTTGGGCTCAGGTCTCAGGTATATGTCAGACTCTAATAGTAACTAGATTTTCCAACATTGTCTTCATTGGTATCTTGTTCTCAAGTTTACTTTATACTTTATGTTATTTTCAAATTTGTCGAGAAGTTGAGAAGGGAAAAAGAAAGTCTTTATTGGACTGGTTAACAGAGCCCAATATCAAGGTGTTAGAAGAATAGTCTCATAAATTGGTAAATTAAGTCATGTAGAGAATGAAGGGTAAAAAGGCAGCTAAGCACCTAATTAATAAAGTATTTCAGCATTCAGTGATATGTAAAATTGGACATGGTAGTGGCTTTAAGAATAAAGATGGAAAAGCATATTTGGAAAAAGAGCAGAAAAAGAAATTTCAATGTATGAATGAATATGTCAGATAATCAACAAAACAGCTCTCTGCACTTGAAGAATAGCAGTTCATTAGAGAATAGAATTCTCTAACTTCTTAAGATTTTAGATGTTTACACATATATACATATACATATATTCGTTTGCTTTTAAGAAAATATGTTATTGGTTGGGACTTACTATTTTTGATCATGCATAAACAATTACCTTACCCACCTAAATGAAATGTTTCCAAAACAAGCTAATCACATTTTCATTCCTCCTTCAGCTTACTTCTTAATCATGTTTCTAATCAAAACTGAATGAACTTTACCAAAGAAGTAAATTTACAGTCCTTACATATACTGTTAAACTTAAAAGAGATGAGTCTGCCAATTACATCATCACCATTTTGCCTGAGTTCAATAGAACTCCTAGAAAGAGATAGAAGGAGAAAAATGTAGCATACAAAATCAAAGTCTCTCTGTTGGGAAAATGTTCTGGACAAATTTGTGATTAAGTGTTTCTCTTCACTTGAAATACGTTGTAGCAGGCCAGTCGCATTTCACTTGGGTGTCTAAGGTTGCAGTGCCAAATAAGGTGCATCACTTTTCATGTCAGGTTAGATTACTGTGCTTTACATTGGTTTACACTGATCATCCTTTTATGAAATAAGGTTTATAAAGTTATTAATGTAGAGGTGATTTCCCCAAATCAGGTTGTTTCCCTCTGGCATTACCTACTTTAATAGCTGCTTAAATAAATCAGTTAGGCTTTGCCATGTATAGGTTACTGAGACCATAAAATATATATAATATATACATATATATATATATATATATATATGAAATAACATCACTAACAATAATATCTACTTATATCTTACTATATATGTCAGGTATTTTTCTAAGCAGTATTACCAGTTTTCATAATATCTAGTTCAAATTTTTCCAACTGTGTGTATAAATTATATGTGTGTTTAGGCACAGTAAGGGTTAGAAGTTACTCTCCATCAACAGAGCAATAACATATATTTTTAATTTGAAGATGCCACTATCAACATGTTATCTGGATAGAAACATGGACATAGCTAAGAGAATCCACTGGTGTATAACATTTTTTCACCCTGTCACATTGCTTTTTACAGATTCAGAGGAGATAGAGGTTAGTTTTCTTAAGAAACACGCTGCAGCATCTCCGGTTGTGATGAAGAACTGCAATAGTTAGCTAATGAGATGAGTAAATAAATGAACTGTGCAAAGTTATGAAGAGCCAGGATGACTTGGGAGACTCTGACTTACATATTAACAAACTGAAAAAAAAGTAATTTGGAAAAGACTTGTAGTCTGTAATCACAGACACCAGCAGCACAATCTGGCTAGAGTCTATTTCCTTTTTTCATATCCTAGTGTTTTCAAGAGACAAGCAGTCTTGCCTGCTACACAAAAATTCCAGGGATGGAAGAGATTTTCCCTTGAGGGCAGGCAAGTAGAGTAATGGTCATGACCATAAATATTAAAACATAAGTTATCTTAACCCAAAAGGCCTTAGAGGAGAGAAAACAAAATGAATAAAACCTGAGTAAAATTTAAATGTTATGAATAAAAACTGACACTTTATAATGTTGATTAGAGGTACAGATTCTAGAGCTAGATTGATGTGATTAAATCACAGCTCTGGACTATTGGGCTGAGTAATCTTAAACAATTTACTTAGCTTCTCTATTCCTCCATTTACATATTTATAATAAGCGTTCTCATTCTGTTCATTGGAGGAAGTTGGGTCATTCAATCCGAGTACAATCATTAATGCAGAACAGCTACATTTAATGTATAGACTATGCAACTTTAAAAAAAAATTTCATAACTGAGAGATCAAATGAAAAATACAAATTGTTAAATTTCCTAGTGAATCAGAGAGGGTTTATTAATCAATTACATAAAACTGATAAATGCTTCTGTACTGCATGAGTACTTAAATAATTTTTCTCTTCTTTTCACTTCACTGTTCACTGACGTTTGGTAAGCAAAAAACTGTTCTTTATTCTGTTATGGTGGTCAAGACCTATGTAAGTACACACACAATTGACCAAAAATGTTAATTTTCACATAGGAGACATTTATACAAGGAATAACAAAGCATTTGTCCTGAAGTTTTTCCTGTTGAAACATATTAGTCATGTCATTTATAAACATACATCAGCAAACTTTATATTAATATTTATGGAAAAAACTGACTCTTCCTGTTATGCACAGAGAACAGATTGATGTCATAAATTGCTGTTTCTAATACTGGAAAAAGCACTCTAAAATATCTGTTATAAATGAAAAGTCATCTCTGATTATTCATAGAACTCATTCTATCTCACGTAACAGAGTAAATGGATATATTTGCTAGAATTTAAGAAATAAATGGGAGGAATGGTTGTTCTTTTCTATTATTCTTTAACTGTATTTTCAGTAACAGTCTGTGCTATAATTTGGGCAATTTGCCTAAGTTTTATTTTTCTTCTATCTCCTGCTTCCAGAGCACTATTCCCCTTTAATTGAGGAGTTGCTATGATAGATGATAATGGAGCTCATGGCTCTCAGTGGGGAGCCTGCCACTGCTGACTCCCCCTGCTGCCTTTATTTTCTTTCCTTGCATTCCTCTGATTTTCCAAGAAATAGTGAGAAACAATTTAAAAAGTCATGAGCTGTTATAAAATATTATAACACCAAATAGTTATTTTTAAGAGCCTTTCAATCTTCGAGGTTTCTTTATCTTTAGAAGTGGTAAACTGTATCACTATCTTCTATTCAATCTACAGCATAGGGGTGAGAGACTGCTCTTTGCCTTCAGGGAGGCAATCTTATATTGTGTATAATTTACATAGCTTCTTACATTGGCCCTCATCACATCAAATCAAAAACCTTTTGCACCTGTACCTGATACCTGAAGCCTTCCTTTGTTGACCTTGCTAAGGTGGTCTCTTGTGAATTCCCATGTCAGAGGCCACTACCTTGAGAAGATGATCTGGTAGACATGACTAGCATTCACCAGAATCTAGTTTTCATTCTCTTTCTTTCAAAGGCACCACTATTCTTTTCAGGGCATTTGTTTATGATGGAGGTTCATACAACTACCCTGACCAATACAATATGAGGAAATATGACCTTTATCACTCTGGACTATGAAAACATCACAGGTAACTCCACATGATTTCTCAACTTCTGCCATGGCAATCAAGGAGTCCAGATCTACTGATGATGCAGCTGTAAAGCTGATACTTACCTCAGCCTGTGAAGCTGAGAAACTCCACCCCACCCAGACACACATGCCAGTAGTTAGACATGTGGGATGTAGAGTGTAAGTAAGCAATTAACTTTGTTTGTTAAGCCTCTGACATTTCAGCATGATCTGATACAGAATAGCTCTTTTCCACTTTCCTAAAGAATTAAGGTCACTAAGCAGTAGCAATATTGACAACAACACTCAGCAGGATATATGGGTATGGCAGGACTAAAATACTCCACTATTTGCTATCTTAGTTCTCTCTATGAAGCAAATTGCTAGAGATAACCAAATAACAAGGGAATAAAGTTTATGTCAAAGAGAAATAGACAAGAACCTGACCTAGGTTAAGAGGCAGTGGGGCAATGTGGAAAGAACACAGGGTTTGGGCCCTAATCCTACTAACTGAATACTTTGTTCAATTCAACCTGGCCCACAGGTTGTTGTACATAAAAAAGCATAAGGAATGCAGTGTAATTTCCAAAGTGGTGATATTAGACACCCAAAAAATGTTAGCTATTATTATTATTATTATTATTATTATTATTAGGCTAAATAGTCTATATATATGCTAAAATACATAGGCTAATTAGTGTAAAATAACAATACATAAAGCCTCTCATCCCTTCCCAATGGTAAGAAGTGTTCTTTTCCAATAACTTAAGATTTCTTCTAATGTAAGTTTGAGTACTTTCAGGTTTACTATTTATTTTATGTTCCCTTAAGATCAGCCAATATTTTGTTGAAAAAGTGGTGAGTTCTCACTAACTTAGATGAACTCCAATAAACTTCCAGCTTGGAGAAGAAACCCTGAGAGCCAAAGGACTGTGTGGAGTTCAAATTGTTTGGCTTGCTGCTTGTCCTAACTTACCCTCTACTTTGTGCTGAGTGTGGACTAAAATAAGTGGAGGAGAAAAGAGCCTGGATAGCGACTACAATTTCAGGAGACATAAAATCATGTTGTGTGTTCCTTGAGAAAAAAAAAATCCTTATCCGTTAGCATATAGCATTTCTCACACATTACAATAAATACAAAATGATGGTAAATAACTTTGCAAGTGCTGTACACCATTTATATTTTCCAGTATTTATGGGTTCTTTGAAAAGTTCCTCATTTTTTCTTTACTTTTTTAATTCCATCAAATTAAAAGGAATTGTGATTGTCTCTATTAAATGCTCTTGAGTGTACTTTCGTTTAACCTATACTACATAATTCTAGCATATAGGTGAACATAATACCAAATTAAAGCATAACTTTTAGGTCCTGTTTTCCAAAAATGCAGTATTTTCATCAAAGTACCCGCTGTCTCTAAACCACATTTCATTGGCCATTTCCATCCTGCAGCCTTTGCAAGAAAACATACAATTGCACTATGCACCACAAATAGCCACAAGGTAGAAGAAAAGTAAATATAACAATGTATTTCACCACGTTTCCTATGAGCAAGAATATTTTAGATAAACTTTTTGAAAAGAAACAACACATTTTTGGAAATATAAAAACAAACAAATAAATGTTTTAAAACTCTCTATAATCTTTGATTTTAACTTAGCAAATAACAGCTCTACACACTCAGTCATGGAGAAAAACTCATTACATAATCTATAATCCAAAATTATGATGATTTAGTATATGTTTGACTCCTGGGAAATGTCAGCAAAAATAGTTATATGTTGAACTGTCAAATTCACAACCTCACATTTAAAAGTCACATTTTTGGGGTCTTATTTTAGCAGTTTGAACAAAAATTCATTGACCAGAACCCTTTTATCTCTCAACATATCTCTATTTCTATTTGAGATACTGCATGAAAGCAAACCTTAAACCTAACAATTTCCTTGCAGCAAGAAGAGTTTGCTCTCCATACTGTCAAAGGAACCCCTTTTAATAGTTTCAAATGGGATAAAAAAGTAACTTAGTCAGTCATCTGATATAATGTCCATAACTTATGAAGATGCAACTGAGATTTGTCATAAATTCAGTTACTTGTGAATTTTTTTTAATTGTATTTATTTGTTGAACTTCACATTGGAAGACCAGAACTTGTAACAACCTTAATTTAATTGAAAAAGATGTTTTGCCAAGAGGACACTGTTTTTCTTCCTTTGAGAACAGATAGAAATATATAGGGAAAAACAGAAAGGTTGATAGCTAGACATATATAAATATATATACATACATAGATTATAGATACATAGATAATAGAATAGATAGATCCCAATTTTTATTCACTTGGTTTTCTTAAGAGTGTGGACCATGAAGTCATTATGTTTTAAGGGTGAAGATACAAGAATATTATTTGTATCCTAAGCCATTTCCTAGTTCTAGTTAATATTATTTTCACAAAAAATGATACATGTACCTTTTTGAGTTACCAGATTTTCCTGTCATAGCTTTTCTGTTAAAATTTGTGTTATTTATGTATGTGTGTATTTGTGTATTTCTTAGATTTAATGCTAGCTCCATCACTTAATACTTAATGATTTTGTGTAAGTTGCTTGAACTCCTTATGGCTCATTATCTTCACCTATCATTAAGGGTTTGTGAATGTCTCTGACATAATGAATTTTCATGAAAATTATCTGAGATCATGAGTCACAGTATTTAATTCATTTCCTCGAAGTTGAGAATGATGGATCTTGGCTAGCATTAGGATCACCATTTCATTTCTGATTAAATCTTTACTGTATCACAAGGTATATATAATTTTACAATGTATGGCAGTCACTTTCAACTGCTAACTCAACTTATGGTTCTGATCCTTCTGAGAGCTTCAACTTAATTCTGAAATTCTGAATGACATTTATTTCTGTACCACAAAAAACATTATATATTTTATAGCTGCATTGTGCATCTTTATTAGTTTTTGTTAGTTCAAACTTTGTAGTATTATAATAAATTTTTATAACATATTTGAGTTAATATGTTGGTATATAAATATGGATTTTTATATTGAGATACATTGTCATTTACTCAATTTATTTACTTGTGTAAGTTTTACATAATCCTAGCTGTTACAATTTTCTATCAACTCTGTCTAGATTTCCAGAAAGTGCAGGAAAAAAAAAAGCAATTAAGATTCTTACAGGTCTCAAAAACTACCTTCCAAAACTGAAGGAAAAACAGATTGCCAGATAAGCAAAGAGAATTAATTGCTAGCTCATTCACCTTAAAAGAACCACTAGAGAGATTCAAGATGGCGGCATGAGAGCTGAGATGGAGAATTTCTCCCAAAACAAAAGTTAGTATGAAAATATAGTTAATTGATACAACTAACCCTAAAACAGCAACAAGACAGAAGGCTGAACCAGTCTGCATGCAGACCTCATGAACAGAGCAGAGCTCAGGAACACAGGATAACATATGAAAGCCTTTATCAGGAGGGACCCAAGCCCTTCCCCCACCCCAGCTTACAGGGGGGGGGGTAATAGAAACAGAGCAGGGAGGGGGTGGAAGCCTGAACTGCTGAATACCCAGCCCTGGAGGTCTGCTTTGTGAGCAGAAACCTACACTGTGTGGTGCTCTGGATGTTGGGGAGCTCAGACAGGTTGAGTGCTTGAGAGACAGATTGCAGCCATTTGTGGAGGAGGGGATACACACCCAGCAGCTCTGGGACAAAGGAAAGGTAGGCAGTTTGAGCGGCTTCTTGGCAGTGAGAGGGCTGTTGAAGGAGAGGGGTTTGCACGGAGCTTGCTGTGTGGGGGAGGGGAGAGCTGGACAAGGTTGTCTGGGCATGCTCTGCACAGCTGGTTGGGAACTTTAAGGAGCTTCAGGTGCCCCATCCCCATGGCTGCCTACTCAGCTCCAAGGTCCCTCACTGTGATACGCAGCATGCTGTGCCTTCCTCCTAGCCTGCCGGCACCGGTTCACAAACCCACAATCACTCCATTGTCATCAGGTCAACCAGAAGGGGGCTCGGCCTACAACAGCTATAGATGCAAAGCACAGAGGCTTATACCTGTGTGCTTGGCCCACTGGCTCTGACACTTGACACAGGCATGGCAGACGGGAATCAGGAAACAGATCTTTCCTTCCCCCAGGCACCAGCTCCGCTCCCCTATGACCCCCAGCCTCACTCTAGGAGCTCAGAAACTCCAGAGACTGGAGCTTCTGGGCACTAGTGGGCACCAGACAGAATTATGAAATATCAAAAGAACATGGTTCAGACCAAAATCACACAAACCCCAGAAAAAGGGCCTAATGAAACTGAACTCACCAATCTGCCTGAAAGAGAGCTCAAAATAAAAATCATAAACATGCTTATGGAGGTACAGAAAAATATTCAAGAACTCAGAAATGAATTTGAGTTGGAGAGTCAATCACTAAGAAATTCCATATCTGAAAGAAACATACACTGGAGAGATTTAAAAGCAGATTAGATGGAGTATAAGAGACAGTAAATGGAATAGAAATTAGAGAAGAGGAATACAAAGAAGCTGAGGCACAAAGACAAAAAAGAATCTCTAAGAATGAAAGAATATTGAGAACTGTGTGACCAATCCAAATGGAACAATATTCATATTATAGGGGTACCAGAAGAAGAAGAGAAAGAAAAAGAGATAGAAAGTGTCATTGAGGAGGTAATTACTGGAAAGTTCCCCAGTATGGGGAAGGACATAGTCTCTCAGGCCATACAGGTCACACAGATATCCCAACACAAGGGACCCAAGGAAGACAACATAAAGACATATAATAATTAAAATGGCAAAGATGAAGGATAGAGATAGACTTTTTTTTTTTTTTGAGAGCACATCTCTCATATTTATTGATCAAATAGTTGTTAAGAACAATAAAATTCTGTATAGGGGACTCAATGCTAAATGCACAATCATTAACCCTCTCCAACCCTAATTCTCATCAGTCTCCAATCTTCTGAAGCATAATGAACAAGTTCTTACATGGTGAACAAATTCTTAGATAGTGAATAAGTTCTTACGTGGTGAACAGTACAAGGGCAGTCATTACAGAAACTTTCGGTTTTGATCATGCATTATGAACTATAAACCATCAGGTCAAATATGAATATTCCTTTGAATGTTATACTTGATTTATACATGAATCCCACATTTCTCCCTTATTATTATTATTATTTTTTTTTTTTAAATAAAATGCTGAAGTGGTAGATAGATGCAAGATAAAGGTAGAAAACATAGCTTAGTGTTGTAAGAGAGCAAATGTAGATGATCAGGTGTGTGCCTGTAGACTATGTGTTAATCCAAGCTAGACAAGGTCAACAACACATCCACGGATGCAGAAGATTTCTCTCAAAACAGGGGGGTGAGGTTCTAAGCCTCACCTCTGTTGATCCCCAATTTCTCACCTGATGGCCCCCCTGTGACTGTGCCTGTGTTAGGTTGTTCCTCCCTTGAGGATTCTTACCCGTCTCTGGCTAACCAGCCATCTTCCAGGGCCATACAGGGAAATGTAAAGTTGGCAAGTGAGAGAGAAGCCTTATTGTTTGAAAAGGTTAGTTTTTTACTTCTTTGCATATTTATGCCCTGTGGCTTCTATGCCCAGCATTTGTCTTGAGGTATCTTTACCACTTGGAGGAATTGTGATACACAGTAAATTCAATATGAGGCACGAATTCTATTTAAGGGTTGTAATTAGGAAGGAAGAGGAAAAGCTAAAGAAGTAGCAGACAGAGGAAAACATGGGAAGATTGATTATTTCTTTGACGTATCTTCTTGTAAAGTAACTTAAGCATGTATAGGTTTTAAACTACTAATTAAATTGCGCACACACATTAACATAATAGGAATACAGTTACATAACCAAAGCAGACCTATAATTACCAGCCATCTCCAGTGAAACCAAGAAAACCAGTTAGGCATCCTAGGCATTTGTGAAAATTCATCTATGATATGATGGATATTGGCAACTGAACTTGAACAGTCTGAGAGAAATGAGACAAGTTAAAACAACCCATTCCTGGGAACTGTTCACATCCAATATGTTCTTTTAACAGTAGATAGTCTGTAGTTGTGAGATTTTGGAGTGCTACAACTTGCACTTCTCCTAATTCTTGGTTGAGTTCCGACAGTATAGATCCAGTCAAATTTGTTGTTTTACTGTATGCACAGGCCAGCTTAGATATCTCCTTCTTCATTCCCATGGCAATTCCAGGAACCAGTGGGATGAATGCAGCTACAACTGCAGCATCACCTGGATCTTTGTTGAGGTTTTTTGATTATCATCTTCTGGAATGACTCTTCCAGAGAGTGCTGATGTTGGAAGTTCTTCTTCATATCGTATCTTAGTTCATTTTCTTGGTAGCCCAATTAGGCTTTGATCCTCTGTATAAATACCAACAGACCCTTTGCCCACACAGTGATATGCCCTTTATACCATTGTGTAGAACTCATTGGAGGTCACCATACAGGAACTGCTTTTTTTTTTTGTTATCATTAATCTACACTTACATAAAGAATGTTATGTTTACTAGGCTCTCCCCTATACCAGGTACCCCCTATAAACCCCTTTACAGTCACTGTCCATCAGAATAGCAAAATGTTGTAGAATCACTACTTGTTTTCTCTTTGTTGTACAGCTCTCCCCTTTCTCCCACCCCCCCATGCATGCTAATCTTAATACCCTGCTTCTTCTCCCCCCCTTATCCTTCCCTATCCACCCATCCTCCGCAATCCCTTTCCCTTTGGTACCTGTTAGTCCATTCTTGGGTTCTGTGATTCCACTGCTGTTTTGTTTCTTCAGTTTTTCCTTTGTTCTCATACTCCACAGATGAGTGAGATCATTTGGTATTTCTCTTTCTCTGCTTGGCTTATTTCACTGAGCATAATACCCTCCAGCTCCATCCATGTTACTGCAAACAGTAGGATTTGCCCTCTTCTTATGGCTGAGTAATATTCCATTATGTATAAATACCATATCTTTTTTATCCATTCATCTACCGATGGACATTTAGGTTGCTTCCAATTCTTGGCTATTGTAAATAGTGCTGCAATAAACCTAGTGGTGCATCTGTCTTTTTCAAACTTGATTGCTGCATTCTTAGGGTAAATTCCTAGGAGTGGAATCCTGGGTCAAATGGTAAGTCTGTTTTGAGCATATTTATGAACCTCCATACTGCTTTCCACAATGGTTGAACTAATTTACATTCCCACCAGCAGTGTAGGAGGGTTCCCCTTTCTTCACAGCAATGCCAATATTTGTTGCTGTTTGTCTTTTGGATGGCAGCCATCCTTACTGGTGTGCAGTGATATCTCATTGTAGTTTTAATTTGCATTTGTCTGATAATTAGCGATGTGGAGCATCTTTTTATGTGTCTGTTGGCCATCTGTATTTCTTTTTTGGAGAAACGTCTGTTCAGTTCCTCTGCCCATTTTTTTAATTGGGTTATTTGCTTTTTGTTTGATGAGTCATGTGAGCTCTTTATATATTCTGGACGTCAAGCCTTTATTGGATGTGTCATTTTCAAATATATTCTCCCATACTGTAGGGTTCCTTTTTGTTCTATTGATGGTGTCTTTTCCTGTACAGAGCTTTTCAGCTTAATATAGTCCGACTTGTTCATTTTTGCTGTTGTTTTCCTTGCCCAGGGAGATACGCTCAGGAAGAGGTCACTCATGTTTATGTCTAAGAGGCTTTTGCCTACGTTTTTTTCCAAGAGTTTAATGGTTTCATGACTTACATTCAAGTCTTTGATCCATTTTGAATTTACTTTTGTATATCGGGTTAGACAATGGTCCAGTTTCATTCTCCTACATGTAGCTGTCCAGTTTTGCCAGCAACATCTGTTGAAGAGACTGTCATTTTGCCATTCTTTGTCCATGGCTCCTTTATCAAATATTAAGTGACCATATATGTTTGGGTTAATGTCTGGAGTCTCTAGTCAGTTCTACTGGTCTGTGGTTCTGTTCTTGTGCCAGTACCAAATTGTCTTGATTACTATGGCTTTGTAGTAGAGCTTGAAGTTGGGGAGTGAGATCCCCCCTACTTTATTCTTCTTTCTTAGGATTGCATTGGCTATTCGGGGTCTTTGATGTTTCCATACGAATTTTTGAATTATTTGTTCCAGTTCATTGAAGAATGTTGTGGGTAATTTGATAGGGATTGCATCAAATCTGTATATTACTTTGGGCAGGATGGCCATTTCGATGACATTAATTCTTCCCAGCCACGAGCATGGGATGAGTTTCATTTGTTAGTGTCCCCTTCAATTTCTTTTAAGAGAGACTTGTAGTTTTCAGAGTATAGGTCTTTCACTTCTTTGGTTATGTTTATTCATAGGTATTTCATTCTTTTTGATGCAATTGTGAATGGAATTGTTCTCCTGATTTCTTTTTCTATTGCTTCAATGTTAGTGTTTAGGAAAGGTACCGATTTCTGTGTGTTAATTTTGTATCCTGCAACTTTGCTGTATTCCGATATCAGTTCTAGTAGTTTTGGGGTGGAGTCTTTAGGGTTTTTTATGTACAGTATCATATCATCTGCAAATAGTGACAGTTAAACTTCTTCTTTACCAATCTGGATTCCTTGTATTTCTTTGTTCTGTCTGATTGCCATGGCTAGGACCTCCAGTACTATGTTAAATAACAGTGGGAAGAGTGGGCATCCCTGTCTAGTTCCCAATCTCAGAGGAAAAGCTTTCAGCTTCTCGCTGTTCAGTATAATGTTGGCTGTGGGTTTATGATATATGGCCTTTATTCTGTTGAGGTACTTGCCCTCTATTCCCATTTGCTGAGCGTTTTTATCCTGAATGGATGTTCAATTTTGTCAAATGCTTTTTCAGCATCTATGGAGATGATCATGTGGTTTTTGTCTTCCTTTTTGTTGATGTGGTGGATGATGTTGATGGATTTTCGAATGTTGTACCATACTTGCATCCCTGGGATGAATCCCACTTCGTCATGGTGTTCTATCCTTTTGATGTATTTTTGAATTCGGTTTGCTAATATTTTGTTGAGTATTTTTGCATCTATGTTCATCAGGGATATTGGTCTGTAGTTTTCTTTTTTGGTGGGGTTTTTGCCTGGTTTTGGTATTAGGGTGCTGTTGGCTTCATAGCATGAGTTTGGGAGTATTCCCTCCTCTTCTATTTTTTGGAAAACTTTAAGGATAATGGGTATTATGTCTTCCCTGTATGTCTGATAAAATTCCGAGGTGAATCCATCTGGCCCGGGGGTTTTGTTCTTTGGTAGTTTTTTGATTACCACTTCAATTTTGTTGCTGGTAATTGGTCTGTTTAGATTTTCTGTTTCTTTCTGGGTCAGTCTTGGAAGGTTGTGTTTTTCTAGGAAGTTGTCCATTTCTCCTAGATTTCCCAGCTTGTTAGCATATAAATTTTCATAGTACTCTCTAATAATTCTTTGTATTTCTGTGGGGTCCGTCGTGATTTTTCCTTTCTCGTTTCTGATTCTGTTGATTTGTGTTGATTCTCTTTTCCTCTTAATAAGTCTGGCTAGAGGCTTATCTATTTTGTTTATTTTCTCAAAGAACCAGCTTTTGGTTTCATTGATTTTTGCTATTGTTTTATTCTTCTCAATTTTATTTATTTCTTCTCTGATGTTTATTATGTCCCTCCTTCTGCTGACCTTAGGCCTCATTTGTTATTCTTTTTCCAATTTCGATAATTGTGACATTAGACCATTCATTTCGGATTGTTCTTCCTTCTTTAAATATGCCTGGATTGGTATATGCTTTCCTCTTAAGACTGCTTTCACTGTATCCGACAGTAGTTGGGGCTTTGTGTTGTTGTTGTCCTTTGTTTCCATATATTGCTGGATCTCCATTTTGATTTGGTCATTGATTGATTGATTATTTAGGAGCATGTTGTTAAGCCTCCATGTGTTTGTGAGCCTTTTTGCTTTCTTGGTACAGTTTATTTCTAGTTTTATGTCTTTGTGTTCTGAAAAGTTGGTTGGTAGGATTTCAATCTTTTGGAATTTACTGAGGCTCTTTTTATGGCCTAGTATTTGGTCTATTCCAGAGAATGTTCCATGTGCACTTGAGAAGAATGTGTATCCCATTGCTTTTGGATGTAGAGTTCAGTAGATGTCTATTAGGTCCATCTGTTCTAGTGTGTTGTTCAGTGCCTCTGTGTCCTTACTTATTATCTGTCTGGTGGATCTGTCCTTTGCAGTGTGTTGTGTGTTGAAGTCTCCCTGAATGAATGCATTGAATTCTATTTCCTCCTTTAGTTCTGTTAGTATTTGTTTCAGATATGTTGGTGCTCCTGTATTGGGTCCATATATATTTATAATGGTTATATCCTCTTGTTGGACTAGCCCTTAATCATTATGTAATGTCCGTCTTTATCTTTTGTTACTTTCTTTATTTTGAAGTCTGTTCTGTCTGATACCAGAATTGCAACACCTGCTTTCTTCTCTCTGTTGTTTGCATGAAATATCTTACTGTCTAACTTAACTCGCTTATTAAGCTATTATAAACACAGTATGATGATTCTTTATTTCTCTCCCTTCTTGTTCCTCCTCCTCCCTTCTTCATATGTTGGGTGTTTTGTTCTGTGCTCTTTTTAGGAGTGCTCCCATCTAGAGCAGTCCCTGTAAGATGCCCTGTAGAGGTGGTTTGTTGGAGGCAAATTCCCTCAACTTTCGCTTGTCTGGGAATTGTTTAATCCCTCCTTCATATTTAAATGACAATCGTGCTGGATACAGTAGTCTTGGTTCGAGGCCCTTCTGTTTCATTGCATTAAGTATATCATGCCATTCTCTTCTGGCCTGTAGGGTTTCTGTTCAGAAGTATGATGATAGCCTAATGGGTTTTCCTTTGTAGGTGACTTTTTTTTTCTCTCTGGCTGCCTTTAATACTTTGTCCTTGTCTTTGATCTTTGCCATTTTAATTATTATGTGTCTTGGTCTTGCCCTCCTTGGATCCCTTGTTATGGGAGTTCTGTGTACCTCTGTGGTCTGAGAGGCCATGTCCTCCCCCAGTTTGGGTAAGTTTTCAGCAATTATTTCTTCAAAGACACTTTCTATCCCTTTTTCTCTCTTCTTCTTCTTCTGGTACCCCTATAATGCAGATATTGTTCCATTTCAATTGGTCATTCAGCTCTCTTAGAATTCTTTCATTCCTGGAGATCCTCTTATCTCTCTCTGCATCAGCTTCTCTGCATTCCTGTTCTCTGTTTTCTAGTCCATTAATGGTCTCTTGCATCTTGTCCATTCTGTTTTGAAGTCCTTCCAGAGCTTGTTTTATTTCTGTATTCTCCCTCCTTAGTTCTTGCATATTTCTCTGCAAGTGCATGGTTATGACTTTTGTTTTGAATTCTTTTTCAGGAAGACTGGTTAAATCTATCTCCCTAGGTTCCTTCTCAGGGGAGATATAGTAGATGCCAAAGTTGTCTGGGTTAGTCTTGTCTGGATCATATTTTTTGCCTTTCATGTTGATAGGTGCTATTGACTGTCAGCTGGAAGAGCCAAAGTTCCACTTGCTACTGGCCTTTCTTTACTGTGACAGCTGTGACCCCTAGTGGCTTATGTTGGGCAATTGAGTGTACACTGGGTCCTTGTGTCTTGCCTGGCCTGTATGGAGGAAACTCCCTTTCTGAGGGCATGGCCAGCCATGGGCTTCTTCTCTCCTATGTCCGGGTTCCAGAGGGGTAATGGACTGGGGGGCTGTTTGGCTGTTTACCTCTGTGAGATGTCTCAGAGCTGTTGCCCAGGGGGTTAGTGCACCCGGCTGTCCCTGGAATTTCCAGCTTCTGGACTGTGACCTGTGTTGTTTCCGTCCAGCTGTTGTGTCCCTTTCCCGTTAAGACTTTCAAAAAGCACTCGCTTTTCTTTGTCACAGGGGCATCAGCTTTGGGACCCACTCATAGGTCTCACTGCCCTGTTTCCCTAGTTTCCAGCCCTCCATGCATGCACTGTGTCTGCACTCTGCTGTCGGATGGCTAGGGTTGGGTGTTTAGCAGTCCTGGGCTCCCTCTCCCTCCCCGCTGCAACTCCTCTGCTCCTGCCAGGAGCTGGGCTGAGGGGCCTCGGGTCCCGCTGGGCTGCAGCTTGTATCTTACCCCTTTGACCCCTTTCAAAGGCGCTGGGCTCTTGCACGTGTGGATGTAGTCTGGTTGTTGTCCTGTGTCTTCTGGTCTCTCTTTTAGGATTAGTAGTATTTCTTGTATTTTCAAAAATATATGTTTTTGGGAGGAGATTCCCACTGTCCTACTCACACCACCATCTTGGCTCTGCCCTCAGAGATAGACTTTTAAAAGCAGCTACAGGGAGAGAAAATATAACGTACAAAGGAACATCCATCAGGCTATCATCAGAATTCTCAACAGAAATCTTACAGGACAGAAGGGAGTGGCATCATATATTTAATGCAATGAAACAAGAATAATCTACCTGGCCAGGTTATCATTTAAATTTGAAGGAGGGATTAAATAATTTTTAGATAAGAAAAAGTTGAGAGAATTTGCATCCCAAACACCACCTCTACAGTACATTTTGGAGGGTCTCCTATAGATGGAAGTATTCTTAAGGCTAAATAGATGTCACCCAAGGGATAGACAAACAGCACAGAATATGATTCATAACAGACAAAGAATGGAGGAGGAAGAAAAAGGAGGAGAAAAAAAAAGAAGAAGAACCTTTAGGTTGTGTTTGTAAAAGCACATGAAGTGAGTTAAATTAGACTGTTAAATAGTAAGGGAATGACCCTTGAACCTTTGGTAACCATGAATCTAAAGTCTGCAATAGCAATAAGTACACACCTGTCTATAACCACCCTAAATGCAAATGGTCTGTATGCACCAATCAAAAGACATAGAGTCACTGAATGGATTAAAAAACAAGACCTGTCTATATGTTGCCTACAAGAGACTCACACCAAACTCAAAGACATACAGAGACTGAAAGTGAAGGGATGGAAAAAGATATTTCATACAAATAAAGGGAGAAAAAAGCAGGAGTTGCAGTACTTGTATAAGACAAAATAGATTTCAAAACCAAGAAAGTCACAAGAGACAAAGAAGGACATTACATAATGATAAAGGGGTCAGTCCCACAAGATGATATAGCTATTATAAATATCTATGCACCCAAAACAGGATCACCTACATATGTGAAACAAATACTAACAGAATTAAAGCAATGCATTCATTTTAGGAGACTTCAACACACCACTCACTCCAAAGGACAGATCCACCAGACAGAAAAAAGTAAAGAGACAGAGGCACTGAACAACGCATTAGAACAGATGGACCTAACACACATCTATAGAACACTATGCAAAAGCAACAGGATACACATTCTTCTCAAGTGCACCTGGAACATTTTCAAGAATAGATCATATAATAGACCACAAAAAGAACCTCAGTAAATTAAAAAAGATTGAAATTGTACCAACCAGCTTCTCAGATCACAAAGATATGAAACTAGAAATAAATTATACAAAGAAAATGAAAAAGCCCACAAACACATGGAGGCTTAATAATATGGTCCTAATCAATGGATCGATGACCAAATGAAAACAGAGATCAAGCAATATATGGAGACAAATGACAACAATAATTCAACAACACAAAATCTGTGGGACGCAGTGAAGGCCATGCAAAGAGGGAAATATATTGCAATGCAGGCGTACTCAGGAAAGAGGAACAATCCCAAATGAACAGTCTGAACTCACAATTAGTGAAACTGGAAAAGGAAGAGCAAACGAGGCCCAAAGTCAGTAGAAGGAGGGACATAATAAAGATTAAAGCAGAAGTAAATAAAATTGAGAAGAATAAAACAATAGAAAGAATCAATGAAAGCAGGAGCTGGTTCTTCAAGAAAATAAATAAAATAGATAAACCCCTAGCCAGATTCAAGAAAAAAGAGAGTCTACAAACATAAACTGAATCAGAAATGCGAAGGGAAAAATCACTATGGACACCACAGAAATACAAAGAATTATGAGAGAATACTATGAAAAATTATATGCCAACAAACTGGATAACCTAGAAGAAATGGACAATTTTCTAGACAAAGACAATATTCCAAAGCTGACCCAGGAACTAACAGAAAACCTGAATAGACCAATTACCAGCAAAGAAATTGAATTGATAATCAAAAAACTACCCAAGAACAAAACCACTGGACCAAATAGTTTCACTGCTAAATTTTATCAAACATTTAGTGAAGACCTAATACCCATCCTCCTTAAAGTTTTGCAAAAACTAGAAGAGGAGGGAATACTCCCAAACTCATTTGATGACGCCAACATCACTTTAATATCAAAACCAGGGGAGAAAAAACATAAAAAATAAAATTACAGACTAATATCCCTGATGAACATAGATGCAAAAATACTCAACAAAATATTAGCAAACCGAATTCAAAAATACATCAAAAAGATCATTTATTATGATCAAGTGGGATTCATCCCAGGGATGCAAGGATGGTAAAACATTTGAAAATCTATCAATGTCATCCACCACATCAACAAAAAGGACAAAAACCACATGATCATCTCCATAGATGCTGAAAAAGCATTTGACAACATTCAACATCCATTCATGATAAAACTCTGAACAAAATGGGTATAGAGGCAAGTACCTCCACACAATAAATGCCATATATGAGAAACCCACAGCCAACATTATACTTAACAGTGAGAAGCTGAAAGCTTTTCCTTTAAGATCAGGAATAAGACAATGATGCCCACTCTCCTCACTTTTATTCAACATAATTCTGGAGGTCCTGGCCATGGTAATCAGACAACACCAAGAAATAAAAGGCATCCAGATTGGCAAGGAAGAAGTAAAACTGTCCTTGTTTGCAAATGACATGATATCGTACATAAAAAACCCTAAAGAATTCACTCCAAAACTACTAGATCTAATATTTGAATTCAGCAAAGTTGTGGGATACAAAATTAATACACAGAAATATGTTGCATTCCTATACACTAATGGTGAACTAACAGAAAGAGAAATCAGGAAAACAATTCCATTCACAATTTTATCAAAAAGAATAAGTTTTCTAGGAATAAACCTAACCAAGGAAGTGAGAGACCTATACCATGAAAACTATGGGACACTCTTAAAAGAAATTAAAGAGGACACTAATAAATGGAAATTTATCCCATGCTCCTTGCTAGGAAGAATTAATATTGTCAAAATGGCCATCCTGCCTATATCAATCTACAGATTCAATGCAATCCCTATCAAAATACCTACAGCATTCTTCAATAAACTAGCACAAATAATTCTAAAATTCATATGGAACCAGTAAAGACCCCGAATAGCCAAAGCAAACCTGAGAAGAAAGAATAAAGCAGGTGGAATTATGCTGCCTGATTTCAAGCTCTACTACAAAGCCATAGTAATCAAGACA
This sequence comes from Manis javanica, assembly GCF_040802235.1. Lineage (NCBI taxonomy): Eukaryota > Metazoa > Chordata > Mammalia > Pholidota > Manidae > Manis > Manis javanica. The sequence continues at coordinate 37,295,418 of NC_133167.1, forward strand.
ATATGGTACTGGCACAAGAACAGACCCATAGACCAGTGGAACAGACTACAGAGTCCACATATAAACCCAAGCATATATGGTCAATTAATATATGATAAAGGAGCTATGGACATACAATGGGGAAATGACAGCCTCTTCAACAGATAGTGTTGACAAAATTGGACAGCTACATGTAAGAGAATGAAACTGGGTTATTGTCTAACCCCATACACAAAAGTAAACTCAAAATGGATCAAAGACCTGAATTTAAGTCATGAAACCATAAAACTATTAGAAAAAAATATAGGCAAAAATTTCTTGGACATAAACATGAGCAACTTCTTCATGGGCATATCTCCCTGGGCAAGGAAACAAAAGCAAAAATGAACAAGTGGGACTATATCAAACTAAAAAGTTTCTGTACAGCAAAGGATACCATCAGTAGGACAAAAAGGCATCCTACAGTATGGGAGAATATATTCATAAATGACAGATCCGATGAAGGGTTGACATCCAAAATATATAAAGAGCTCACACACCTCAATAAACAAATAGCAAATAATCCAATAAATAAATGGGCACAGGATCTGAACAGACACTTCTCCAAAGAAGAAATTCAGATGCCCAACAGACACATGAATGGATGCTCCATATTGCTAATAATCAGAGAAATGCAAATTAAAACCACAATGAGATATCACCTCACACCAGTTAGGATGGCCAACATCCAAAAGACAAACAGCAACAAATGTTGACGAGGATGTGGAGAAAAGGGAACCCTCCTACACTGCTTGTGGGAATGTAAAGTAGTTCAACCATTGTGCAAAGTAACATGGAGGTTCCTCAAAAAACTCAAAATAGAAATACCATTTGACCCAGGAATTCCACTCTTAGGGATTTACCCTAAGAATGCAGTTGCCCAGTTTGAAAAAGACATATGCACTCCTATGTTTATCACTGCACTATTTATAATAGCCAAGAAATGGAAGCAAACTAAGTGTCTATCAGTAGATGAGTGGATAAAGAGGTCGTACATACATACAATGGAATATTATTCAGCCATAAGAAGAAATCAAGTCATCCCCTTTGCAGCAACATGGATGGAGCTAGAGGGTATTATGCTCATTGAAATAAGCCAGGTGGAGAAAGACAAGTACCAAATGATTTCACTCATCTGTGCAGTATAAGAACAAAGCAAAAACTGAAGGAACAAAACAGCAGCAGACTCACAGAACCCAAGAATGGACTAACAGTTACCAAAGGGAAAGGGACTGGGGAGGATGGGTGGGAAGGGAGGGATAAGGTGGAAAAAAGGGCATTATGATTAGTACACATAATGTAGGGGGGTTGGGTACATGGGGAAGGCAGTATATACAGAAAAGACAAGTAATGATTCTATAGCATCTTACTATGCTGATGGACAGTGACTGCAATGGGGTATATGGGGGGTACCTGATAATAGGGGGAGTCTAGTAACCATAATATTCAAGTAATTGTACATTAATGATATCAAAAATACAACCACTAAACGTGCTTCAGGATAAAGAACTAACACCAAACAATAATTAAAACCTGCAAGTATAAACAATGAGAGCCATTAAAAAATTATTCAGGTAATTATTAAAATGACAGATATAAACAAAAAATAACATTAAATGTGAATATATCTGATTTTTTATTTAATATATTTAATGTTATTATCACCATGGTTGGATTTTTGTCATTTACTTATTAGTTTTAGATTGATGGTTGCAGAGCTCCATGAAAATACTAAAAAGCGTTGAATTGGACACTAAATATGCAAAATTGCATATGCAAATTCCATCTTCATAAAGTTGTTAAAATGCATACATTAGTAAGTGAAAAGGAACTCATTACTATTAGTAGGCATTGCTAAATGTGACAATATAAGGTAATATGTTTAGAAATTGTAATTTACTAATTCCTTTTTAGGTAATATCTGTAATATAGTGCCTCTAAGTGTGGGCCTATATATAACCAGAAGACAGGGTTGGGTGGGTGTTTTTGTTGTATGTAAGCTTTTTTTCTTATTTCCAGGTTTTTTAAATCTCTTAATTTCTTCATTTATCCTGAGAATTCTAATTAAGATAGTTTTAATTTTTATCTAATATTTAAATTAATTTTAAAGGAGGCATTTGCTGTAATATTTCAGCTTGAAACATTATTTCTAATTCTTTTTATACATCTGAATATTTAACATATTCAAAGATGTAAAAAGAAATTTCTGTGCTAAATAAGACTGTTTCATACTGCATCCTTGCCTCAGTTTCTGCTGCTGTAAGATTAGCAGCTGTCCAGGGTTCTAGTTGAAAAATTATTCTATTCATTTTCCAGGATTCCCCCATCATGCTTCTTTTGAATTATGTTTCTTCCTTTCGGTTTATATTTTTCCATATTTTCTTAAAATTTCTGATCAGTTAATTATCATCAGCAGCATTACTTTATTATCATGTATTACAGAAATATTAATTAGTATGTGTTAAGTAGTGTGCTATATTTTATGACTTTAACTAATTTGAAGTCTTGGAACAGCTTAGTGAAAAATGTACTTAAAATTCCATTTACAATTTGCAAATTTTGGGCTAGAGAAGTTAAGTTTCCTGTCCAAGATGACATGGCTGTTAAGTGGCAGAGTTGGTATTCAAGTCTGTCTCTGATTATAAAGATTGAGCTATTTACCACCATATGCTTACAGTGGGGCAACAGAATTTGTAATACACATACATCATTCTTATTTTGTGTATTTAAAATTTTTTTTATGAGCTTTGGATAAGAACAGTCTTATGGGCTTGAACTCATCATCTGGGAATATGGTATTTTCCTGCTATCAAGACTGGGGAAACAGCTTATCCAAAATTTAGTGGTGAAAACTGTAAATAAAGATGTCATATGATAAAATTTGCCACTTATTTCTCAAATATAAATCCTTGTCAGAGTCAATTAAATTCAAACTTCAAATTTAGATTAGGCACACTTTGAGGAGATCAGTAAGAATGAATAAATGAATACAACGAGGCACAACTTAGTCATTGTGCAATTATGCAGAAATGAGAATCTTTAACATGTAAAAGCACTTGGGTTAATTTTAATATATATATCTGTACAGTACAGCAAAATCAAAGAGTTTACATTTTGATTTTCTTGATTTTTGTATTTTATATCTACATATTTATCTGTCTTTGTCTGAAGGTCACGTACTTTGGATCAATTAATTTACTCAATTCCATTCAGTAGATACATTGGGTTTCTGAAATGGTGAATTTTTAAGATACTTGTTATTAAAGTGTTAATGAATTTTTAACTAATTTAACCAGCCCTTTCAGAATATAATATGAAGCTACACATGATAATTGATACTTTTAAATCACATTTCTACTTCTACAGTCGTATAAACATATGTTCACCATAATGAGAACCACCAAGTTGATATAGATGTATAATTTATTTTGGAAGTTAGCCACAGTTCCTGTCTGCTTTGAATACAGAAACCCAGCTATATGAATGCATTACACTATGTGGAGTGACAATCAGGATAGCCTTCACTAAATCTTAAAAAAACAAAAACAAAGACTAGAGTAAACAAAAGTGTTGCAGCCTTACACAGATCTCCAGCGGAAATCAGGTTCTGTTGTTTTAATTACGTTTTATTTATTCTTTATTTCACTTATTCTTAATTCAGCTTCCGGATATAAATAAGAGTTATCTAGTTAGGTTTCTTAAAAATAAGTCTGATGCAAACACCTTTTTAAACTTCCAAATGAGATCTAAAGCTACCTTGAAATCATATTCTAGAACTTCTTTAAGAAAAAAACCGAGATCAATGTTTAAAAGACATTTTCCCCCATATAATTGTATGTCACTGTGCAAAAGCCAGTTTAATAACTGAATTTTTGATCTTAGAAAATATTAATGTCTGGTGAGAAAATCCTTAAAATAAATATATGATGCAATATTCCTTCAAAGGAAGTCTGATTACCTTGGTAATTCTCTTATGCTTTGGTTTATTTTTATTCCTTATTTTCATTCAAATGCTATGGTTTATGGACAAGGTTCATAGCTTTTGGCAGAAGAAAATCAGTGACTATGACTTAGTGGAACCTAATCTCATGAAAGAAATAAATGCTTGTCAATCAAGAAGTTTTAACCTTTACCATGTCTTGACCTTTACATTTTCAAGGTGAGCCTATTATTTAGTAGGGAGTAACACAAAACTCCACAGGATGCTCTATGATCAATACAATAAACAAACCCTCACACTGTATGTTTAAAGGTATTAAGAAGATAAACAAACAGTTGGTACAATCCTGTATTGGATGCTTGCCTCATTTAGGGATTTACAATTGATGGCTTCTCTATCCCCAACTCCACAGTGTTATAACTCTCAATGACTTTGCAAAAAGAAAAGAGAGCTGCTAGTTAATTGTAAGGAAATGTTTTGGTGTTTAAAGTTGAAGGCAACTTGCATTACCATCAATTATAGTAACTGAAGCATGAGGATAGCAAAATTATCATTTTTTCAAAATGACATTTTATAATCATAATGTTTCTCCCTTTACTTATCTATTAAAATATTTTGTGTATCTACAACATGTAAGTGATTTTTGTATTCTTTGGGAACACCACAATGAATAAAACATAAATTATTTTCCCCTTTGGAACTTACATCCGAGTGCAGAGATCATTTTCAATACTTAAGAGGGCATTAAAATATGTAATCAAAATTATGATAATAATCTGAAAGGAAAAGGATGTGATAAGATCTTATGACAAGATATCAAGACCTAGCCAGGGTGAGTATGAGAAAACTTATTTGGGGAAGAGTTACTTGAGCTGTTTTAAAGATGAAAAGAAAATATTGATCATGGGAGCATATGACTTAGGTGATCAGATGGATTCAGGAGTGCAAACAGGGAAAAGGAAAGGTCCTAACAAATGTATCGACAAAGCTCAATATCCCTGAAATGGGAAAAAGCAAGTAACATTTTAGAAACTGGGGGGAAAATTAAACGAGCACAATGTGCAGACAGTGAGGTGTGCAATGTAGCCAAGTTTTATTTCTGAATGGCATTTGCCCTGGGAAGGCTCAGCCCACTGGTATCTCTGTGTGAAAACTTTCTCTGCGTTCTTAAAGAAGAGCAAATTATAATAGCACATAGTTTAATTGTATTTTCATTCATTCCTATTCATTTCATTTTCTGTTTGGTTCATTGGGCCATCTTTTCTAAAGAAAAAATTTAAATAATTTTAACAAAAAATGGAAAGTACTTTGGATATCGGTATGTACTATAATATACAGTATCATGAGTATCAGTATCATACAATCCAGATTAAACAAATGTTAACGTTTTGCCCTTTGTGCTTCATATAAACTGTGACATCTCACCATTAAATTCTTCATAGTCTATTTCCTATTAAAAATGTTTTTACATGACCATATGCCATTATCACTTGAGAAAATTAATATTTATTAACAATATCAACATTTTATCCATATATACATTTACTCAATTGCTTGCCAAGTATATATTACATTGTCTGCTTGAACTGTGGTCCAATCAAAAGTCACATTTGCTTTTGTTCCCATATCTTCTTAACCTCTTTATTGTTTTCTAACTTTATTGAGGTAAAATTGGAAAATAAAATTATACATATTTAAAGTATACAACATGATTTGACATATGTATGCATTGCAAAATGATTACCCCAACTAAATTAATTAGCACATCCATTATCTCACACACTTATCATTGTTGCTTGTGTGTGGCAACTCCTAGAAAATTTTAAGTATACAGGACAATGTCATTAACTATAGCCACCATGCTGTGCATTAGATCTCCAGAATTTCACTAAAAACTGAATGCTTGTATCCTTTAACAAACATTTTCCCACCATTTCTGCCATTCCTTAGTTCCATCAATCAACTGTCTATTTCTATTAATTTAACCTTTACAGATTACACATATGAATGAGATCATAGAGTATGTATCTTTCTCTGACTTATTTCATTTAGCCAAATATCCTTCAGGTTCCACCATTCTACCAAAACTGACAGGACAGGATTTCCTTTGTTCTCATGGCTGAATAATATTCCACTGTGTGTGTTTGAATATATATATATATATTGCACATCTTTATCCATTCATCTTCATGAAGACTAAGGTTGTTTCCGTATCTTGGTTGTAAAAAACTACAGTAAATATGGAAAGGCAGATATTTCTTCCATATTCTGTTTCACTTCTTTTGGATATACACCCAGAAATGGGAATGTGTGATCATATGGTGCTTCTATTTTTAATTTTTTGATGAACCGCTATACTGTTTTCCATAATGACTAATTTATATTCATGTTACATTGTACAAGGGCTCCCTTTTCTCAACATCCTTACAAACATGTGCTATTAGTCTTTTTGATAATAGCCATTCTATCAGGTATGAGGTATTATTTCATTTTGGTTTTGATTTGTATTGCCCTGATGATTAGTGATATTGAGCATTTTTCCAGCTATCTGTTGGCCATCCATATATTTTTTTGGGAAAATATCTATTCAGATCTGCCCAATTTTTAATCAGATTATTTGGGGCATTTTTTGTTTTTGTTTTCCTTTTCTTTTCTTTTTTGCTATTGAGTTATATGAGTTTGGTATATAATTTTAGACATTAACCTGTTATCAGATATGTGGTTTATAGATATTTTTCTCCCATCTTGCAGGTTATCTTTCATTTCCTCTATAGTTTCCTTTGATTTAAAGAAGCTTTCTAGTTTGACATAATTCAATTTCTTTAGTTTTTCTTTTGTTGTTTGTGCTTATGATGTTATATGATACCTTTCACTTAGCATTTAGTTGGATATGGATTTTTTAAAATTCTGACAATGTGTTTTATTGAGGTGTTTTGAAAAACATCTGTACTTAATATAATTATTGATTTACTTGGGATAATTCTATTACACAAAATTTGTTTTCATCAGTGCTTTTTTAATCCTATCCTTTTTTTTTAACTGGTTGGTTATTTTAGAAATTCAGTTTTAGCTCCATTATTAAATTATTAGCTAAAACACTCTGATTTGTGGGAATGCATGTGTGTTTACTCTAATTTTACAATATACATCTTTAACTTATTACATTTACTTTAAAATATTAAACCAACTCATGTAAGAAACATACAAATTTCCATTTCCTGATACTTTTTTATATTTGTCATATATTTATTTCATTTATATATATTTTTAAATCCCAAATACACTGTTACAGTTTTACTTTAAATTTTTTTTGAGAGAACTAAAGCTCAAGAAAAAAATTAATATATGCCAATACATACATTAATTCAGGTACAACTCATTACTTTTTGAAATTATAGGAATTTTATTTTCTTTGTAATTTTAGGAATTTTCATTCTGGTATTATTTACCTTTAATATGTAGAGAGATCCCATTATCATTTCTTATCAAGAATGTCTTCTGGCAATGACTTTATTATCTTGCATTTTTCTTAAATATTTTGTATTTTGCTTTATTTTGTAAGATATTTATGATGAGTATAGAATTCTAGATTATTAGTTTTTTTCCCCTTTCTGCCCTTTTAAGATGTTGTTTAACACTGTGCTGTGCTTTTCATAAGCTAGAATTTTTTCATTGGATTCTGGACATCATTTATTATGTTATGGAGTGTTTAGATACTGTTTTCTACCTTTAAGGAATTTGATACTTGCTTTTGGCATAAATTTAAGTTACTTTCAGATCAATTTATGACTGGAGATTTGTTTTACATTGTATTAGGGTAGGTCTAGTGTACTTCAGTGCTAGTTCAGACTTAATACTATGGTGTGACATTTTTAAGTCTCTAAGGACACTCAAATGTTTCATCAAATTCTCTCAGGGTGGATGAAATTTGAGTATATTTAAGCCAGACTCTATAAATTCCAAAAATTGCTTATTCTGTTGCTTCTCCACAGTTGGTCTTTACTCAGATAATTTCATCTAACAAATGATGTATCAGTATTCAGACTTAAGGGAGTATGTCTGCAGATCTCGTAAGTTTCCTTTTTTTATTGTTGCAGTTCTTTTGTTTCTAACTCCTTTCTCCTCAGTCCTCCAGCCCACAAACCTCAGCCACCTTGCCCTCTGTCTTCTTAACTCAGAGACCTCTATTCTTTTGCTTAAGTTCCCACCCCTTTTCCATGATCCAAAATTTTTCTCTAGACCAAAAGCCAGAATGATGACTAGGGTCACCCGATTTCTTTTCCATCTCTTAGGAACCACATTTCTGCAATACTTATTGTTTCAATGCCTAAAAACAGTTGTTTTATATAAGGTCCAGTGTCCTAAATATTTACGGTGGGGTGACAAGTTCTATGCCACTAACTTCTTCATTACCAGAGGCCTTAACTTTTTTAATTGTTTTAGTGATAGTGTTATTGTAGTCATAACTTATTAAATCTTAAAGGAAAGCAAAAGCCTAAGCCATTCCTCAATTTAGTATTATTTAAGCTTCCTCTCTTTAATGTGTCTCTAACAACATATAACTATAAACAAAGATACTTAAAACTGTATTGTGGTCAAAACCACCAAAGTTGTTAGTGAGTTTTAGCTAATATACTAATTGTATATATAAATTAATCAATAACCACCAATAAGCTCTTATTATTTATGGTTATATAAGTGTCTTTTTTTTCTAGATATAGAAATTGAAACTTGTGTCATAACCACATTTATCTACTTAGGCTCCTCTAATATCCATAGTTTGAGTAACTTGGACAAAATTGCCTTCAAAGAATTTAGAGGTCTAAAATATATGCCCATATGTTATATACACATACACACATTATAGTATGATATATGTATAATACAATAAATTACATATAATTATATAATGACATATTCTATACATAATAAATTTACAAATATGATCTTCTAAGAGTTTCCTTTCCCTTACCACAAATAATTATACCTCAGATTTTTATACAAATAATTTAGGTAAAATTAATTTCTTCGTAGAAAAATGAAGTTCCAATACAAGTCTTCAGATTTACTTTCAACAAGTTTACATCACATGAACTCTTCCAAACTATAAATTTCATAGCTTCTCTCGTGAGAAACATAGCAATGAAGTATAAAGAGAAATTCAGGAATAGAAACCAGAAGAAAATATTGCACAGGTTACTTTTTAAAACTAATTTCTCATTCAGAGTGGCCGTCTCTGTGGCTGAAATTCTGCTTGCTTATATTCACACTATTTATAAATGTGTCATAAAGATCTATCTGAAACCAATGTTACCTAACACTGGAACTGATATCACTATAATAAATGCTTTTTTCTGAGTACACTTTTTACATGAAATGAATTTTAATGTTGAGTGACAAAGTAAAATTCTAAGCACAAATGAAAAGTATACTCACATTTCTATAAATAATTATTTTCCAAGGCTTAAATTCAATATATCTCAACATACAAAAATGGCAAAATGAGGAGGTATAAAAGGAAAATCTTTGATCCTCTCATGAGTAATTTTTCTGTGTCTTCCCTTTACAAACATTTCTTTTCCAATAATTCACAGCTACACAGCTAAGATTACCACAAAAAACATATACAGTTAACACGTGCAGTGTGGTATGAGTGTGCTCTCTGCTGAAAACATGCCAGTGAATAATGCTGAGATGCCACCAGTTACAGCATGTTCTTGTTACTAGCTGTCTACTAGCACTACCCTTCCAAGTTCCTGCTAATTTAAGCTCACTTTTGTTTCTGTAACTACAATAAAATGCTTATTTCCTTGACTTTTTATGTCACAGCTTTTTAGTTCTTAAATCTTTTTCATGCTCATTCTACTAGCTTATGACTTTATTGATTTCAAAGTGACGTGAATGGTTTTTGAGTCCCTAAAGACATACATATATTTCCCTGACTCTCCAAAACAAGTGACAATATTACTTGGCCCTGTGATAATACTTTCAAAAATAGGGTTAATGGTATTCAATAATCTTCTGGCATTTAGTATTACTGAGAAAGTGTGTTAAGACATCTTATTTTTGTTTTATAGCTGGCAAACATTTTCAGCTTTCATATTTCAATTATCTGGAAATTTTTTAATGTTTTCCACATCACTGTTATTGGTCTATTTTGTTTCTTCTGTAATGAGTAGGAATCCATCCCCATCCAAATTTACACAATGAACAGACTGTGTGGTGGTCCTTAGTCTTGTCCATTAAGCCATTTCTTAAAACTATAGCAAAAAAGGATCACTTTTTTTTTTTGCCATAGGATCAGCTTACTGTGTCTGGCACTCATCTCATGCAGCCCTCCTTTAGTTGAAGCACAGTCTTTTTTTTTCCACCCTATTCACTATTTTAATTGACAAAATACAGTACATTCTCATTCTTCAGCTTTAAATCTATCATGGACCTTAATGTCTATGAACCTTACCTAGACTGTTTTATAAATGAAGCCAATAAATCACTTCTCCCATTCATATGAACCCATTAACATTCCCAGAATTCTTGTTTTGTAATGAAATATGGAAATGAAAGCTATGAATTACAAGACAAGAGTCAGATGAGAGACACCTTATTATATTAGTTATCTACTACTACATAGAAGTTACCCCCAAACACGAGGGCTTAAATAATATTTATCATCTCACACAATTTCTGTGGGTCAGGAATTGGACGGAGACTGAGGTTCTCTGAGTGTAACCAAGATGTTAGCAAGGTTTAACCGGTTCTGGAGGATCCCCTTCTAGGATGGCCAGTCACGTAACTGGCAAGCTGCTCATATGACTCTATATTGCGGGTTGGCAGGAGGCATCAGTCCTTTGACATACGATCCCTCCACAGAGCAGCTGGACTGTCCAAATAACGGTCCAGAGTAATCCAAGAAGGTCCAAGATGAAGGTAGCAATGTCTTTTATGATCAAAACTTGGAAAAAAGCACACTATTAATTTCTATAATATCCTACTGGTCCCATAGATGAGCCTTATATTCTGTATAGGAGGAGACTGTACATGGACGTGAATGCTCGTGAAAGTGATCATTAGAGTCATCCTGGGGGCCAGCATCATAAATAGCCTTCTCATGAACAGCCAGCACCATGGAAATTTAGCTCTCTATTTTCATGTTTGGAGTAGGCCCTGTGTTGCTAAACCTCAGAGTAAAGAGTGGTTGAAGATTAAATCACCTTGACTGAATTCTTCACGTATTTAATTTTATCCTTTTTTCTCTAGGCATACTTGTTACATCACCGCTCTTGGATTTATTGAGTATTTGTATGTGATTTCTTGAGTTGCATTTGTTTAGTGAATATTTGGTCTTAATTATGATAATGCAAATTCTCAATGCCAAAGCTGTAAGTTTTAAACTTTTTGGTCTTTACATGTGCTTAACGTTGGAGAATTTCATCCAATGAGTAATAGTTATACGCGCTTCTTTATTTTCCAAGTAAAAGTAAGTCTACCCTTGGTGACTTATTTTAACTACATCTAGGAAAATTAATCAATGTTAAAACCCTTAATGTTATTAATATTAATGAAAGTGTTAAGCCTTATTCATTCATAGAATATCAATAGCCTATTTATTATCAATATACTTTTAATATTAATATTGTAAATGTTTCACATTATATGAAAGAAGTACAAAGAGCATTATTATAAAAGCATGTAAACTAGAGCTGAAAGGACAGAATGTATACAGTAGAAGAAAGTTAAAAGTTAGAATTTTCAGTGAATGGGAAATTGACTATAGATTCATCAAGGCTGTAAAATTTTTAGAATATTTAGAAAAAATAATATACAGAAATTTTACCTCAAATTTGTTATTTAATTGACTTATTTCTGAATGTTATACTGTATTAAGAAAACAATGGATTTAAAAGCTGGGCAGCAAGTCATATTCATGAGTATTTTAATAAAATATAAGGACTATACTTGTATCTCTACTTTCTGATTTTGACGATGTAATGTTTGATAACATGAATTTTTAGCACCACATAAATTACTGAATTATTTCTTTTCCAAGACAGAAATACTATTTTTCTTCCCTGGTATGATGTTGAAGTTGAAAGTCTTGTCACTGATGTGATGTTTCATCTGCAATGATCTACACTTGAATAATAAAATACTACTTGTTGAAAAAAAGCAGGTAGGAAAACACTTGTTTGGCTGATTTATGTCTGTCTTATATTTATATATAACTTTGCTTGAATCCATGTCGTTTTCTAGAAGATATGAAAATATGTGAATTTTTTTTCCAGAGATTTGACTATAAAACGTACTTTGTATATTTTATCCACTAACAAAACTTTAATATATAATTTTTAGTAAGTGATAGAAGTAGCATTAAGAATAATCAAGAGGAAAATATGAACAATTTTAAAGTTATTAAACAGAGAAAAGTCTAGCAGCTATATTGAAAGTTTGATTAAAGATGATCCCTCTTTATTTAGTATTTGCTACAATTCAACTATTAGAAATAGCCACATTTTGCTTTTTAAGTCTAACAAAATTCCTCAGAAAACTGAATCAATCAACTGATTTATCTAACTATCCATCCAAACTGATTTATAACTTTCTTCTCTTTCTTTTATTCTACTCTAATGAATTTAACTCTCGTTTTTTAACAGAATTTATAAATAATCATTTGGCAATATAAGATCACAGTGTATGTGTAAACAGATATACTAAAACTTGTCTACCCAATAATTTTGAAAATATGGTGGCACCTTCATATGAACACATATTTAAGGAAACATTTACAATCTTAATGGACTTCAGTCAGTAATCTCTAAATATGAAGCTATATATACTCTTTCTTGAGATAGAATGACAACTGAGTTTGTAGATGAATTGATATAGTATTGTATCTTTTTAAAATATATTATGTTGCCTTTCAAAACATCAATTCTTTTTACTTACAGTTACTCAAATACATTATCACAAGTGTTTATTTGTGTGCTAGATGGGTTAATACTTGTTAATAATAACCAATGTAATGCTAAGTTCACATAAAATATGAAGTTGGAATCTTTAAAAGAAAATTATAACCTAGTTAAAAGGGTAATAATTTTCTCTCTTGAAAAATTTTCTTCCACAACTTTAAAATCAACAGTGAAATTTTCTTATTTATAAGAAACTTATAAAACAAATTCATTATTATAACTAAAACTGATTCCATAAATAGATTTATTGTATTTTTTATTTGACTCCACAAAAGCATTCATATAGAAAAAATAATCACCATCAAATATAAGACTGTCAAATTTAGGGGAAAAATCATATATACTATAAACCTGTACAACACTTAAATATTGTATTTACATTTATGTTCAGTCAAGGATATTTGATGGACTGGTGCTCTAAGTTGGGAGAGCCTCCAGATTTGATCTATATTGCATGCTCTTATACTTGAATTATATTGGTCCACTTCTACCAAACTCCCCCATAACATTAATGTAAATTGGGAAGGACTGAAGAGAATTTTAAAACTGATGAAAGCATACAAGAGTCAAACTGTAAAGCATATTTTTATTTTAATGACAGATGAATTATCTGTGCATCCATAAAGTCCCCTAAACTTTTAATTATAAAACCTACTCTCCTGTCTTGGGAAACCTGGGCTTTAGTTTCTATTGTTTCTGTATTATTTGCATATATTTTGGGGTATCGTAAGTAACACGTGGAAAGAAAACACGGATAATAGAGTGGCTTATATGAGAACTTGTACATTGTCAACAAAAGTATCTTTCCTATTACTTATGTATTCCATAAGGAAGTTGGATATATGAGGATCAGAGCGTAAAAGCAGAAGGCAAACTACTGGTCATAAGCAAAGCTAAGTGAAGGGCCCCCACCAGTAAGATGGCAAACTTCCGGCTTCTCCTCGGGGGTCCTCAGTTCCCACCAGCGCCACCTGAAGCCCAGTCACCTCTCGCTCCCCTCCCAATCCCAGCACCTAGCCAACAGCCACCAGCCCCGTAGAAGTGACACCTCAATCAATTCATTCCCCTTCGTATATAACCCAGCACCTTTCCCTAATAAAGCAGAACTCTCCGGTGAATTGCTGCTGTGTCGCTCCTTTCCTTTCATTGGTGCCGAAACCCGGGAGATGGGACACCCCAAATGGGCCCCGTCTTCCCCCCGACACCAGCAGCAGCTTGCCCTCATCCTCTTTTTCCAGCGCTGGCTCATCACACTCACCACTCCTCTCTGGCCTTTAGGTAAGTTTTTCCCCCTGGAGTGGGCCACTCTTCCCCGAGCTATCGCAGTGCCATTGACCGTGATCGTCCGGCAAGGCCCTGATGCTCGGGATGAGGAGGGAACTCTCCCCGCCTCAGGCCTTCACGGCTGCAGCGGACCCTCAGTCCCCTCCTCCAACAGCCATAAATCCCCCCCTCAAGCCTTTACAGCTGCGGCGGACGATCAGGCCCCTCCTCCGACAGTCATAAACACATTCACCGTCCCTTCCATCAGTGCTGAAACTTTTTAAGCAAAATTTCCCCGGGGTGGGCCACTCTTCTCCGAGCTATCGCAGTGCCATTGACTGTGATCGTCCGGCAAGGCCCTGACGCTCGGGGATGAGGAGGGAACTCTCCCCACCTCAGGCCTTCACGGCTGTGGTGGACTCTCAGGCCCCTCCTCTGACAGCCATAAATCCCCACCTCAGGCCTTCACGGCTGTGGCAGACCCTCAGGCCCCTCCTCTGACAGCCATAAATCCCTGCCTCAGACCTTCATGGCTGCGGCAGACTCTCAGGCCCCCCCCAACAGCCATAAACGAGGTGACTCCTTTGCGGATGAGAACGCTCCCTTTCCCCACCCCCTCCTCCTTCTGTTCCGTCCACTGAAATCTGTTCTGTCTGCCGAAAACGCCTAGCGCTAGGTACCTCGTGACTCCAGCACTCTGCCTTCTTAGGGAAGTCTGGGTGACGACCCACACTTTCTAAGAAATTCCGACTCGTATACGAGTTTCCGCAGACCACCAAGGATCATCGGGGACGCCCTTTGTCTCCTTGTGGTCTGCTTCCAGTCTGAGGATCTCCGTTCATCTTCCCCTGTTTGTCTCCTTCTCTGTCCTTTAGCCATGGGAGCCTCCTCATCCCTCCCTGAAAGTTCACCTCTTGAATACCTGCTTAAGCATCTGGCTACCCTCTCCCTGATGCCTGATATAAAACCAAAACTTCTCCGTAAGTATTGCTCCCAAGATTGGCCGACATACCCCCTAGACAATAACAACCAATGGCCCGCAGGGGGAACTCTTGATCCTAACATCACTCGCAATCTCTTTAACTACTGCCAGCGCCTGAAAAAATGGAAGGAGATTCCCTATATCGAAGCTTTCCTCCTCCCCCCTGACCCCTTCCCCTTCTTCTCCTACAACAGCCCTTCTCCCTTCCTTCCCCACCATCTCCTCCCCCATCTCACCTCCTCTGCCTTCATCCCCCCGCAGATTAAGCCTGAGCCTTTCAGCCCCCCCCCCCTTTAACTAGGTCCGGGGGCTTCCTCCATCTTTGCCCTCATCACCTATTTCTCTCCTGTTAGGGACCGCCTTTGTCTTCTCACATGTTTGTAGGGAGAATGGGAAAGCACCTTCCCCCATGTATGAACACAGCATGGGAAAGCACAAGCTAGAGAACAACCGCTGCAGTCCTTGGAAGTTATCTGTCCACAAAAACATATCTTGTCCTCGAAGACGAGCCAAGACTCCTCACTCTGAAAATAGGGAGACCTTGAAGATGTGTAGAAACACCGCCTCTGCTTCTAGCTATGCCCTTCCCCCACTTGCTGATGTGGCAGGAATGGAGAACAAAGAACATTCTGTTTACGCATTCCATAAGCAATTAACTGGAGCCCTGCTGTAGCTCAATTAGTAGAGCATGGGACTCTTAACCTCAGAGTCATGAGTTCAAGCCCAACTAAAGCAGCAGAGGCAAGCAGCTGGGCTGCAGGCTGGCAACACGTGGGTCTGATTCTATCTTTCTTTATTTTCTTTGCCCCCCTTCCACACTTCAGGACCTGCTTGAATAGGCGCAGCTAGACCATGTCACTCCCCCACAGACTGAGCCAGAACCCTTCGGTCCCCCTCAGACTTGGTCCCAAGAGCCTCCCAAAATTATCACCCCCCTCCTGGAGGTAGCAGGATCCAAAGGCATTTAGGAGATTTAGCCCAACTAGAGAAACGCCTAGGTTCCTTTTCCACTGATCCCACGACATACATCAGGGAGTTTCAATGGACCCTCCAGTCTTACAGCCTCACACATCATAACATTTTTATGCTCCTGACCAATACTCTCCTCCCTGAAGAGCATAGACAAGTTTGAGACTTCGCACAAATGCATGCTACCGAAACCCACAGGACTGACCCCACCTATCCCTCTGGCCCCACTGCTGTCCCGGAACAAGACCCACACTGAGATTATTACACCGCCATGGGTCTCTGCTCTTGAGATATTTTTGCCTCCTGCCTAATAGCAGGTCTGAAAAAGGCAGCTCATAAAGTAGTCAATTTTCAAAAACTCCAAGACATAATTCAAAAGAGAGATGAAACACCCTCCGAGTTCTTAGACAGACTCATTCAAGCCCTATTACAGTATACCAGCCTGGACCCAGAAACACCTGAAGGAAGACATGTCCTTATGACATACTTCGTAGCTCAAAGCTACCCCGACATTAAAGCTAAACTCAAAAAGTTAGAACAAGGCCCCGCTACCCCACAGACTGAGATCCTAACAGTGGCATTTAAAGTCTTCCATAACCGGGAAGAGGAGAAAGAACACTGTAAACAAAAGGCTGATCAGGCCAATTTCCAGATGTTGGCCCAGCTGATAAAACCACAACCTGGGCACCCCTCTACAAACAAGCCACCCCCCAAGAGCTTGTTTCAAGTGCGGAAAAGAGGGACATTAGTCAAGGGCGTGCCCCTCCCCCAGATCTCCTACCACCCCATGCCCCAGATGCCACAAAAAGGGCCACTGGGGGTCTGATTGCCCAAGCACCCGAAGGGGAGGCTGGATGAACAACCCCATTCCTAAGCCCGCCATAGTGGGGCTGGCAGAAGAAGATTGACAGAGCCCGGGGGCTTCTCACCCGACCACTTCCATCACCAAACAGGAGCCCAGGGTTACTTTAACAGTAGACGGTCGCCCCATCTCTTTCCTCCTAGATACAGGAGCCACCTTCTCAGTCTTCCGAGAATACTGGGGCCCTACCATGCCAACCATTACTCCTATAGTCGGGGTAAGATGTAAACATATTTTCCCATTAAACCCCCCCCCACTTTTATGCACAATCCAAGACAATCCCATACCTTTCTCCCACTCCTTCCTGGTTATGCCCCAGTGTCCCATCCCTTTACTAGGACAGGACATCCTTTCTCTCCTCCACGTTTCCATAACTATATCCACTCCCACAGCCCCCAGTACTCCCTTTCTGATGGCCCTCATAGCTGACAAACCCCCTCTACCCAATGAAAGCTCTGGTTCCGCCCTCATACACCCTGTAAATCCCAAAGTTTGGGACATTACAAGCCCCTCCGTGGCCCTGTGTCCCCCTGCCTCTATCAAATTACATGACCCATCTCAGTATATCTGTCAGGCCCAATACCCCCTAACCACTTCAGCCCTCATAGGCCTCCAACCCATCATTCAAGATCTCTTAAACAAAAATTACCTCAGACCCACTCACTCCCCACTTAATACCCCCATATTAGCTGTTCAAAAAACCAGCGGATCTTTCTGCCTTGTCCAAGACCTTCGCCTCATCGACACAGCCATTGTCCCTATCCATCCCTTAGTTCCAAATCCATACAGCCTTTTATCGCAGATCCCTGCCTCAGCATCCCACTTCTCAGTCCTAGATATCAAGGACCCATTTTTCTATCCCTCTTTTTTTCATCTTCACCTGGACGGACCCATACACAAGACATTTTGAACAACTCACTTGGACAGTTTTGCCACAAAGCTTCCGAGATACTCCCCATATTTTTAGACAGGTCCTAGCTCAGGACCTCAAACAGTTTCATCATGATCACTCCAAGTCCACCTTATTATAATACATAGACAATCTTCTACTCTGCAGTCTCTCGTGGGAACAGTCTCAACTTGACACTGCCTCCCTACTTAACCTTCTAGCTTTCAGAAGTTACCGAGTATCCCCCGTCAAAACTCAAATCTCTTCCCCTCATGTCATTTACCTCAGATTCCTTCTATCTCAAAAAGGAAAGTCCATTACCTTAGACAGAAAATAGCTCCTCTCTGACCTGCCCATTCCCAAAACCAAGACAGAAATCCTTTCCTTTCTAGGTCTGGCTAGATATTTTAGAGCATAGATCCCTAACTTCTCCCTGCTCCCTGTTGGCAAGACCCCTATACGACCTCAGCAAGAGCCCCCCTAAAAAACCATTATCCTCCTCACCCTGACACTCCTTCATTAAGCTCCGTCAAGCCCTTGTGGAAGCCCCAGCTCTCCATCTTCCTGATTTGTCGAAGGCCTTCTCATTATACATTCATGAGAGGTCCAGTCAAGCTCTAGGAGTCCTAAGCCAATATTATGGCCCATCCTTTGCCCCAGTAGCTTATCTCTCCAAGCAACAAGACCCTACAGTTCGGGGATGGGCCCTCTGCCTACAAGCATTAGCCACTAGACAGCTCTTGCAGAAAGAAGCTCATAAACTGACATTCAGGGCACCCCTTACCATTCTGTCCCCACATCACCTAAAAGATCTCTTAACCTACAAAAGTTTACAGACTCTCCCTCCCTCCAGACTCCTCACCTTACTGTCCTCTTTCCTCCAAAATCCCATTCACCCCCTTTGCCATCCATACCCAAATCATGACTTTTTCCTCCTTTACTGCTCTCTCGCTTTTTTTCCTCATTCCTATTGTCTTCCCCGCCACCCCAGCCTCCTTTGTATGGTGATTCAAAGTCAGACAGACTTACACACAGCATCAAACAAAAGTTACTGCCCTCATTGCCACACCAGACTGCCCTCTGAAAAGCTGCTCTGAGCCTTTATACCTCCACTTTCCTCCCTCCACCGAAGTGTTCACTAGCAGCTACCCTTATTCTCCCTACCTCTGCTTCCTCTATGACCAAAAACAAGCCTATTGCAGGTGATGGCCAGGCACCTACAGGAGATGTCCCTACTAGTCTTGTGCCATTCACTACATGGGTAACTTCCAGTACCCACAGTATTACTCCTCCAACCATTTCATGAAATATCCCAATGGCTCATTGTCCTTATCAATCCCAGATCCCTGGGACTCTCGATGGGCTGCCAGAGTCACAGCCTCAATTTACTATGGGGGGTCCTCAACCCCCCACGGTACCCTTCATATCTCTCGAAAGTATGTTCCCTCTCATTCCCAGATCTCTCAAGTTGCATCAGATATCAGACATTCCGAAAAAGTCATTATCCAAACTCTTGACGGCGCCTCTTCATCTTCTTATCCCCACCCCTCTTCCCATTTCTCCTACTCTTCGTTACAGCTCATTCAGGACACCGCCATCTTTCTCTACCACACTCTTAACACCACCAATTGTTTCTTGTGTGCATCACTACAGCGCCCACTGCTGGCCGCCGTGCCCCTTAATATTTCCAACTACTCCTTCCATGCAGAAAGACAACCCCTCTGCCCCCTGGCAGACATACCCCTATGGGAACCAGAACACGCAGATAATCTCACCATCCACCACTGTGTAGGCCCAACTCCACCCCCCTCCAGCGCACTTCACTGCCTCTCTATCTACACCCCTACCTCTGGCTCTAAGATTTTCACACAACCGGGGCACTTCTTTTATTGTAATGGCAGTCTTTTCAACTCACTGCCTCTCAACTCTGATACACCCTGCATTCTCGTCACCCTAATCCCACAGTTTACACTTGACAGCATGGCAGAATTTCTTGAGCTCCAACCTCCCTTGCCCTCGCGCAGAAAAAGAACCCAATCACCTCTTGCCCCCCTCCCAATCCCAGCACCTAGCCAACAGCCACCAGCCCCGTAGAAGTGACACCTCAATCAATTCATGCCCCTTCCTATATAACCCAGCACCTTTCCCTAATAAAGCAGAACTCTCCGGTGAGTTGCTGCTGTGTGTCGCTCCTTTCCTTTCACTAAGGAAATGTCAATAAAATATAGTTTGGTGTGCATTTTAAATTATCACCTTCTCAGTCATTGTTGGAGAAAAGGAAGTTATATAAGTTACTTTTTTCTTTTTTTTTAAGTAATTCCAGTGTTGGTTTGTCATGCAATTTTTGTAAAGAAAGAAAACATTAACTTCCCCTGGGCCAAATAGATATTGCAGAAGGAAATTAACACATTCTTGCAAGTTAGTGTCAGACTGCAGCCTGCAGGAACAAAAGCAGCCTGGGGTGAAAACAGCTGAAGGTATGCTATCTGGGACACAAAGGATAGAAGATTCCATAGTGTCAGGGACAAAGTTCCACAGGTTTTTCCTAAGAGGAGAGTCAGTGCTTAGGTACTTGTTTTAATAGGGGATACTTAATTATTAAGAGTGAAATTTTGCATAGCACCAGGTAAGGACAAACCTTTTCATCCCATCACTTTTTCCTTCTGCCCCCTCCTTCTATCCTTCCAACGTGGGAGGGTTTGCAGGAGATGTGGAGGCAGAAAGAGCAGAATGAACAATAGCTCAAGTTTTGCCACAATATTCTTAAGTCAGCACTGAGAATTGAGGGGAGAAGCTTTCAACTATAAGTAATTGATGTTATCACAGCAAAGAAAAACCATCAACAAAATGAAAAGGCAACCTATGGAACAGTAGAAAATATTTACAAACACATACCCAATAAGGGGTTAACATAACAGCTAAAAAACAAATAATTCAACTTAAAAATGGGCAAAGGACCTGAATAGATATTTTTCCAAAGAAGACATACAGATGGCTAACAGACACATGAAAAGGTACACAATGTCACTAATCATCAGGGAAATGCTAATCAAAACCAAAATGTGGTACCATTTCACATCTGCTGGGATGGCTATTATAAAAAAAGAAGAGACAAAAATGATAGCAAGGATGTGAAAAAAGGGAAAGTTTGTACACTGTTAAAAGAGTATGGAGCTTCCTCAATAAATTAAAAATAGAACTACCATATGATCCAGCAATCCCACTCCTAGAGATATCTCCAAAGGAAAAGTAAAGATGATATTTAAGAGATAGTTGCACTCCATGTCCACTGCAGCATTATTTCCTATAGCCAAGGTACAGAAACAACTAAAATGAACAGATAAAGAAAATGTACTTACTGCATGGTATATATGGATTCCAAAAAAAAAAAAAACAGTCAAACTCATGAAAAACAGGGTAGGGGGAAAAAAGTCAGGGAATAGGAAGAGGCTGGTAAAAGGACACAACCTTTCAGTTATAAGATAAATAAGGTCTGAAGATCCAGTGATAATATGGTGACTGTTTTGCTAATTAAATTGTGTCGTATAATTGAAATTTGCTGAGAGAGGAGAATTTATATGTTCTTGACCCCCTAATAAGTAAATATGTGAGGTATTGGGATGTATTATTAATTAAGTCAATGGGAGAGATCCTTTCACAATGTATATGTACATATAGCAAGTCATCCTGTTACACATTTTAAACAGCTTACAGTTTTATTTGTCAATTCTGTTTCAATCAAGCTGAAAAAAGAAGACATTAGTATTTCAATTTCAAATGGAGAGCTCAGTTTCAATTGAGATTTCACCAATCAACAAGGAGCTAAAGCCAACACTGAATTTCAAGACCGGTGAGGAAAAACAAAAACAAATAAAAGCATTTCTTGTTTATACCCTTATTCCTGAAAGTGCTAACTTTTTCAGAGGATTCACATTTAGTAAAATAAATAGTGCCAGTCTTGCAACTCAAGGAATATTCAACTTTAAGATTAAAATCTAGAGTTTCTTATGGCGTTTGTTTTTTACACTAGGGGTTTTTCCTGACATCCTTTTCATAATACCATGAATTTCCCCAGAAAGCTCCTCTCCCATTGAGTACTGCAGGCACTGATTAGGAGCTTGCTAACTTGTTAACAGGAAAGAAAACACATTGGCAATGAGTGTGTTTGGAGTATATCACAAATTTTCATCACTTTATCAGTGCCTCAGAGACCTTACTGGGTGAGGGGTGGCTTGGTATGCAGAGTTTTAAAGTCTAACCTAGCTTAATTAGAAGTTGCTCCTTTGATAAGCTAAATATAAGTTGAGTTTCGTAGAATATTTTTCTTTAAAAGAAAAATGTCAAGGCTAAAATACATTACACATAGAAATATATTACAAAATTACTGGAATTAAAACAAAAAACAAAAACAAAATGTTTATTCATATGAAATCAAATAAAAGTTAAAAAGAATATTAATAGCCAATGATTAAATATATAAACTGCATAAAATGTATTTAAAAGATAAACATGTACTGATAACTGGTAAATTAACTGTTTTGTCAAAACAAGTTGTTTCATTAAAATATGTGATCCTTATCAGTTATCAATATAATATATATTAACAAATAATTAATATCTATGTAATTTACATCTCCTAAGTTCCTTTTGTAAGAATCCTACTAGAAAGGAATGCATTCTGATTACCTAATTTTAATATTGGATTTTTACAAAAATTTTAAGTAAATTTTTGTAGTTATTTTTAAATAGCAAAGTAGAGAAAACAAGGTTATTAGAGTTTACATATAAAAAAAATTATTTTGAACTCATGATGAGGAAAGACCTAATAGGAAAATTAAACTTAGAACAATTCAAAATGGTCTCAAGTACGGATATCTAAGAGGTGGTGCTTTGAGCAATCTTATCTACATTTTAATTTTCATGTTAATAACAAATTATGTGGGAAACCAAGAGAAATATTTAAAGTTTATTCTTCCTGATATTAAAGGTAACAGTCTATAGTATCAGGAGACAGTGATATTCAAATCAACATTCCATTTTCTCTATTGCCAACTGATTTTATTTTTAAGTAGGAGTAATACAAATTTGATATTCTCCCCAAAGGAATAAAATGAGTGGGTGCTATAAATGTTCAACTTACCTCATATTACTTATTCTCATATCAATGGATTTGTGTAATGCCAGCTGTTCTTTTATTAAAATGGTTTTATGAAACCATTAGGATCTCATGAAAGACAGCAAAAAGCTGAAGGCAGTAGGTGACTAAGCCTTCTAATTATGCGTAGCACAAGTAGGGTTGAGATATTAAAAACAAGAGTACTTGACTAAATTGTAAAACATTTTTAAAAGTATATTGTGATATGGGAAGATGAAAAATGTTTTGATGGAAGTAAAGTTATATTCTTCAGCTCATTATTGTCTTGAATATATAGATTTCTTATCCTGCTATCTCTGGGAATTTGAGATCCTGCTAAAACTGCATGCAAACTTCATGTATGTCAATTAAAAGGAGGTGGGGGTAGAACTGTAGGGGAAAGGGGAAGGAGTCAGTTGAATAATTCTTTAACAGTTTTATTAAGGTATAATTGATATGCAAAAACTGTATATATTTAACATGACCAATTTGTGGTGTTTGGACATATGCATATACACATGAAACCATCACCACAATCAAGGTAATAGCCATACCCATCAGGTCCAAAAGCCTCCTTGTGCCTCTTGGTTTGGTTTTTGTTTTATTTGTGTGTGTTTGGTAATAAGAACACTTAATATGAGATCTACCCTACTAACAAATTTTTTGTTTTGTTTTTTTATTTTGATATCATTAATGTGCAATTATTTGAACATTGTAAGTACTAGATGCCCCCTATTATCAAATTCCCCACCACATACCCCATTACAATCACAGTCCATCTGTATAGAAAATTATATAGAATCATTACTTGTCTTCTCTGTGTATACTGCCTTTCCTATGCCCCCCCCATGACATTATGTGTGCTAATCGCAACGCCCCGTTTTCCCCCTTATCCCTCCCTTCCCACCCATCCTCTCAGTCCCTTTCCCTTTGGTAACTGTTAGTCCATTCTTGGGTTCTGTGAGTCTGCTGCTGTTTTGTTCCTTCAGTTTTTGCTTTGTTCTTATATTGCACAGATGAGTGAAATCATTTGATACTTGTCTTTCTCTGCCTGGCTTATTTCACTGAGCATAATACCCTCCAGCTCTATCCATGTTGTTGCAAATGGTAGGATTTGTTTTCTTCTTATGGCTGAATAATATTCCATTGGGTATATGTACCACATCTTCTTTATCCATTCATCTGCTGATGGACACTTAGGTTGCTTCCATTTCTTGGCTATTGTAAATAGTACTGCGATAAACACGGGGGTGCATATATCTTTTTCAAACTGGGCTGCTGCATTTTAGGGTTAATTCCTATGAGTGGAATTCCTGGGTCAAATGGTATTTCTATTTTGAGATTTTTGAGGAACCTCCATAATGCTTTCCAGAATGGTTGAACTAGTTTACATTCCCACCAGCAGTGTAGGAGGGTTCCCCTTTCTCCACATCCTCACCAACATTTGTTGTTGTCTGCGTTTTAGATGGTGGCCATCCTAACTGGTGTGAGGTGATATCTCATTGTGATTTTAATTTTTATTTCTCTGTTGATTAGTGATGTAGAGCATCTTTTCATGTGCCTGTTGGCAATCTGAATTTCTCCTTTGGAGAACTGTCTGTTCAGCACTGCTGCCCATTTTTTATTGGATTATTTGCTTTTTGTTTATTGAGGTGCGTGAGCTCTTAATATAATTTAGATGTCAACCTCTTATCAGATATGTCATTTGTGAATATATTCTCCCATACTGTAGGATGTCTTTTTGTTCTACTGATGGTATACTTTGCTGTACAGAAGCTTTTGAGTTTGATATAGTCCCACTTGTTTATTTTTGCTTTTGTTTCCCTTGCCCAGGGAGATATGTTCATGTAGAAACAGCTCATGTTTATGTCCAAGAGATTTCTGCCTATATTTTTTCTAAGGGTTTTATAGTTTCATGACTTACATTCAGGTCCTTGATCCATTTTGAGTTTACTTTTGTGTATGGGGTTAGACAATAATCCCTTTCATTCTCATACATGTAGCTGTCCTGTTTTATCAACAGCAGCTGTTGAAGAGGCTGTCCTTTCCCCATTGTATATCCATGGCTCCTTTATTGTATATAAATTGACCATATATGCTTGGGTTTATACATGTGCTCTCTATTCTATTCCACTGGTCTGTGGATCTGTTCTTGTGCCAGTACCAAATTGTCTTGATTACTGTGGCTTTGTAGTAGAGCTTGAAGTCAGGGAGTGTAATTCCCCCTGCTTTATTGTTACTTCTCAGGATTGCTTTGGTTATTCGGGGTCTTTTGTCATTCCATATGAATTTCAGAACTATTTGTTCTAGCTCATTGAAGAATGCTATAGGTATTTTCCTGGGATTGAATTGAATCTGTAGATTGCTTTAGGCAGGATGGACATTTTGACAATATTAATTAGTGTCCTCTTTAATTTCTCTTAAGAGTGTCCCGTAGTTTTCAGGGTATAGGTCTTTCACTTCCCTGGTTAGGTTTATTCCTACATACTTTATTCTTTCCAGTGAAATTGTGAATGGAATTGTTTTCCTGATTTCTCTTTCTGCAAGATCATCATTAGTGTACAGGAATGCAACAGACTTTTGTGTATTAATTTTGCATCCTGCACTTTGCTGAATTCAGATATTACATATAGAAGAGTTGGACTAGATTCTTTAGGCTTTTTTATGCACAATATCATGTTATCTGCAAACAGGGACAGTTTAACTTCTTCCTTGCCAATCTGTATGCCTTTTATTTCTTTGTGTTGTCTGATTGCACTGGCTAGAACCTCCAGAATTATGTTGAATATAAGTGGTGAGAGTGGGTATCCTTGTCTTGTTTCCAATCTTAAAGGAAAAGCTTTCAGCTTCTCACTGTTAAGTATACTGTTGGCTGTGGGTTTGTCATATATGGCCTTTATTATGTTGAGGTGCTTGCCCTCTAAAGCCATTTTGCTGAGAGTTTTTAATCATGAATGAATGTTGAATTTTGTCAAATGCTTTTTCAGCATCTAAGGAGATGATCATGTAGTTTTTGTCCTTCTTTTTGTTGATGTACTGGATGATGTTGATGGATTTTCGAATGTTGTAACATCCTTGCATCCATGGGATGAATCCCACTTGATCATGATAGATAATCTTTTTGATATATTTTTTAATTTGGTTTGCTAATATTTTGTTGAGTATTTTTGCATCTACATTCATCAGGGATATTTGTCTGTAATTTTCTTTTTTTATGGTGTCTTTGCCTGGTTTTGGTATTAAAGTGATGTTGGGCCCATAGAATGAGTTTGGGAGTATTCCCTTCTCTTCTACTTTTTGGAAAACTTTACGGAGGATGGGTATTATGTCTTCACTAAATGTTTGATAAAATTCAGCAGTGAAACCATCTGGTCCAGGTGTTTTGTTCTCACATTGTTTTTTGATTACCAGTTCAATTTCTTTGCTGGTAATTGGCCTATTCAGGTTTTCTGTTTCTTCCTGCGTCAGTTTTGTATGTTGTATTTTTCTAGAAAGTTGTCCATTTCTTCTAGGTTATCTAGTTTGTTACCATGTAATTTTTCATAGTATTCTATAATAATTCTTTGTGTTTCTGTGGTGTCCATAGTGATTTCTCCTTTCTCATTTCTTATTCTGTTTATGTGTGTAGACTCTCTTTTTTTCTTGATTAGTCTGGCTAGGGGTTTATCTATTTTGTTTATTTTCTCAAAGAACCAGGTCCTGCTTACAATGACTCTTTCTATTGTTTTATTCTTCTCAATTTTATTAATTTCTGCTTTAATCTTTATTATGTACCTCCTTCTACTGACTTTGGGCCTCATTTGTTCTTCCTTTTCTAGTTTCATTAATTGTGGTTTTAGACTGTTCATTTGGGATTGTTCTTCTTTCCTGAAGTAGGCCAGTATTATAATATATTTCCTTCTTAGCATGGCCTTCACTGCATCCCACAGATTTTGTGTTGATGAATTATTGTTGTCATTTTTCTCCATATATTGCTTGAACTCTGTTTTCATTTGGTCATTGATCCATTGATTATTTAGGAGCATGTTATTCAGCCTCTATTTGATTGTGGGCTTTTTCATTTTCTTTGTGTAATTTATTTCTAGTTTCATACCTTTGTGATCTGAGAAGCTGGTTGGTACAATATCAATCTTTTTTAATTTACTGAGGCTCTTTTATGGCCTAGTATGTGATCTATTCTTGAAAATGTTCCATGTGCAGTTGAGAATAATGTGTATCCTGTTGCTTTGGATGGAGTGTTCTGTAGATGTCCATTAGGTCCATACTTCTAATACGTTGTACTGTGCCTCTGTCTCTTTACTTATTTTCTGTCTGGTTGATCTGTCCTTTGGAGTGAGTGGTGTGTTGAAGTCTCCTAAAATGAATGCATTACATTCTATTTCCTCCTTTAATTCTGTTAGTATTTGTTTCATGAATGTAGGTGAACCTGTGTTGGGTGCATAGATATTTATAATAGTTATATCCTCTTGTTAGATTGACCCTGTTGGATTATTTTTATGTAATATTCTTCTTTGTCTCTTGTTGCTTTCTCTTGAAGTCTATTTTGTGTGATACAAGTACTGCAACTCTTTCTTTTTTCTCCCTTTTACTTGCATGAAATATCTTTTTCCATCTCTTTACTTTCAATCTGTGTATGTCTTTGGATTTGAAGTGAGTCTCTTGTAGGCAGCATATAGACGGGTCTTGTTTTTTAATCCATTTTGTGACTCTATGTCTTCTGATTGGTGCATTCAGACCATTTACATTTAGGGTGATTATCAATAAGTATGTACTTATTGCCATTGCAGGCTTTAGATTCATGGTTACCAAAGGTTCAAGGGTAATTCCCTTACTATCTAACACTCTAATTTAATTTATTTTGTGTGCTATTACAAACCCAACCTAAAGATTCTTTTTTTTTCTTTTTTTTTCCCCTCCTTTTTCTTTCTCCACCATTCTTTGTGTGTTATGAATCATATTCTGTGTTCTTTGTCTATCCTTTTGGTGACATTGATTTAGCCTTAAGAATACTTTCATCTATCGGAGTCCCTCCAAAATGCACTGTAGATGTGGTTTGTAGGAAGTAAATTCTCTCAACTTTTTCTTATCTGAAAATTGTTTAATCCCTCCTTCAAATTTAAATGATAACCTTGCCAGGTATAGTATTCTTCGATCAAGGCCCTTCTGCTTCATAGCATTAAATGTATCATGCCACTCCCTTCTGGCCTATAAGGTTTCTGTTGAGAAGTCTGATGATAGCCTTATGGGTTTTCCTTTTATTTGATCTTTTTTCTCTCTTTAGCTGCTTTTAAAATTGTATTTATCTTTGATCTTTGCCATTTTAATTATTATATGTGTCTTGGTGTTGTCCTCCTCGGGTCCCTTGTGTTGGGAGATCTGTGCACCTCTATGGCTTCAGAGACTATCTCCTTCCCCAGATTGGGGAGGTTTTCAGCAATTACCTCCTCAGTGACACTTTCTAACCCTTTTTCTCTCTTCTTCTTCTTCTGGTACCCTTATAATATGAATATTGTTCCATTTGGATTGGTCACACAGTTCTCAATATTCTTTCATTCTTAGAGATTATTTTTTCTCTTTGTACCTCAGCTTCTTTGTATTCCTCTTCTCTAATTTCAATTCCGTTTACCATCTATTCTACCACATCTATTCTGCTTTTAAATCCCTGCATTGTATGTTTCATTTCAGATATGGAATTTCTTAATGATTGAATCTCCGAGTTAAATTCATTCCTGAGTTCTTGAATATTTTCCAGAATCTCCATAAGCATGTTTCTGATTTTTATTTTGAACTCTCTTTCAGGCAAATTGGGAGTTCAATTTCATTTGACCCTTTTTCTGGGGTTTGTGAGATTTTGGTCTGAACCATGTTCTTTTGAAGTTTCATGTTTGTGTGTGGTGCCCACTAATGCCCAGGAGCTCCAGTCTCTGGAGCTGCTCAGCCTCTAGAGTGAGTTTTGGGGCATAGGGGAGCAGAGCTGCTGTTTGGTGGGAGGAAAGATCTGTTTCCTGATTCCCGTCTCCGGTGCCTGGCTCTGGTGTTAGAGCCAGGGGGCCAAGCACACAGGTGTAAGCCTCTGTGCTTTGTGTCTCTAGGTGTTGTAGGCGGGTCCTCCCTCTGGTTGGCCTGATGCCAGCATAGTGACTGCAGGTTTGCAAACCAGTGCCAGTAGGCTAGGAGGAAGGCACAATAGACTGCATTCCACAGTGGGGGGGGCCTCAGAGCTGAGTAGGCAGCCAGGGGGATGAGGCACCTGAAGCTCTGCAAAATTCCCAACTTGCTGGGCACAGCATGCCTAGAAAACCTTGTCAAGCTTTCCCCTCACCTGTGCAGCAAGCTCTGTGCAAACCCCTCCCCTTCAGCAACCCTCTCGCTGCTAGGAAGCCTCTAAGACCACCTGCCTTTCCTTTGTCCCAGAGCACAGGTGTGGATCCCATCCTCCACAAACAGCTGGTATCTCAGTCTCTCAAGCACTGCACCTGTCTGAGCTCCCCAGCGTCCAGAGCACCACACAGTGTAGGTTTCTGCTCCCAAAGCAGACCTCTAGGGCTGGGTGTTCAGCAGGTCTAGGCTTCCACCACCTCCCTGCTCCATTTCTCTTTCTCCCGCTGGTGAGCTGGGGTCGGGGAAGGGCTTGGGTCCTGCCAGATTAAGGCTTTCACATGTTACCCTGTTTCGTGAGGTCTGCTCTGTTCATGAGGTCTGTATGCAGTTTGATTCAGCCTTCTTTCTTGTTGTTATTTTAAGGTTAGCTGTATTCATTAACTATATTTTCAAACTATTTGTGCTTTTGGGAGGAGTTCTCCATCTCACCTCTCATGCCACCATCTTGAATCTCCACCCTCCTAACAAATTTTTAAGTGCAAAACACAATATTGTTAACCAGGGGTACTATGTTATAAAGAAGATCTCTAGAATTTAGTAACTCTGGATATCTGAAAATTCATCCCATTAAACAATAACTCATTTCCCGTTCCTTCCAGACCCTAACAATCACCATTTTATTCTCTGCTTCTGTAAATCTATTTTAGAGACTTCTGATAAGTGGAATTATGCAGCATTTTTCCTTCTGTGATTGGCTTATTTTGCTCAGCATAATGTCCTTTAGGTTCACCCTTATTGTTGCAAATGACAGGATTTCTTTCTTTTCAATAATGAATACAGAAGATTGCAATGAAAAGATGGCAGAGCAGGACTTGAAGGTGAAAACTTCTTTCCACTTGTGCACTGAAGAAGAAACTACAGCAAATACAAGTAATCATGAAAATGACCTTAAGACTGTAGAACAGAACATGTATATCTGGTGAAGAAGAGAAAACCACTTGAGAAGGGTAAAGAGGCAGATCTGTGATAGATGGGTCCCCAAGCCCTCCTCCCATCCTAGCCCATGAGTGGGAGGGTGAGAAATGGATTGAGGAGGGAATAAACACTCAGGAACCCATCATACTGGCTCTAGAGATCTGCTTTGGATATGCAAGTCCTGATTGATTGTGCTTAGGTTATTAATGGGGCTGGACACCAGGGAGAGTTGGAGCAGTCTGGGGGATAATATTTCCTGTCACATGAGGACAGGAACACTCTGTTGGTCTTGTTGACCCAACACAGAGGCAATAAGCTGAAAGATTTATCAGCAATGAGAGGTGTGCTAGAGGGGCAGGGATTGGAGGCAGCTCTCTCAGAAGGAAAAAGAGCTGATGAATAACACTTCCCAACCCTCCCTGAGCCCAAGAGTTCAGACGCTTGAGGAACCCAGCTCCAAAACACTCCATCTTCCTTGCTGGTGGCTCAGCCCCGAGGAGGCACTTCCCCTGCATATCCAACCCACTTGGCCTACTCACCACAGCAGCAGTCCAACTTTGATAACTGGAAGGTAGAAGGTAAACTACACTTTCACAGCTCTCCTGGTCTTCCCTCACCTCAACTTACAAGCACCAGCTCTAAACACTCCACCCTAGTGCCCCACGGTGTGCCAACCCCACCAAGTATACTTGATCCAGCAGGTGATCTGCCATTGCTGACAAGCAGGCAGAGGATGGCCCCACCCACAATGCATTACAGAAGATGTGCCTCACATCAAACAAAGGGCACAGAGAGGCCAGCTGTGAGGACCAGCCATTGCTGGTAGACAAGCAGAGAGGTGGATCCCATCCATAGCCCAACAAGAGCAACTGCAGCTCAGCTGCAGAAGTAAGGCAGGCGCCAGTGAGCAGAGAGTCTTCAGTCTCTGATCACCAAAGGAAGACAAATTCATAAAGACATTACTTTCAAGACCAGAAGATATAGCTGATCTATCTAATACAGAGAAAGAAACACAGAAACCTAGACAAAATAAAGAGGCAGAGGAATACATTCCAAACAAAAGAACAAGATAAAACTCCAGAAAAAGGGCTAAATCAAACAGAGATTAGCAATCTTCCTAATTAAGAATTCAAGGCAACAGTCATAAATACGCTCACTGAACTGGTGAAGAGACTCTGATAATCTCAGTAAGAACATAAAAAAAGAGATAGAAAATATGAAAAAGAGCTTATCAGGGCTGAGGAATAAAATAACTGAAATGAAAAACATACCAGAGGGAATGAATAACAGAGTGCTAGAAGCAGAGGAAAGAATCACTATGATGGAAGATAGAGAACTGCAGAATAACCAAAGGAGGAACAGAGGGAAAAAAAGAATTTCTAAAAATAGGAAGATACTTAAAGAGCTGTGAGACAACTCCAAACAAAACAATATTTGCATAATAGGAGTTCCAGAAGGAAAAGAGAGTGAGGAAGGAGTAGAAAGTCTATTTGAAGAAATAATAGCTGAAACTTAGGGAAGGAAACAGACATGAGGGTCCTGGAAGCTCAAAGAGCTTATAACAAGAGGAAATCCTAGAAAAACACCAAAACACATAATAATTAAACAGCAAAGAGTAAAGATAAAGAATCTAAAAAGCAGCAAGAAAGAGGAAGACAGTAACTTTACAGGCCAGAAGGGAGTGGCATGAAATACTTAAAGTATTGAAAGGGAAGAACCTGTAACCAAAAATTGTCTACTCAGCAAGATTATCATTCAGAATTGAAAAAGAAGTTAAAACTTTACCAGATAAACAAAGGCTAAAAGAATTCATCACCACTAAATCAGTCTTACTGGATATGTTAAAGGAACTTCTTCAGATGGAAATGTTCTTAAATTTAAATAGTTTTCATCAGTGAAAATAGACCTACAGTAAAAACAGTAGACCAATTATTTAAAAATAAATATGAAATTAAAAAAAAACAACCAACTATTCACAAAATCAGTCAAGAAATACACAAAAGATATTACATATTAAGGAAACTATTGACCCTATGGTAACCACAAACCTAAAGCCTATAATAAATACACACACACACACACACACACACATACACACAAGGAATCTAAGGCTAACACTAAAGAAAACCATCAAAGAACAAGAGTATGAGAGAGGAAAAAGGAACAGAGAACTATCAGAAAAAAAAAACAAACAATCAATAAAATGTTAGTCCCTAACACCATACACAAAAGTAAACTTGAAATGGAGTGAGGACCTAAATATAATACATGAACCATAAAACTGTTAGAAGAAAACACAGGCAAAAATCTCTTGAATGTGAGTATGAGAAATTTTAAACAAGTGAAACTACATCAAACTAAAAAGCTCTGTACAGCAAAGGAAACTATCAACAAAACAAAAGGTATGTACAGTACAGGAGAATATACTCATAAACAATTTTTCCAATAACAGGCTAATATCCAAAATATATAAAGAACTCGTATGACTAAACATCAAAAAAGCCAAATAACTCAATTAAAGTGTGGACAGAGGACCTGAATAAACATTTTTCTAAAGAAGAAAGACAGATGGCCTACAGGCATATGAAAAGATGCTCCACACTGCTAATCGTTAGGGAAATGTATATCAAAACAGAGTCACAGACAATGAGATATCACCTCACACCAGTCAGAATGGCCACAATATAAAAGAAAAAATAACAAGTGTTATCAAGGATGTGGAGAAAGCAGAACGCTCCTACACTGTTCATGGGAATGTAACTTGGTGCATCCACTATGGAAAGCAGTATGGCAGTTCCACAAAAAATTAAAAACAGTAATACATATGACGTAGTAATTCCACTTCTAGGATTTATCTGAAGAAAACAAAATATCGGGAAAATATATATGCACACTATGTTTATTGCTGTTATTTACCATAGCCAAGATATGGAAGCAACCAAAGTGTCCATCAATACATCAATGGATAAAGAAGTTGTTACATATATAAAATAGAATATTATTCAGCTGTGAAAAAGAAAGAAATCCTGCCATTTGTGACAACTTGGATGGACCTAGAGGATACTATGCAAAGTGAAATAAGCCAGGAGCAGAAAAACAAATACCATATGATTTCACTTATATGTGGAATCTATAAACAAAACAAAACAAACATAATAGCAATGGACTCACAGACACTGAAAAGTGACTGGTGGGTACCATGGGGGAGAGTTTGGGGCAGATAGGTAAAATAAGTGAAGGGGAAAAAGAGGCACACAATCTCAATCATAATATAAATTAGTCATGGGAATGAAAATACAACATAGAGCATATAGTCAAAAGTCAAACAAATTTCAATGTTGACAGTAATTACACTAGATGGGGTGAGCATTTAATAACATAGGTAACTATTGAATCACTATGTTGTATACTTGAAACGAATATAATATTGTATATTAACTTTAATAAGAAATAAATTATTTTCCACTGTATGTATATACCACATTTATTTATCCACTCATGTGTTGAAGGCAATTTGGGTTGTTTTCATACCTTGACTATTGTGAATGAATAAAGCTGCAATGAATGTGACAGTGCAGATGTCTCTTTGAAATTCTGATTTCAATTTGTTTGGATATATACCCTGAAGTGTGATTCATCATGTACCTAATAACAGGTTAATATATAAAATATTTTGACTCCTATAACTCAATAGCAAAAAAACAAATAACTTGTTTAAGGAATGGGCTAATAACTTAAATAGGCCCTTCTCCAAAGAAGACATACAAAAAGTCAACAAGTATATCAAAAGGTGCTCAACATCACTAATTAGTAGGTCTCTTGCCAATGGGTTTCAGCCCCTGGCAAGTTCGCCATGGATTTAATGTGACCAAAGAAAATGACAGCAAAATGTTCTTGGGGTGAAAGGGTTATACCCAAATTTATTTCCAGGTGGCAGGTTAGTCACTAAAATCCCATTCACTCAGAGCAAGTCTGCATCCAGCAAGCTGGTCTCTGCCTCTGGGCCCCTCTGTCCACACAACCATCCTCCTGGCCTCGCTGCACAGACGTCTGCACAGCCACCTTCCAGGCCTCTCTGCAGAGCTGTCCCACACAGCAATCCTCCGGGCCTCTGCACAGCCAGCCCACACAGCCATTCTCTGGGCCTCTGTCCTCGGTGCTGCCACTACTCCAGTCTCTGCTCTGCTCTCCTAAAGCCTTGCAGCCCTGCCACCATGTTGTGCCCAGAGCACTGGGCGGAAATCTCTTTATAGAGTCAACTGCCATGTATTGCCCACAGGTGTGGAGTGAACTAGTCAACAATGGCCAAATGAGAATCCTGACCACAGGAACTCTCATTTTATCCACAGTAGGTGAATACCAATCAAAACCACAATGAGCTATCACTTCGGACCTCACAGGATAGCCATTATAAAAATAAAAATGATAAGTATTGGTGAGGATATAGAGAAACTATAATTCTTGCAATCCAACTGTTGTTGGGAA
This sequence comes from Manis javanica, assembly GCF_040802235.1. Lineage (NCBI taxonomy): Eukaryota > Metazoa > Chordata > Mammalia > Pholidota > Manidae > Manis > Manis javanica. The sequence continues at coordinate 37,330,222 of NC_133167.1, forward strand.
TGTAAAATGGTGCAGCTACCATGAAAAGAGTAGATAGGTTCCTCAAATAATTAAAAATAGAACTACAATAATGTTCAGCAATCCCACATCAAGTATGTATCTAAAAGAATAGTGTTTTAAGTTTTTAACAGAGTAGCTCTCTGATCTAAAGAAAGGTAAATGTAACTGTTTAATTTCACATCTAATCTACTCAGTAAGAAGGAATAAAAGAATCCTTGTTTGAAATATAAAAATGTCTTTCAAGATCTCTTAATTCAAGGAACTGTAATCATATATGTATTAATTGATTGAATATATGAAATACTTTTTACAAGTAGCATCCTTATTACACAAATTTGAGTTAGAAGATAAACTACTTTGAAAGACAACAAAAGACAAAAGGTACTAAAGCCCATTATGTATGCAACTAAAGGGAAAACTATGGTGGCAAAACTGATAATAATTTTATATAGTCAATACTGTAGAAAAAATATTGATTGCTATATACACATTTACAATGGGCTACTGACATATCACTCATTCAGTATAAGGGAATCTGCCTAAATTTATTTTTCTGCTAACAACTGCAAGCAATATAATTGTTTGAATAATTGGCTAATTGCAGGTTCAGTGAGCCTCTCTTGCTCTGAAATGATGGGCAGGTGCCTAATTTTTGTTAAAATTATTCTCACACATAATAAAATGTATGTTTCAAATTAAGGTTGTAAAGAAGAAAGTCATTCATATTAAATTCTGCCTTTAGATATTTAACACAAGTTGACGAAGTAATATATCAACAGTACCACAAACATTAAATCCTGAAAAATATCCTATTTTGCAAGAGAATTTTCACAATTACAATATTTTCCCAAAACAGGTGAAGGTAAAATTAAGCAGTGGGAATTATCTTTATTAGATAAAGAAGTATATACAGATTTTCCATGGTGAAGCATTTGTTAAATCAGACAAACTATCAAATAACCAGTAACTATAAATCTGGCTTATGTTTGACAAAAAAGAAAAAGAGAGAGACAGGTAAGGACTCTTGGGAACTTTTATAAGAAGATACTGGCAGTTACAGCAAAATTGTACTATAGAAATATACAGAGAAAAGAATGTAGAAAATTATTAAGTATATAGCTATATTTCAAATAGCTTAAGTTTTGAGTGAAGCAAAATGAAATATATGTCTCTTGAACAGTATCTCCTTTCTGAAAAAGACACTAAGGTTGGTACTTTCTTGAGAGTATTTTGGGGCAAATAATGAAGTCATTAATGACCCATATTGTTTATTAAATAGAACCTTTCAGAATTATATTGTGGATAAGGTGAGGGTTCTTGCTGTTGGGATTCTCACCTGGCCCTGGTTGACTAGCTCACTAGACATGTGTGGCAATGACTGACTCTATATAAAGAGCACTGTGCAGTGCTCTGTGCAACAAGGTGGCAGGGCTGCAAGGCTGTAGGAGAACAGAGCACAGGCTGGAGTGGTAGCAGCGCCAAGGACAGAGACTGGGACGACTGAGTGGGCAGAGACCCAGAGGACAGTGGCTGTGTGGGCAGAGAGGCCCAGGGACAGAGACCGGCTTGCTGAATTCAGACTCGCTCTGAGTGAACGGGATTCTAGTGATTGACTTGCCACCATGGAAATAAAGTTGGGTATAACCCTTTCACCCCAAGAATGTTCTACTGTCATTTCTGTGGTCACATTGAATCCATAGTGAACTTGTCCAGGACTGAAACCCCCTCGCAAGACAATATTAAAGTACCATTTTTGAAAGTATTGATTTTATCTAAAGTATAATGCAGTAGGATGTAGATGAATTTCATTTTTTTTAATCAATTGATTTGTATTTAAAAATTAAGAGTACATTATTGCAACAAAGTTGCCATCTTATTGGTGATAATGTACTTGAGTTTATAATATTTCTACAAACAAAACTTTAATTTCTCTTCCACATTAAGAATTACAGTGAATATTGAATCATTATGATGTTGTCTTGCCAATGGGTTTCAGCCCCGGGAAAGTTCGCTATGGATTCAATGTGACCAAAGAAATTGATAGCAGAATGTTCTTTGGGGTGAAAGGGTTTATTACCCAGCTGTTTCTCCTGGTGGTAAGTCAAGCACTAGCGTCTCTCTGCCTCCTCCCAGAGCACTGGGCCGAGCTCTCTATATAGAGCAATAATAGCTTACTGCCTAAAGTTGTGGAAGCGGTAGCCTAGCAACAGGCCAGTTACATCATCAGGTGGTTTAAATTCAGTGAGGATCCTGGTCATAGGAGCACCAACTTCCCCACAGATGTATACCTGAAACCAATATGTTACATGTCAAATATAACTTGAAAAAAAATCAATGACACTGAAAAATACTAATTATGAGAAAACCTCTAATCCATGTTTTCTAATTATATTCTTCTCATTGCCATGTTAGTTAATTTTATCAGGATATCTCAATCATTATTTTAAAGTATCTGCTTCTCATTGTTAGGAATTTAAGATGACTGTATCTGGGAAGGAAAATGTTTAGTGAAGTCCATTTGGACAAGTTTTGTGTCACCTGTAACTTAAAGTCAGGTTTTCAGCTTTGCAATATTAAAAATATGTTTTTGTTACCCAAACAAAAGTCTCTTTGAAATGGCCTCAAATTATATAACTCAAAGGAGATTATCATATGAACTAAGATGCCAGAGAATTTTTATGTCACAATGTTGAATGAAATTTTAAAGCAAATCAAAATATCTGGTAAGAATCATCTATATCTGTTTAAAAAAAATCTGCTGAAAAATTGCTATAAAATGAAGATGGTCTATTGTGTATAAAACCAGAGCAAAGGGAATTGGTTGTGTCACTCAAATATATTTTAGAATCAAACTGCTAAGCTTTTTGTAACCTTTATCATAATAAGAATATACTTTCCAACAATATAGTAAGTTTAGCCATGGGGTAAAGCACTAACTTGTTGTAAGTTTTTATATTTAATATGAAAGGCCATGGCACAATTAATTTATCCTTTCCCATGGATGACAACCTATTTCTTTAAGATGACTGTGTGTGTAAATAATACTCATAATAATATGTTTATTAGAATTTATTATTTACCTCTTTCAGATATCATCTCACCTAGACTTAGCTTAACAATGACAACAATAATCAAGAAACCTCTTTCAATGAGACAAAGGCCAGGAGCTTAACATTTTCTTGAATACAATTATATAACATTATGTGTGTGTGTGTATATATATATATATATTGCATTAGGACAACTGGAATGAAGAACCAAAGACAAAATTGATATTTCTCAATGAGAAGAATTATTAACTTCATATTAATTGCAAAAATATAAATTTTTTAAATTAGGCGATGGAATTTTCACCCTCTTTCCCTTTTTCTAGCAAATGGAAGACTTAAAGTTACAGCCTGGTCAATCATCCTGAGTTCCAGAGTAAGGATTCAGAGGTAAAGTGGAAGTAAGAAAAGAAAACTAGGATTCTTGAACTGTTGATTACAACTTAAAAACATAATTTAAGTAATATTGGAACATGTACCTAGAAATAGGGTATGCATACATATGTTTACATGCATTTGATGTGTATACACATACACACACATATATACATACACACAAAAGGCCTGAACATAATTACTGTTATCAAATGTTAATTAATATTTCTGAATGATAGAGGGATTTTTTAAAATTTAATTTTACCTTATCCTATTTTATTTTTTTGTATTATTAATCGACAATTACATGAGCAACATTATGTTTACTAGACTCCCATCATCATCAAGATCCCCCCGCCACATACCCCATTACGGTCACTTTCCTTCAGGGTAGTAAGACTCACTACTTCTCTTCTTTGTGTTATACAGCCCTCCCTGTACCGTCCCCTACATTATGTCTGCTAATAGTAGCATCCTTTTTTCCCCTTTATCCCTCCCTTCCTACACATCCTCCCCAGTCCCTTTCCCTTTGGTAACTGTCCATTCTTAGGTTTTGTGAGTCTGCTGCTGTTCTGTTCCTTCAGGTTTTTTTTCTTTGTTCTTATATTCCACAGATGAGTGAAATCATTTGATAATTGTCTTTTTCCACCTGGCTTATTTCACTGAGCATAATACCCTCCAGCTCCATCCATATTGTTGCAAATGGTAGGATTTGTTTTCTTTCTATGACTGAATAATATTTCATTGTGTATATGTGGCACATCTTTATATATTCATCTACTGATGGACACTTAGGTTGCCTCCATTTCTTGGCTATTGTAAATAGTGTTGCGATAAACATAGGGGTGCATCTGTCATTTTCAAACTGGGCTGCTGCATTCTTCCAGTAAATTCTTAGGAGTGGAATTCCTGGGTCAAATGGTATGCCTATTTTGAGCTTTCTGAGGAACTTCTATACTACTTTCCACAATGGTTGAACTAATTTACATTCCCACCAGCAGTGTAGGAAGGTTCCCCTTTATCTACAACCTCGCCAACATTTGTTGTTGTCTGTCTTTTGGATGGTGGCAATCCTTACTCATGTAAGGTGATATCTCATTGTGATTTTAATTTGCATTTCTCTGATGACTAGTGATGTAGAACATCTTTTAAGGTATCTGTTGGCCATCTGAATTTCTTCTTTGGAGAGCTGTCTGTTCAGCAACTCTACCCATTTTTAAATTGGATTATTTGCTTTATGTTTGTTGAGGTGCATGAGCTCTTCATATATTTTGGATGTCAACCCTTTATCAGATCTGTCATTTATCTGTCTGTCATACTGTAAGGAACCTTTTTGTTCTATTGATGGTTTCCTTTGCTGTACAGAAGCTTTTCAGCTTGATATAGTCCCACTTGTTCATTTTTGCTTTTGTTTACCTTGCCTGCGGAGATATGTTCATGAAGAAGTTACCTGTGGGTCAGTTCTTGTGCCAGTACAAAATTGTCTTGATTACTGTGGCTTTGCAGTAGAGCTTGAATTTGGGAAGTGAGATCACCCGTGCTTTATTCTTCCTTCTCAGGATTGCTTTGGCTACTCAGGGTCTTTTCTGGTTCCATATGAATTTTAGAACTATTTGTTCCAGTTTGTTGAAGGTTGAAGAATGCTGTTGGTATTTTGATAGGGATTCCATTGAATATGTAGATTGCTTTAGGCAGGATGGTCATTTTGACAATATTAATTCTTCTTAGCCAAGAGCATGGGATGAATTTCCATTTGTTAGTGTGCTCTTTAATTTCTTTTTAAGAGGGTCTTGTAGTTTTCAGAGTATAGGTCCTTCACTTTCTTGGTTAGTCAATCAAATTGTTTTCCTGATTTCTCTTTCTGCCAGTTCATCGTTAGTGTATAGGAAAGCAACAGATTTCTGTGTATTAATTTTGTATCCTGCAACTTTGCTGAATTCAGATATTAGTTTAAGTAGTTTTGGAGTGGAGTCTTTAGGGTTTTTTATGTGCAATATCATGTCATCTGCAAATAGTGACAGTTTGACTTCTTCTTTACCAATGTGGATGTCTTCTATTTCTTTGTGTTGTCTGATTGCCATGGCTAGCAACTCCAGTATCATGTTGAATAAAAGAGGAGAGTGGGCGCCCCTGTATTTTTCCCAATCTTATGTGGAAAGCTTTTAGCTTCTTGCTGTTAAATATGATGTTGCCTGTGGGTTCATCATATATGGCCTTTATTTGTTGAGGTACTTGCCTTCTGTACCGATTTTGTTGAGAGTTTTTATCATGAATGTATGCTGAATTTTGTCAAATGTATTTTCAGCATCTATGGAGATGATCATGGGGTCTTTGTCCTTTTTGTTGACGTAGTGGATGATGTGGTTGGATTTTCAAATGTTGTGCCATCCTTGCATCTCTGAGATGAATCCCACTTGATCATGGTGTATGATCCTCTTGATGTATTTTTGAATTCACTTTGCTTTGCTAATATTTTGTTGAGTATTTTTCATCTATGTTCATCAGGGATATTGGTCTGTAATTTTCTTTTTTTGTGGGGTCTTTGCCTGGTTTTGGTATTAGAGTGATGCTGGCTTCATAGAATGGGTTTGAAAGTATTCCTTCCTCTTCTATTTTTTGGAAAAATTCTCTGTATGTGTGATAAAATTCAGCGGTGAATCCATCTGGCCTGGGGATTCTTTTTTTGTGTAGTTTTTGATTACCAATTCAATTTCATTGCTGGATATTGGTCTGTTTAGATTTTCTGTTTCTTCCTGGGTCAGTCTTGGAAGATGTATTTTTCTAGGAAGTTGTCCATTTCTACTTGGCTTTCTAGTTGGTCAGCATATAGATTTTCATAGTATTCTCTAATAATTCTTTGATTTTCTGTGAGGTCTGCCTTGATTTTTCCATTCTCATTTCTGATTCTGTTTATGTGTGTAGATTCTCTTTTTTTCTTAATAAGTCTGGCTAGGGGTTTATCTATTTTGTTTATTTTCTCAAAGAAACAGTTCTTGGTTTCATTGATTTTTTCTATTGTTTTATTCCTCTCAATTTTATTTATTTAGTCTCTGATCTTTATTATGTCCCTCCTTCTGCTGACTTTGGGTCTCATTTGTTCTTCTTTTTCCAGTTTCAGTAATTGTGACTTCAGACTATTCATTTGGGATCATTCTTCCATCTTTAAATAGACCTGGATTACTATATACTTTCCTCTTAAAACTGCTTTCGTTGCATCCCACAGAAGTTGGGGGTTTTTGTTGTTGTTGTCATTTGTTTCCATATACTGCATGATCTCTATTTTGATTTGGTCATTGATCCATTGATTATTTAGGAGCATGTTCTTAAGCCTCCATGTGTTTGTGAGCCTTTTTGTTTTCTTTGTACAATTTATTTCCAGTTTCATACCTTTGTCCAAAAGAAACTTACAAAGAAGACTTTTCTAATAATTTATATTTTAAGAGAAAGTCAAATTAAAGATGCAAAATCAAATTAACATAAAACTAGTTAAATTATTCATCAAATACAGATATTTGTAAAATTTCATTAATATCAAAATTGATTTTGAGACTTACTGGTTAAATTATTCATAAGATAGAATGTAAAAGTTGAGAAAATTTCATCATTATCAAAATTGATTTTGACAATTTAATCAATGATGACTTTTACAAATTCAAATTTTCAGCTTACAAAGCAATCAGTTGTAAGCCACACACCCTTAAAGTTAGGCTTTATTTAAATTCTTGAACTAAACTATGATAGTACATTCAATTGCTATGTTGTCTGTGGGAGTGTCAGCTGAAAATTATCTGGTACCACAAGTATTCCCTGACTATTTTCTTTTGACCAGCAACTGAAATGATTGGTTGGTGCCCATATTTAAAATTCCCATGTGATTTTGAAATAACTTCTGTTACTGGAAATACCTTATTTATAATTTCCATTAAAAATTTTTTCTTCCTTTTTCTTCCTTTCTTCCTTCCTTCCCACCACCCTCTCTCTTTCTTTCTCTGGTTCAATTTTTTTTTCTTTATTATATTAAGGTATTATTGATATACAATCTCATGAGGTTTTCACATGAAAAAACAATGTGGTTACTACATTCACCTGTTATCATGTCCATCCCCATACCCTATTGTAGACACTGACTATAAGTGTAGTAAGGTGCCACAGACATTATTTGCCTTCTCTGTGCTCCACTGTCTTTCCCCCCCACTATGTGTGACAACCATAATAGCCCCTGAATCCCCTTCTCCCTCCCTCCCCAACCACACTCCCCCACCCTTCCCTTTTGGTAAATGCTAGACCCTTCTTGGAGTCTCTGAGTCTGTGGCTGTTTTGTTCCTTCAGTTTTGTTTAGTTATTATACTCCACAAATGAGGGAAATCATTTGGTACCTGTCTTTCTCCACCTGGCTTATTTCACTGAGCATAATATTCTCCAGCTCCATCCATGCTATTGTTAATTATAGAATTTGTTTTTCTCATGGCTGAATAGTATTCCACTGTGTATATGTACCACTTCTTCTTTATCCTTTCATCTACTGATGGACACTTAGGTTGCTTCCATATCTTAGTTATTGTAAATAGTACTGCAATAAACATAGGGGTCCATATGTGCTTTTCTTTAATTTTTTCATTTTTTAAATTTTGGTATCAATATTGTACAATTACATGAGGAACATTAAGGTTATGAGACTCCCCCCATTATCAAGTCCCCACCACATACCCCATTACAGTCACTGTCCATTAGTGTAGTAAGATGCTATAGAATCATGACTTGTCTTCTCTGTATAGCACTGCTGTCTCCATGTTGCCTCCACCCACACCATGTGTGCTAATCGTAATGCCCCTTTTTTCCTTTCTCCCTCCATTCCCACACATCCTCCCCAGTCCCTCTCCCTTTGATAACTGTTAGTCCTTTCTTGCGTTCTGTGAGTCTGCTGCTGTATTGTTCCTTCAGTTTATTCTTTGTTCTAATACTCCACAGATGAGTGAACTCCTTCGATACTTGCTTTTTTCCACCTGGCTTATTTCCCTGAGCATAATACCCTCCAGCTCCATCCATGTTGTTGCAAATGGTAGGATTTGTTTTCTTCTTCTGGGTGAATAATATTCCATCGTGTGTATGTACCACATCTTCTTTATCCATTCATCTACTGATGGACACTTAAGTTGCTTCCATTCCTTGGTTATTGTAAATAGTGCTGCGATAAACATAGGGGTGCATATGTCTTTTTCAGACTGGGATGCTGCATTCTTAGGGTAAATTCCTAGGAGTAGAATTCCTGGGTCAAATGGTATTTCTATTTCAATCTTTTTGAGGAACCTCCATACTGCTTTCTACAATGGTTGAACTAATTTACATTCCCACCAGCAGTGTAGAAGGTTCACTTTTATCCACATCCTTGCCAGCATATGTTGTTTTTTGTCTTTTGGATGGTAGCCATCCAAACCGGTGTGAGGTGATATCTCATGGTGGTTTTAATTTGCATTTATCTGATGATTAGCGAAGTGGAGCATCTTTTCATGGGCCTGTTGTCCGTCTGAATTTCTTCTTTGGAGAAGTGTCTGTTCAGATACTCTGGCCATTTTTTAATTGGATTATTTGCTTTTAGTTTGTTGAGGTGTGTGTGCTCTTTATATATTTTGGATGTCAACCCTTTATTGTATATGTCATTCATGAATATTTTCTCCCATATTGTAGGATGCCTTTTTGTTCTATTGATGGTGTCCTTTGCTGTACAGAAGCTTTTCAGCTTGATATAGTCCCACTTGTTCCTTTTTGCTTTTGTTTCCCTTGCTCCAGGAGAGTTACTCATGTTTATGTCCAAGATATTTTTGCCTATTTTTTTTCTAAGAGTTTTATGGTTTTATGACTGACATTCAGGCCTTTGATTCATTTTGGGTTTAATTTTGTATATAGGGATAGACAATGATCCAGTTTCATTCTGTTACATGTAGCTGTCCAGTTTTGCCACCACTACCTGTTGAAGAGGCTGTCATTTTCCCATTGTATATCCATGGCTCCTTTATCGTATATTAATTGACCATATATATTTGGGTTAATATCTGGACTTTCTATTCTGTTCCACTATTCTATTGGTCTTTTCTTGTGCCAGTACCAAATTGTCTTGATTTCTGTGGTTTTGTAGTAGAACTTGAAGTTGGGAAGCAGATCCCCCTGCTTTATTCTTCCTTCTGAGGATTGCTTTGGCTATTCAAGGTCTTTTGTGGTTCCATATGAATTTCAGAACTATTTGTTCCAGGTCATTGAAAAATGCTGCTGGTCATTTGATAGGGATTGCATTGAATGTGTAGATTGCTTTAGGCAGGATGGTGACTTTAACAGTATTAATTCTTCTTCGCCAAGAGCAATGGATTAATTCCCATTTTTTAGTGTCCTCTTTAACTTATCTTAAAGATTGTCTTGTAGTTTTCAGGGTATAGATCTTTCATCTCCTTGGTTAGGTTTATTCCTAGGTATTTTATTCTTTTGATGCAATTGTGAATGGAATTGTTTTCCTGATTTCACTTTCTGCTAGTTCATCATTAGTGTATAGGAATGCAACAGACTCTGTGTATTAATTTTTTTTTTTTTGCTTTGTGCAATTATTATTATTATTATTTTTTGAGAGAGCATCTCTCATATTTATTGATCAAATGGTTGTTAACAACAATAAAATTCTGTATAGGGGGGTCAATGCTCAATGCACAATCATTAATCCGTCTCAAGCCTAGTTCTCGTCACTCTCCAATCTTCTGAAGCATAATGAAAAAGTTCTTACATAGTGAACAAATTCTTACATAGTGAATAAGTTCTTACATGTTGAACAGTACAAGGTCATTCATCACAGAAACTTTCAGTTCTGATCACGCATTATGAACTATAAACAATCAGGTCAAATATGAATATTCGTTTGATTTTTATACTTGACTTATATGTGGATCCCACATTTCTCCCTTTATTATTATTATTATTTTTATTTTTAATAAACTGCTGAAGTGGTAGGTAGATGCAAGATAAAGGTAGAAAACATAGTTTACTGTTGTGAGAGAGCAATTGTAGATGATCAGGTGTGTGCCTGTAGACTATGTGCTAATCCGAGCTAGGCAAGGGCAATAAAACATCCATGGATGCAGAAGCTTTCACTCAACACAGGGGGGGCGGGTGAGGTTCTAAGCCTCACCACTGTTGTTCCCCAATTTCTCACCTGATGGCCCCCCTGTGACTGTGCCTGTCTTAGGTTGTTCCTCCCTTGAGGAATCTTACCCGTCTCTGGCTAACCAGTCATCTTCCGGGGCTATACAGGGAAATGTAAAGTTGGTAACTGAGAGAGAAGCCATATTGTTTGAAAAGGTTAGCTTTTTACTTCTTTGCAGATTTATGCCCTGTGGCTTCTATGCCCAGCACTTGTCTCGGGGTATCTTTACCACCTGGAGGAATTATGATACTCAGTAAATTCGATATGAGGCACGGGTTCTATTTAAGGGTTGTAATTAGGAAGGAAGAAGAAGAAAAGCTATAGAGGCAGCATATGGAAGAAAACGTGGGAGGATTGATTATTTCTTTGACATATCTCCTTGTAGAGTACCTTAAGCATGTATAGGTTTTAAACTACTAACTAACTTGCGCACACATATTAACATAATAGGAATACGGTGACATAAACAAAGCAAATCTATAATTACCAGCCATCTCCAGTGAAGCCAAGAAAACCAGTTAGGCACCCTAGGCATTTGTGAAAATTCGTCTATGATATGATGGATAATGTCCAACTGTACTTGAACAGTCTGAGAGAAATCAGACAAATTAAAGCAACCCATTTCTGGGATCTGTTCACATCCCATATGTTCTTTTACCCATAGATAGTCTATAGTCGTAAGATTTTGGAGCACTACAACTTGCACCCCTCCCAACTCCTGATTGAGTTCCAACAGTACAGATTCGGTCAAATTCGTTGTTTCACTGTATGCACATGCCAGCCTAGACATCTCCCTCCTCATTCCAATGGCAAGTCCAAGAAATGGTGGGGTGGACGCAGCCACAACCGCAGCATCGCCCAGATCCCTGTGGAGGCTTTTTGATGATCATCCCCAGGCACGAGTCCTCCAGAGAGTGCTGATGCCGGAAGCTCCTCCTCATATCGTATCTTAGTTCATTTTCTGGGTAGCCAAGCTAGGCCTTGATCTTCTGCATAGAAACAAACAGACCCTTTGCCCACACTTTGACATGCCCTCTATACCACTGTGCAGAACTCATTGGAGGTCAGCACACAGGGACTGCCATTTTTTTTTTTTTATTAAGAGAAAGGAATATTATCAGAAAAGAGTACCTCCATAGCTGATCATCTGACACCCTTTAAGTGATCAACATTAAGGATATTTAAAGCATGCGTTGATCTTTGATTTACCAATAGTTTTATCCTATCAAGGAGTAATCCCCCTTTTTTTTTCTTTCTTTTTTTTAATTTTTAATCTATACCTACATGAAGAATACTATGTTTACTATGCTCTCCCCTATATCAGGTCCCCCCTAACAACCACATTACGATTACTGTCCATCAGCTTAGCAAAATGTTGTAGAGTCACTACTTGTCCTCTCTGTGTTGTGCAGCCCACCCTCCCCTTTCTCCCTCGCCCCCATGCATGCTAATCTTAATACCCCCTTCTTCTTCTCCCCCCCTTATCCCTCCCTGCCCACCCATCCTCCCCAGTTCCTTTCCCTTTGGTACCTGTTAGTCCATTTTTGGGTTCTGTAATTCTGCTGCTGTTTTGTTCCTTCAGTTTTTCCTTTGTTCCTATACTCCTCAGATGAGTGAAATCATTTGGTATTTCTCTTTCTCCGCTTGGCTTATTTCACTGAGCATAATACTCTCCAGCTCCATCCATGTTGCTGCAAATGGTTGGATTTTTCCACTTCTTATGGCTGAGTAGTATTCCATTGTGTATATGTACCACATCTTCTTTATCCATTCATCTACCGATGGACATTTAGGTTGCTTCCAATTCTTGGCTATTGTAAATAGTGCTGCGATAAACATAGGGGTGCATCTGTCTTTCTCAAACTTGATTGCTGCGTTCTTAGGGTAAATTCCTAGGAGTGGAATTCCTGGGTCATATGGTAGGTCTGTTTTGAGCATTTTGATGAACCTCCATACTGCTTTCCACAATGGTTGAACTAATTTACATTCCCACCAGCAGTGTAGGAGGGTTCCCCTTTCTCCATAGCCTCGCCAACATTTGTTGTTGTTTGTCTTTTGGATGGCAGCTATCCTTACTGGTGTGAGGTGATACCTCATTGTAGTTTTAATTTGCATTTCTCTGATAATTAGCGATGTGGAGCATCTTTTCATGTGTCTGTTGGCCATCTGTATTTCTTTTTTAGAGAACTGTCTGTTCAGTTCCTCTGCCCATTTTTTAATTGGGTTATTTGTTTTTTGTTTGTTGAGGCGTGTGAGCTCTTTATATATTCTGGACATCAAGCCTTTATTGGATCTGTCATTTTCAAATATATTCTCCCATACTGTAGGGTTCTCTTTTGTTCTATTGATGGTGTCTTTTGCTGTACAGAAGCTTTTCAGCTTAATTTAGTCCCACTTCTTCATTTTTGCTGTTGTTTTCCATGCCTGGGGAGATATGTTCAAGAAGAGGTCACTCATGTTTATGTCTAAGAGGTATTTGCCTATTTTTTTTTCCAAGAGTTTAATGGTTTCATGACTTACATTCAGGTTTTTTATCCATTTTGAGTTTACCTTTGTATATGGGGTTAGACAAAGGTCCAGTTTCATTCTCCTACATGTAGCTGTCTAGTTTTGCTAGCACCATCTGTTGAAGAGACTGTCATTTTGCCATTGTATGTCCATGGCTCCTTTATCAAATATTAATTGACCATATATGTTTGGGTTAATGTGTGGAGTCTCTAATCTGTTCCACTGGTCTGTGGCTCTGTTCTTGTGCCAGTACCAAATTGTCTTGATTACTATGGCTTTGTAGTAGAGCTTGAAGTTGGGGAGTGAGATCCCCCCTACTTTATTCTTCTTTCTCAGGATTGCTTTGGCTATTCGGGATCTTTGGTGTTTCCATATGAATTTTTGAATTATTTGTTCCAATTCATTGAAGAATGTTGCTAGTAATTTGATAGGGATTGCATCAAATCTGTATATTGCTTTAGGCAGGATAGCCATTATGACGATATTAATTCTTACTAGCCATGAGCAGGGGATGGGTTTCCATTTGTTAGTGTCCCCTTTAATTTCTTTTAAGAGTGACTTGTAGTTTTCAGAGTATACATCTTTCACTTCTTTGGTTAGGTTTATTCCTAGGTATTTTATTCTTCTTGATGCAATTCTGAATGGAATTCTTTTCCTGATTTCTCTTTCTATTGGTTCATTGTTAGTGTATAGGAAAGCTACAGATTACTGTGTGTTAATTTTGTATCCTGCAACTTTGCTGTATTCCGATATCAGTTCTAGTAGTTTTGGAGTGGAGTCTTTAGTGTTTTTTAAGTACAATATCATGTCATCTGCTAATAGTGATAGTTTGACTTCTTCTTTACCAGTCTGGATTTCTTGTATTTCCTTGTTTTGTCTGATTGCCGTGGCTAGGACCTCCAGTACTACCTTAAATAACAAAGGGGAGAGTGGGCATCCCTGTTTGGTTCCTGATCTCAGAGGAAATGCTTTCAGCTTCTTCTTGTTCAGTATAATGCTGGTTGTGGTTTTATCATATATGGCCTTTATTATGTTGAGGTACTTGCCCTCTATTCCGATTTTGCTGAGAGTTTTTATCATGAATGGATGTTGAATTTTGTCAAATGCTTTTTCAGCATCTATGGAGATGATCGTGTGGTTTTTGTTTTTCTTTTTGTTGATGTGGTGGATGATGTTGATGGATTTTCGAATGTTGTGCCATCCTTGCATCCCTGGGATGAATCCCACTTGGTCATGGTGTATGATCCTTTTGATATACTGTTGAATTCTGTTTGCTAATATTTTATTGAGTATTTTTGCATCTACATTCATCAGGGATATTGGTCTGTAATTTTCTTTTTTGGTGGGGTCTTTGCCTGGTTTTGGTATTAGGGTGCTGTTGGCTTCATAGAATGAGTTTGGGAGTATTCCCTCCTCTTCTATTTTTTGGAACACTTTAAGGAGAATGGGTATTATATCTTCTCTGTGTGTCTGATAAAATTCCGAGGTAAATCCGTCCGGCTCTGGGGTTTTGTTCTTGGGTAGTTTTTTGATTACCATTTCAATTTCTTTGCTCGTAATTGGTTTGTTTAACTTTTGTGTTTCTTCCTTGGTCAGTCATGGGAGGTTTTATTTTTCTAGGAAGTTGTCCATTTCTTCTAGGTTTTCCAGCTTGTTGGCATATAGGTTTTCATAGTAGTCTTTAATAATTCTTTGTATTTCTGTGGGGTCTGTCGTGATTTTTCCATTCTCATTTCTGATTATGTTGATTTGTGTTGATTATCTTTTTCTCTTAATAAGTTTGGCTAGAGGCTTATCTATTTTGTTTATTTTCTCAATGAACCAGCTCTTGGTTTCATTGATTTTTTCTATTGTTTTATTCTTGTCAATTTTGTTTATTTCTTCTCTGATCTTTATTATGTCCCTCCTTCTGCTGACTTTAGGCCTCATTTGTTCTTCTTTTTCCAATTTCGATAGTTGTGATGTTAGACTAGTCATTTGGGATTGTTCTTCCTTCTTCAGGTGTGCCTGGATCGCTATATACTTTCCTCTTAAGACTGCTTTCGCTGCATCCCACAGAAGTTGGGGCTTTGTGTTGTTGTTGTCATCTGTTTCTATATATTCCTTGATCTCTATTTTGATTTGTTCATTGATCCATTGATTATTTAGAAGCATGTTGTTAAGCCTCCATGTGTTTGTGAGCCTTTTTGTTTTCTTTGTAGAATTTATTTCTAGTTTTATACCTTTGTGGTCTGAAAAATTGGTTAGTAGAATTTCAATATTTTGGAATTTACTGAGGCTCTTTTTGTGAGCTAGTATGTGGTCTATTCTGGAGAATGTTTCATGTGCACTTGAGAAGAATGTATATCCTGCTGCTTTTAGATGTAGAGTTCTATAGATGTCTGTTAGGTCCATCTGTTCTAGTGTGTTTCTGAATGCCTGTGTGTCCTTACTTATTTTCTGCCTGGTGGATCTATCCTTGGGGTGAGTGGTGTGTTGAAGTCTCCTAAGATGAATGCATTGCAGTCTATTTCCCTCTTTAGTTCTGTTAGTATTTGTTTCACAAATGCTGGTGCTCCTGTGTTGGGTTCATATATATTTAGAATGGATATATCCTCTTGTTGGACTGAGCCCTTTATCATTATGTAGTGTCCTTCTTTATCTCTTGTTACTTTCTTTGTTTTGAAGTCTATTTTGTCTGATATTAGTACTGCAATGCCTGCTTTCTTCTCACTGTTGTTTGCCTGAAGTATGTTTTTCCATCCTTTGACTTTTAGTCTGTGCTTGTCTTTGGGTTTGAGGTGAGCTTCTTGTAAGCAGCATATAGATGGGTCTCGCTTTTTTATCCATTCTATTACTCTGTGTCTTTTGATTGGTGCATTAAGTCCATTTACATTTAGGGTGACTATTGAGAGATATGTACTTATTGCCATTGCAGGCTTTAGATTCGTGGTTACCAAAGGTTCAAGGTTAGCTTCTTTAGTATCTTACTGCCTAACTTAGCTTGCTTATTGAGCTGTTATATACACTGTCTGGACATTCTTTTCTTCTCTCCCTTCTTATTCCTCCTCCTCCATTCTTCATAGGTTGTATGTTTTTTTCTGTTCTCTTTTTAGGAGTGCTCCCATCTAGAGCAGTCCCTGTAAGATGCCCTGTAGAGGTGGTTTGTGGGAAGCAAATTCCCTCAGCTTTTGCCTGTTGGGGAATTATTTAATCCCGCCATCATATTTAAATGATAGTCGTGCTGGACACAGTATCCTTGGTTCAAGGCCCTTTTGTTTCATTGCATTAAATATATCATGCCATTCTCTTCTGGCCTGTAGGGTTTCTTTCGAGAAGTCTGATGTTAGCCTGATGGGTTTTCCTTTATAGGTGACCTTTTTCTCTCTAGCTGCCTTTAAAACTCTTTCCTTGTCCTTGATTTTTGCCATTTTAATTATTATGTGTCTTGGTGTTGTCCTCCTTAGATCCTTTCTGTTGGGGGTTCTGTGTATTTCCCTGGTCTGTTCGATTATTTCCTCCCCCAGTTTGGGAAAGTTTTCAGCTATTATTTCTTCAAAGAGACTTTCTATCCCTTTTCCTCTTTCTTCTTCTGGTACCCTTATAATACGAATATTATTCCTTTTGGATTGGTCACATAGTTCTCTTAGTGTTGTTTCGTTCCTGGAGATCCTTTTATCTCTCTCTCTGTCAGCTTCTATATGTTCCTCTTCTCCAGCTTCTATTCCTTCAATGGCCTCTTGCATCTTATCCATTCTGCTTATAAATCCTTCCAGGGATTGTTTCACTTCTGTGATCTCCTTCCTGACATCTGTGATCTCCCTCCGGACTTCATCCCACTGCTCTTGCATTTTTCTCTGCATCTCATCCCATTGCTCTTGCATTTTTCTCTGCATCTCTGTCAGCATGTTCATGATTTTTATTTTGAATTCTTTTTCAGGAGGATTGGTTAGGTCTGTCTCCTCAGGTGTTGTCTCTGTGACCTTTGTCTGCCTGTAGTTTTGCCTTTTCATGGTGATAGAGATAGTCTGCAGAGCTGGTGCGAGTGACAGTTGGAAGAGCTTTCTTTCTTGTTGGTTTGTGGCCTTCCTCTCCTGGGAGAATAGCGACCTCTAGTGGCTTATGCTTGTCAGCTGTGCACAGACAAGGCTTCTGCTACCTGCCCAGTTGTGATGGAGTTTATCTCTGCTGTCGCTGTGGGCATGGCCTGGCTGGGGCTGCTCCTCCAAATGGTGGAGCCCCATTAGAGGGGGAGTGGCTGGGAGGCTATTTATCTCTGTAATGGGCCTCTGTGCTCCCTGTTGCCCAGGGGGTTAGAGTGCCCAGAGATCCCCAGATTCCCTGCCTCTGGCTTAAGTGTCCTGTCCTGCCCCTTTAAGACTTCCAAAAAGCACTCTCCAAACCAAAACAACAACAGCAACAACGAAAGAGGAAATTAGAAAAGGAAAAAATGCACAATTTTCTTTGTCCTCAGGTGCCGGTCTCAGGCACCCGCTCACCGGTCTTGCTGCCCTGTTTCTGTAGTATTGGGGTCCCTGTCCCCTCAAGGCTTCCAAAAAGCACTCGCCAAAAAAAAAAAAAGGAAAAAATGCGCCATTTTCTTTGTCCTCAGTCGCCGGTCTCAGGCACCCGCTCACTGGTCTTGCTGCCCTGTTTCCCTAGTATTGGGGTCTCTGTCCCTTAAAGGCTTCCAAAAAGCACTTGCCAAAAAAGAAAAAAAAAAAACGCTCAAGTTTCTTTCCACCTGCCAGGAGCTGGGCGGAGGGGTGCTTGGGTCCCGCTGGGCCGGGGCTTGTATCTTACCCCCTTCACGAGGTGCTGGGTTCTTGCAGGTGTGGATGTGGTCTGGATGTTGTCCTGTGTCTCTGGTCTCTATTTAAGGAAGAGTTGTCTTTGTTATATTTTCATAATTCTATGTGGTTTTGGGAGGAGAGTTCCGCTGCTCTACTCACACTGCCATCCTGGCTCAGCCCCTGTGTATTAATTTTGTATCCTGCAACTTCGCTGAATTCAGGTGTTAGTTCTAGTAGTTTTGGAGTGGAGTCTTTAGGGTTTTTTTATGTACAATATCATGTCATCTGCAAATAGTGACAATTTGACTTCTTCCTTACCAATATGGATGCCTTTTATTTCTTTGTGTTGTCTGAATGCTGTGGCAAGGACCTCCAGCACAATATTGAATAAAAGTGGGGAGAGTGAGAGTCCCTGCCTTGTTCCAGATCTTAAGTGAAAAGCTTTTAGCTTCTCACTGTTAAGTATGATGTTGGCTGTAGGTTTGTCATATATGGCCTTTATTATGCTGACATACTTGCCCTCTACACCCATTTTATTGAGAGTTTTTATCATGAATGGATGTTGAATTTTTTCATATGCTTTTTCAGCACCTATGGAGATGATCATGGGGTTTTTTTCCTTTTTGTTGCTGTGGTGAATGTTGTGGTTGGATTTGCAAATGTTGTACCATCCTTGCATCCCTTGGATGAATACCACTTGGTCATGGTGTATGATCCTGTTGATATATTTTTGAATTCAGTTTGCCAATATTTTGTTGAGTATTTTTGCATCTATGCTCATCAGGGATATTGGTCTGTAATTTTCCTTTTTTTTGTGGGTTCTTTGTCTGGTTTTGGTAATAGAGTGATGCTGGCTTCATAGAATGAGTATGGAAGTATTCCCACCTCTTCTATTTTTTGGAAAACATTAAGAAGAATGTGTATTATGTCTTCTCTAAATGTTTTACAAAATTCAGCAGTGAATCCGTCTGGTCCAGGAGCTTTGTTCTTGGGTAGTTTTTTGATTACTGATTCAATTTCATTACTGGTAATTGGTCTGTTTAGATTTTTTGTTTCTTCCTTGGTCAGTCTTAGCAGGTTGTATTTTTCTAGAAAGTTGTCCATTTCTTCTATGTTATCCAGCTTGTTAGCATACAGATTTTCATAATATTCTCTAATAATTCTATCTATGTCTGTGGTGTCCATTGTGATTTTTCCTTTCTCATTTTTGTTTCTGTTTGTGTGTAGATTCCCTTTTTTATAATAAGTCTGGGTAGGAAGTTATTTATTTCATTTATATTCTCGAAGAACGATCTCTTGGTTTCATTGCTTTTTTTCTATTGTTTAATTCTTCTCAGTTTTATTTATTTCTTATCTGTTCTTTATTATGTCCCTCCATCTGGTGACTTTGGGTCTTATTTGTTTTTCTTTTTCCAGTTTCAGTAATTGTGACTTTAGACTATTCATTTGGGATTGGTCTTCCTTATTTAAATAGGCCTGAATTGCTATATAATTTCCTCTTAGAACTGCCTTCACTGCATCCTATAGAAGTTGGGGTATTTTGCTGTTGTCATTTGTATCCATATATTGCTTGATCTCTGATTTAATATGCTCATTGATCCATTGATTATTTAGGAGCATGTTAAGTCTTCATGTGATTGTGAGCCTTTTTGTTTTCTTTGTACAATTTATTTCTTGTTTTATACCTTAGTGATCTGAGAAGTTGGTTGGTAGAATTTCAATCTTTTTGAATTTACTGAGGTTCTTTCTGTGGCCTAGTATGAGGTCTATTCTGGAAAATGTTCCATGTGCACTTGTGAAGAATGTGTATTCTGCTGCTTCTGGGTGTAGAGTTCTGTAGATGTCCATTAGGTCCATCTGCTCTAGTTTGCTTTTCAATGCCTCTGTCTCCTTACTTATTTTCCATCTGGTGGATCTATCCTTTGGAGTGAGTGGTGTGTTGAAGTCTCCTAAAATGAATGTAATGCATTCTACTTCCTCCTTTAATTCTGTTAGTATTTGTTTCACATATGTTGATGTCAGTGCTCCTGTGTTGGGTGCATCGATATTTATAATGGTTATATCCTTTTATTGAACTGCCCCCTTTATCATTATGTAATGTCCTTCTTTATCTCTTGTCACTTTCTTTGTTTTGAAGTCTATTTTGTCTGATACAAGTACTGCAACACCTGCTTTTTTTCTCTCTATTAGTTGCATGAAATATCTTTTTCCATCCCTTCACTTTTAGTCCGTGTATGTCTTTGGGTTTTAACTGAGTCTATTGTAGGCAGCATATAGTTGGGTCTTTTTTTTTAATCCATTCAGTGACTATGTCTTTTGAGTGGTGCATACAGACCATTTACATTTAGGGTGATTATTGATATGTATGTACTTATTCCATTGCAGGCTTTAGTTCATGGTTACCAAAGGTTCAAGGGTAACTTCCTTATTATCTAAAAGTTTAACTTAACTCACTTAGTGTGAAATTACATACACAGTCTAAATGATCTTTTTATTTCCCCTCCTTTTTTCCCTCTTCCATTCTTTATATATTAGGTATCATATTCTGTACTCTTTGTCTATCCCTTTTTATTACCTCTGGTGACAGCTATTTAACCTTAGGAATGCCTCCATCTATAGCAGTTCCTCCAAAATACACTGTAGAAATGGTTTGTGGGAAGTAAATTCTCTCAGCTGTTGCTTATCTGGAAATTGTTTCATCCCTCCTTCAAATTTAAATGAAAATCTTGCCAGATAAAGTATTCTTGGTTTGAGGCCCTACTGTTTCATTGCATTAAATATATCGTGCCACACCCTTCTCACCTGTACAGTTTCTGCTGAGTTATCTGGTGATAGCCAGATGAGTTTTCCTTTGTAAGTGATCTTATTTCTTTCTCTGCTTTTAACAGTCTGTTCTTATCCTTGATCTTTGCCATTTTAATTATGTATGTCTCCAGGGAGTGGTGTCATTTTTATTTATTGGGTCCCTTGTGTTTGGATGTCTGTGAACCTTCATTGACTGAGAGACTATCTCCTTCCCCAGATTGGGGAAGTTTTCATCAACTACTTCCTCAAAGACAATTCCCATCCCCTATTCTCTCTTCTTCTTCTGGTACCCCTATTATATGAATATTTTTCCATTTGGATTGGTCACACAATTCTCTCATTATTCTTTCATTTCTAGAGATACTTTTTTCTCTCTGTGCCTCAGCTTCTTGGTATTCCTCTTCCCTAGTTTCTATTTAATTTATCATCTCCTTCACAATATCTAATCTGCTTTTAATACCCTCCATTGTGCTCTTCAGTGATTGGATCTCTGTCCTAAATTCATTCCTTAGTTCTTGAATATTTTTCTGTACCTCCATGAGCATGTTCATGATTTTTATTTTGAAATCTCTTTCAGGTAGATTGATTAATTTGTTCTCACTCAGTCCTTTCTCTGTTCTTGAGATTTTGCTTTGAACTAGGTTCCTTTGGGACTGCTGAACATCTAGCCCTGGAGATCTGCTCTGGGAGCATGATCCTACATTTCTCCTACATTGTTTCATATTAGTATGTGGTTCTCTCTAGTGCCAAGAAGTTCTACTCTCTGGAGCTGCTCAGCCCCTGGAGCAATGTCAGGGGTTGCAGGGGAGTAGTGCTGGTTCCTGTGGGGAGGGAATAGCTGTTTCGTGTTTCCCTATTTTTATGCCTGTCTACACTGCCAGAAGCAGTGGGCGAACACACAGGTGTAAGCCTCTATACTTTTATTTTTACCTGCCACAGGTGGGGCTTCCCTCTGGCTGGCTTGACAGCAGGGCATGGGGTTGCTGGTTTGTGATCCAGGTGCAGGCTAGCCAGAAGACACAGCAGCTGCATATCACGGTGGTGGACCTTGGAGCTGTGTAGCCAGCCAGAGGTATGATGCGCCTGAAGATGTTTAAGTTCCCAATCTGCTGGGCAGAGTGCACCTGAACAACTTCGTCTACCTGTTCTTTCTCCTGAACAGTAAGCTCTGTGGAGTCACTGCCTCTTTAGCAGCCCTCTTGCTGTTAGGAAGTCTCTCAGACTGCCCACTCAGTTCAGCCTAATATGAATTCCTGTTTTCTGCAAGCAGCTGGAATCTCTATCTCTCCAGGGAAGTTTTCCATCCTTCAGGTATTCCACCTGTCTTAGCTTTTCATCCCCACTAATAACCAGAGCACCATGCAATGCAGGATTGTGCTCCCAGAGCAGATCTCCAGGGCTAGGTGTTCAGCAGTCCCAGGCCTCCACTCCCTCCCTGCTCTGTTTCTCTTCTTCCTGCTTGTGAGCTGGGGTTGGTGGGGAAAGGGCTTGGGTTCTGCTGGGTCACCTCTTTGGTACATTACCCTGCTCTGTGAGGTCTGCTCTTTTCTCCAGGTGTATGCAGTCTGGTGCAGCCTTCTTCCTCTTTTAGGATTAGTTATATTAATTATATTTTCATATTATATGTGGTTTTAGGAGGAGGTCTCTGTTTCACCTCTCACGCCACCATCTTTAATCTCTAAAAGTGTTTTTTGCCCCTATTTTTAATTAAGGGGAGTTGAGACCTTTTATACTGGATTTCTAGTTCAGAGGCTGTTTTTCATTTGTTTCTTTGTTCAGTTTTATTTGGTTGACTGATGTGTTGATTTCATTCAAGATGACACTCTGAAGTATTTTCTTTTACAAATACACCCTAAAGAGTAACATATTTATCACACTGACATTCCCATGGCAGCTTTTCAAGTATGAGCTGAGAGTAAAAACTGAGGGCAGATTTAAGACCCACTTATGATTTGCTGGTGCTAAATATTTTTGTAAACAATTTCAGGCTGTCTACATAAATTCTAAATAGGAACTGTGATTGTATTACAGGAGATAATAGTCCAACCAATTTCAACCTCATGAGAAAAAGTGATCTTCACAGAAGGATGCATAAACTATATGAGGTGTAAAAAAACTACAAAAGTTATAAGACTTTTCTTTAACATATGTATAATCACTATTTGACAACTTCATTATCTTGTTATTTTAAAACAATTATATCTTATAATTTGTCTTAGAATGAAAATCACAACTAATAAATAAGCACACTTCTCCAAATATTTTTTCTATTACTTTCAAAAACTATCCTAGCTTACTGAAAAATGAAACAGAATAGATATCCTTTGTTTCATTCTGTAGACAGCACTAGCTACAAAAACTATGTGCATTACATTTTTCTAGCTTTTATGACACTGAAGTGTCTCAACTGTTTGTCAATTTTCTATTTACAAAGTTGGCTTCTTTTAGGCTTACCATGTTGAGACAGTGTAAGCATGGTCTAGAATATTTAGCTCCTGAAAAATCCTGTCCCTGAATTATAATAATTTAGAGTTTTACCTCATAACCATTGTGTAAAAACCAAGCCACCTGAAGTGTTTTTATGAGCATTGGTATAGTAAGAAATACTTTATTGATCACATAAATATATGCAATTCTCCAGGGAGTGGTGTCATTTTTATTTGCAAGTCCAAGTCAGCAAAAAGTTATTTGAAAAGTAAATTTTCAAGAGCCCAAGGTTCAGATCTGCTTTATATACAATAGTTTTAAAAATAATACCTAAAGTAACATCACCATTCTATAGAACTCAGCTGCCTTAATTACATAAAAAGGTTGAGAAATTGATCTAGTGAATACTGTAATTAGTTTTTACTTTCAAATACGAAGTTTAAATATTTTGTTTATTGGTAATCAAGTCAAATATACTTTTAATTCCACCTTTTCCCTAACTGTGATTCATATAGCTATCTATGAAAAAGAAAAACATATTTTAAAGTTTTTAAACTATATTTTAACAACTTTCAAACTCATTCTAATATTTTGTTCAAGAATTTGAAATGTACTAAGTATAGCACATGGTAAAAGGAGTGTGTTAGTGGACTCTAATATTAAGGAATAAAATTAATATGCAGACGTCTGGAAATGAGAACTTGTTCCTCTGGAATAAAGAATATGCTGAAACAGCAGCAAAGAAGTTCATGGGTCTTCTTGTTCTCCAACAAAGTATTAGTAAATCCAAATCCCACAGTTTCTGGAACTAAGCTCAAATTTTCATGTGAAACTATCTGTTCAGTCTAAAATAAAACATAAATTGGCTCCTGTGAGATCAAGGATGTACCTGGACTAACTGTTAGTAACACAAAGGCAAGATCACATGGCCAAAGCAATTTCTCTAAGAACAGTGAATGGGTGAAGAGGAAATGGTAGGCATTTTAACTTAACAGGATAATCAATTTTCTTTTCTCAAATGCATTTCTAAAAATTTATTCACATAACATGCTTCAGATATCACAAGTATAAAAGACAAACATTCAGTCTTTTTTCCATCAAGAGACACCATAAATCCTGTCCAGTTTATTAAAACAGGAGTGGAATGAAGGAAAGTTACTTAATTCATCTTTAACTGAGGATTTAATTACTAATATTTACATTACTCTGGTTGGATTTAAATTATTTTCCTATTTCTTTGCTGTTTTTTCTCACTTGTAATTGTGTTCCTCAGTTCTTCCTTTCTTGCCATTTTTTGGTGTAAATGAGTTTTTTAAATGTAATTTAGGTTTTATTCTTATCTCTCTGCATTACTTTATTTTTATTTTTTTTAGTATTTGCCATACAGTTTCTCAGCCTTGGCACTATTGACTTTTGAGCTATTGTGAGGACTGTGTTGAGTATCATAGAAAATTAGGCAGCATCCCCAGCCTCTGCTCATTCTATGCTAGTAACACAACCCCCAGCTCCCAGTTGTGACAATGAAAAATATCACCAGGCATTGCCGAATGTCCCCTGGGGTTGAGATCACTGCTAGTAACTGCAACATACATCCCTAACTATTCAGACTACTTAGGTAAAGATAATAGTTTTTCTCACCTCCACTTTCCTCTTTTGTTAGTTCTCAATATAATGTAGTACTTCCGCAATACAATATTATCATTTTTGCTTAATGTTTTTTGTTCTGTAATATATCACAATTTTTGCTTTGAATAATTACATATTTTATAAAATAAGAGGGTTTTAAAAATTGTATTTAGCCAAATATTTTAAATTTCTGATGCACTTCATTTCTTTTTGATCTGAGTTTTCATTTGGTTTTATTTTGCTTCACCTTAAAGGATTTCTTTAACATTTCTGGTAGTGCAAATCTGCTAGAGACAAATTCTTTTAGTTTATTTTGTCAGAAAATGTTGTTGACTATTCTTGAGGAATAGCTTTGCTGAATATAGGATACCTCAGAGATATTATGGGTTTGGTTCCAGACCACTGCAATAAAGTGAATATTGCCAGAAGCAAGTCAAATGATTTAGATTCCTAGTACATAAAAAGTTGTGTTTACACTGTACTGAAGTCTAGTAAGTACACAATAGAATTATGTCTAAAAACCATATATATACCTTAATTTAAAAATATTTATTGCAAAAAATTGTCAATCATCATCTGAGCTTTCAGGGAGTTATAACCTTTTTCCTGGTGGAAGGTCTTGTCTCAGTGTTGATGGCTGCTGATTGACCAGATTGGTGCTTGCTGAAGGTTGGGGTGGCTAGGCAATTTCTTAAAATAAGACAACAATCAAAAAAAGGGCTTCTGTCGTGAGTGGCACACGTGGGGCAGCTCGTATGCTCTTCGTGCGGAATCGACATCAAGAGATTTCAGAAGCATAATTTTTTGGTACTTGGGCAGCTAGTGATCGTTGGTCCTGAAAAAAAAAATAAATAAATAAGACAACAATCATGTTTGCTGCATTAACTGACTATTCCTTTTATGAATGGCTTCTCTGTAGCATGCAAAGCTGTTTAATAGATTTTGGGCTATCTTGGCTTTAGACATGCCTTCTCTTTAGGCATAATTATTTCTAGCTTATTGTAAGTGAGACATGCACCTCCTCCTTTCATTTGAACACTTACAGGTTTCTATACAGTTATTAATTAGCTTAATTTCAATATAGCTGTCTCAGAAAATAGGGAGCCTGAGAAGAGAGAAAGAAATGGGGTAATGGCTGGTGGAGCAAGAAGAACACATGCGATATTTATAAATTAAGTTTGCTGTCATACAGATGTGATTCATGGTGCCCCATAACAGTTACCATAGAACTATCAAAGACCACTGATCACAGATCATCATAACAAATATAATACAATATGTTTGAAATATTGTGAGAATTACTAAAAATGAGACACAGACACATGATATGAAGAAATGCTGTTAGGAAAATGGTACCTATAGACTTACTCAATGCAGGGTTGCCATCAAACCTTCAAACTGTAAAAAAAAAAATGCACTATCTGCAAAGCACAGTAGAACAAATGCAATAAAACAAGGTATGTCTGTATAAAATATTGGTATGACAGTTGTTTTTACATTCTTGCAATGTTTTCAGTATGTTTGTCATTGTTTTCTGGCATCGATTGTGTCTGATGAGGATTCAGTATACCAATCATCACTGTATGAGATACGCCTTTTATTTCTTCCTGACCACTTGACAAGTTTTCTATTTCTATTTGGATTTCAGCCAAATGTGTCTAGGTGACATTGTCTTTGTATTAATCCTGCTTCATGTTTGCTGAACAAAGACCTCAAATATCAATTGATTCTTTTTATCTTAACAGCTTGAAGATTATTCCCATGCTCCATATACATAGATTGGGTATCAGTTTATAGACAGAATTCGGGCCTACCTTTCTCTAGGGTTGTCCCTTTACAGATATTGTCCCAAATTTTCTACCATTTGTGATTGTCCTCACCCACATCCCAAAGACCTTCAGAACATCAAGACAGTGGGTTTTCTATCAAAGATTAACTGCCTAGCACTGGCAAACTGAGGCTTGTTCTCAGGACAGACATGTGCAAATGGAAACTCATCCAGTACTTGCTCTTTTAACTACCATTTCTGGCTCAGTTTCTCATTTTGCTTACTTTTCAGTGCCTTCCAAGTAGCCCCCAAACCCTGAGGATTTTATAGTTATTTTCTCTGGGAAGTTTTCTCTAATGGGACCAAGGTTGGACTATCATGACTCCTACTTAACTAGGGAAGCAAAAACAAATAAAATTGGTGAAGTGATTATTCATGCTTCCTGTAGCCAAAAAGCAAACAAATATTAAAACCTTCTTTAAAAAAAAAGTATAAATAAGCTGAAGTTTTATGCTGATCAAATTGCTTTCCTATCTAGAACCTATCTTGCTATGATATAAATCTCATGGATGGTATATATATGGGGTATCAGAGCATTTTAACATCATGTAAAATAAATGACACCCAAATTTACAATTCTGGCACTATTCTTATTCTCACTTATAATTCTCTACTCAACATAGCTAGTTGCATTTTAGTAACAATTCCAACATCATATGTCAAAAATACTTCCATAGTTTCCCCTACTATATTAAATATCAAAAGCACACAAAATTTCCTAGTAAATCAGACAGGCATTTCCTAAAATATGTCTGAAGTATGGTGATTTTTCACCACCTTCATTGTTGCTATCCTATTCAAAGGAACCATGATATTTTACCTGGACTTTTCCATTCTAACTGATCTTCAGGCTTCTGTTTCCATCCCTTTCTAGTCTCTTCTCAACACAGAAGCCAGAATGATCCTTTTAAATATAAATTGGTTCATGTCACTCCTCTACTCAATACCCCAAGAGCTCCATTTCACTGGCTTTAACTTCAAACTTTGAGCTATTTCCTACAGGCCCTCTGTGATCTACGCCCTCATGTGTCCATGGCCTGAACTTCTCCCACTCTTCCTCCTTGCTCTCTGATCTACCTCCTTGCTGTTCCTTGAACTCACCAAACAACTGTTCCCCTCCGTCCTCAGCTCACTGCAGATGCTCTTTTCTTTGTGCAGTAAGTCCCTTGCCTTCATTGGGTATCATCTATACAATAGTCCTTCCTTCTTCTCCAAATTCCCTTTACCTCTGACTTACCTTTGTTTATAAAGCATTCACCGTCATGTGAAAAGTCATATGTCTGTATATATCTATGCCTCTTCTCACTAGAACATAAGGTCTCAGAGAGAAAAGACTTTTATTTTTTTGTTAAGTATTTTATCCTAAGTGCATAGAAAAGTGAGTAGCACCACATGCTATGTGTTCAATAAATGTTTGCCTGAAAATGTATCTTTATCGGCATAAATATGCTATGTATTTCTTGACTTTAAAACTATATATCTTTAACATGGTAATTCCTCTAATTATTCCTCATAGATTTATTTTCCAGTTGGGAGCAAAATTTCTAAATGATTGTTATTTTCACTGTCTCTATTTCTTCATATCCTGTACTCTTCTTAGATAATCCAGTCAGGTTTTATGTATACCCATATGATCAAATCAAGTAGTCAATGATGAGACTTCATCATACGGAACCTGTAAGAATTGTTTAAACACCATTCATTACATACTTTATTTCACTTTGTCTTCAAGACAGAAGTATCTCCTGATTTGCTGCCTACCACAGTGAACATTTCTTAATATCTTGCTGTTTCTTCTCTTTCTGACATGTAAGTATTGAAGTAAACTGGTCTAAATTGAATTGAGCTGATTTAATTTTCAATCTTTCCCTTCTCTCTCTCTCTCTCTCTCTCTCTCTCTCTCTCTCTATATATATATATATATATATATATATATATATATATATATATATATATACACACACACATATATATCCTCTTTTAAGTCTTACCATCCTCTCCATGTCTTTAGAAATTATTTTACTAACACTCTACACTTTAAATCCTTAATTTCTTTTTTGAACTTCAAATTTGTATACCTAACTACCTACATTTTATCTCCACTTGTATGTCTAAACATTCAAAGGCTCAATCTTAACTTCTTTTTTTCCTGAACACAACGTACTACATGTAATTCCATTCTTAATGGAGTAACACTGGCCTCCTGTCTCCTCAGGCCATAACTTGCGAGACACCTTTAACATCTTAAATATATCCCAAACCTAACCACTTCTTATAGCCACCACAGATGCTACCGTAGCCAAGCTACTGTCTTCTCTAATCTGCACTAGATCATTAGCACACCATCTAAACTTCCTGCTTCCTCTCTTGCCGTCTCCTAGGTAAATCTCCATATTGGGCCAGAGGAATTCTTTTAAAATGGAAATGAGATCACGTGATATCTGAGCTCTTAAATATTACTGTGTCTCTGACCTAAAATCCCATCAGTTTCCTGCACACTCAATGTATTTCTGCCCCACTGGCCTTCTTGTCCTTCTTTGAGCAGGAAAACCTGGTCCCTAAGCAGGATACAAATCTTGTTCTTCCTGTTTGCCCGTTCTGTACTAACCAATCTTCCCCTATAATTCAAATGTCATGCTCCCTCACTTCCTTTGTGCATCTGCTTTTTCAGAAGCCCTCATTAAACTATTTATTAGGCATTTCCTCCACTCTCTAACCCTTACTATTGCTGTACAGATAATTCTATATTTAGTAATTTCTTTTCCATTTTGGTAGCTAGAATATCAGCTTCAGGATCACGTAACTTTGTATAGCAGCACATAGTGCTATAGTGAATCTTAATAAATGTTTGTTAAATGAGGAAAGGAATATAAAAACCTAGATAACTCAAAGATATAACCTTAGCTAAAACAAAGAACAAATGGGTAAATTACTTTCAAAATATCATATACCTCCCAGAAAATAGCAGGCCCACTCACAACACAATACACTCATTGATTCGCAATAGTATGTACTTCTGTGTCTCTACATATATATGGCCTCATGACTTCCAGAATCCATGCCAGAAGAGTGGTGATGGTGGGATGTGAGAGAAAGAAGTATTACACTGCAATCAAACATTTTTTCCACTTACTCTAACAAGGGCCTTTCATTTTTAGATATCTCATTGTCAAGTTTTTAATTAAAAGTTCTTTCCTTACAGATCACTTCTGTTCTTATTTAAAAATGAATTTATCAATTATATGAACAAGCCATACTTTAATCAAGATATGACAGAGAGAGTAATAGGGTAAAATAGAGTAACCCAGAAAAATATTAATGTGTGTATTAGAAAATTTCCTCTACAGATCATGTAAGTAGAGTGTTTAAAAGATTACACAATTCATTGTGTGTTATTGAATATTTTGCAGGGAATATGAGTAAAGTGGTACACTAGGCTATCAGTCAGGTAATAGTGGCTAGGTCAAACTGAGTCACTAATTAGTTGGCAAGTCACTTAACCTCTCTGCATCTGTTTTCTTATCTATAATATGAAAGTGTTGGATTCAGTTATCTGTAAAATCCATTCCATGTTGGAGATTCTATAAGAATTTGAAAAAAATAGTCTCTGGGACTCAGAATGATAAATGCTGTCCCTATCTATTAAAAGGAAAAATATAAATTTATCAAGTTGGTTCAATTAACTTTAGATCTTAGTCAAACTATAAGTCTCAACAAATTGATTTGAAAGTCTGAACAAACTGAATAGACACACTGACTAAAAACCAATTAGGCCATATGAGCATTAGTCCGATTTTAAGTTATATGATACAGTGATTAATAATAATGATAATAAAATACAAATTTGATTCCTACTAAGTAATTTCTTTATGAAAGAATTTAAAAGTTATCTTTTAGGCTACACTCTCCTTGAATATAAAATGTACGAATGATATCCCTATAATATTCCTTCATCCATATTTGTCTGAAGTAATATTGAATAATCCTGAAAATATAAATAGCAAATTGCACTTCTGTATCATCCTCCAGTTCTATCATCAAACTCTTCTCTTTCAAAATCTATTTTCTCTCACCTTATCACCTCTCTAAGAGAATAAAAATCTTATTTATTTTATATTTAATGTCATTCTCAGAATATTTTTGTTAAACTCAAGCTACTAAAGTAAATCTTAATGATAAAGAAAAATAAATGTAAAACAATTTTAAGGAGAAATATTAATATTGATAATATTCCTATATGCAAGAAAAAACAAATAAGGGCTTTTTGGTTCTGCAAACTATTTTCTAGAACTACACTGTCTTTTGTGGTATCCACTGGTCATGTGACTATGGAGCTCTTGATGTGGCAGACTGAACTAAGATGCACTAAGATGTACAAAATATATTTTAAATATTCATTGGATTTAAGACCTAGTATTCAGCCTCCACAAAAATATCTCATTAATATTTCATGTTGACTAAATATTAAAATGATAGCATTTGGGATATATTGGGTTAAAATAAACCACACTATTAAATTTCATTAACTCTTCTAATACAGCTAGTAGAAAATCTAAATTGCTATGTGACTCACATTATACATCTACTGGAAAGCAGTAATGTAGAATTTTAAATAATATGTTCTTATTATAGTATTTGAATACAGATCATATTAAAGGTCATAAACAGTAATTTTTTGTTTTCAACTGAAGTATTTATTATTAATCTCTTATGGTACTCAGTGTATAGGTTGACATTAAATTTTAAAAGAATACAGTATTATATACTTATTGCTATACATGTGTCCCAAGTCTATTGTTTTCACAATAAAATGGATTAATACAACTAAAAATGATATTTTATACCATTCTTTTATTTTACATATTTTATATATTGACTTTTAAATTTTTGCATTTCAGAGAATGCTTGTAATGCATCCTTCCATACAGGTTTCTGTCACTTAGAATTTTTATAAGTTATGGGTACTGCAATAAGGAAATTATAGTATTTAGGGAAAATGAAATAGCTGCATGAAAAAATACAAAGCAATAAAAAGAGGTAATCTCTAATAAAAAAATATACCCTACTTTTTATATAGATTACTCCAAATTATGCATACTGAGGATAAACAAAATGTTTACTTTTGTATTTCCATTTAGTACCTTTCATTAGTCATGTGCTTAGATAATATTCTTTAGCAGTTTCTTATCATAATGTGTAAATTTTTACTAGGTGCATTTTAGACTTTATTTTTTCATTGAAAATATGCTTTCCTTAGATATATATATATATATATATATCTGCATTTTATTTCTTCATGAAACCTAGTAAGATGCTTGAAAAATAAATCTTCAAATGTCAAAAGATTAACAACATTCATCTGAATATTTTTAAAGAAATACAAGAATAAAAATGACTTTGCCAATTATAAACAGAGACTTCAACTTTTTCCCTGAAGAAAATAGTTATTTGATCACAATTAAATGGATATTTTAAAAGTGGAACAATTTGGGTATTTGGTATTAATATAAATTCTTTTTTATTTGACAAACATGACATTTGCTCAGGTTTACTTCAAGGTTGACACAAGTTTGCAGTTATACTAAGAGAAAGCACTGTTGAAAAGAAGAATAAAAGCATTTTGCGGAAATTTTCTGTTTTGCTTTATAATTAATTGAATTATTGAGAGCTATCATGCTCCCATGAACTTATAAAAATTGTTACTCTGGAGTTCATCTGCTCCATTATACAAATGATTCCACCACCTTTAAATCGATATTAAAAATCTTACCTAGTGTTTCACTGAATTGTTGTGTGAGTTAAATGATAATGCATGTAAAGTATGTAGCATAATCTTCTGCACATGAAAAGGAAACAAAATGTTACCTTTCATGGTTCCAGCTTATAACCTATACTCTTATTAATCACAGTACAAAATAAAAGGAAGTAGCTCTCATTTTATGAAGGCATTGATAGGCTAATTTTATTTTTAGAAAATGTCTCTTGTCTGCTTTCATGCATGTTTAGTTTCACTAGAATATCTATGGGTAAACCTTTCTAAAATCATCTATAAAATTATTATTTGAAAGTTAGGGGAAAGCAAATGATGGAGCTGGGTTAATTTAGCATCTCATTCCAATATACCTATTGAAAATAAACAATCTTTAGAGGATAAAATAGAGAATTAAGGACAGATGAATAGATCTCGGTATTAAATCAGGGGAATAAATTTGCATCATGTTTTTTGATATACTGTTCACCACTGCTTGCTGAATAGGACTGTCTGTCATTTACTGGGGAGCTCTAATTTAAAAATTTTCAGAAATTCTGTATGCTTCTGGAGAAACCAACTCCTGGGCACCATAATAATGAAGGTAATTCACCCCTTAGAAACCTCAGGTCTTGGACTTTTCATTTCAAGCTGTCCACAGGTATAGCTAAGATTAAAAGCTTTTGACTAACAAGATATGCTGCTTCTTACCGAACTAATTATTTACTATCCATTGTAGGTGGTATGAGCATATATATTTGGCTGCTCAGACTTGTAATTCTTTCTATTATAATTTTATCTGTATTCTGGACAGCTGTCTTCAATTAAGTAATGCTCTATTATTTATTATGTGCACTTCTTTTGGTGTATGTCTGCTCATTTGTTTACATTTAGTTTTTGTTTTTAATAGACAGGCATAGCATTTATCAGTTTGAGTCTCCAGACACTTTTTTCCTCAGGTATACTATTTCAGACATAGAATGGGCTTCAGATAATTGAATCCAACATTTTTATACTATACATATGAAAACTTAAGATCTAGTAAGGTTAAGTGAATTGATACAGGTCACAAACTACTCAGTTTGAACTAGTCACTATTTTCTTGGCCTACATCATAAGCACACAGTCTTATTAGTTATCTTAAATATATTTTTTTAAATTATTCTTTTCTTCATGATCAATACTACCATCACATATTAGACCATAATCTTCTCATATAAAACCTTAATTTCATCCTAAAAGATTTTCCCACCTCTATTTGTGCTATTTTATAGCTATTGAATATACTGAATATATAATATCTCACTCTCCTTATTTCCCAAATTTTTAATCTTAAATTAGGCAAAAGCTTTTAAGTAAAACCACATCAGAAACAATATATCAGAAACAAAGTTGTTATATCCAGTTATGTATTTTTAAATCCTCTAATGACATCATAACAAAAGCAAAAGATGAGAAACACAGTAGAAAAAAATAATGGCAGTAAATGTAGTATGTGACTGATATCCTTAGTTTACAAAGAATTCAATGAAATTGAAATGAGGAAAAAATGAGAAAGATACATCAATTAGATATTAAACTGATGTGAATAAAAATCAATCCCCATATCCTTTCTTTATCATGCAATCTTTATCTGGCTGGGTTCAGTTAATCTTTATATAACCCTATGACATTGTGTACTGTTATTCTACCCAATTTACACTGAGGAAAATGAATCTCTGAGAGGTTGATTTATAGAACTCATCATATTCCAGTCAGTTCATATGCCCAAGGACTATATGATTGTCCACTCCAAACCGCGGTTATGAGATGACCTTTAAGTTAGAAGTAGCCAGACAGCATGAGATATTACAGAGGCAATAGTGACGTATATTTTTAATGACACTAATCTTTGAAGTTCATTGTCCCAAGGACAGTGGAGAGGACAGCTGAATATGGTGGAGGAAGTACATCAACTTCTGGAACCTTCTAGGTCTGTGTATCACTGCCCTGTTGTTTTCAGAGTATGACAAAGTATCACCCCTCTTAGTAACCAGAAGTCACAGAAAGATTGAGGAGACAAAACTTTAAGATTTTTTTTTAATATAAAGCATCTTATACATTTGGTGGGCAAATTTGCTGGCTGGGGTAATACTGAATAGTTTCATAATGTTTCTTTCATATCAAAATGTCTTTTCAAATTTTGAGAAACTAGTCCTTATGCTTTGGGAATTTCTAGCAGTTAGAAATTTAATGATCTATCAAACTTCTGCCATTACTGAATCATTAATACACTGTGTGTATCATTTTCTCACAATGATTCAGGCTAGTATTACCAGATGACAAACATCAAAATAAATAGGTAAATAAATGAGCAAGTACATAAAAATGTATCAAGCAGATTATTCAGTTGTTAATATCTGTTCTGTTATTATACACAGTCTTAATCCTGTCATAAATTTCAGGTGACATTGGACTTAATTTATAAGATTTTTTTATTCTTTTGGAATTGACTTTCATAGAGGTGAATCTATACAATCAAATTAATTTCACCTTGCTTACTATTAAATTTCATTCTTTCATATAAGCACAAAAATTATAAATTACTCATTTTAGCTCAGAATTTGGCAACAAATATAAGATCTACCATTCATTTAAGGGGCTTCAGTGTTCAAAACCCATATTCTGAATGCACTCATAAAGTTAATTTAGATTATATTAAAAGAAAACAGTTTAAGTGAGAAAAAGTAATAAGAGCTCTGAAAACAATGGAAACTTTTTTTATTTTTACAATAATAATTATTTTCAGTAACCAAAATAATAAATGTATCTGACTTCGATAGATGGAGAGATGTAATTCTCTTAATGACATTCCTTATTCAACAATTTAGTTTGGCATTTTGAGTCTTCAAATGAATTACTTCTCATCTTAAAAGAAGAATTCCTAAAAGGATGCAGAAGATCCTAATGTATATTGATACTATTTTTAATAAAAAAGATTAAAAATTTCTGAAGAATTTACATTTCCTCTAAAAATACTACATATTACCTGATGAAACTGTTTTTAATCAACACTAATTTCATTCTA
Organism: Manis javanica; assembly: GCF_040802235.1. NCBI lineage: Eukaryota > Metazoa > Chordata > Mammalia > Pholidota > Manidae > Manis > Manis javanica. Next base: position 37,365,609 of record NC_133167.1, read on the forward strand.
TATGATAAGGCTAAAAAACTTCTGAATTTCTAAAATTAGATATCTTTAGACAGGGTTTACAGTTATGTGAGGTTCACAATTTTTTTCAAAAAGAAAGTTCTTAAATATTAACATGTATCTACCAATGACCTGTAATTTATTCTAAAATTCCCACTAATAATTCAAAAGGAATAGAGAGATCACAATGTGATTTATTTTCTCTACATCAGATATTTAAAATTTAAACACATAATGAAATAGCAATTTCATTTTATCAAATAGGAAGCATATTCAATTTCATTATGAGATGGACAAGCCACTAACTTAGTATTACCACTGGCTCAGATGTACAAAGGAAGTTTAATTTTCTTTTTGCGTTTTGGTTAACTCCTTTCCACCTCCTTGCACACGTGGAGTATTATAATCTTGTAAATGCAAAATTGCATTACATTCTCTCTTCTGTAACTTCTCAATCAAAGCAAATACAATACAAAGAGAGTTATAAATATTTCCCATGATAACATCCCTCCAACAGTCTATCATCTCACTATGGTGTCATGTTGTCCAATAATCTCAATGCAAAATATCTTTACAAATGGGTCCTGGAGATTCTTTACACCATTAAAATCATTAGCAAGGATAATTAACTGAGACTGTGGTGATGAATAGACCTGCTTTACTGAACAGTGTAATAAAGAACAGAAGCCACTAATTACATATGTAGAGCCCTGAAGCTACTGAGAAATATAATTTAACATCGGTGCCCAGATTCCACACAGCGTAATATAAGTGCACAATCAAAACAATAAGGTCTTCTCACAGATAACACTTTTGGGACAATTCCAGGTGTAAGAAAATGTACCCATCTGCACAAAGAGCTTATGATCTAAGTCAGTATGATGCTTTAGGAAAACATTTTAAAAATTAAACCTGCCTAAACATTTTCTCAGGTGCTTTCATCACAACTCCAGACTTCTATCACATAGCCTGGTAATCCCTTTGAATTTTCAAGAAGGTTATAAAGACTTCAGTCTGTATATGAAGTATAAAAACGGCATTAAATGTAACAAAGCTATGCATCCATGGAGCCAATGAGAATTGTTTGTTCCTTAGAGACAATGAAGGCATTTTCTCCAAATGCAGAGAAAGCAGTAGGTTGCAGAGTGGTGTCTCCCCAAATTACTTGATGATAAGAATTATGTGAGGCCGTTGTTAAAATTCAGACAACTGGGAACTAGAATATATTCTCAAAGAGGAGGGCCTGGGACATTGATATCAGTGAGAGGTCCAGATGATTCTTATAAGCAGTCAAGTTTGGTACGGTAGAAAGAAATTGGGTTTTGGATGTTAATACTGGTTCTTTGAATCCTGGATGTGCCATTTAAGAGCTGTGTACCCTACTGAAAGCCATTTCTTCTTTCTGAGTCTCAGATTCTTTATTTGCAAAATATGGAAATATATCACTTAATCAGGTACTATATTACAAATGTTCCTTAACTGTTCATTAGTGCTTTTGTACATAGTATATATGCTGCAAATATCAGTTTCCTCCTACTTCTCATCTTTAAGAATTTCTCAGGCTTTGTTTTTTTAATAAATATATACAGTCTCACTAACAGTAAAGAAGCTGTGAGAAAGCATCTGCTTCACAACTTAAAGTACTTCATAGTATGTGTATATACAATTAGTCCTACTATGAACAAGAGGGAGTAAACTCCGGACAGCTTTCCTGCGGTCTGCCTGGCCGCTGTGTCTAACAGCACCAGGTGAACATATCTGCCTGGAGAGCAGCCCTCTTCAGTCATGGTATTAGAATATGGTAGTTGGTTTCTCCACTTCTAAGTCAAGAGGATTTTAGTATAAAGTAGAGATTTACATTCATTTATATGAAATGGTTTGTGATAAAACAGTATTAGCAGCAAGAAATTTCTAAATATGTCAGGTTACATATACCAGTGAAAAATGTTCATCATGTTCCCAATATTATTCCATGGAGCACAAGAACATCTTTTTGGAGTCCACTACCATCTTTTGGAGTCAGACCCAAAGAAATAAAAACACTTACCACTAAGTTATCTTGTATTATATCTTCTTGATTCTAATACAATTATAGTTGATACGATAGGTTCCTAAAACTGTGTCTATAAAAAGGCATGCTGGAAGAAAGTTTCCCCTTTGAAACATAAAGTGTGATCTTATGCCCCAGAAGTACCTCATCCTTGGCTAGTAATGAATTACATATCTGTTTACTGAATGAGTATTTCTTGATGACATATATATATATATATATATAGGACAATTGGGGAATATAAAGATTATTTAAAAATAGAAGAAGTCATAAGGTTCTTCATTGCTACAAGTTATGCATATGTATTCTTACAAAAGGGCAGAAAAATTGATTAAGAAACATATAGCCATCCTTGTGCATTCAGAGGAGGGCTAGCACATAGGCAGCCTAGATGACCAACTGCATACTGTAACACTTCACAACTTATTTAATGGTATCAGTCAACTCATAGCCAAATGGAGGCTAACAATGGCAACAAAAGTGTTCCCAAGCCTTTGATTCATATTAATGTAATTTCCGGATGCACATACTGGCAGGTCAAATTAAGCCATCTCAAAAATGAAGTTATACAAAAAATTTAACAAACACTATCTAAAGTTATGCTTTAACTCTTTTTACCCAATATGTTTCACAATATTCGCATCAAATCATTTTTACTTATTTATACATTGACAATAAAATTTTTTATTGACAATGAATTTGCTTTTCACTGTTCATCATACCATCCACCTCTTACCCAACTGGTTAGAGTAAACTCTCATGTAAAAAACGTCTTCTTACCATAGACTTTACTATTTGCATTCCTTTTCATTCTACCCATGGACAGATATTTTAGAACACCTACTTTCTGCCAGGCTAAGCCTTTCAAATAAGTTGATAACAAAACAGCCCATGGAGCTTATCTCTTAGTGGAGAGACAAGTAATAAAAACTATATTACCTTAGAAAGTAATAGGTGTAATGGAAATGACAGAGCAGCATAAGGGAGATCAAAACCTTGAGAAAGTACAGTGTTAGCAGAATCATCAATATAGGCCTTCATAGGATGATCACATTTGAGGAAACATGTGGAAGAGGTGACAGCAGAACAATCCAAGCAGAGACAAGGGCTGGTACAAGGGCCTTAAGGTACATTTAAGGGTGGTTTTTAACATCAATTAAATTAATAATGAGATAAACCTTTAAGTCATGACACGTGCTAAGTATGTATACTGAGGTTCTGCATTAAAGTCATTAATTCAGAACTTGAGGCTTTAGTCAAAACACAGTGTTAGTCAAACCACAGTGTTCATGCATCATTTCAATTAAGCTTATTAGCCTTCTTCTACTTAGAAAATAATTTATTATTTTCAGCCACAGAAAAGCTATTCCTTCCCAAGTATCATGAACTCTTTGAGGATGTAGGACAACAGAGAAAAATGATGGGCTAATCAAGGCATATCCTAAACCTTTGAAGTAAAAAGAGGAAACAGGATGGGGAAAAAATCTCCTATTCTAATTTGTTAACAGTAAAATGATATCCCTCACCCAGAGCTATTGAAAGTCTCCTCATATTATTCTTTTTCATGTAAATCTTTAAAAAATAAGCAAGAAACAAAATGCAAATTATATAATTATTTTGCTTCCCTCCTGGACTCATAATCAATACAGGATCAATTCTATTTTTAATGAGAAGAACAGAAACAACAATATAATACTCCCCTTTTATCCATGGGTTTACTTTCCACAGTTTCAGTTACCTGGCAAATCATCATCTGACCTAGCATCAGGTGGTCAATAGTAGCAGCCTAAAGTAGTGTCCCAGTGCCTGTGCCATTCACCTTGCTTCATCTCAGCACACAGACATTTTATCAACACAAATAGAGCACAATAAGATAGTTTGAGAAAGAGGCCACATTCACATAACTTTTAATACAGTATATTGTTATAATTGGTCTATTATATTATTATTGTTGTTAATCTCTTACAGTACCTAATTTATCAATTAAACTTTATTATAGTTATGTAAGTATAAGAAAATATATATATATATATATATATAGGATTCAGTACTATCCATGGTTTCAGGCAACCAAGTCTTGGAATATATCAACTGTGGATAAGGAGGGACAACTGTAAGAGGCTGGTGGTTGTAAATAATAATAGCAAACCTAGGCACGAGTTTCCAAGCATGAGTTTCCAAGAAGTCTGTAGAAAGGAAGTTTTAGGTTCTATTGTTCTCACAATAGAATAACAAAAAATAGATTATTTTCTGCTTTTAGCTCTAGCTCTTTCTAAAAGTACTGCTTTATATATGCCTGTCTGACTATAATCCCACGAAAACATCTGCCTCTATTAAAATAGGGAACATTAAAGAGAAATGCCCATATTTTACTGCTCATCAAAGGCTAAGAAAAGTATTTTTAAAATCCAAATATAATAAATTAGCACCTGGCACAGAATAAATATCCAATAAATGTCAGCACCTACCCAAAGCCTTATAATCTTTGCTTGTTCTCATTTTATTTATGCAACTAATCACATTATTATTTAGAGATTTCTATGAGGCTTTCCCTTGTGCAATAAAAAACTGAAATAACATATAACAGAAATGTATTCTAGGAGTGTTTCTATGTTACGTCAACAGTGTACTGTTTATGCCCCTAAGACACAAAGACCTCTGACACCTCTCAGAGACTCACTTATTACTATATACAATTAGTGTGTTTACCTTAATTAAATCTTTGGCACTTTGCTATTTGAGACCTCCAGTTTAAACTACACAACAAGAAACTTAGAGGTATTCATAGGAACACTGAAAAGCACAGCTTGAGAAGAATATGAAACCACTTAAATAAAGACACCCATTAATGAGTAAGAACATTAAGAGGGCACAGATTAAAGAAGTCTAGAGTCAAGCCTTCAATACCTATGGTATTTTGAATCATTATGTTGTATACCTAAACCTAATGTTTTATATCAAGCATATCTCTAAAATTAACAGACAAAAAAATTTTTTTATTATCACAAATAGCCCCCCCTTCACCCTGTCTATAATAAGGAAAAAAATTACCTATTAAGAATTATTTCAAGAAGCCATTAATTGTAGAGCTTATGAATTTCAGTTATACAAAGACAAAACATCTTTTTGAATACCCTGCCACACTCAATAATTGCCTTATGTGTTTTATATTTTAAATCCCTTCAATATAAGAAAAAATAGTTTAGTAATAGAAGAAAGGAAATCATGAGAAGGAAGAAGTAACAATATAAGGATTAAGATTAGCAGCTAGAAATGCGTTTAAGAAAGAGTAGGTACAGAGATGTACCAAAATGTTGACTGTAAATTTCCTGATGGTCAAAGGAATAAGAAAAATTCAGAGGCATAGTGTCTATAAGATTAGGAAAGTGGGGTGGGAAGGGAGGCAGTGTTCAAAAGATACACCTCCTTAGGATACTGAGGCCTCAGAGAAATTTCTCTTCTGGGATACCGTAAAGAGGAAGCTGTTCCATATATTGACATATGTCCTCAATAACACTGACAAAAAAGGAAACTAACAAGTTTCTTGTGATTGTTTAGTTTAATATCTAGAAAATAAATGTGTAGTAAAATGCCCAAGTGTAATTCAGTAAAAGCAATTCTATTAGGGGCCAAAACATGGCCTTCTAAGTATACAGCTCCCTGGTGGTCTCAAAACCAGATTTAGTCCACTGGGATCTAAGAGAAAATAACTTTTTTGTGTGTAAAGAGTGCATTCATCGTAATGTCTTTATTTGGGAAGAATATAATCGGAAGAATGTCTTTATTTCACTCTTTCTAAAGTTACAGGATTAAAAAAAAGTTTTAAAAAGGTAATTCCCCAAATGAAGCTCAATAGAAGTAATGCTATACTTCTGTAAAGTATGTCAAACAGCATGAAGATTTAATGATCAGTTCTCCAAAAAGGGAATCACCATGAGAAATTTCTGTTTTGATTATATTCTTCCTAAGGCTGAACCGTAGTACCATTTTAGCTAGTCATATGCCCTGTCAAGATTCACTTTGAAGACTTCAAAGGCCATGTATGGAAAATGAAAATGGCTCTCATTTTTATTCCTTTTCACTTCAGGACAGCAGGTTAAAAATGGCAATCCTTTTAATCCAAGGGAAAAATACTTTTAGACAAACTATGTAGGTGTTCTTTTTTTCTGGGAATAAATTAAAGGTAATGTGGAAGGACTATTATCTGTAATGCTTTGGCACAGTAGGACATTAAAAACAGAACAGGTAGAAATCATCATAATTCTCTATCAATTCAGAATTCCTACATTTAAGACATGACACATTTAATGAAAGCCTTGATGGCAACAAAAAATTAAGTAATATATTTAAAGATAAAGGATCTAATTTTTCCTTTTAATAATAGTCATTTTATATATTACTAAGACTATTAAAATAGTAATAGACTGATTTAGGGGGCTGATATTTTACATGAAATATTGATTCATTATATAAACACATTTTAATCCCAATCTTTTTCTTCTACCATCAAAGGAATGCTGCTTTGAGAAAAAAAGCGAGAACAACATGAGGGCCATACAATACCTGGTAGAGGTTTCCCTGGCAACAAAACTTGTCAATTTATCTTGTTTCAGTGATGTTATTCAACATCCTATCACTTCACTGAAAAGCAAGGAAATGGAAAGGAGGAAGCTATCCAGTGTTACTCTGAAGTAGGGAGTAACCTATTTTAAAGTGTCCTGCAATTACATTCACAAAGCCTAACTAATGTAGTTCTCTGTATATCTTTTTACTTTTATTGTTATGTTTCTTGTTACAAACTCTTTGGAGAGAGAATTCCTTAGAGTAAGTTTTTAATCTAAAATTCTCAGGTTTACTTTTTGCTGCTACTTTTCATATAATGTTTGGTACATGAACCTGTAAAGTTTTATGTGTATATATATTCATATGTAAATAACGAATTCCCCAGGATGGTACTTGTATTGCATCATGGCGCAATTGATTAGACAACATGTAAATAATAATAAAACTTTTACTTATGAAGTAAATAGCCATAAATATAAAAATCATCTTTGGGATTCCATAGATATTATCTTAAATATTCTTTATACATTATTAACAGATTTTTCTGACTAGTTTAACCCTATATGCAATTTAAATTAACATACAAGAGAGTGAGTGGAAATGACAGTGGAGTAGGAAAGCAAGGTGGAAACCTCCCATGTACACAACAAGGAAGCATACAGCAAAACCTGAAAATTACCTGAAGACTGCAGAACAGACCATCTACATCTGGTGAAGAAGACCACACTGAGAAGGATAAAATGGCAGAGCCACAATCAATAGGGACCTAAGACCTTCCCCCATCCCAGCCCACAAGTGCCAGGGAAAGGAAAAGAGGGGGAACAGGATAAGCACTCAGGAATCCTGTACACCTGAGACTGGATATCTGCTCTGGGAACATGAGTCCACACTGCACTGTGCTTTGGTGATTAATGGCACTGGACACAAGGGACAGTTGCGGCACTCTGGGAGGTTGAGACTCCTGCAGCTTGTGGAGGACAGGCACACTTTGTTGATCCCACTGAGACCCAACATGGAGATAGCAGTGTGAAAGATTTATCAGTAGTGGGAAGTGTGCCAAAGGAGCAGGTGTTGGAAGGATCTCTGTCACGAGGAGAAAGGACAGGTGGATGATATTTCCTTAGCAGTCCCTCAGCCCAACTGGTGTGGTGCTCACAGGGGCCAGCTGTAAACTCTCCATCTCCCTCATTGATGGACCAACCCTGCAATATCGCACCCTGTGCACCTGACCTTCCCATGCCTCCTGGTCCAGCAACAGACACCCCTACTGGCTTGTAAGCCAAGGGTTTCCCCACTCAAAACAAATCCCAGAAGTGCCTCTCAGCATAGTAAGGACATGAGAGGCAAGCTGTCAGCTTCTGCTGACAGAGATTAGCTACTGCCAGCAGACAGTAAGAAAAGCAACCCCACCCACAGTCCACCTACAGAAACTGTAGCTTTACCCCAAAGGAGAAACAGACACTGATTAGCGAAGAGTCTCAGCTTCTGGGCACTACAGGACACCTAGTTCATAAAGTCATTTTTCTCTAGACCAGGAGGCATAGTGTATCTATCTAATACAAAGGAAGAAACACAGAAATCCAGACAAAATGAGGAGGCAGAGGAATATGTTCCAAATAAAGAATAGGATAAGACACCAGAAATAAGGCTAAATGAAATGGAGATCACCAATGTTCTTGATTTAAGATTTCAAAGTAACAGTCATAAAGATTCTCACCGACTACAGAAAAGAATTGATGTTCTCAGTGAGAACTCCAACAAAGAGAGAGAAAATTTTAAGACCCATTCAGAAGTGAAGAATACAATAAGTGAAGTGAAAAATGTAATAGACGAGATGAATAGAATAATGGAAGTACAGGAAATAATCAATGAGTTGGAATATAGAGAATAGGGAAACCACTAAGTTGATGAACAGAGAAAACAGAATTTATAAAAATAACAAGGATGCTAAAAGAGCTGTGTGATAACTCCAAACAAAATAATAATTGAAAAGGGGTAGCAGAAGAAGAGAGACAAAGGAGTAGAAAATCTCTTAGAAGAAATAACTGCTGTCGGGGGAAGGAAATAGCCACCCAGGTCCTGGAAGAGCAGAGAGCCCCTAACAAAAGGAAACCCAGGAAGACAACACCAAGGCACATCAAAACCAAAATGGCAAAGATTAAAGATAAACATGGAATCTTAAAAGCAACAAAAAAGAGGCAGATAGTTACCTATGTGGGAAACCACATCAGGCTATCACCAGTTTTCTTAGCAGAAATTTCTTAGGGCAAAAGTCAGTGGCACAAAATTTTTAATGTATTGAAACAAAAGGACATTCAACCAAGAATCCATTACCCAGCAAGTTTATCATTAAAAACTGAAGAAGAGATTAAAAGTTTCCCAGATGAAATTAAAAGGATTCACCACCACTAAACCATCCTTACGGGATATATTAAAGGGACCTCTGTAGATGGAAATACTCTTAAGCCTAAGTATTTCTCATCAGAGAAAATGATCCTACAGTAAAAGTTGTTGACCAATTACTTACTAAGCAAGTATGAAGTTAACAAACAGCAGCAGTAAAATCAACTATGCACAAAATTATTCAAGAGAGATATGCAAAAGATGTAGATTATATCTCACACATAAAATATGAAGGAGGGAGGCAGAGCCAAGATGGCGGCATGAGTAGGACAGTGGGAATCTCCTCCCAAAAACATATATTTTTGAAAATACAACAAATACAACTAACCCTAAAAGAGAGACCAGAAGACACAGGACAACAGCCAGAATACATCCAACCAGTGAGAACCCAGCACCTGGTGAAAGGGGTAAGATACAAGCCCCAGCCCAGCGGGACCCGAGCACCCCTCACCCCAGCTCCCGGCAGGAGGAGAGGAGTCAGAGCAGGGAGGGAGAGGGAGCCCAGGACTGCTAATCACTCAGCCCAAGCCATCTGCACCAGAGCACAGACACAGTACATGCATGGGGTGCTGGAAACTAGGGAAACAGGGCAGCAAGACCTCTGAGCGGGTCCTGAAGCTGGTGCACCTAGGACAAAGAAAAGCAGGTGCTTTTTGAAAGTCTTAAAGGGACAGGGATGCAACAGCTGGACAGAAACAACACAGGTCACAGTCCAGCAGCTGGAAATTACAGGGAAACCCGGGCACACTAACCCCCTGGGCAACAGCTCTGAGACCCCACACAGAGGTAAACAGCCAAACAGGCCCCCGTCCATTACCCCTCCAGGACCCTGCCATAGCAGAACAGCAGCCTGAGGCTGGCCAGGCCCACAGGAAGGGAGCTTCCTCCATACTGGCCAGGCAAGATACTGAGACCCAGTCTACACGCAATTGCCCAACACAAGCCACTAGGGGTCGCAGTTGTCCCAGTAAAGGGGCCAGGAGCAAGTGGAAAGCCTTAGCTCTCCCAGCTGAAAGAAAGCCAATAGCTCACCACTGCACCTATCAACATGCAAAGGCAAAAAAATTTGATCCAGACAAGACTAACCAAGACAACTTCGACATCTGTTACATCTTCCCCTGAAAAGGAACCTGGGGAGAGAGATTTAACCAGTCTTCCTGAAAAAGAATTAAAAAAAAAAGTCATAACCATGCTGATGGACTTGCAGAGAAATATTCAAGAACTAAGGAAGGAGAATACAGAAATAAAACAAGCTCTGGAAGGACTTCAAAACAGAATGGATGAGATGCAAGAGACCATTAATGGACTAGAAAACAGAGAACAGGAACACAGAGAAGCTGATGCAGAGAAAGATAAATGGATCTCCAGGAATGAAAGAATTCTAAGAGAGCTGAGTGACCAATTGAAATGGGACAATATCTGCATTATAGGGGTACCAGAAGAAGAAGAGAGAGAAAAAGGGAAAGTGTCTTTGAAGAAATAATTGCTGAAAACTTCCCCAAACTGGGGGAGGAAATGGCCTCTCAGACCACAGAGGTACACAGAACTCCCATGACAAGGCATCCAAGGAGGGCAACACCAAGACACATAATAAGTAAAATGGCAAAGATCAAAGACAAGGACAAAGTATTAAAGGCAGCCAGAGAGAAAAAAAAGGTCACCTACAAAGGGAAACCCATTAGGCTATCATCAGACTTCTCAACAGAAACCCTACAGGCCAGAAGAGAATGGCATGATATACTTAATGCAATGAAACAGAAGGGCCTCGAACCAAGACTACTGTATCCAGCACGATTGTCATTTAAATATGAAGGAGGGATTAAACAATTCCCAGACAAGCAAAAGTTGAGGGAATTTGCCTCCCACAAACCACCTCTACAGGGCATCTTACAGAGACTGCTCTAGATGGGAGCACTCCTAAAAAGAGCACAGAACAAAACACCCAAAATATGAAGAAGGGAGGAGGAGGAATAAGAAGGGAGAGAAATAAAGAATCATCAGACTATGTTTATAATAGCTAAATAAGCGAGTTAAGTTAGACAGTAAGATAGTAAAGAAGCTAACCCTGAACCTTTGGTAACCACAAACTTAAAGCCTGCAATGGCAATAAGTACATACCTTTCAATAATCACCCTAAATGTAAATGGACTTAATGCACCAATCACAAGACACAGAGTAATAGAATGGATAAAAAAGCAAGACCCATCCATATGCTGCTTACAAAAGACTCACCTCAAACCCAAAGACATGCACAGACTTAAAGTCAAGGGATGGAAAAAGATATTTCACGCAAACAGCAGAGAGAAAAAAGCAGGTGTTGCAATACTAGTATCAGACAAAATAGACTTCAAAATAAAGAAAGTAACAAAAGATAAAGAAGGACATTACATAATGATAAAGGGCTCAGTCCAGCAAGAGGATATAACCATTATAAATACATATGCACCCAATACAGGTGCTCCAGCATATGTGAAACAAATACTAACAGAATTAAAGGAGGAAATAGAATGCAATGCATTCATTCTGGGAGACTTCAACACACCACTCACTCTAGAGGACAGATCCACCAGACAGAAAATAAGTAAGGACACAGAGGCACTGAACAAACACACTGGAACAGATGGACCTAATAGACATCTACAGAACTCTACATCCAAAAGCAACAGGATATACATTCTTCTCAAGTGCACATGGAACATTCTCCAGAATAGACCACATACTAGCTCACAAAAAGAGGCTCAGTAAACTCCAAAATATTGAAATTCTACCAACCAATTTTTCAGACCACAAAGGTATAAAACTAGAAATAAATTCTACAAAGAAAACAAAAAGGCTCACAAACACATGGAGGCTTAACAACATGCTTCTAAATAATCAATGGATCAATGAACAAATCAAAATAGAGATCAAGGAATATATAGAAACAAATGACAACAACAACACAAAGCCCCAACTTCTGTAGGATGCAGTAGCAGTCCTAAGAGGAAAGTATATAGCGATCCAGGCACACTTGAAGAAGGAAGAACAATCCCAAATGAATAGTCTAACATCACAATTATCGAAACTGGAAAAAGAAGAACAAATGAGGCCTAAAGTCAGCAGAAAGAGGGACATAATAAAGATCAGAGAAGAAATAAATAAAATTGAGAAGAATAGAACAATAGCAAAAATCAATGAAACCAAGAGCTGGTTCATTGAGAAAATAAACAAAATAGATAAGCCTCTAGCCAGACTTATTAAGAGAAAAAGAGAGTCAACACAAATCAACAGAATCAGAAATGAGAAAGGAAAAATCATGACGGACCCCACAGAAATACAAAGAATTATTAGAGAGTACTATGAAAACCTATATGCTAACAAGCTGGGAAACCTAGGAAAAATGGACAACTTCCTAGAAAAATACAACCTTCCAAGACTGACCCAGAAAGAAATACAAAATCTAAACAGACCAATTACCAGCAACAAAATTGAAGCAGTAATCAAAAAACTACCAAAGAACAAAACCCCCAGGCCAGATTGATTTACCTTGGAATTTTATCAGACATACAGAGAAGACATAATACCCATTCTCCTTAAAGTTTTCCAAAAAATAGAAGAGGAAGGAATACTCCCAAACTCATTCTATGAAGCCAACATCACCCTAATACCAAAACCAGGAAAGAACCCACCAAAAAAGAAAACTATACACCAATATCCCTGATGAATGTAGATGCAAAAATACTCAACAAAATATTAGCAAACCGAATTAAAAAATACATCAAAAGGATCATACACCATGACCAAGTGGGATTCATCCCAGGGATGCAAGGATGGTACAACATTCGAAAATCCATCAACATCATCCACCGTATCAATAAAAAGAAAGACAAAAGCCACATGATCATCTCCATAAATGCTGAAAAAGCATTCGATAAAATTCAACATCCATTCATGATAAAAACTCAGCAGAATGGGTATACAGGGCACGTACCTCAACATAATAAAGGCCATATATGATAAAACCACAGCCAACATCATACTGAACAGCGAGAAGCTGAAAGCTTTTCCTCTGCGATCGGGAACAAGACAGGGATGCCCACTATCTCCACTGTTATTCAACATAGTACTGGAGGTCCTAGCCATGGCAATTAGACAAAACAAAGAAATACAAGGAATCCAGATTGGTAAAGAAGAGGTCAAACTGTCACTATTTGCAGATGACATGATATTGTACATGAAAAACCCTAAGACTCCACTCAGAAACTACTAGAGCCAATATCGGAATTCAGCAAAGTTGCAGGATACAAAATTAACACACAGAAATCTGTGGCTTTCCTATACACTAACAATAAACTAATAGAAAGAGAAATCAGGAAGACAATTCCATTCACAGTAGCATCAAAAAGAATAAAATACCTAGGAATAAACCTAACCAAGGAAGTGAAAGACCTATACCCTGAAAACTATAAGACACTCTTAAGAAACATTAAAGAGGTCACTAACAAATGGAAACTCATCCCGTGCTCTTGGCTAGGAAGAATTAATATTGTCAAAATGGCCATCCTGCCCAAAGCAATATACAGATTCGATGCAAGCCCTATCAAATAACCAACAGCTTTCTTCAATGAACTGGAACAAATAGTTCAAAAATTCATATGGAAACACCAAAGACCCCAAATAGCTAAAGCAATCCTGAGAAGGAAGAATAAAGTGGGGGGAATCTCAGTCCCAAACTTCAAGCTCTACTATGAAGCCACAGTAATCAAGACAATTTGGTACTGGCACAAGAACAGAGCCACAGACCAATGGAACAGAATAGAGACTCCAAACATTAACCCAAACATATATGGTCAATAAATATTTGATAAAGGGGCCATGGACATACAATGGGGAAATGGCAGTCTCTTCAACAGATGGTGCTGGCAAAACTGGACAGCTACATGTAAGAGAATGAAACTGGATCACTGTCTAACCCCTTACACAAATGTAAATTCGAAATGGATCAAAGACTTGAATGTAAGTCATGAAACTATAAAACTCTTAGAAAAAAACATAGGCAAAAATCTCTTAGACATAAACATGAGTGACCTCTTCTTGAACATATCTCCCCGGACAAGGAAAACAAATGCAAAAATGAACAAATTGGACTATATCAAGCTGAAAAGCTTCTGTACAGCAAAGGACACCATCAATAGAATAAAAAGGTATCCTACAGTATGGGAGATTATATTCATAAATGACAGATCCAATAAAGGGTTGACATACAAAATGTATAAAGAGCTCACCCACCTCAACAAACAGAAAGCAAATAATCCAATTAAAAATGGGCAGAGGAGTTGAATAGACAGTTCTCTAAAGAAGAAATTCAGATGGCCAACAGACACATGAAAAGATGCTCCACATGGCTAATCATCAGAGAAATGCAAATTAAAACCACAATGAGATATCATCTCACACCAGTAAGGATGGCTACCATCCAAAAGGCAAACAACAACAAATGTTGGTGAGGTTGTGGAGAAAGGGGAACCCTCCTACACTGCTGGTGGGAACGTAAATTAGTTAAACCATTATGGAAAGCAGTATGGAGGTTCCTCAAAATGCTCAAAATAGAAATACCATTTGACCCAGGAATTCCACTTCAAGGAATTTACCCTAAGAATGCACTCCAGTTTGAAAAAGACAGATGCACCCCTATGTTTATCGCAGCACTATTTACAGTAGCCAATATATGGAAGCAATGTAAATGTCCATCAGTAGATGAATGGATAAAGAAGATGTGGTACATATACACAATGGAATATTACTCAGCCATAAGAAAAAAACAAATCCTACCATTCGCAACAACATGGATGGAGCTAGAGGGTATTATGCTCAGTGAAATAAGCCAGGCAGAGAAAGACAAGTGCCAAATGACTTCACTCATATGTGGAGTATAAGAACAAAAGAAAACTGAAGGAACAAAACAGCAGCAGAAGCACAGAACCCAAGAATGGACTAATAGTGACCAAAGGGAAAGGGACTGGGGAGGATGGATGGAAGGGAGGGATAAGGGTGGGAAGAAAAGAAAGGGGGAATTATGATTAGCATTTATAGTGTTGGGGGGGGCATGGGGAGGGCTGTGCAACACAGAGAAGACAAGTAGTGAGTTTACAGCATCTTACTATGTTGAAGGACAGTGACTGTGAACGGGGAAGTGGGGGTACTTGGTGAAGGGGGGAGCCTAGTAAACATAATGTCCTTCACGTAATTGTAGATTAATGTTACCAAAATAAAAAAAATTATGAAGGAGGTAAAAATAAAAAAATTAGTACTTTCAGATTGTGTTCAAAATAGAGTGGTCATCAACTTTAATATAGATTGTTATATACATAGAAAACATCCTATGAACCTTATGGAAACCACTCCTAAAGGGTACAATGGACACAAAAATTTAAAAAAAAGAATCCAATCAAACACTAAAGAAAACTATCAAATAACAAGACAAGCGTATAAGAGAGGGTAAAAGGAACAGAGAAGAACTATGAAACAACCAGTAAACAATTAATACAATGGCAATAAGTGCATACCTATCAATAATTATCTTAAATGTAAATGGACTAAATTCACCAATCAAACCACAAAGGGTGTTAGAATGGATGAAGAAACAAAACCCATTTATCTGCTGCTTACAATAGACCCATTACAGACCTAAACACTTAAGTAGAATGAAAGTGAGGGGACTAAACATTTCATGCAAATAAAAGGAAGAAAAAAGCACCAGTAGCTTTCTGTATCAGAAGAAATAGACTCCAAAAGAAACAAAATTAATAAGAGACAAAGAAGTACATTACATAATGATAGAGGGATCAGTCCAACGAGATGATATATATTTATAAATATCTATGAGCCCAACACAGGAGAACCTAAATATATAAAACAAACAGTAACAGACCTAAAGGGAGAAATAGAGAGCAATACAATCACATTATATGACTTTAACATCCCACTTAAATCAACGGATTATCCAGACACAAAATAAATAAGGATAAAGAGGCTCTGAATGACACATTAGACCAGATGGACTTAACAGATGTATGTAGAACATTCCACCCAAAAGCAACAGGATACACATTTTTCTCAAGTATACATGGAACATTTCCAGAACAGATCACATATCAGCACACGAAGAGTCTCAATAAATTCAAAAAGACTGAAATTATATCAAGCACCTTTTCAAACCACACTACTATGAAACTAGAAATCAACTATATGAAGAAAACAAAAAAACACATGGAGGCTAAACAAATGTTCCCAAATAATCAATGAATCAATGAACAAATCAAAGCAGAAATGAAAACAAAAATGCAACAGTTCAAAATCTGTGGGACACCACAAAAGCGGTTCTGAGAGAGAAGGGCATAGCAACACAGGCCTACCTCAAGAAACAAAAACAATATAAAACACAATCAACTAAAGAAACTGCAAAAAGAACAAATGAAACCCAAAGTTAGTAGCAGGAGGACATACTAAAGTTCAGAGCAGAAACAAATAAAATAGAGAAGAATAAAACAATAGAAAAACTCAATGAAACTAAGAGCTGGTTCTTTGAGAGGATAGACAAAACAGACAAACCCCTAGCCAGACTTACCAAGAAAAAAAGAGAGCACACAAATAAACAGTATCAGAAATGAAAAGGAAGTTACAGTTAACACCACAGAAATCCAAAGAATTATTAGAGAATTCTATGAGAAATTATATGACAATAAATTGGACAACCTAGAAGAAATACACAAGCTCCTAGAAAAGTACAAGCTACCAAGACTAACACAGGAAGAAGCAGGAAATCTGAACAAACCAAATACCAGTAAAGAAATTGAATTGGTAATCAAAAACCTCCCAACAAGCAAAAGTCCAAGACCATGGCTACACAGCTGAATTCTATGGAATATTTAATGAAGAGCTAATACCCATTCTTAAAGTATTCCAAGAAGAGGAGGGAATACTCCCTAACCCTTTCTGAGCCAGCATTATTGTAATACCAAATCCAAAGACAGTACAAAAGAAGAAAATTACAGAGCAATATCCCTGATAAACATAGATGCACAAATACTGAACACAATATTAGCAAACCAAATTCAAAAATACATCAGAAGGATCATCCATCACAACCAAGGGGGATTCATTCCAGGGATGCAAGGATGGTACAGTTCTCATAAATCAATCAATGTGGTGCACCACACTAACAAAGAAAGGAGGATAAAAACCGTATGATCATCTCAATAGATGCTGAGAAAGCATTTGACAAAATTTAACATCTATTCATGATAAAAACTCTCAACAAAGTTGGTATATAGGATAAGTATCTCAACATAATAAAAGCCATATATAAAACAAACACATGGCTAAAGTCATACTCAATGGCAAAAAGCTGAAAGCTTTTCCTTTAAGATAAGGAACAAGACAAGGATGTTGACTCTCACCAGTTTTATTCAACATAGTACTGGAAGTTCCAGCTATGGCAATCAGACAAGATAAAAAGAAAAAAGGCATCCAAATTGGTAAGGAAGAATTAAATCTGTCACTATTTTCAGATGATATGATACTATGCCATGGAAACACTAAAAACTCCACCAAAATTTATTAGAACTAAAAACTGGATTCAGCAAAGTTCCAGGATACAAAATTAATACACAGAAATCTGTTGTGTTCCTATATACTAGCAATGCACTAGAAGAAAGAGAAATCAAGAAGACAACTGCATTTACAATGGATGTAATGCAGCATCTATTGATATGATCAAAGAATAAATATCTAGGCATAAACCTAACCAAGGAGGTGAAATATCTGTACTCAGAAAACTATGACACTGATGGTAGAAGTTAGAGAGGACACACAAATTAGAAATCTACCCCATGCTCATGGATAGGAAGGATTAATATTGTCAAGATGGCCATCCTACTCAAAGCAATTTAAAAAGTCCATGCAAATCCTATCAAAATACCAACAGAATTTTTCAATGAACTAGAGCAAATAATCCTAAAACTCATATGGAACTACAAAGACTTGAATAGCCAAAGCAATTTTGAGAAAGAACAAAGCTGGGTATATTATCCTCCTTGACTTCAAGCTATACTAAAAAGCTCTGGTAATCAGAACAGTATGGTACTAGCACAAGAAAAGACTTACAGATCAATGGAACAAAATAGAGAGCTCAGAAATAAGCCTACACATATATGGTCAATTAATATCTGATAAAGGAGCCATGAATAATATAATGGGGAAAAGACTGTCTTCTCAATTACTGGTGCTAGGAAAACTGGACAGCTACATGCAAGAGAATTAAACTGGATTATTGTTTATCTCCATACACAAAAGTAAACTTGGAATGGATTAAAGACCTATGAAGAACACATGAAACCATAAAATTCTTAGAAGAAAACATAGGCAAAAATCTCTTGAACATAAGCATGATTAATTATTTTCTGGACACATCTCCTCAGGCAAGGGAAACCAAATAAAAAATGAGTAAGTGGGACTACATCAAATTAAAAAGCTTCTATACAGCAAAGGACACCATTAACAGAACAAAAAAGCAACCTACAATATGGGAGAATATATTCATAAATTATTTATCTGAAAAGGAGTTAAAATCCAAAATATATAAAGAACTCATGATTCAACCACAAAAAATAAGCCAATTAAAAAATGGACAGAGGACCTGAACAGACATTTCTACAAAGAAGAAATATACATGGTCAACAGGAACATGAAAAGATGCTCCACAATACTAATAATCAGGGAAATACAAATCAAAACGGCAATGAGGTATCACCTCACATGGTTAGAATGGCCACTACCCAAAAGACAAGAAATAATGTGTTGGCAAGGATGTGGAAGAAACAGAACCCTCCTACACTGTCAATACCACATTATTTCACTTACATGTGGAATCTAAAAACAAAGCAAAACAAAATGAACAAAACAGCAGTAGATTCATAAACACTGAGAAGTGATTGGTGGTTACAGCGGGGGAAGGGCTTGGTAGGTTGGTGGGAAGGATGAGGGAGATAAAGAGGCACTAAAATCCTTAATAATAATATGAGTTGGACACAGGTTTGAAAATGCAGCATGGAGACCATAGCTAAGAACATAGTTAATGGTTCTGTAACATCTTTCTATGTTGACAAATAGTAACTACTAATTGGGGTAAGGTTTTAATAATTGGTGTAACACTGTGTTGTACACTTGAAACCAATATAATATTGTATATGAACTATAATTCAATTAAAACAATATATAAACCAATATTTATCTAATTTCTCTAAATCCTCAGAGCATCTCATAATCCCATTTAAATTCTAAATTTCACAACTAGCTTGACTTTCACATTAAAAATCCCCAATCTTAAAAAACAAAATGTTTTCTAATTTATTTTATAACAAAACTGAATTGATTGACTATGGTACTACATATGGACTCATGATTAGTCACAATTAGTTTGAATATTCATATGTGTTATTGTCAATATATGTATTCACCTATATTCCTCAAGATATATATGCAATATATAAGTAATTTATTATCTTTCTGAAAAACAAAACATTCTGACTTCTTTTCAGAAGGAATAGAAGGACAGAAACATAAGATGGATAATATGAATATAAAATAAATGAAGTAGTTGCTTTTAACACACTAAATAGTACTCTATGAATCCATTCTAATATAAACAAAAAGGCAAAGAAAGAAAATCTTCCTAACATTAGGAAGCATATATTTATGTAAATAACATAATTATAATAATGTCAATATAGAAAATGTATATGGTATATAATATGAATAAATACATAAAGCATATTATTAAATATATACATATGTGTGCACATATATATATAATTAGAAAATCATCAATGGTTAATAATAATTCTGAGAACGTTGGATGAGCATGAAGATATTTATATAGTTACAAATATCTCTATATGTTTTATAGATCACATAATTAAATATAGTAACTTCACAACAGAAAAACCTAACATACACCACCTTAAGCATGTAACCAAATTTAACATCACAGACACTGAAATAAACCAGAATCATTTTTCTCTTGATCTTATTTGCTGACAATTTTTTAAAATTTTCTTAAAGTATTATTGACATACACTCTTATGAAGGTTTCACATGAAAAAACAGTGTGGTTACTACATTCACCCCTCTTACCATGTCTCTCCTGTACCCCATTGCAGTCCCTGCCCATCAGTGTAGTAAGATGTCATATAGTCACTATTTGCCTTCTCTGTGCTACACTGTGTTCCCCCTGATCCCCCGACACCATGTGTGCCAATTATAATACCCCTGAATCCCCTTCTCCCTCCCTCCACACCTGCCCTACCCACCCCTCCCTTTGGTAACTGCTAGTCCCTGCTTGGAGTCTATGAGTCTGTTGCTGTTTGGTTCCTTCAGTTTTGCTTCATTATTATACTCCACCAACGAGGGAAATCATTTGGTACCTGTCTTTCTCCACCTGGCTTGTTTCACTTAGAATATTGTCCAACATCATCCATGTTGTTGCAAAATGTAGAATGTTTCTTTCTTATGGCTAAATACTATTCCATTGTGTATATGTACCACCTCTTCTTTATCCATTCATCTACTGATGGACACTTGGGTTGCTTCCATATCTTGGCTATTGTAAATAATGCTGCAATAAACAGGGGCACATATGTTTTTTTAATCAGGGAACTTGTTTTCTTTGGGTAAATTGCTAGGAGTGGAATTACTGGGTCAAATGGTGTTTCTGTTTTTAGTTTTTTGAGGAACCTCCATATTGCTTTTTACAATGGTTGAATTAGTTTATATTCCTACCAGCAGTGTTGGAGGATTCCCCTTTCTCCACTGCTCGCCAGCATTTGTTGTTATTAGACTTTTCGATACAGGCTATCCTAACTGGTGTGAGGTGATATCTCATTGTGGTTTTTATTTGCATTTCCATGATAATTAGTGATGTGGAGCAACTTTTTATGTTTCTGTTGGCCATCTGAATATCTGCTTTGGAGAATTGTCTGTTCATATCCTCCACCCAATTTTAATTGGGTTATTTGCTTTTTGGGTGTTGAGGCATTTGAGTTCTTTATATATTTTAGATGTTAACCCCTTGTCAGATATGTCATTTACAAATATATTCTCCCATACTGTAGGATGCCTTTTTGTGCTGTTGATGGTGTACTTTGCTGTACAGAAGCCTTTTAGTTTGATGTAGTCGCACATGCTCATTTTTGCTTTTGTTTCCCTTGCTCGAGGAGATGCATTCAGAAAAAAGTTGCTCATGTTTATATTCTGGAAATTTTTGCCTATGTTATCTTCTAAGAGTTTTATGATTTCATGACTTACATTCAGGTCTTTGATCCATTTCAAGCTTACTTTTGTGTATGGGAGTAGACAATAATCCAGTTTCATTCTCTTGCATGTAGCTGTCCAGTTTTGCCAACACCAGTTGTTGAAGACACTGTCATTTCCCCATTGTATGTCCATGGCTCCTTTATCATATATTAATTGACCATATATATTTGGGTTTATATCTGGTCTCTCTCATCTGTTCCATTGGTATATGGGTCTGTTCTTGCCAGTACCAAACTGTCTTGATCACTGTGGTTTGTAGTAGAGCTTGAATTTGGGGAGCATAATCCCCCTGCTTTATTCTTTCTTCTCACAATTGCTTTGGCTATTTGGGATCTTTTGTGGTTTCATATGAATTATAGAATTATTTTCTCTAGTTCATTGAAGAATGCTGTTCATATTTTGATAGGGATTGCATTTAATATGTAGATTGCTTTAGGTGGGATGGTCATTTTGACAATATTAATTCTTCCTATCCATGAGCATGGGATGTGTCTCCTTTTATTGGTATCTTCTTTAATTTCTCTCATGAGTGTCTCGTAGTTTTCAGTGTATATAGGTCTTTCACTTTCTTCATTAGGTTTATTCCTACGTATTTTATTCTTTTTGATGCAATTGTGAATGGAATTGCTTTCCTGATTTCTCTTTCTGTGAGTTCATTAGTGTATAGGAGTGAAACAGATTTCTGTGTATCAACTTTGTGTCCTGCAACATTGCAGAATTGAGATATTAGATCTAGTAGTTTTGGAGTGGATTCTTTAGGATTGTTTTTTGTACAATATCATGTCATCTGCAAACAGTGACAGTTTAACTTCTTCTTTACCAATCTGGATGCCTTTTATTTCTTTGTGTTGTCTGATTGCCATGGTGAGGACCTCCAGTACTGTGTTGAATAGAAGTGGGAAGAGTGGGCATCCTTGTCTTGTTCCCAATCTTAAAGGAAAAGCTTTCAGCATTTTTCCCTTTTAGTATGATGTTGGCTGTGGGTTTGTCATACATGGTCTTTATTATGTTGAGGTACTTGCCTTCTATACCCATTTTGTTGAGAGTTTAATCATGAATGAATGTTGAAATTTGTCAAATGCCTTTTCAGCATCTTTGAAGATGGTCATGTAGTTTTTGTCCTTTTTGTTGATGTGGTAGATGATGTTGATGGATTTTCAAATGCTGTACCATCCTTGCATCCCTGGAGTAAATCCTACTTGACCATGATGGATGATCTTTTTAATGTATTTTTTAATTTGGTTGGCTTCTTTTTGTTGAATATTTTTACATCTATGTTCATCAGAGATATTGGTCTGTAATTTTCTTTTTTTGTGGTGTCTTTGCCTGGTTTTGGTATTAGGGTGATGCTGGCCTCATAGAATGAGTTTGGAAGTATTCCCTCCTCTTCTATTTTTTGGAAAACTTTAAGGAGAATGGGTATTAGGTCTTCACTAAATGTTTGATAAAATTCAGCAGTGAAGCCATGTGGTCCAGGAGTTTTGTTCTTAGGTAGGTTTTTGATTACCAGCTCAATTTTGTTGCTGGTAATTGGGCTGTTCAGATTTTCTGTTTCTTCCTTGGCCAGCCTTGGAAGGTTGTATTTTTCTAGAAAGTTGTCCATTTCTTCTAGGTTACCCAGTTTGTTGGCATATAATTTTTCATAGTAATCTCAAATAAATCTTTGTATTTCTGTGGTGTCCATAGGGGTATTTCCTTTCTCATTTCTGATTCTGTTTATGTGTTCAGACTCTCTTTCTTTCTTGATAAGTCTGGCTAGGGGTTTATCTGTTTTGTTTATTTTCTTGAAAAACCACCTTCCACTCTTATTGATTCTATTATTTTATTCTTCTCAATTTTATTTATTTATGCTCTAATCGTTATTATGTCCCTCCTTCTACTGACTTTGGGCCTCATTTGTTCTTCTTTTTCTATTTCTGTTAATTGTGAGTTTAGATAGTTCATATGGGTTTGTTCTTCTTTTCTGAGGTAGGCCTGTATTGCAATATACTTCCCTCTTAGCAGTACCTTCGCTGCATCCCACAGATTTTGTGTTGTTGAATTATTGTTGTTATTTGTCTCCATATATTATTGCTCAATCTATTTTTTTATTTGATCATTGATCCATTGGTTATTTAGGACAATGTTATAAGCCTCCATGCATTTGTAGACTTTTATGTTTTCTTTGCGTAATTCATTTCTAGTTTCATATCCTTGTGTTCTGAGAAACTGGTTAGTACAATTTCCATCTTTTTAAATTTACCAAGGCTCTTTTTATGGCTTAGTATATGATCTATCCTTGAAAATGTTCCAGGTGGACTTGAGAAGAATGTGTATTCTTCTACTTTTGGGTGGAGAGTTGTGTTGATGTCTGTTAGGTCCATCTGTTCTAATGTGTTGTTCAGTGCCTCTGTCTCCTTACTTATTTTCTGTCTCTTTGATCTGTCCTTTGGAGTGAGTGGAGTATTGAAGTCTCCTAGAATGAATACATTGCATTTTATTTCCTCTTTTAATTCTGTTAGTATTTGTTTCACATGTGTAGGAGGTGCTCCTGTGTTGGTGCATAGATATTTATAATGGTTATATATTTTTGTTGGATTGACCCCTTTATCATTATGTAATGTCCGTCTTTGTCTCTTGTGACTTTCTCTGCTTAAAATTCTATTTTGTCTGATACTGCAACACCTGCTTTATTTCTCCCTAATAGTTGCATAAAATATCTTTTTCCATCCCTTCACTTTTAGTCCGTGTATGTGTTTGGGTTTGAACTGAGTCTATTGTATGCAGCACATAGTTGGGTCTTGTTTTTTTATCCATTCAGTGACTCTTTGTCTTTTGATTGGTGCATTCAAACCATTTACATTTAGGGTGATTATCGATAGGTATGTACTTATTGCCATTGCAGGCTTTAGATTCATGGTTAACAAGGTTCAAGGGTAATTTTCTTACTATCTAAGAGTCTAATTTAACTCAGTATGTTATACAAACACAATCTAAAGGATATATTTTTTCTCCTCCTTTTTTTTCCTTCTCCATTATTTATATATTAGGTATCATATTCTGTACTCTTTGACTATCTTTTATTTTTTTTACCTCTGTTGATAGCTATTGGTAGGTACCTAGGAACATTTTCATCTATAGCAGTCTCTCCAAAATACACTGTGGAGGTGCTTTGTGGGAGCTAAATTCTCTCAGCTTTGGTTATCTAATAATTGTTTAATCTGTCCTGCAAATTTAAATGATAATCTTGCCAGATAAAGTATTCTTGGTTCAAGGCCCTTCTGTTTCATTGCATTAAATACATCATGCCACTCCCTTCTGGCCTTTAAGGTTTCTGCTGAGAAGTCTGATGATAGCCTGATGGATTTTCCTTTGTATGTGATCTTATTTCTCTCTCTCTGGCTGCTTTTAATAGTCTGTCATTGGCCTTGGTCTTTGACATTTTAATTTTTATATGTCTTGATGTTCTCCTTGGGTCCCTTGTGTTGGGAGATCTGTGCACCTCCATTGACTGAGAGACTATCTCCTTCCCCAGATTGGGGTTGTTTTCAGCAATTACTTCCTCAAAGACAATTCCTATCCCTTTTTCTCTCTGTTCTTCTTCTCATACCCCTATAATACAAATATTGTTCTGTTTGGATTGGTCACACAGTTCTCTCAGTATTAGTTCATTCTTAGAGATCCTTTTTTCTCTCTGTGCCTCAGCTTCCTGGTAGTCCTCTACCCTAGTTTCTATTTCATTTATCATCTCCTCCATCGTACCTAATCTGCTTTTAATATCCTCCATTGTGCTCTTCAACAATTGGATCTCTGTCCTAAATTTGTTCCTGAGTTCTTGAATATTTTTCTGTACCTCCATGAGCATGTTTGTGATTTTTATTTTGAAATCTCTTTCAGGAAGATTTATTAATTCAGTCTCACTCAGTCCTTTCTCTGGTCTTGAGGTTTTGCTTTGAACCAGGTTCCTTTGATGTTTCATATTTGTATGTGGTGCCCTCTAGTGCCCAAAAGCTCTACTCTCTGAGCTGCTCAGCCCCTGGAGTCATGTCTGGGGTTGCAGGGGAATGCTGCTGGTGCCTGGTGTGAGGAAAGAGCTGTTTCCTGTTTCCTGCTTTTATGCCTGTCTCCACTGCCAGAACCAGTGGGCTGAACACACAGGTGTAAGCCTCTATGCTTTGTCTTTTTAGCTGCCATAGGCAGGGCTTCCCTCTGGCTGGCCTGACTCCAGGGCAGGGGTTGCCAGTTTGCCAGCTAGGTTAAAGCTAGCAGGGAGGAAGACACAGAGGGTTGAGTATCACTGTGGGTTAGGGGGTGCTTGGAGCTGCATAGTCAACCAGGGTGAAGGAGCACCTGAAGATTATTTAAGTTCCCAACCTGCTGGGCAGAGTGCACTTGGACAATTTATCTACCTGTCTTTTCTCCTGAGCAGCAAGCTCTGTGCAATCCTTGCCTCTTTAGCAGCCCTCTCGCTGTTAGGAAGTCTCTCAGACTGCCCACACAGTTCAGCTGGATATGAATTCCTGTTTTCCACAAGCAGCTGGAATCTCCATCTCTCCAAGTGTTTTGCCTGTCTTAGCTTTCCAACCACACTATATCTCCAGAGCACCATGCAATGTAGATTTGTCCTCCCAGAGCAGATCTCTGGGGCTAGGTGTTCAGCAGTCCCAGGCCTCCATTCCCTCTCCTCCACTCGCTCTGTTTCTTTTCCTCCTGCTGGTGAGCTGGGTGAGGGAAGGGCTTGGGTCCTGCTAGATCACAGGTTTGGTACTTTACCTGTTCTGTGAGGTCCACTCTTTTCTCCAGATGTATGCAGTCTGGTGCAGCCCTCTTTCCTGTTGCTCTTTCAGAACTAGTTGTATTAATTATATTTTGGTGTTATATGCAGTTTTTGGAGGAAGTATCTGTCTCACCTCTCATGTCACCATCTTTAATCTGGGCTAATATTCTTCTGCTGACAATTAAAAAAAAATCATTCCTAGAGCATTCCTGCCAGAAATATATAAGGTGAACCTAATATGAAAATTTAAAGATAAATACATATTGAGGGATATTCTACAAAACAACTGATCTTTGCTTCACACACATACACAAAAAAATCAGTATCAGAAAGACTAAGAAAGACTGAGTAACTATGCCAAGTTACACAAGAGACATGACAAGCAAACGTTTTTCCAGGTCGTATAGTTTTGATAAAGATGATCTGCAGTGGGAACTTATTCTAATCAAAGAGAAATAGTCCTTAATGTTATTAAGTGTATTAAAATGGTGCTAATTTTGATTCAAATGAAATGAACAGTCAGTTCTCTCAAAACAAAATTAATAAAGGAAATTAGTAAGGAAAGTTAAAAATGCCTTTCCTATGGGCACTAAATTTCTGAAAATAGTGAGAGAAAAAGAAGCAAATATGTGAATATAATGGGAGAAATGAGAGACAGTAGAAGACAAAGAAGTACTGGCAATTATGAGGGAAATGAAAGTCATCTACAAATATTCAGTCCCAGATATCCAGGAAACAATGAAGTGAGTTGTTACATTAAATAGCATAAAACATAATTGGTTTTAGTAAATAGAAAAAAAGTTTGATATAGTTATACCTAAGAAGATGTAAATGATTCATTAGGATGCAAAATGTTTAAAGTGTTGAAAGGTAAAACAACTTTTTTTAAATGTTTATTTTATGAGAACAGAGGTCTTTGAATAATTTGACAATTTAAAGAGCCAATACTCTTTAAATACATGTGATCAGTCAGCAGAGATCTTACGTACTACACCACTACTGCTAACACAATTAACACCACCACCATCACTTATAGTTGTCCATCTCTTGAAAGAGGTGACATTTCTTTTAAAAAAATGTAACTGGATTATGAACACTAAAATAGTCACTATTTGGTTAGCTGTGGTGCTGGTAATGTCTTTTGATTGAAAACTGGTTATTCAGGTCAGTTTGGGAAAAGTCATCAACTGTAAAATTATGGTTTTGAAATTTTTGGTATGCATATTATAACAGAAAACATTTTAAAAAGTGACGGTTTAGAAAGAAAACAGTATCATAAAAAGAAAAGAAAAAGGAGATGGGCAAATATGTACTGATAAATGCTCATTTTAATAAATAATGCCACAGAAGATCCAAATTTTCTTTGCATGCTGATTAAATTAAGATCACTTTATCTTAACAATGATTTTCATGAGGTTCTTATATTAGCACTCAATTTACATAATATATAAATCCCAATATAACTATTAATTTCCTAATCAAGAGCATAAATCTTCCAAAAATTCCATAACATATCTTTATAGCTGAATGTTTTCCTGATAGACTTTTGTTTTGTTTTGTTTTCAAATTGTGCCCTTCAATATAGAAACTGATAGTGAATTTATCTATATTGATTTAGGTCTTTCCTCAGCCCCACTGCCAACGCACCCATCTTATTGTTAGCTCAGTGATCTGGCACTAGTTTTGCACCTCAGGATGTTTACTCTGACTAATTTAGCTACTGATCTTAGAATGTCTGGTGTTAGGCCATAAAGTCCCAGTTGGAGCTTCCAACCATCAGCAGTTTGCATTTAGTTTCTAAATCTCTGTTTTACAGCCTTAGCATCTTACCTCTGATTGCATGAAGACAATTGCTCCTAGGGATACCTGAACCTGGAATGAACTGAAAATATTTTACAGCTTTTCAACTTGCCAGCAGTAGAAGAAAAATTCATACCAATCCCAGCGCTCTGAACAGCTGTTGCTATAAGGTGATATTGCTAAACAATCCCAAAATAGAACAAGGCAAACAACCATCCCTGCAAGGGTTCTACTATGTTTTGGAGATCTCCAGCTGGAAACTTAATTGTAATTTAAGCAGAGCAAGCAGAAACAGCTTTCCTTTATCCACTCACCATACTTTTATTGAACTGGATAATTTAATCAATAAGTCACAATACTATCTAGTGTGGTGCTATATAAAATTCTAAGAGCAGAGAAATGTTATCTTCACTGCCTATTATTTCCATGTTCCTGCACAGTGTTCCTCTAGAATTTTGGTAATATGTCTCACCGTTCCAATCATGTCTTTAAACACTTGCAGTCTATTTTCTCTTTTTTGTGTTAGCACCCAACAGCCAAAGACCACCAGAAACACACATGGGCTTAATCTTGTTTGCAGCAAAAAGGAGCACTCCAAATGATGACAATGATATCTTGGTCCCCTTCATTACAAGTTGATCTAACAGTATATTTTCCAGCTTTATACTTTAATTAATGAACCACATGTACAACTTCCCTCCTATTGTATTACCTAAAGCATGGGTGGTAGTTATAGACTAGGATACAACTTCTTTTAAGACTGCCTATAAGTAGATTTTAGTTCAGAAATACATATTTGACTGGTGCAAATCTGAGATAATTTATTTCTGGCCTGAGCTTTTATTCATGATAAATACATCTGTACCTGTTTTAATGTGGTCTGGCCAAATAAAGTAACAGAGTGGAACAGTGAGATCCTTACTCTCCCCTTGATGTGTTCTGGGTGATGAGAATGAGATCTTGGTCACCCTCAATGGTAGTTGACTTAACAACATATTTTCCAACTCTATATCTTAATTCACACAACACATGTGCAATAATTCTTAATCCAGATCCTCCCAATGGCTGACTCAAAGCAATGTCTCTGCCATCCACATTGGTTTTACTTGGGCTGAAATCCAGCTCTTCTCAACTGTCTGGTACTGGGAAGCAGAAACTTCATTCACCCCTACCAAATCCATGCCCTTAAGAGTCAGTCTTGTTTTCTTCATGCCGCACTGATAGCAGGGACAAGACCAGGATCCATGATGGAGGGACCATATCCAGACACAAAACAGCTCACAATTCTTGCCAGTGGAATGAAATTATATATATTTTTTAACAGAATCCTCCCAAGCAATAAAAGCCTCAGATACTCCTGGTGCTTTCTCTCCTGTGAAAGTCCCTTCCTTATTGAATACTGGACTAGAGTAAGTTTATAGAACTGCTCCAGATTTGGTTGGTACTGAGCATGCTCATGGTTTTCCTTTCCTTGTCTTCACCTCTGCAGTACCATTTGATTATTAAAGTAACCTGCACCATTAGCAGCTTCCCACCTCTGCTGTGACTAAGGGATATACTTGTTACATTCTTCTCTGCTTACTGTATGCTTTGCAGCAAAATTCTCTGCAGTAATTCCCATGGGAAATTGGATATGCTGATCTGTTAATGCTGCTCAAAGAATATTCCAGCTTGAGATCTGATCCAAAATTGGTTCTAAAATGCATGTTCCTGACATGGTAGGTAGCCCAGCTCATGTTTCAGCTCCTCCACAGAAGACAACTTTAGTATCTTAAATACAAATTTCCTGACATCCATTCACGATGGACTGGAAAGTAGAGCCATGGAGTATAATAATGGTGAGATCTGAGGTCTCTTTTGGGATTCCCACATGCAAACCAACATGCCTTCTCAAATACACAATTCAAGAAAAGACAAAGGGAAGTCATGCATACAGCAGGGTATGGAAAGGTGGGGTGTGGAGCTTCTATGCCCTTCTGGGTACACTACGCTCCCAGCACTTCCATTTGTTCACCAACCCAAAGTTCTGATTCATTTATTCTTCATTTATATGGGAAAGATTTTTAAACAATGGAATTAATAATAGAATTTTTGTCAGTCAAATTCTGGGGAGGATAGTTAACATTGATGTAATGGACAGTTACAGGTAGAGGCTTTAATATCCCTTTAAAATTTTTGCAAATATAGTCTCTTCTGCCTTCATTATTTGCATTTTAGGATTTTCTTCATATTTCATTTCTTAGTTAGAGGAATTCCTGAAATATAGAAATATATATATTAAATACATAAATTTAATTCTCAGTGCCAGCACTATGTTATATTTTAAAAGATCTATATTTTATGTTGATTCATACCAGTTCTATAGTAGGAAACACCTCATCTTACTTGTTTGAGACAATTATTTGGTTAGTTAATTGAAAAAGCAGATTAAAGCAAAAAGCATAAACAAACAAAAAATGTACACATCTTAACATTTTTATTTCAAGTTAAAACATACATTGTGACCTTATGATGTAAAGACAAACTCTTTTTTTTTTTTGAGACTTAGTTTGCTGATCTGTGTTCGACTTTTTTACAAAAGATACATCCCAAGGCCTCATCTATAATATTTAGCAACGGTTTCATCAGGAGAAGTAAGAACTGTACAAGGTGTGGAGCAG
This sequence comes from Manis javanica, assembly GCF_040802235.1. Taxonomy (NCBI): domain Eukaryota; kingdom Metazoa; phylum Chordata; class Mammalia; order Pholidota; family Manidae; genus Manis; species Manis javanica. The sequence continues at coordinate 37,396,189 of NC_133167.1, forward strand.
GAAAGAAGTGTTTTCTAGCCATGGTAGTTCAGTTGATACATTTTCAAAAGCAAAACAAAACCATCAGCTAATCTTAAAGATTATTTATAAAAAGACATGTTGAGAGCTTTTTATGTTTGTAAATGAAGACACAACCAACTTAATAAGGCTTTTATATACATATGCAAGGATTTATAGTTATTTAAAATATTTTTAAAGCCTTATGCCATAAATCTCAGTGCCTATTCATTAGATAGGAGATTTTTACTTGTTTTTCCAAATACATTCTTTCCTTACTTAAGACACTACTAAAAAGTATTTTGGAAAATTAAGAATAGAAAACACAATTCTCAACAGCAGGTCCATTTAGTTGGATAAAATGTGTTTATAACAAATTTTAAAATATATATTTTGTAGAGACAAGACTTACATAAAATGTTTATTTTGTGTATATATATATAAAACGCCCCTCACACACAAACCAATGATATATTGACACTCATCCTACTTGTTAGCTATGCTGTCAGTCAAAACAGATATGACTGCTCTCTAAAGACATTTGGCAGAGAAAACTGAGATTAGAGAACAGAGATGGGTTTAGGCCTCCAAGTCAATCTGTGCAGCTCTCCATTCCAACCAATCAGTGCCACCTGCATGTGGTAATCATTCTCCCTGGTTACAAGTACTGGCAGAGACTGGAGACCTGCTTTTCAAGCTAGAGCAAAATAAGCTAAATATAAATGTGAACATCCTCTTCATAGTAAAATTTTAATCTTCTTTTAAGAAAAAAAGGAAGAAGGAACAGAACTGTTTTATTCACATTTTCAATTATTTGTAGTAAGGTCAATTAAGCTTAAACACATGAATGAAGGCTAACCATAGTGGGGATGTTATCTTGTGGGGCCATAGTAAGAATTCAAACTGCAGTCCGATATCCAGCATGGGAGTTTAAGCTGCTGTGCTTGTCCCGCTACACCAGTTCCTTTTTAGTTACTCATTAGAAATGTGTGGGCTTTTCATCTCTTGAAACTTGCCAACCTCAGGAATATTTTATGAGTTACCAACTTTGAAACTTTTGCAGACTACATTCAAATATCACTTGTACAGGCAGCAGGATTACAAATGTTTCTCCAAAGATTAAAAAAAGTATATAAAAAGGAAACCATAGAATGATAACGAGTAGCATTTTCTCATTGCTTCCCACTGATCTCTCTTATTTTCTGTAACTTCAAATGAAGTCAGGCCTTGAGTTAGGGGTCAGCCAACCATCATACTGAGGTTATCATTCTCAATTAAATCTTTCTGCAGAAAAACACAAACACTGTTGAAAAGCTTCTTCCATTTTGTTTTTTCAGCCATTTAACTGTCATTTGTGGGTAAAGTAAGATATTGCTTAATAATTTAGAATTTTCATTTCCCGTGCTCCAACAAATCCTCATCTCTCAATATGTAATATTTATTTAAAAGATTATGAAATATGCAAAAGTTCTTTTTTTAAACTTTCCAATATCAGGTTAACACAGTATTCTTTTCCCAAATGTCCATAGAGGTCCATTGTTATTTTTAACCAAAAATAATGCCTGTGGAACCCCAGAAGGCATTATGAATGGTTGGGTGTTAGATCTAATGAATAGGACAAGCCCAGTATTAGATCTTGAATTAAGCTGTTCTGAAAATTTGGCCTATATAACTAGCTCAGTGAGAAAGATTAAAACTAATTTTGGGGGGTTTTTGAGAACAGGCCTACATAGTTTGCCTTGATTATGAACAAAATGAATAATTATAGAATATCTAGTATATTTCAGAGTCTCAATGTTGTAGAAATTTTTGCTACTGTATATCCATCCTTCCTCTAGATATTATTCGAGGTCAGTTTATGAAGTCTCCCGGGAATTTGCCTCTGGATTCTCGCAGAGGAGGGGCATGCATGACCGAACCAAAGAGTATACTGAATGGTGAAGGGCCTGTCTATTCAGAGAGAATCTCAGAAATTCGGGGGATTTATAGGAAATGTTTCTTTTTCTCCTCAACTAGGAATTAGGAGCTGCAGCCATCTTGCTACCAGAAGGCGAGTCTGAAGGTAATTGTTCCAGTTTACTCAAAACAAAGCCAAGATAAGGTCAGAGAGAAATCAAGACCTGGAATATTGTTTAAGCCACTCCCATCAAACCTAATCAGAAGTCACCTCTAACAGGGGACTTTTCAATTAATAAAGCACTAGCCATGAAAGGCCACAACACAGCCGACTGAACCTTACTGGTAAACCCAGGGGCCAGCAGCAGAACTGCGCCAACGACATGCCCACTCTGCACACACCAGGGAGAGTTAGCTCTCTACATGCATCTGTTAGGACACAAAACGTTTTATTAGCATGTTGGTCCTGAAGGGATGTTTGGTTGTTTTGTTTTAAAAGATGGGAAGAGAGAAATGAGTTATTGCTGCCCATCTTTCAGATGAAATAATTAGTTAAAGTGAGAACATTATTCACTGCACGACATCTCACACACTCCTAGGTAAGACAATGCCTTGAATTGAATGAAATCATGGCTAAGACTGGAAATACTAATTGAAGCCTTATCCAATCTATCCAACTTACTTTAAAGTAACCATTAACAATAGAAAGTCATTTAAAAAATGACAAATCTTCTTGTAAAAGCTTTAAGCCAGACAGGATGCTAGGAAAAAAAGCATAAACCATGGGTGTCCTAGGAAATCCAAGACATATAAATGATCTAGCTATGAGGAATTATAAAACTGAAGGACGGGTGAGGTATGTACAATGACCTATGACCTTTGGCTAATACATAACAAAAACATGACTTAGCTAATTAACATTCTTCTATAGACTCTTGTGTCCTGCTATGACATAACTTAAGAATAAAAAGATAACTAGAATAAAATTTCCTTATCCTAAAATAACACATTCACTGATGGAGAAAGACATGTTTTTAGCTGGTTACAACATGAACATTACAAGTAAGGTACAGGCAGGATGTATTAAGCACTCAGCAGATTTACTACTTAGCTCTGCTTGGGGAGGCAGGAGAGGAAACAACCAGAAAATCTTCGAAAAGGAGTAAAATTTGAGCTGCATAACAATGGAAAAATAGATATCTGGCAGGTAATTAAGAAAAAGAAAAGTTTAGTCTTGAGTAAGGGAATAGAAGACAGGGAAGCACAAGGTCTAAAAGGAAATCATATATTTCATAGTCTGTAAATCACTTAATATACCAGAAAATACCCAGGCACAGTTGTTCATAGGTGACATTGTGAGAGTTTAATTGAAGGTACTCAGTTTAGCTAAAATAATTACACAGCTCATATTTATAAACCGCTTCACAGTTCACTGAAGCATTTTACATACATTAACAATTACTACATATACTCCTAAAGATGTCATATAATGCCATAATAATTTTAGGTTGAATTTCCTTATGAAAATATTAAATCCTTCTAAGCCTTATTTTTGTCAGAGTGAAATGACTAAGAATGATGCTGAGAGAAGTTTTTGTGAATAAATGTATTACATCTCTTCAGAATCCATTCCTTGGTAGTTTTTCAGCAAAATCCATTGGTACTTTAGGTTTCTGGGGTCCCAATAAATTTATAATGGTTAGTTTCTGCAAGTGAACTTAATAAAAGTTTCCTTATTTTCAACATAAAAGCTTTGATTAAAATTCTGGAAGTCAAAGGCGTTACCTTTTATTAAAACTGTGAAAAAAATAAAATGAAAGAAATTCCCTAAGGATTTAAAGAATATTTTATTCCCCCTTTTTACAATACAGCGGTTTCCACTTTTAGTGTTCATCTTTAAAATATAGATGCAACCTCACCATGAAAATTTTATGTGAAGAATCAAAAGATAAACAATTTGCATTGATTCCCACCTGAATGCCCAGAGAGCCAAGAGTCCTTTCATTTAATTAAGCCAAATTAAATTCTAATACAAATTTAGAAACACTTACCTTCAAAATAATCAAGGTGTGCAACTTCTCTCTAAACCCTCTGCTTGCCAAGGTTTTCCCATTAGTTTGACAGGCATTTACATCATGTCATTAAAAACCTTCTTTTTTGCTTAACAGAAATTGTTCAATCCAGAGATAGATATTTTTACTCAAGCACAGTATGTTCTGCTTTCTCATAATGACCTACTATTCTAATCTCTTAGTTTATGATGTACTTAGTTTTTATTCTAATGCCTGGTACTAATGGTTGATATTTTACATGCTTGGACCATTAAGTGCATAATGAATTACATCTGGTTTTTCTACTCTCTCAAATGAGTTAAGTAGAAAGGAAAAATCTAACACTATTAATGATCTATACAGATATGTAGCATAATGTGGAATTTGATAACACCCTACTTTTATGGTTCTTTTAGTATGCTGTGCTGCCATAACAGAGTATCAGAAACTGTGTGGCTTAAATAACAGAAAATTATCTCACACTTCTGGAGGCTAGAAGTCCAAGATCAAAGTGTCCACAGGGGTAGTTTTCACTGAGGGCTATAAGGAAGAATCTGCTCCATGTTATTCTCCTAGTTTCTGGTGGCCTGGAGGCACTCTGCTGTTCCTTGGCTCTGCGTACACCACCCTGACCTCTGCTTTCACTTTCACATGGAGTTCTGTGTGTGTCTATGTCCGAATCTCCTGCTTTTTTAAAGACCACAGTCATATTGGATTAGAGCTCTCCCTAATTAACTCATCTTGATCATCTGCAAAGGCCCTATTTCTAAATAAGGCCACATTCACAGGCACTGGAATTTAGAACTCCAGCAACTTTTTGTTATTTCACCCTTAACAGTAACTGGTGTAGGGTCCAAAGAGCAGGCTGACCCAAGATGGGCCACTGTGACATGCAGATTACTTCAGAGTTGAAAATAATCAACTCTGACCTCCCATCACTTCAACTGAATAAAAAAAATTTACATAGAAGACCCACTCCAGGAAGAGAGCTTTCACCATAGATAAGTATATCATAATAAAACCTAGGGGTGACAGACAGGGACGCATATGGCAAAGTCTGTTAAAATGCCTCTTCGTGTCCCATTGTTTCTGTGTGGCCCAGCAAACAATTGTTTATTCAAACATTTACTCTTTCATATTCCTACGAAATGTTTCCTTTTCCTTTGAAGTCTCAGACTCCTACCCCTATCTTCTTGGTTCAGAATGGCACATATACCTCATTTTCCCTGCTGTCTTTGGAATCTACATCTATGGATTCTGTGTAGGTATATAATTAAACTGTTTTTTTCTCCTGTTCATCTGTCTCATGTCAATTAGACAAGCTAAAAGACCCTCAAGGGTAGAGGAAACTTCTTCCTCCTCAACACTGAATTTTTTTATTTAACAGACTAAGAAAATGCTTAACTGTATGTCACAACACTTGGGTTTAAACCCATCCCCTATCATTCATGCAGGAATAATGTAATTTATTCATACTCTAAGCTTTCGAATACCTAAATATCCACAAATATACCTGGGTATTCAGGTTTACTTCATCTTATCTGCATCAGGAATGAAGACAAAATATCATGGCAGAAAAGAGTGGAGTGAAAACTTTTAATAGGGCCTTAAAGAAAAGTGGGAATATTCAGAAAAGAATGGAAATGAAATAAAGAAGTAAAAGATACCCAAGGAAAAGTAGTTGAAGTAGAAGACTGAAAAGAAAATCCATTCAGATTCGCTGAAGAATAAACCATTCATGAGGTCTTAGTTCCTGATTCTGTCCTTTGAGGGGCTCTAGAAGCAATGACAATGTAATAGTCACAGACTGAGAGCCAAGCATGGCTTCTAAATACTAATTCTGCACTAATAGGAACCAGGACTTTTTGGAGAAATGCCTGGCTCTAGACTCAAACAGGAAAAATAAAGGGTGAACCTGGACAATCTTGTTGTTTCTGACTGTAAGAAGTACTCATAAATGAGACACATGAGGAGGACACAGAAACCAACTTGAAGGAACTCCCAGGACCAAATATGTTGCAATTCAGCATCAAATTAAATAAAGATAGTAAAGGATTAAGTTAAGCTACTGTTATATCATTTTAATTAATCTATATGTCTGTATTTATATGACAACCCCTTCTTGCAGTACAGGATCAACTAATATATATGGAAGGAAGGAAGAGATCCAAAAAATCACCATTTGGCAAATAACAAAAGTTACTCAGGCAAACTTATAGATGGATACTAAAAGTAGTGAGTGACATTTTGAGGTGTCAGAAAATATTTTTATTATCTCAAAAGAACTCTACATAAAATAGTGGAAAAATTTGGCAACAGCAACTTAATAAAGTATCAAGTTAACATGACCAGTAATCAAACATATCAACACTCTATGATGAGTGACATAGGCACTGAGAGTAGCACACCACTGCTTCTGCTGTGTTCCTAACAAAACACCATAACCTGAATCTGGACACATCAAACAACCAAAGAGAGATGCAGTTTATGAAAATTACTGCTCTGTCAAAAAATGTTAATATCCCAAAATATAAGAGACCCAAAAGAATGCACTGCATGATCCAGGAGTTTCTTTTGATATAAATGGCATTATTGTGACAATTACTAAACCTGAATGATGTCTTTAAATTAGGTAATACTGTATCAGTGTTTATTTCCTAATGCCACTGAGTGTGCTATATTCAGTGAAGAAGATACAGAGGAAAGGATATAATATCAGTAACTTACTTTCAAATGGAGTTTGGGGTTAGGGTGAATAGTACATGACAATTCTTATACTATTCTTGGAACTTTCTGTGTTGAAATCATGTTAAAATTAAAAAATAAAAGTTAAAGGTTACTCATTTAACCTCTTACATGTTGGGGAGTAAGACATGGAAAGAGAATAAAGGTATTAATCTTGGATTATGAAAAGTAGAAAATAGATGCTAACGTGAAACAGTGAAAAACTGACAAAAGGAATTAAGAATTTCAGCACTATCTGGACATAGAAGATGAGCAGATTCAGCAACACCGGGAAAGAGCAGCAGGAGAAGATGTAGTTGGAATGTATTGCCTTTAAGAAACTCCTCCAGTAGCGGAAAACAAAATGTGAGGAAGGTATGTGCAAAGAGGAAGATGAACATGTTAATAAGCACATGTAACCCAAAAATGTGGCTAAAAAATAGAAGATATTTTCAGTGGGCTAAAGTCTTGCATTCTGTGTATAATGGCATTATCCAGTAACATGCATTATTTTTAATATATGTATATTAGAATGACACAAATGGCAAGGACTAGAGAAAATGGTGTGACAAAAAGTATACACGTGCCCAGAGGGCCAGTATGTCCTGGCATCACAGTATGTTCACATCAGTATTTCTAATTGTTGTTTTAATTATGCAAGATCGTGAATTTCTGCTTTTTCATTGCTGTCACCTAATTGAGGATTTTTATTTCTTCTGACACCAAGCTTTCCATATTTCAGCTTGTTTCTGATTTTAGAAAACTGAAATCCTCTACCATCTTTCTGGTGTTCTGGAGTACGGAACAGTTTTTGCAGGACTCAGCTGTCAGATTTTAGGTCATTACTTTGACTCCTTGAGCTTGAGTATCTACCTGAGTTACCACCTCTGCAAACTCAATGCACTATTTATGACCACATTTGAAAAAGATACTTGCTCTGAATTAATTTCATGATCCTCATTTCTCTTATACTTTCAAGAACTTCAGCTACTCTCCTACAGTATTTAGAGCTTTGGTTAACATATAAATCATAAAAATAAAGTTTTCAATAAAGACTTATCTGTCTATTGTCACCATTACTTTTTACTATATTCCTTTTTTGTTGCCCCAAATTTGTCAGGACTAACTTCCTACATTTAGTGACTTACATGCATACCATTGTCTTACTATCCAAGCAAAAAAACTCCTTTTTTTTCCCCTAAAGAATATACCAAAATAAAATATGGCCATTTGGTTCTTTTAGTGGAAAATATTAAAAGTATTTTTATTTTAACATGTTTTCTTGATTCATTTAAGCTTAACAGATTTATAATTAATTTACACATTGTATGAATGTGTGTAAAATGCAGAATCTAAGTTAATACATGTTTACTGCTTTAGAGATGAACAGCCAATTTATATGTCTAGATCCAAATTTACTGTTTTATTCAAATTTAGTCATGTTTAAAATGTTCAGAACAGTCACAATGCTTAGAGAATCCTACACAATATTCCCTTTGTATTGTCCAACTATTTTACAACCTAATGGTGAATTCTAATATTCAAACTGCATATTGAAAATGTACATAGATTGAAACTTAAAATGGTTATTTTGAAGACATATTTAAAAGTGGCCAAAAGATGCCATCCGTTTTAAGGAATCAAGGGATATTAAACAAGTACAAACTTGTCTAGATGATTCTTCATCAAGTTTCAATGGAGTGATACAAGTATATGGGATGACAGAATATTTGGAGCAGTGGTTATCAAAAAGGACTCTAAATAATTTCAGAAAGCCCTCAGAAGTTGAACCCACTGGGGTGGTAACTGTGAATTGTTATGTAAACATTCACTGGAGTAGCTGTTTTTCAGAATTTCACATCCCTTGGATAACTGGGAACACCACTGTTAATCCTTGTTGAATGCATATTTTCAGGATTTTTCAATTAATATGCTTCAAATCACATAAGGATAAAATATTTCAACTAACTTTTTAATAAGAATTTGTCATAATTCTTTTTCTAAAAATGCGTTACTGAATCCTATTTAACATGGAATGCAGTTTCAAAGTACAAATCTCAAACAAAGGCTAGAAATAATTTCAATATTCAGATAAAAATAAGTGATTAAGTAAATTAATGAATGGATGGATGAAATAATGGATATTAGATTAATAGGAACATACACAGATAGCTAGATAGCTAGATCAATAGAGATGACATAGTCAAATGGTAATCACAAGAGTCTGGAATCTATCTGCATTCAAATACTAGGTAAGTCATTTTTTTAGCTGTGTGTACCAGGGAGATTTACTTCTCTGTCTTCTATCTATAACAATAGCGATACTTAATTTTAGTACAACCATTGATATGGATGTAGTGAAGATTAAAATAATTTAATCCAGATAAAAGGGCCTATAGGTAGTATTGTGTTAGTTTACTAGGGCTTCACTAACAAAATACCACAAAATAAAGCTGTAAACAATAGAGATGACATTTTCTCCCAGTTCTGGAGCCAGGAATTTCAAGATCAAAGTATCAGTAGATCTGGTTTCTCCTGCCCCTCTCCTTGGTTGCATGATGCCAGTTTCACTGTGTCTTCATATGGCCTTTTCTGTGTGTGTGTGCATCCCTGGTATTGCTTCCTCTTCTTATAAGGACATCAGTCACATAGGTTTAGGGTATCACCCTTAAGACTTCATTGAATCATAATTACCTCTTTAAAGGCCCAACCTCCAAATACAGTCATATTGAGGGTTAGGGTTCCAAATACACATTTTGGAGGAACATAATTCAATCCATAACAGGTACTAAATATTATTCATAATCAATATATAATTATTTGATCCATGATTAAGAAGAATATAATGGCCACAATGGCAAAAATGAATTTATGTTCAAATGAATAAAAGTTCTATTTACAGCTGTAAATGTCTGAGAATAAATATATTGTGGAGCAATTTGCAGTTCCTCTGCCTAGAACCTAACTTCAGCATGAACATGGCCATTTCAAACTATAATCAAAACTTTGACAACTGCCCCCCAGTGTCATCAAATATAATGCTAAGTCCCAAGAATTCATATTATTTCAATTTTGAGTAATCAAATCAAATGTTGCCTTAGCCACATTTGTCTGGCTTCAAAATAAAACACTGTGCTTAAAGTTATCTGGGAAGGCAAGAGAAATGACTGGACACTTCTTGCTCCATCTATACTGTGCAGTCAAGGGGAACGCTGGATAATACTGTTATCTAATTGCAATTCAGATACTGTGGGAAACAAATGCATTAAGATATTTGTAAATGAGGGCATTTTGCATTTTCATATTTCTGTAACAGTTTTAATGCATCATTTTGAAAGGAATTACATTACCAAAATATTTTGTTATTTCCATAGATTTAAAAAGCCAATATTTTATTAAATTGCCTAGGAATATTAAGAATTTCTGTGGTTTCAAGTAATATCAATGGTTGACAAAATGAAATTAGCCAAGCATGCTATAGCAGTTTTGACTGTGCAAGAATGAATGTCTGTGTACCCACATTCTCTCTCATAGAGTCATATATTATATGGTGTTATGGCAAAAAGAAAACTTAATTGCAGGATTCTTTATTTTTCTCAAATGAATAATAAAGTCAGTGATTAATTTAAGTTCTCTGTGTATCAGGTTTAGCATGATTTAACCTCCTCAACTTCATTCTTAAGTAATTCACAGGCAATCTATATATGCCTCACATATTAAAAGAGCTCATTTACTTTCTTTGTTCTTTATGATTGTCATTGTGTTTCCCACTGAGCCTTATCAGTTTTGAACACTTGGTTCATTTCCATCTCTATCTTTTTCTCTTCCAATTATTTTCTACAAAACAGACATGCTTTTTTTTGTATGCTTAGTGTGACCACTGATACAGTTAAATATCATCTCTGAAAACTGATAAAACAAATAAAACATAAAGCATGGATATTTGGGTGGGTTGAGTGTTTCAAAGAAAAGTCATTGCTCCATTGTGGAAAACAGAGAAGATAATGATGAAAGGGCAATTGCCAAAAACCAGTATTATGCAAAAGGCAATCCTTCAGGACTGTGCTTCAATCTTTGGTTTGGATCCTATGTATTATCTTTGGTTCAATATGTAATTTCATAGTATGTTCATGCTAAAATGCTTTTGTCTTGACAAAGGTTTCCCTCGTTTCCCTTTCATTTTTTCAATATGCACACTTCAGGTTTCAAGAGGGATCTCATTTTAATGTGATTTGCCAACACATTTAATTAAAGGGGAAATTTGATTTGCTATATTTTTCTGTATGTCCAGGGGAATCTTTCTGATATATGCACATATTCCAGAATAAATGCCATATTTTCCTGATAAATACACCAAAACTATTACTTTCCAGAGCATACACTATTTACAAAGACTGTTACAAGGACTCCTAGTAGGTATTCGTCTGTACTCAACATGTGTATCTTTCTTGGAATATTTTATGGAAAATAAACATCTTTTATTGACATCTGTATTTTTAGATTGGTGTTTCTAGCACTTCATTTGAATTACATATATTCCTAAGAATTTTGAGACTATTTTCTTGAATAAACACAAATTGAGCATGGTAATCTGATATGGGTTATTCAGCTAATTCCTGATACCATCATATTTCATATTTTGATAATGGAAGAGTGTTCCAAATTTGAGTGGTATTTTAGTGGTGGACATCTTGCAAAAATCCATTCAACATCCAGTACTTCTCATTTATTGTTGATGTTTTTCTTCATGTTGATGAAGCTTATTACTGAAACACTCCTGACCTCTTTTTGGCCCTTTTTGAAATTCTGTTTTAGCAAAGGTTCTGTGGCTTGTCTAATTTGTAAATTTGGCAACAGCATACAGGCATGCTCAGCTCAGCTCCTTTCTCATGCCTCTTGGATTCTCACTATTTACAAAATACACATCTTCTGCCCTCTTCCCCCTGGAATATGTCTGTGCTTTGGTACAGGGCTCTCTTCCCTCGCCTGACACTGCTGTTGTGCAGTGTTGTATCTGGTTGTGCTCTAGTAACAGTCTAATCTGGCTTTCTACTCTCACCTTAGCCCTTCATTAGTAATAAATGTGGTATATTAGCTTCATGTGGCTGTCACTTATTTCTCAACTAGTTCATAATATTGCAAACATGAAGATTCTCACAATTTAAGGTTTACCTGATGGAATGTACTAAAAAAAATTAATAGGACTTTAATCAGTTCCTAAATTTTTTAATTGTCTAGATAATTTTAGTCAGTGGTCTAGATTTTAATATATGTCTTCTAAAGTTGGCAGGAAAAAAATACAGAAAATATAGAAATAAAGAAATGAACCTAGAGGATATTAAGCTAAGTGAAATAAGCCAGGCAGAGAAAGACAAATACCATATGTTTTCACTTATATGTGGAATCCAAAAACAAAACAAGATGAACAAAATAGCAATAGACTCATAGACACTGGGAAGTGACTGGTGGTTACCAAGGGGAAGGGGTTGGGGTCAGTAGTTGAAATAAGTAAAGGGGCTAAAAAGACAAAATCTTAATCATAATATAAATTAGTCATGGGAATGAAAGTATAGCATAGAGAATATAGTCAATAGTTCTGCAACACCTTTCTATGTTGACAGATAGTAACTACATTAAGTGAGATGAGTATATAATGATGTATATAACTGTTGAAGCACTATGTTGTATACCTGAACCCAATATAATATTGTACATCAAGCATACTTCAATAAAGAAAATATAGATAGATGATTTATACAATTATAGTCATCAAACTTTATAAGTATTATATAGACATCTCACTCTACTAACAGATGATTTCATTTTTTCTTTGCCCATGGAATAGTTTTTAAAAATCAATATACTTGACAATAGAAACAGAGGAGTATTGAAAACTCTAACGTTGTGGATGAGTCTTTCTTCTTGCAGTTCTATCAGTATTTGTTTAGTGTATTGTGACTTTCTCAGTTTGGTATATAACACTTGGGATTGCTATATCATAAATAATTGAGCTTTTATGAGTATAAATTTTCTCTCTTTAACTTAGCTAATATGTTTTGGTTTTTTGTCTAATAGTAAAATATTCATTCTAGATTTCTTTTATTCAGCATTAGGATGCTATTATACTCATCCTTATGTATCTAACTTATTTGTATATTTATGTTTAAAGTGAATATTGTTTAGGAAAGGTATCTCTGTGTCTTGCTTTCTTTACACAATCTGAATATCTCTGCCATTTAATTTGGGTGTTTAGATTATTTACACTTAATATAATCACTGACATATTTCATTTTAATTAACTATTTTATTATTTGTTTTCTATTAATTCAATCTATTCTTTTTCCCTTTTCCATGCTTTTGTCATCTTTGTTGGCTTTTAATTTTAGGTAATAATGGTTGTTTTACAGCTTACATTTACATTATTTTAACTTACCATATTCTATTTTTAACTAAAAACATATTACATATGACATAGAACCATATGTTCTTCAAGTACATGTTTCCCCTTACTGTCTTTTGAGTTATTATCATATATTTTACTTTCACATGTTATAAACCTCACAATATATTATCAATATTTTTGTTTTAACAGTTGTCTTTTGAATATAATTTTAAAAATAACAAGTCAGCTATACTTATCCCCACATATTTATCACTTTTTTCAGTGAGTTTTATTCCTTCCTGTAGATTCAGACTTCCATCTAAATGGGCTTTGCCTTCTACTGAGGAAATTCTGTCACATTTCTTGTAGTTCAGGCATGCTGGTCATTAACTGTTCACCTTCTGTATATCTGAAAAAGTCTACTTCTCCATCATTTTTTAAAGATATTTTTTTCTAGCTATAGACTTGAACATTAACAGGGTTCTTTTTATATTTTTTGTCCTTTCAGTAGTTTAAAATTCTAGCTCCATTGTCTTTTAATTTTCTTTTTTGATGATAAGTCTGCTGTAATTGTACTCTCTGTTCTTCTCTGTAAAACATTTAATTTACTCTGGCTGTTTTTTTAAGATTTTCTCTAAACTCATATTAAGAAATTGAATCATGATGTACTTTGTTGTTAATATTCTTATCATTTCCCATATTTATAGTCTACTGAGATTCTTAAATATAAGGGTTAATAGTTTTCATTTAATTAGGAAATTTAGGGATGATTATTTCTTCAAACACTCATTCTGTACCTATCTCCTTTGAGTGTTCCAGTTACATATATAATACATATATTAGGCTATCTGAAGCTTTATTATGGCCCAAAAAACTTTTATTTTCCTGCCTTCTTTCTATCTGTATTTTATCTTACATAGTTTTATCTACAATGTCTTCAATTCACTGAATTTGTCTTCTTCTATATCTATTCTCATGTTAATCACGTCCAGTATAGTTTTTCATCTTAGAAATAGAAATTTTCATCTCAAGAACTACAGTATCTTTATATCAGCCATATCCATGCTTAACACATTTAGTAATTTCCCTACCTTCTTCATTATATGGAATATTGTTATAATAGATTTTAAGATTGCCCATAATTCTTATCCATAATCTTTATGTGTGTTTTCTCTGAATCATTTTTAGACTGTTTGATTTCCTTCTGCTATGGTTCATATGTTCCTATTCCTTCGCTTATATATTTTTTCTTATTAGAAGGCAGACATTTTCAATCTTACTTTCTTTGCTAGAGATTTGGATATTACTATAAATATCCCTGAAATTTTACTTGGATGTGGAAAGAGTTTGATTCTTTCAAGATTTTCTTTTTAGCTTAGTATGGCAAAATTACAAAAGACTTTATTCTACAACTTCTTTTCCCACTATTGAGTCACTAACTCATGCATTGGGTTTTTTTTTTCTTTGGTCTTGGATATTCTTTTACACTTGCACTGATAAGTACTCAGATTAAGAAGGTCACCTGGAGATTTCTGGAATTCTCTATGAAAACCTCTCCTCTTTATCGCTCCATTTATAAACTCTACCCAGTCTATCTTTGATGGACTTTCAGGTATACATCCTTGACTTGGGTGATTACCAGGTTGAAACTGGGTTCTCCCTCTTTGCAACATACCCTGTAAACTCTTCCCAGGAAGTAAGATGGAACAATCACAGGACTCATTTGATTTGTTTCTCTTTTTTTCAGTAATCACTATCATGTGTTATCTCCTAATTCTGAAAACCACTGTTTGGACAGTAAGAACAATAATAGCTTTCTACTAACTCAGAATTTGTGACAAAGCAGACTGAGAACTGTAAATAACACTGAATTCAAGTACAAGATACCTATCTTTGGAAAACAAAGTATGCATAATGTACTTATGCTTAAATATTAATTTTGGAATTTTTTCCATATTAGACAACATCTGCTGTGTTTGCAGTATTTACAGAAGAAAAGATATTCTATGTCAGTTAAAGTAGTGCTAGATGCTCCAACAAACTAAAATTCCCAACTCAAAGGGTTAACCCAAATAAACGTATTTCTTAACTCATACCAAAATTCTGGATTTAATGGGAATCTAGAGTATTGTCCTGTCAATGGCAACTACAGCTCCATGTAAGGTAGTATAGAAAGTCAGTCTTCTGCGTTGGAACTGTAACTTGAAGCTTCCTCGATGAGGGAATGAAAAGACAAATAGATGACAGACAATGAACTGTGGCTCCTAACAACAATAAGAGGAAAGAGACAGCATATCTGTTCACAATCTATTGACAAAAACATAGTATTACATAAACACGTATATTAAAAAAATATTAGGATATGTGGATTGTATCCAGGCTTGGAGTATTGTAAGTTTCAATGAATATTTCAGTTAAAGTCTTTCTGTAAATATAGATTTTCAGTTGTCTTGAGTAAATACCTAGGTCACGTGGAAATTATGTTTAAATTAGTAAGAAACTGCTAAAGGTTTCCCAATGTGGTTCTATCATTTTTAGCTGCTAAGATAATTTTTTGAGCTTGATTTTCTGACTGCTTGGCATTACCAGTCCTTTTTTAGCCACTCCAGAGGGTGTATAGACATCTAATTAAGGTTTAATTTACATTTCCTTAATGACTTAGATTATTGAGCCATTTAATTTTAATTTTATAGGCTTTTAGCATATTACCTTTTGTGAAATACCTGCTGCATTCTTTCTGTTTTTAAAATAAGATTGTTTTATTGATTGTAGTATGTTTTCTTGAAAGATATTAAGTTCTTTATCATATATAGAGATAAATATATAGAGATACAGATATATTGAATGTTTTCTTTGAGATGTTGACTATACTTTCATTTCCTTAAGTCTTTTCAAGAGCAGGAAGATTTATTTTTGATGATATCAATTTAACGTTTTTTTTCTTTTTTACTTAGAGTATATTTGTGTCTGTTTGTGATATCTGAGAAAAATTTGTTATTACATAACCAAGATGATTTATTCAAATACATTATTCTATACTGGATAGATCTGACTTCTTATGTTTAGGCCTATGATCAATTCTTTTAAATCATTTTATCAAGGTATAATTTACTCACAATAAAGTTTTCCAATTTTGTGTGTACAGTTTGATCAGCTGTGGCTAATGTAAACAGTGTATAACAACCAAAGTGATACCGATAGACCATGTTCAACTCCCTACAAAATTCCCCTGCTTTCCTATGAAGTTAATCGTCTCTCTCTCTCCCCCAGCCATTGGCAAAAGGTAATCTACTTTTTATATTAAACATTAAAATTATAATCTTGTGCTCCTTTTAGAAAATGAGTAAAAATAGTAGTTTTTTTTTTTTTTGTATATTTGTCTATTTCTTAGTTGCTTACAATGGATGGGCTAATCCAGTATAAGTTTCTCTAGCAGGATGAGGACAAAAATTTTTATATGGTCTTTTCAAGATCAAATTATTAAATATATAATGACTCCTTTACTTAACAATTAACTAAATTACAAAACTCAAAGCAAATGAAATAGTTTCAAAGCCTGAAATTAACTTGACGTTTATTTCAGTATTCATAGAGATAGAGCTATTCTCCTATTTGAAAACTTTATTATGAACAGATCAAACATGGTTATCAACATAGAATAAAAATACTTTCAAAAATGCTTTATAATTACTTTTTCTGCGTGAAAGTGTTCCCTTATATTACACCCACCTATTCGCAGTAAAGGCGATTTTTATTGCAGATACAAGCTCTTACATAAGTAGACAAATAAATTGCATTGCCATTATAAACTTTCATTTAAAATTAATAACTGATTTTCATATTGGGAAGAATAAGGAAAAACAACAAAAGTGCCCAAAGAAAGAATGCATAAGAAAGGCATTTTGTGGTAAGCACTCATGAATACCAGCAAAATATGTTTTAACAGAAAAAAGTCACCAGCAAAAGGTATTTATTTTTCTTTAATGAGAATGGAACTTACTTTGCATAGCCCTATATATTTTACTTGATTTATTTTTTCTTTTGTGTGCTTTCACTGCACTCCTTGATTCTACCTCCAGGAATAATTCACGCAATTCTTCACTGAAATAATAATAGTAATTTACAATATTTTATCCTTTTTTGAACACTAGTACATTGAGTTACCCACTCATAACTAAATGTGCATACTGTAGGAAAAAAATGCATTAAGGAAATTTGGAACCAGTATTTCTATTGAAATTCACAGCTTGCTAAGAAAAAAAGAAATTGGCACCACCATTATAGGACTGGATTTAATGGGAATCTAGAGTATTGTCCTGTCAATGGCAACTACAGAAACTGATTCACTTTATATTTCACCTTGAAAAAATCATTCTAATGTAAAATTAAAACACATTTTGTTTTTCTAAGAATTTATAGAATTTTGTTTTGAGGGTGGCATAAAATCATAGACTCCAAGGGAAGATACACACACCAACAAAATATACATAGAAAGATGAAAGCATAAACAGCTCTGAACTCCAACAGAAAAGATAAATGAAGTAAATCA
Organism: Manis javanica; assembly: GCF_040802235.1. Lineage (NCBI taxonomy): Eukaryota > Metazoa > Chordata > Mammalia > Pholidota > Manidae > Manis > Manis javanica. Next base: position 37,413,788 of record NC_133167.1, read on the forward strand.
TTTTGAATGAGGCAACAATAGAATAATGATGTTAATCACAAAATTCTAGGAAAATTGTCTAATTCTATATAAGTGTGTATATTGAGAGCCACTGAAGATTCCATAACTTAGAAATCAAGGATTTCAAATTCTTGTTATTGTTATTACTGTATTTACTGTTCTTCAATACTTAAATTACAGTTACCTTTACTCAATGTGTCTTAGATATTTCGAAAGGTTCATAATTTAAAAGTGAGTACAGATATAGCTACTATTTAAGTGGTTTAAATAATAGTTAGAGAACTGTTATTCTTTAAGCACTTTTAATGTGCCAACAGTTGTGTGCTATTAAAACTTTCTGGATAGGGGGAGATAATATCTTATTGGTTTTTATGGTGTGGAAACTCCCACCAAGGCAGCTTTCATTCTGCCAATATGATGTCACTAAATGGGAGTTGAAAAAAGATGCACTCATATGGCTTTTGCACACCAGTGTGAGCTGGTTCCAGCAAAAAAACAGATTTGTTTGGGAGGTACTCTGAGGTAGCAATAATCATCCTATTTCAAAGATGTGGAAATTGTGGTGCTAAGCACTGGTAAATTACAAAGTGAATGTAGCCATAATGAAAGAGCTAAGCTTTAATCCCCAGGTCTCTTTCTCTGCAAAGCCCAAGATCTGTACACATACATGTTCACATACACAAAGACACCAACCTTAAGGACTTTTAGACAGAAGACTTTAGGAATAGTACTGCTGCAGTTATTATTTATTTATGTTAGCTGTTTGCCTTTCTACTCATCTAATCATATGGACTCATTGAAAGCAAATAAGTAAATAATGAGATGTTATTGATACTTACAGATACTTATATCAGGTTTTGAATTTTCACTGTATAAGTTTTAAACAGGAGTTTTTAAATGATTTAAAATGAGTGATGAAATGGTTTGTGGCTGTAAGTCAGTTGCTTTGGTGTTCCTCAAGAAGCGTAATAGTGCTGTGCGATGTCGTGGCGTATGCAACAATCCCCACGCCTTCCTCTTGTTCTGCCTCTCCCAAATATTCAGTTCAAGTGGACAATTACTTGGACACTATTACTAAGCCACTCTTGGACAGACATGACTACTCTTTTCTATGAAAGCTATTGAGAACATGTAATTTATTTCCATATGCCATTTGAACCTATGTAGGTCTAAATTTATATATAAGGACATATTTTACTGTCATTCATTTGGTAAATAAACAAGTCAGAGGAAGTCATTTAAAATTTGCATACAAAACAAGGCAACTTTGAATAATAGAGTTTTTTTATATTGAACTTTCTATATAACAATTCACTGTATTAGCATATAATTCTGCAAAGAAAAACTTATTAAAGCAATTTAGAGTGAAAATTAAGACTGAAATCTGTAAAGCAGTGGATAAAATGGGTGGACTCATTAAAGTAGAATTTCTATTTTCTTTTGATAATCTGTTTGATATTCTTTTTAGAAAAATAGGATTTCAATAATATGTTACAGATTTTCTTTATCTTCTACTAACAAGCTATGTAATACAACTGCTTTGGTAACTTTGAGTCACTGGAGAAATTCTCAGAACTTGCACTATTCCTGATGAAGTTCATCTTTGGAAACATTATGTCCAATTTATGAAAATGAATGCCCTTCTAAAAAACTGCCTTTTAGATTTGAGATTAACTTCTCCAACTTCTGAGTCTGTTTCCTCATTAAAGAAGAAAAATTTTACTGAGGAATGCATCCAGTCTTTGCCAAGACCACTTAAGAAGGTATTTCCCTATTTAAACCTGGTGCTAACAGCATTGTTCTCCTCAACAAGCCTTTTAATATTTCTTATCTCTCAAAAAAGTGTTAATAAATCTACAATTTCTTATTGGCTTATAATTTGTCCATGTTTTCCCTAAGTGTGCTCCATAGAAGTTACCTGAAACATCTTGATGGGATTTATATAAACCAAAAGATGGTCAAATAATTTCCATAAATGTACAACAGAAAAGAAGTTACATGTTTTCTTAATCACACTTATTTATATAGAGCATTTTTAAAAACAAAACAAAACAAAATATAAAAAGAAACCCTCTGTTCTCTGGAAATTACTTCAGGAAACTCTACCACAGAAATATGTGAAGGAAGTGAATGCAAATGCTGACTCCTAAGAGCAGAGCCAAACACACTTTGGGTTTCCGTTTTCCTGAGAGGGAATGAGTCACAATCAGGTTAGCTAATATTGAGCTCAACTTTTACCACTTCTACCATGATCATTTTCTTCTTGCCTTAAGTGCTTCTCTCTACCTACTGAAAATACCAGCCTAGTTTCTGTATCAATGTCTGATATTTCTAGTACATGGGAAAATACACATAGTAGGTTTAATCAAATTAGTATATACATTGTATATAATGATAACCATGTTTTTCATGATATAGAAATTTATAAATAAAGATAGAAGCCTAGATGTGAGAAAAAATATGGTGGAGCAGGAAAGCAAGGCAGAAACCTCCCCCCGACACACACCAGGAAGCAACTACAGCAAACACAGCTAACCCTGAAAATGACCTGAAGACTGAAGAACAGACCACCTACACCTGGTGAAGAAGAGAGTACCACACAGAGAAGGTTAAAATGGCAGAGTCAAGATCAACTGGGACCCAAGCCCTTCCCACATCCCAACCCACAAGCAGGAGGGAAAAGAACAGAGTGTGGAAGAGATAAGTGCTCAGGAACTCTGCACACAAGGCATTGGAAATTTGCTCTGGGAACATGAGTCTACATTGTATTGGGCTTTGGCAATTAATGGGGCTGGACACCAAGGAGAGTTGGGACACTCTAGGAAGCTGAGTCTCCTGCCCCTTGTGGAGGACAGACATACTCCATTGGTCCTGATGAGACCCCACACAGAGGTAGCAGTTTGAAAGATTTACCAGCAGAAAGAAGCAGAGAGATGAGGGTTGGACAGAGCTCTCTCCACAGGAGCAAGGGCAGGTGGATGATGCTTTCCCTACCTACATCAGCCCAAATGGGAAGCACTCACAGGAGCCAGCCCCAAATGCTCCATCCCCTCACTGGTGGCTAAGCCCCACAGTGCATCACTGCATCCTCACCTGCCTAGCCCACAGTCCAGCAACTGTTAGACTTTGCTGCCAGGCAGGCAGAAGCAGACTTTCCTGGCTTTCTCTGCTCTTTATCAGCCCAACAGAGGAATCACCTGCAGTAGCCGGCTCTGAATGTTACTTCCTCCTGGTGGGAGCCCAGCCTTGTGCCACATTCCCAGGCACACCTCCCACCATCCCTGTAGGGCAGGCAGTGTGCCCAGCCCAAAACTATCCCAGCATAAGCACCACTGTTCGGTTCACACAGGGATTGTGCTAACAGAGATCAGCCACAGCCAGCAGGCAAACAGAAAGATGGCCCTGCCCAGAGTCCACCAACAGCAACTGGGACTCCAACACATGAGGAAACCAGGCACTGTTGAGTAAAAAGTTTTGACTTTTTGGCACCACAGGGCACCTTCTCCATAAAGCCATTCCTCTCTAGAACAGGAGGCACAGTGGGTCTATCTAATACAAAGAAAGAAACACAGAAACCCAGACAAAATGAAGAGGCAGAGGAATATATTCCAAACAAAACAAAAGGATAAGACACCAGGAAGAGGACTAAGTGAAACCAATCTTATTCATAAAGATTTCAAAGTAACAGTCACGAATATGTTCACTGATCTGCAGAAAAGTATTGATGATCTCAGGAAGGACATTAACGAAGAGATGAGTTGGAAAAGAACCACTCAAGCTGAAGAATACAGTAATTCAATGAACTATACAATAGATGGAAGGAATAATAGATTGCTGCAAGGAGAGAAGACAATGAGATAGAAATTAGAGAACAAGAACACAACAAAGCTGAGAAAAAAGAATTTCTAAAATGAGAAGCACTAAGAGAGCTGTGTGACAACTCCAAAAGAAACATTATTTGAATAGTGATACAAAAAGAAGAGAAAAACACAGGAGTAAAAGTCTCTTTGAAGAAATAACTGCTGAAAACGTCTCCAAGCTGAGGAAGGAAATAGACACCAACATCCTGAAAGTACAGAGAGACCCTTACATAAAGGAAAAACCAGACATATTAGAACAAAACCAAGAAACATAGTAACTAAAATACAAAGATTAAGGATAAAGAGAGGCTATTCAAAGAGGGTAGAGAAAGGCAAAAAATTACTTATAAGGGAAACCCCATAAAGATATTAAGGATATCAGGAGAATTCTCAGCAGAAACTTTACAGGCCAAAAGAGTGGCATGAAATATTTAATGTATTGGAACAAAAGAACCTTCAAACTAGAATCATCTACACAGCAAGGTTATCATTCAGAATTGAAGTAGAGATGATAAGTTTCCCAGATAAATAAAAGTAAAGAATTCACCACCACTAAACCAGCCTTATTAGATAGATATGTTAAAGGGAATTGGGTAGATGGACATGTTCTTAAGCCTAAATATATTTCACCAGTAAAAATAAACCCACATTAAGTGCAGTAGACCAATTACTTTCCAAGCAAGTATAAACTTAAAACAAAAGTAGTAAAACCAAAAATACAGAAAATCAGTCAAGGGATACACAACAAATGCATATAATGACATCTAATATATATAAAGTATGGAGGAATTAAGAAGAACAAAAATGAAGTACTTTGGGATGGTGTTTGAAACAGAGCAACCATCATCTTAATATACACTGCTATATATTTAAGAATCTATCTGTGAACCTATGGTAAACAAAAACCTAAAGCCTATAATATACATGCAAAACATTTTTAAAAACAAATCCAATCACAACACTAAAGAAAACCACCAAATTACAAGAATATAAGAAAAGAACAAAGGGACAGAGAGGAACTACAAAACAACCAGAAAACAATTAACAAAATGGCAATAAGTACATACTTATCAACTACCTTAATGTAAATGGACTGAATGCACCAATCAAAAGACACAGGGTGTCAGAACGGATAAAGAAAAAAGACTCATCTGCATGCTGCCTATAAGAGACTCATTTCAGACCTAAAGACATACATGGACTGAACGTGAAGGGATGGAAAAACATATTTCATGCAAATAATAATGAGACAAAAGCAGGAGTAGAGGTATTTATGTCAGACAAAACAGATTTCAAAACAAGAAAGTAACAAGGGACAAAGAAGGACATTACAAAATGACAAAGGGAAAAGTCCAAGAGGATGTAACCATTATAAATGTGTCCAACACAGGAGCACCTAAATATGTAAACAAATACTAACAGAACTAAAGGGAGAAAGAGATTGCAAATCAATCATATTAGGATACTTTAACATCCCACATATATCACTGGACACATCATCCAAACAGAAAATAAATAAGGAAACAAATACACTGAACAACATATTATATCACATGACCTTACAGATACCTACAGGATATTCCACCAAAAGGAAGAAGGATTTTTCTCAAGTGTACATGGAACATTCTCTAGAATAGATCAAACACTAGGCCACAGAAAGAGCCTCAATAAGTTTTCAAAAGATTAATACTTTATCAAGAAACTTCTCAGACTATAGTGGTATGAAAATTAGAAATAAATTACAAATGAAAAAACCCACAAATACACAGTCTAAACAACACGCTTCTAAATAATTAATGGATAAATGAACAAATTGAAGAAATCAAGCAATATATGGTGACAAATGAAAACAAAAATACAACAGTTCAATATCTGTGGGACATTGCTAAATTGGTTCTAAGAAGGAAGCCTACAGCAAAAGAAGTGTACCTCAAGAAACAAGAAAAACAGCAAATAAATATTCTACACTCACGACTAAAGAAACTATAAAAAGAAGAAAAAAGGAAACCCAAGGTTAGTACAAGGAGGAAAATAATAAAGATCAGAAAATAAATAAAATAGAGAAGAATCAAACAATAGGAAAAAAAATCAATGAAACCAAGAGCTCATTCTTTGAGAAGATAAACAAAATAGACAAACCCCTAACCAGACTTTCAAGAAAAAAAGAGAGGACACAAATAAACGAAATCAGAACAAAACAGGAATAGCTACAGCTGACACCACAGAAATACATAGAGAATTCTATGAAAAATTATAGCCAACAAATTGGACAACCTAGAAAAAATGGACAAATTCCTAGAAAAGTACAACCTTTCAAGAATGACTCAGGAAGCAGCAGAAAATCTTAACAGACCAATTGCCAGTAATTAAATTGAATTGGTAAATAAAAACCTCCCAACAAAGGTCCAGGATCAAATATCTTCTCAGGTGTATTCTAACCAAAGATTTAAAGGACAGTTAATAACCAACCTTGTTAAATAAAGTATTCCAAAAAGTAGAAGAGGAGGAAATACTTCCAAACTCATCCAATGAGGCCAGCATCACTCTAATACCAAAGCCAAAGACACTACAAAAGAAGAAAATTATTGACAAATATTCCTAACAACACAGTAATCTTCAACAAAACAGAAGCAAACAGAATGCAAAAATACATCAAAAGGATTATCCATAACAACCAAGTGGAATTTATTCCAAGGATGCATGTATGGTACAATACTCATAAATCAATCAATGTGATATACCACAATAACAAAAGAAAGGATAAAAACCATATGACCATCTCAATAGAAACTGAAAAAGCACTGACAAAATTCAACATCCATTCATGACAAAAATTCTCAACAAAACAGGTATAGAGGGAACACACCTTAACATCAAAAGGCCATGTATGACAAACCCACAGCTAACATCATACCCAATGGCAAAAAGCTGAAAGCTTTTCCTCTAAGATGAGGAACAAGACAAGGATGTCCACTCTCACTAGTTTTATTCAACATAGTACTGAAAGTCCTAGCCATAGCAATCAGACAAGATAAAGAGATAACAGGCACCCAGACTGGTAGAGAAGAAGTGTAACTGTCACCATTTGAAGATGACATGATACTATATATAGAAAACCCTAAAGACTCTGTCAAAACACTATGAGAACTAAGTAGTAGATTCAGCAAAGTTCCAGGATACAAAATTAATACACAGAGATCTCGTGTTCCTATATACTAACAATGAACTAGCAGTAAGAGAAATCAGGAAAACAATTCCATACACAATTGCACCAAAAGGAATAAAATACCTAGGAATAAACCTAACCAAGGAGGAAGACCTGTACTAAAAAACTGTTAAGACACTGGTGGGAGAAGTTAGAGAAGACACACAAAATGGAAATGTATCCCATGTTCAAATATAGAAAGAATTAATATTGTCAAAATGGCCATCCTGCCCAAATCAATTTACAGATTGAATAGAATGCCTATCAAAGTACTGATGGCATTTTCAACTAGAGCAAATAATCTTAAAACCCACATGGTACCACAAAAGACCCCAAGTAGCCAAAGTAGTTTTGAGAAAGAAGAGCAGAGCTGGAGGTACTATGCTCCCTGATTTCAAGCTACACTACAAAGCTATTATAATCAAAATAGTACAGTACTGGCACAAAAACAGATCCATAGATCCATTGAATAGAATAGTGAGCCCAGAAATAAAACCAGCCATATGTTGTCAATTAATGTGTGATAAAGGAGCCATGAATATATACAATGAGGAAAAGACAGTCTTCTCAATAACTTGTGTGGGGAAAACTGGACAGCTACATGCAAAAGAATAAGACTGGATTACTGTCCAACACCATGCACAAAAGTAAACTAAAAATGAATTAAAGACCTAAATGTAAGACATGTCATCATAAAACTCCTAAAAGAAAACAGGCAAAAATCTCTTGAACGTAAGTATGAGCAATTATTTTCTGGACACATTTCTGCAGATAAGGGCAACAAAATAAAAAATGAGTAAGTGAGATTACATGAAACTAAAAAGCTTCTGTGCAGCAAAGGACCCCACAAGAGAACAAAAAAGCAACCTACAGTTTGAGAGAATATATTTGTTAAATATTTATCTGATAAGGGGTTAACATCTAAAACATATATAGAACTCATACACTTCTACACCCAAAAAAGCAAATAAACAGATTTAAAAATGGGTGTAGGACCTGAACAGATATTTCTCCAAAGAAGAAATACAGATGGTAAACAGGCATATGAAAATATGCCTCATATTGCTAATCATCATGGAAATGCAAATCAAAACCACAATGAGATATCACCTCACACCAGTCTGAAAGCTCACTATCCAAAAGACAAGAAATAACAGGTACAGGTAAGGATATAGAGAAATGGGAATTCTTCTACAGTGTTCTTGGAAATGTAAATTGGTGCAGCCAATGTGGAAAGCAGTATGGTGTTTCTTCAAAATACTAAAATCAGAAATAACATATGACCCAGTAATTCTACTTCTAGGAATTTACCCAAAGAAAACACAATCCCTGATGGGCACCTGTATGTTTATAGATTCATTATTTACAGTAGCTAAGATATGGAAGGAACTAAAATGTCCATCAATAGATGAATGGATAAAAAAGATGTGGTACATATACCCAATGCAATATCATTCAGCCATAAAAAATAAAGAAATCCTGTCATCTGTTACATGGATGGACCTAGAGGGTCTTATGCTGAAATCAGCCAGAAAGAGAAAGATAGCTATCATATGATTTCACTACATGTGGAATCTAAAAACAAAAAACACAAAATGACCAAAATAGCAGTAGACTCATGGACACAGAGAAATGACTGATGGTTACCATGGGGAAGGGTTGAGGTAGGTAGATAGGAGGTATGAAAAGGATAAAGGGGAACAGAAATTCCTCAACATAAAATAAGTTGGCCACAGTACAGCATTGAGAATATAGTGAATGATTATTTAATATCTTCATGATGACAGATACTAACTGTACTAATTAGGGTGAGGATTTAATAATGTGGGTAACTGTTGAACCACTGTGTTATATACTTGAAACCAATGCAAGATTTTATTCAACTATATTTCAATAAAAAATCACACATAGAAATTTTTTTTTTAAATTTTTTAGAAATAAAATAGAAGACTAGAATATATGTTGGGATGTTGGATTAGAATTGTAGAACTAATGGTTAAAAAAAATCAGTGGATAAATTCTACACTCAACACCAAATAAAACAACCACATAGCAAAAAGCAACACTCCAAAAATAAAAATATGAATTAAAACCTATGCAATAATTTTCGAATATGATAAAACTTTGAATATCTTTTTTTTTTGATGAACTCCCATTTTTTTTTGAGAGGGCATCTCTCATATTTATTGATCATATGGTTGTTAACAACAATAAAATTCTGTTTAGGGGACTCAATGCACAATCATTAATCAACCCCAAGCCTAGTTCTCAACAGTCTCCAATCTTCTGAAGCATAACGAACAAGTTCTTACATGGTGAACAAATTCTTAGATAGTGAATAAGTTCTTACATGGTGAACAGTGCAAGGGCATTCATCACAGAAACTTTTGGTTTTGATCACACATTATGAACTATAAACAATCAGGTCCAATATGAATATTTGTTTGATTTTTATACTTGATTTATATGTGAATCCCACATTTCTCCATTATTATTATTGTTATTATTATTATTATTTTTAATAAAATGCTGAAGTGGTAGGTAGATGCAAGATAAAGGTAGAAAACATAGTTTAGTGCTGTAAGAGGGCAAATGCAGATGATCAGGTGTGTGCCTATAGACTAAGTATTAATCCAAGCTAGACAAGGGCAACAAAACAACCACAGATGCAGAAGATTTCTCTCAAAACAGGGGGAGTGAGGTTCTAAGCCTCACCTCTGTTGATGCCCAATTTCTCACCTGATGGCCCCCCTGTGACTGTGCCTGTCTTAGGTTGTTCCTCCCTTGAGGAATCTTACCCGTCTCTGGCTAACCAGTCATCTTCCGGGGCCATACAGGGAAATGGAAAGTTGGCAAGTGAGAGAGAAGCAATATTGTTTGAAAAGGTTGGCTTTTTACTTCTTTGCAGTTTTATGCCCTGTGGCTTTTTGTCATGAGGTATCTTTACCACTTGGAAGAATTATGGTACTCAGTAATTTCGTTATGAGGCACGAATTCTACTTAAGGGTTGCAATTAGGAAGGAAGAAGAAAGGCTATAGAAGTAGTAGACGGAAGAAAACATGGGAAGATTGATTATTTCTTTGACATATATTCTTGTAGAGTAACATAAGCATGTATACGTTTTAAACTACTAATTAAATTGTGTACACACATTAACATAATAGGAATACAGTTACATAACAAAAGCAGACCTACAATTACCAGACATCTCCAGTGAAACCAAGAAAACCAGTTAGGCAACCTCGGCATTTGTGAAAACTTATCAATGATGTCATGGACATTGTCTAACTGAATTTGAATAGTTTGAGAAAAATCAGACAAATTAAAACAACACATTCCTGGGAACTGTTCACATCCCATATGTTCTTTTAACAGTAGATAGTCTGTAGTTGCAAGACTTTGGAGCGCTGCAACTTGCACTTCTCCTAATTCTTGGTTAGGTTCTGACAGTATAGATCCAGTCAAATTTGTTGTTTTACTATATGCACAGGCCAGCTTAGTTATCTCCTTCTTCATTCCAATGGCAAGTTCAGGAACCGGTTGGATGAATATAGCTACAACTGCAACAGCGCCAGGATCTTTGTTGAAGTTTTTTGATGTTCATATTCTGGACTGACTCTTTCAGAGAATGTTGATGTTGGAATTCTTCTTCATATCATATCTTAATTCATTTTCTGGGTAGCCAAATTAGGCTTTGATCCTCTATATAAACACAAACAAACCCTTTGTCCACACTTTGATATGCCCTTTATACCACTGTGTAGAACTCATTGGAGGTCACCACACAGGAACTGCTTTTTTTTTTTTTTAAGAGAAAGGAATATTATCAGAAAAATGTACTTCCATAGCTGATCATCTGACACCCTTTAAATGATCAAAATTAAGGATATTTAAAGCATGCTTTAATCATTGATTTACAGATAGTTTTATCCTATCAGGGAGTAATTCCCCTTCTCTTACCTTATTTTTTGGTATCATTAATCAACAATTACATGAAGAATATTATGTTTACTAGGATCTCCCCTATACCAGGTCCCACCCCACAAACCCCTTTACAGTCACTGTCCATCAGCATAGCACAATGTTGCAGAATCACTACTTGTCTTCTCTGTTGTACAGCCCTCCCCTTTCTCCTACCCCCCTATTATGCATGCTAATCATAATACCGCCTTTCTTCTTCACCCCCTTATCCCTCCCTACCCACCCATCCTCACCAGTCCCTTTCCCTTTGGTACCTGTTAGTCCATTCTTGGGTTCTGTGATTCTGCTGCTGTTTTGTTCCTTCAGTTTTTCCTTTGTTCTTATACTCCACAGATGAGTGAAATCATTTGGTATTTGTCTTTCTCCGCTTAGCTTATTTCACTGAACATAATAACCTCAAGCTCCATCCATGTTGATGCAAATGGTAGGATTTGTTTTCTGCTTATGGCTGAGTAATATTCCATTGTGTATATGTACCACATCTTCTTTATACATTCATTTACTGATGGACACTTAGGTTGCTTCCAATTCTTGGCTATTGTAAATAGTGCTGCAAGAAACATAGGGGTGCATCTGCCTTTTTCAAACTTGAGTGCTGCGTTCTTAGGGTAAATTCCTAGGATTGGTATTTCTGGGTCAAATGGTAAGTCTATTTTGATCATTTTGAGGAACCTCCATACTGCTTTTGACAATGGGTGAACTAATTTACATTCCCACCAGCAGTGTAGGAGGGTTCCCCTTTCTCCACAGCCTCGCCAACATTTGCTGTTGTTTGTCTTTTGGATGGCAGCCGTCCTTACTGGTATGAGGTGATATCTCATTGTGATTTTAATTTGCATTTCTCTGATAATTAGTGATGTGGAGCATCTTTTCATGTGACTGTTGGCTATCTGTATTTCTTTTTTGGAGAACTGTCTGTTCAGTTCCTCTGCCGATTTTTTAATTGGATTATTTGTTTTTTGTTTGTGGAGGCGTGTGAGCTCTTTATATACTTTGGACGTCAAGCCTTTATTGGATCTGTCATCTAAAAATATATTCTCCCATACTGTAGGGTACGTGTTTATTCTATTGATGGTGTCTTTTCCTGTACAGAAGCTTTTCAGCTTAATGTAGTCCCACTTGCTCATTTTTGCTTTTGTTTTCCTTGCCCGGGGAGATATGTTCAAGAAGAGGTCACTCATGTTTATGTCTAAGAGGTTTTTGCCTATGTTTTTTTCTAAGAGTTTTATGGTTTCATGACTTACATTCAGGTCTTTGATCCATTTTGAATTTACTTTTGTGTATGATGTTAGACAATGGTACAATTTCATTCTCTTACATATAGCTGTCCAGTTTTGCCAGCACCATCTGTTGAAGTGACTGTCATTTCCCCATTGTATGTCCATGGCTCCTTTATCAAATATTAATTGACCATATATGTTTGGGTTAATGTCTGGAGTCTCTAATCTGTTCCACTGGTCTGTGGCTCTGTTCTTGTGCCAGTACCAAATTGCCTTGATTACTATGGCTTTGTAGTAGAGCTAGAAGTTGGGGAGTGAGATTCCCCTTACTTTATTCTTCTTTCTCAGGATTGCTTTGGCTATTCGGGGTCTTTGGTGTTTCCATATGAATTTTTGAATTATTTGTTCCAGTTCGTTGAAGAATGTTGCTGGTAATTTGATAGGGATTGCATCAAATCTGTATATTGCTTTGGGCAGGATGGCCATTTTGATGATATTAATTCTTCCTAGCCATGAGCATGGGATGAGTTTCCATTTATTAGTGTCCCCTTTAATTTCTCTTAAGAGTGACTTGTAGTTTTCAGAGTATAAGTCTTTCACTTCTTTGGTTAGGTTTATTCCTAGGTATTTTATTCTTTTTGATGCTATTGTGAATGGAATTGTCTTCCTGATTTCTCTTTCTATTAGTTTTTTGTTAGTGTATAGGAAAGCCACAGATTTCTGTGTGTTAATTTTGTATCCTGAAACTTTGCTGAATTCCAATATTAGCTCTAGTAGTTTTGCAGTGGAGTCTTTAGGGTTGTTTATGTACAATATCATATCATCTGCAAATAGTGACAGTTTAACTTCTTCTTAACCAATCTGGATTCCCTGTATTTCTTTGTTTTGTCTGATTGCTGTGGCTTGGACCTCCAGTACTATGTTAAATAACAGAGGGGAGAGTGGGCATCCTTGTCTTTTTCCTGATCTCAGAGGAAAAGCTTTCAGCTTCTCACTCTTCAGTATAATGTTGGCTGTGTGTCTATCATAAATGGCCTTTATCATGTTGAGGTACTTGCCCTCTATACCCATTTTGCTGAGAGTTTTGATCATGAATGGATGTTGAATTTTGTCGAATGCTTTTTCAGCATCTATGGAGATGATCATGTGGTTTTTGTCTTTCTTTTTGTTGATGTGGTCGTAGATGTTGGTGGATTTTCGAATGTTGTACCATCCTTGCATCCCTGGGATGAATCACACTTGCTCATGGTATATGATCCTTTTGATATATTTTTAAATTCAGTTTACTAATATTTTACTGAGTATTTTTGCATCTACATTCATCAGGGATATTGGTCTATAATTTTCTTTTTTGGTGGGGCCTTTGACTGGTTTTGGTATTAGGGTGATATTGGCCTCATAGAATGAGTTTGGGAGTATTCCCTCCTCTTCTATTTTTTGGAAAACCTTAAGGATAATGGGTAGTATGTCTTCTCTCTGTGTCTGATAAAATTCTGAGGTAAATCCATCTGGCCCAGGGGTTTTGTTCTTGGGTAGTTTTTTTATTACTGTTTCAATTTCTTTGCTCATAATTGGTTTGTTTAACTTTTGTGTTTCTTCCTTGGTCAGTCTTGGAAGGCTGTATTTCTCTAGGAAGTTGTCCATTTCTCCTAGGTTTCTCAGCTTGATATCATATAGGTTTTCATAGTACTCTCTAATAATTCTTTGTATTTCTGTGGGGTCCATCGTGATTTTTCCTTTCTCATTTCTGATTCTGTTGATTTGTGTTGACCCTCTTGTCCTCTTAATAAGTCTGGCTAGAGGCTTATCTATTTTGTTTATTTTCTCAAAGAACCAGCTCTTGGTTTCATTGATTTTTGCTATTGTTTCATTCTTCTCAATTTTATTTATTTCTTTGCTGATCTTTATTATGTCCCTCCTTCTGCTGACCTTAGGCCTCTTTTGTTCTTCTTTTTCCAATTTTGATAATTGTGACATTAGGCCATTAATTTGGGATTTTTCTCCCTTCTTTAAATATGCCTGGATTGCTATATACTTTCCCCTTAAGACTGCTTTCGTTGTGTCCCACAGAAGTTGGGGCTTTGTGTTGTTGTTGTCATTTGTTTCCATATATTCCTTGGTCTCTATTTTAATTTGTTCGTTGATCCATTGATTATTAGGAGCATGTTGTTAAGCCTCCATATGTTTGTGAGCCTTTTTGTTTTCTCTGTAGAATTTATTTCTAGTTTTATACCTTTGTGGTCTGAAAAATTGGTTGGTAGAATTTCAATATTTTGGAATTTACTGAGGCTCTTTTTGTGGGCTAGTATGTGGTCTATTCTGGAGAATGTTCCATGTGTACTTGAGAAGAATGTGTATCCTGTTGCTTTTGGATGTAGAGTTCTATAGATGTGTATTAGGTCCATCTGTTCTACTGTGTTGTTCAGTGCCTCTGTGTCCTTACTTATTTTCTGCCCGGTGGATCTGTCTTTTGGGGTGAGTGGTGTGTTGAAGTTTCCTAAAACGAATGCATTGCAGTCTATTTCCCCCTTTAGTTCTGTTAGTATTTGTTTCACATATGCTGGAGCTCCTGTGTTGGGTGCATATATATTTAGAGTGGTTATACCCTCTTGTTGGACTGAGCCCTTTATCATTATGTAGTGTCCTTCTTTATCTCTTGTTACTTTCTTTGTTTTGAAGTCTATTTTGTCGATATTAGTACTGTAACCCCTGCTTTCTTCTCACTGTTGTTTGCCTGAAAAATGTTTTTCCATCCCTTGACTTTTAATCTGTGCATGTCTTTGGGTTTGAGGTGAGTTTCTTGTAAGCAGCATATAGATGGGTCTTGCTTTTTTATCCATTCTATTACTCTGTGTCTTTTGATTGGTGCATTAAGTCCATTTACATGTAGGGTGACTATTGAAAGATATGTACTTATTGCCATTGCAGGCTTTAGATTCATGGTTAGCAAAGGTTCAAGGCCCTTTACTATCTTACTGCCTAACTTAGCTCGCTTATTGAGCTGTTATATATACTGTCTGAAGACTCTTTTCTTCTCTCCCTTCTTATTCCTCCTCCTCCATTCTTCATATGTTGGGTGTTTTGTTCTGTGCTCTTTTTAGGAGTGCTCCCATCTAGAGCAGTCCCTGTAAGATGCCCTGTAGTGGTGGTTTGTGGGAGGCCAATTCCATCCATCATATTTAAATGGTAATCGTGCTGGATACAGTATCCTTGGTTCAAGGCCCTTCTGTTTCATTGCATTACATATGTCATGCCATTCTCTTCTGGCCTGTAAGGTTTCTGTCGAGAAGTCTGATGATAGCCTGATGGGTTTTCTTTTATAGATGACTGTTTTTTCTCTAGCTGCCTTTAAAACTCTTTCCTTGTCCTTGATCTTTACCATTTAAATTATGTGTCTTGGTGGTGTCCTCCTTGGGTCCTTTCTGTTGGGAGTTCTGTGTATTTCCGTGGTCTGTTCGATTATTTCCTCCCCCAGTTTGGGGATGTTTTCAGCAATTATTTCTTCAAAGACCCTCTCTATCCCTTTTTCTCTATCTTCTTCTTCTGGTACCCCTATAATACGGATATTGTTCCTTTTGGATTGGTCACACAGTTCTCTTAATATTGTTTCATCCCTGGAGATACTTTTATCTCTCTCTATGTCAGCTTATATGCGTTCCTGTTCTCTGATTTCTATTCCATCAATGGGCCTCTTGCGTCTTATCCATTCTGCTCATCAATCCTTCCAGAGTTTGTTTCACTTCTGTAATCTCCTTCCTGGCATCTGTGATCTCCCTCTGGACTTCATCCCATTGCTCTTGCATTTTTCTCTGCATCTCCATCAGCATGTTTATGATTTTTATTTTGAATTCTTTTTCAGGAAGACTAGTTAGGTCTGTCTCCTTCTCTGGCGTTGTCTCTGTGATCTTGGTTTGCCTGTAGTTTTGCCTTTTCATGGTGATAGAAATAGTTTGCAGAGCTGGTACGAGTGATGGCTGGAAGAACTTCCCTTCTTGTTGGTTTTTGGCCTTCCTCTCCTGGGGGAACAGCGACCTCTAGTTAGTGGCTTGTGCTGGGCAGCTGTGGGCACACAGGGCTTCTGATTCCTGCCTGGCTGCTATGGAGTTTATCTCCGCTGTTGCTGTGGGCATTGCCTGGCTCTGGCTGCTGCTCCAAAATGGTGGAGCCCTGTTGGAGGGGGAGCGGCCAGGAGGCTATTTATCTCTGTGATGGGCCCCCATGCTCCCTGCTGCCCAGGGGGTTAGAGTGCCCAGAGATCCCCAGATTCCCTGCCTCTGGACTAAGTGTCCCGCCCTATCCCTTTAAGACTTCCAAAAAGCACTCGCCAAAACAAAACAACAGAAAAAAAAAATTAAATAAATAATTTTTTAAAAAAAGCCACTTGCTTTTCTTTTTCCTCAGGCGCCGACCTTAGGGACCCACTCACTGGTCCTGCCGCCCTGTTTCCCTAGTATCCAGGACCCCATGCACGCTCTGTGTCTGCGCTCTGGTGCGTATGGCTGGGGCTGGGTGTTCAGCAGTCCTGGGCTCCCTCTCCCTCCCCCTCTCTTCCCGCTGGAAGCTGGGGGAAGGGGCGCTCGGGTCCCACCGGGCCGGGGCTTGTATGTTATCACCTTCGCGAGGCACTGGGTTCTCGCAGGTGTGGATGTGGTCTGGATGTTGTCCTGTGTCCTCTGGTCTGTATTCTAGGAAGTGTTGTCTTGGTTATATTTTCATAAATATATGTGGTTTGGGGAGATTTCCACTGGTCTACTCACGCCGCCATCTTGGCTCCGCCCTCTGAATATCTTTTTATCTAAAATTCACTCTTAGATTATTTTCGCTTCTTTTAAATTTTTGTTCACTTCTTTCAATACACACACAACCATATGCAAACAAACATTAGATATCTCAACTCTGTGAAAATAAAACAAAGCAATGGAGCAGAGAAGTATGTACACTATAATCAAAGACATTCTAGAAATGATGTATAAATTAATCTGTATATTGAAACAGCTTATGTATCCATGAACACTGACCTAGAAATTTCAACTCCAATATGGGTCCTATCAAAAATGTTAGACAATAAGGAAAAGGAGGCAGTGTTCAGGGCCTTCACAATAAGACTAGGTTTACCAACAAATGGAAACAAAATCAGATGGATGTCAGACTTTTTGACTCCACAAAATAGGCAATGTAGATCAATTAAAAATTCAAAAAAATTTGAAAGGGACCCAAAGATCTTATATCTAGCCAAACTGCCCTTCAAGGATCAAGTTTGTAGGAAGTCACTGAGCATGCCAGAACATAAGGGGCACTGTACTTACAATTCTTCTGAGAAATCTACTAGAAAATGAACTTCATCCAACCTAGAGTTGATATTGGACATTTAAGCAAATGTATGCATTTAATTATAGATGAAAGTCTGAAAATTTGGAACAAAACTGATAACCAATATATAACTGATAAATATATTAACAAGGTATAATACACTAAAAATGTGGAAAGAAAAGAGGAACAGAAAAAGAGTAAGCTCATAGATTTTTACATAGACATATGAGGGTGTGACTTTGTTAACATTGGCAGTCATATGAAATTCTGTTGACTGGATGACCTAGACAACAGAAATTTATTTTCTCACAGTTCTGGAGATTGGTCTGCCTGGTAGAGGCCTGGTGAGAGCTCCTTCTTCCTGGCTTGCAGGCAGTGGCCTTCACACTCTGTCCTATATGGCAGAGGGCAAAAGCCCTCTGGTATCTTCTTATGAGGGCTTTAATCCCATCATGAAGATACCACTCTCACGACCTCATTGAAACCAAATTCTTTCTCAATGACCCTATGTGCAAAAATTATCACTCTGGGATACAGGGCTGCAGCATATGCATTTTGGAAGTACATTATTCTGTCCATAACAGAGACCAAAGATATTTTTTGTAGTCACAAAAACCAATGTTGAAAGTTTAAGCAGGAAAAAAGGATGAGAGCACTACAAATGCTGTTAGTATAAACATCGCCACTAAAGTAAAAATGTAAACCCTGTAAATACTAGAGCAATACTAACAGTGGACCAAGAAACAAACCATATAAAGGAATACAGTCTATATAACATAAAGGCTAAAATTATAATAGCGAAACGATAGAATTGAAACCAAGCATATCTGTTACATCAATATATGTGAATGGAATTGACATTTATTCAACAAAACACTTCACATTGACTCAGTAGGCGAAACACATTTCAATACTGTATTTAACAGACATTTCTAAAGCAAAACGACTCAGAAAGACTAAAATTTAAAGAATAAGAAAATTATACCATCAGAGAAAGAAAACAAAGGAGGCAGTTGCTATTCTGACACTAGGGAAGGCAGAATTCAGATCCAAATACCAAATATATAAAAGATATATCAAAATATTTAAAGAACAACTTCAAATTCTAAAAGTCACACTCAACATAAATATATAACAGCAAATATTATGACTGGTAAAGGGCATCTATGAAAACCCTAGGTTGATAACATACTTAATTGTGAAGGACTGAATTATTTCCCACTGAGTTTAGGTACAAGTCAATGATACTTGCTTTCACAACTACTATTCAGTATTATATGAATAAATAATAAATCCACCTTTCAAGATTGTTTACATTTTCTCAAAAAATAAAGTAGAAAGCCAGGTTACTGTTTGAAACAGTGAAGATAGAGGATGATTTATTGCGGGTCTGAATAGCACGGAGAAGAGTACAAAAAAGTCAACTTTGCATGTGGATGAAAGAAAGTACGGTACTACATTGGCTGAATCAGGGCCTGTTGTTCCTGTGGGCATGGTATGATGCTGCTCATCAATATGGCTGAGGATTTTTCTCCAAAAGCACAATGATGAGAAATGGTTTATACTTCAAAGGTCTGCTCTTTTAATACATTTTCCAAATGTGCTTATGTTTTTTTATAAACTGATTACTTCTGGAAATGGTTATTAAATTTTGTGGTAAACTGCTTTAGACTCTCTCAAGCCAAAATTAATGAATTGTTTTACAACTGATTGTCTTTTTAAAGATAGACATCCAAATTTAGTAACACAAATGGAATTAAGAATAGAGTCTGACGTTAACCAAGTGGAGACAATTAAGCAGTTGACTTTTCTGTGAATTACATGGATAAAATTTTTTCATATATTTCTCTTAAAATCATTTATTTTCAATATATTTAAATTAAAAATTCTCATCAAGGAAATCATATTTTTTATAGAAACAGTGGATTAGCATATGAATGATTAATATTTAGCATTTTAGGCATCAGGAATGAATCATTATTTTGGTGAGTCTGAAGATAGTCTTAGGAATCCTTATTGCTTGAACACAAATGGAGATGCTTTCATTATTATGGCAACATTGTCAGCATATTGCTTTTAAAATACATTAATATTATGGAGAAGAAATGCATTAAAAAACCTTTTTAATTCAGGCCTCTTTCCAAGATGTAACTGTAATGTTATTTATGGTTTAATAATTGTAAATAAATTTATATTAAATCTAATTTTTGCATGTGAAATCATGGTTTACTGAAAAGTTAGGTAATTACAGAATGGCACACCCCCAATTAAATATACAGATTGAGTCTATGACACAGAATATCAAGTAAGAATAACAGGATCAGAAAACAATGCATTCTAATAAAAAACATATTTGGTATAATATGCTTTACTTACTATAAGATGCTGTCTTCAATTTCTTGGTAATGTAAATTAATTCAGAAAATGTGTTCCATACCCTGTGGCGTGACCTAGATCATAAAAAAGAGTAACAAAGAGTGAGATTATACTTAAGTGGACTCACTAAAGTAGTTCAACAAAATGTGCATGCTTTTCCAAAAAGCGTTGTTCAGAAAACAAATTGTAATTCATTAACAGTTTAAGTCTTTCTGTATGAATAGTCTGGACCATTACACTTTCCTTCTTATTGTTTTTTTTTTTAAACTGTTTTGAAGGGAAAAAAAATATTATAGCAACGGAACCCTAAATGAAACCCAGTATGACTAAATACAGTCCCAGAATATAAATTACGGTTCTTATGTTGCATTTGATAGAGCTTTGAATTGAATGGATTTTAATCTTTCTGCTGTCTTTTATTAAAACATGATCCAAAGTTTCTATGAGAATGCTTAGGAAAAGATTTAGATGATAAAGCATGTGAGACAAATGGCAAAGATCTCTCAAAAGATGAAGGCTCGGACTTGTCAAATGTCCTGTACCTTTCCAAAAAAAAGAAGGAATAAGTAGTTGTAAATAAGATAAAATGCGGTAAAAAAGAGATAAGGAGAAGGGAATGAGAAAGCTAAAGCACAAAAAATGTAAAAGTAGAGTAAATTAATTCCTAGAACCTTCATAAGCAGATAAAAACAGTTCTTAAACTTTGTTATTTCATATTATCTTAGTGTCCGGGTAAAATCTTTTTTCAGTGCTCCTAAGACAGATCAAACACAGAGCAGCCATTTTATGTTAAGTAGTTAAGTACAAACAACTTCATCAGGATTTATATTCTAACAACTTAGCAGCCATTTGAGTAAAGTTGTACAGAGAATATAAAAGAAAATTATGTCATTAGTAAGTAATCACAACTATTTATTAAAAATTAAATTTAAGCAGCTTCTAAAACCCACCCCATTTATCTTCACACAGACCCCTTAATTCCACGTTGCCTTTAATTCTTTTTTCCTTGCTCTATGCACTCGGTGTTCCTCTTCAAAAGTGCTATCCTGATACAAGGGGCTGGCTGTCTGCTCACAAAAACCTCAAGGGAAGTATAGCTTGTCAGTTCTGATGGCAACTTTTGCCTCAGTCTAAGAAACATTCCTACTAGATTCTCACACATAAAAACCTGCAAACCTTTATACAAATAAACTGCACACTAAAATTTTTAGAAAGTGATAAATTTGAAATGGAAAAGCACATGTAAGCAAGAATACATGAAAAAAATACACAACCCAGATATTTTGCCATAAATTAAGTAGAACTTCCCAAAGATGGTATCATATAATCTGATACCTGACAAATCAATGAGAATACAGCAGATGGAAAAAGGAGAGAAGGAAATACAGTTATGATTATGATATACAGTCAAAACCTTAAGAAATGAGGTCTGATACCCAATCTGTGTTCAATCATGAAGTGCTTGTAAGTCGTGATAACACATATGATGTGATTGGTATTATTTAAATATGGCAGCTCTGGTTGCAGTTTGGATTACAGTGTTCTAGTTAGTCTCCTTGTTTGTAAGGATAGAAAGTCTCCTAAACTAGCCCAAGCAAAGGAAGGGAGTTATCTTTATTAACTGTGAATATAAACATCTGTCAGTAAAAGGAAAAAAATTTCACTGCTAACCACAAACAGGAACAGTAATGGAAGAAGGCCTTGTGGACAATGGAAAAGATGGGCAACTCTAAAAAGGAAGATACATATCTTCTCCAGTATACTCATTTTCTTCAGCCTCTTCTCTTTTAATTGCTAAATGATTATTTTAACACCCTGTATAGTTTCTATACCATCATTTCTTTTTGCACACAGCTTCTGATTTTATGTCACCACTTTGATCAGGATCCATCTGTGTCTTCTAGTGTACCTCACAGCTTTTTCTATTTATGCATTTTCCAGCTTCATTTCTCAGGATTCACTGATCTATTTACTAAGTACTTCCCACATTGGATGAGAGAAAGAGAAGGAGAGAGGAGCAGAGAAAGAGACCAAGAAACACATTGAAAAAGAGAGATTGGTAAATCTAACTCGCCTTTTAACAACAAAGCTATAGCTGAATTGTTTTCAAATCAATGACCAGTCTTATTAGATAAACTATAATTTTCTAGAGGGTAAATGCTTATGGACCCAAGTTTGCAACATAAGCATAGCCAAAGAGTTGGACAATTGCCCTTAGAAGAGTTATGAGTAAGGCAGACAGAAGCCAGATAGAAAATTTAATGGCTCATCTAGAACAGTCCAGTTTATACCCGTTGCCCAAGCACAGTGATGCCCAGTGCCTTTCAAAATTTTCCTGACTTGGAAGATACGGTATATCTTTTGAAAATAGATCACAAAAATACTCCCTGGAAATACTACTTCTTTAATCTTACAGTAAATTATTTTAATATGCTCTTTTAAAAATTGTTTATAGAAGTGAAGGAAATTTCAAATCAGGAAGAAATTTGTGATGTTATTGAATTTTACATTATTAAAATTCTGAAATTACTAATGGTTGTGACATGAGGGTTCTTTCTTCTATTACTATTTTGTGCCTTTTCCCAACTTTTGCCTTTTCCACTTATTATCGATACTGATCATCAAAATAATAACTCCAATATGCTCACCCTAAAGGAGAAAGCCTTAGTTCTCTTTTCTCTTTTACATACAGTATTATTAATAAATTAATGAATATTAATGAACCATTGCTATCCAAATTATCTTTCAAGTCAATCTGCTTAAATAACACAGCTGATATATAATAACAGTTATTCTATATTGCAAAGCATTTTTACTAGGTTAACTCATTTAATCCTAATAGCTACACATTGAATTCAACATTATCATTCACATTTTATAAATAATGAAACAGGCTTACAGAGGAAAGTAAGCACTTGAGATTATGCGCTAATAAGGATGGAGAAAGAGTGACTGGAGTCTGTACCTTAACCACTGTGTTCATACTCACACTACTGTCCTCTGCCGTCATATTACTCTAGATGAGTGTTCTCTCTCGTTTGGACCAGTGTTTTAACTGGTTTTGTGCTTCCACTGTTTGCCCTATATAATTCACTCTCTACCCAACAACCAAATGAGAATTTATGGTTGCCCTGCTTAAAACCCTGTAGTTGAGGATGAATTTCACACCCTTAGCAACACTAGCAAATTTCATGCATCATCTGCATCAGGCTGAAATCTACACCAGAGGCTTCCAGATACAGAAAAATCACTTTTGATATCAGGCCCCCATCCCAGATGATTTAAATAGGGTCTCTGAGCATGGGGTGCGTCCTGGCAATTACTGTGTTCAGTCAGATAGGAACTCTGACCTTACTGCCTCACTTGGGAGTGCTCTTCACTCTTGAGTTCTATGAGCCTTTTTGTTGTATTAATTAATGTATTTATTAATTTATTTTCAACATAGCTCTTGCTAACATCCTATCTGGTTATAATTATTAAGTCATGATCTATAGTTTGTTTTATTGTAATAAAGCCCAGGATTTAGTCAAGTGCAGAAAATTCAACAGATCACTAATCTATCTTGAGGTTTATATGTACTATGCATATGATAATCACCAGTTATGTAAATAAAAAGTAAAAAATATTTTATCAAATTATTTTGTACCTTTTCTATCAAAATTACATATTTTTAAATTTTCATAATTACTTAACCACATATAACATATATTCAATACAATTTCATGATTATAAGATTTCATAATTTCATTCAAATTATTTACACCACTACACCAAAAGTTTGGGGAATGTGTAGAGTTAAATCATATCTGAATCTTATTTTCAAGATAATTATAATTTATTAAAGATAAACTAGATATGAATCTAAATGACTGTATTCTAAAATAGGAAATCATGCATTATGAATGCAAGAGATAAAGTGGTTATAAGATGAGGACAAACATGAGCACAGCTCAAAAGCATAAAAAAACAGGCTATCTTAAGTACCCACAATATTTATGGGGTAAAACAAAAGAGCTATAATAGTATTTCCTCACTGAGAAAAAAGTTTCATGTGCTTCTATATTATACATACATAGAAAATCTGTAAGTATTTTCTAGGACAATATCTGAGTTGTAATTCAGTTTATAATTCTTCTGATATGTTTAGAAATAACTAGGAAAAATAATTGGTAAAAATATGTTCTTATAGCAGTGGCATAAAATATGTATTTTAATCATCAATAGATTTAAGAAACTACTCCAGAAAAGAGTCTAAAACACAAATCTCTCATATAGCTGGCAGTTATGCTGTGTTATCTCCCTAATGCAGTGCCATCATAGGTAAATGAAGAAAATGGGGTGTTTTATATTTTAGATTAGCCACAAGAGAACTCATGGAGACCTGTTAAGGTAAGTGAAACATATTAACAATGGTAAAAAATGTTAGCTTGCAGAGTTCAAACAAAGTTCATTCTATTTTATTATGTTTTAGTCCTGTGATGCTTGAAAGGAAGTTTAGAAGAGACCAATTACTTTTCCTTCAATTTCTGAGCTCATAACTTCTCCGGAGGTTTTTGTGTATATCTTACTATAAGATTTGACTGTATGATTTTTTTTTCTTTTTTAGACAAGGTCTGGGGGTCTTTTAACACATAAGGTTTTCAACTGACTCAGCTTATTTCATTGCTGTGTCGCTCTGAGACCTTGGAAGTCATTTAATCCCTCTGCATATGATCCTGTCTATCTCTTTTGACTAATATTAGAGGAGCAACAACAAAGATATATTAATATTCATATCACTTTTTAGAAAATATTCAATGTCTGTGAATGATATAAATCCAGAAGTAAATAGTACAGGAAGTATTTTATAGTATTGGTGTTTTAAGTTTAACACCATATTTGGCCCTAATAATGTATTGAAAGGGATCTTATCCTATCCAAATTTGGCTACAATAATTACCAAGACTGAATGTGAAGGTTTACTTCTTCTCGACATTTCCTTCCTTTGGAACAAGTATCATTTCAAATGTTAATGGAGGAAATGAGGTGGACAGTGCAAGCCATAAGCACCCACAGTGAAATATAAGATATACTAATCATAGCATCTGCATGAAAAGTCAGTTTTCTGGTTTTCATACTTCTTTTGTGACAATTTTTATCTCAATGGCTTCTAGTAAATATCTACATGTGTAATTATCTGATTAAATTAATGTTACCAGAAATTATGTGCTAGTTTTGTTATTTAACTTATTGGTACACTTTTCATCTTTTCTCCTTTGCATGAAATTACATGTGTGGTTAAAAAAACACAACAATATATATGTATTATTTTATTTGGACATAGATGTAATAACAGAAAATTGCAACTGGTAATAATACGGTAACTGTGACAAGTTTTAAGCAGCTACACAAACTGAATAAAAAATGAGCAAGATTATCCTGGATTAACTAGGTGGACTCAGTGTAATCACAAAAGTCTTTAGAAGTCTGGGAAGCAGAGAGAATCAGAGAGAGATGTCATTATGCAGGAATGGTCAGAGAAATGCAGAATTGCTATATTTGAAGGAGAAAGAGGGGGCCATTATTCCACAGCAGGTGGGCTGTGGAAGCTAGACAAGCAAATGGAAACCCCACACCATCATCCCCCTCCCCAAGAGCCCTTCAAAAGGAAATGCAGTCCTACTGTCAACTTGAATTTAGTCCAGTAAGAAACACATCAGACTTCTGACCTATGTAACTGTTTAACAAACGTGTTGTGTTAAGCATAAAATGAGTGGTAATTTTTCATAAAGCTATGGAAACTATTAAAGATTTTGGTACCTCAAAGTGGGTGCTACTGTAATAAATATGTAAAAACTTAGAAATGTGTTTGGAAGTGGGCAGTAGAAGGAAGCTGGAAGAATTTGTAGGATTTTGATAGAATACATTAGACTGTTTTGAACAGACCGTTAATATGTGTGTTAACTCTACTAGGGAGGGCTCAAAACAAAGTGAGGAACACGGTAGAGAAAACATACACTGCCTTAGAGAGTATCTAAACCATTCTGAATTGACTGTAAAAATATAAACATTAAAAGTACTACTGGAAAAATATAAACATTAGAAGTATTACTGGAAAATGATCATAAGGAAATGGAGAAGTATATTGGAAATTTGAGGAAAGGGGATCTTTGCTATACAATGATAGAAAACTTAGAAGAAGAATGTACCCCCATCATATGAAAAGCAGAATTTTATTCAAGAAAAAATTGCGGCAGGTCCTCTTCTCTAATGGAGTGAATTCCTCTCTCATACGCTGGAGACCCACAAAATTCTTGAGAAATTTTAACTAGCAAAAACACTGCCCTTTTGAACCTTGGGCAGAGAGAATGAAATGCAAAAGGGCTGTTGTTCCACCAAAGTAAAGACAATAAAGTCTGAAAAAAATACTCAGCTGAAAAAATGTGCTACATTTCATGAAAAGGACCAAAAGTGAAGACATGAGCCCAAAGGGCAGAGCTGTAGCACCTATTCAAAGGCTTTGAAACCAAAAGGAGTTTGATCAGCTTGATTTCAATAACTGAAACTGTGATTCCCTTTTTCCTCCAATTTCCTACCTTTTTGAATGAGAATTTCTAACAATGTACTTATTCCTTTCAAAACCACTGTATTTTAGGAGCAGATAGCTTGTTTTGTTGTTTCCCAAGTACACTGATGGAAAATAATTTTGCTCAAGGATAAATTATACCCAAAGTCTTATCCAGACCTAATTTAGAGGATTTAGAAGAAATTTGGGACTTTTTTAGTTGATGAGATTATGTTGAGATTTTTTTTTTTTTGGACTTTGACTTGATGGTTTAATGGGTTGAGACTTTTTAGAGATTTAAGTGAGAGGTAAATACATTTTGCATGTGGATAGATATGAATTTTTAGAGCCTAGAGGATAAACTGTGATAGGTACAATAATGTCCCCATTTCAACAAGAAATGCTCACATACTAACTAATCCATGGAACAAGTGAATTTGCTAAATTACATGGTAAAGAATAATTAAGGACACAGATGGATTTTTTAAAATCTTTTATTAAGGTATGATTGATATACACTCTTATGAAAGTTTCACATGAAAAAACAAGGTGGTTACTACATTCACCCACATTATCAAGTCCCCACACATACCCCAATGCAGTCACTGTCCATCAGTGCAGCAAGATGCCACAGATTCACTATGTGCCTATGGCTGAAGAGTATTCCATTGTGTATATGTACCACCTCTTCTTTATCCATTCATCTACTGATGGACACTAAGGTTGCCTCCATAACATGGCTATTATAAAAACTGCTGCAATAAACATAGGGGTGCATATGTCTTTTTGAATCTGAGAAGTTGTATTTTTTGGGTAAATTCCAAGGAGTGGGATTCTGGGGTCAAATAGTATTTCTATTTTTAGTTTTTTGATGAACCTCTGTATTGCTTTCCACAATAGTTGAACTAGCTTACATTCCCTCCAGCAGTGTAGGAGGGTTCCTCTCTCTCCGCATCCTCGCCAGCATTTGTTGTTCTTAGTCTTTTCAATGCTGGCCGTCCTTACTGGTGTGAGGTGATATCTCATTGTGATTTTAATTTGCATTTCCCAGATGATTAGTGATGTGGAGCATCTTTTCATGCGTCTGTTGGCCATCTGAAATTTTTCTTTGGAAAACTGCCTCTTCATATCCTCTGCCCATTTGTTAATTGGGTTACTTGCTTTTTGGGTGTTGAGGCATGTAAGTTTTCTATATTTTTTGGATGTCAACTGTTTGTCAGATATGTCATTTACAAATATATTCTCCCATACTGTAGGATGCCTTTTTGTTCTGTTGATGATGCCCTTTGCCATAAAACTTTTTAGCTTGATTTAGTCCCATGAATTCATTTTTGCTTTTGTTTCCCTTTCTCAAGGAGATGCATTCAGGAAGAAACTGCTCATGCTTATATTCAGGAGATATTTGCCTATGTTGTCTTCTAAGTTTTATGGTTTCATGACTTAAATTCAAGTCTTTAATCCATTTCGAGTTTACTTTTGTGTATGGGATTAAACAATAATCCAGTTTCATTCTCTTGCATGTAGCTGTCCAGTTTTGCCAACACCAGCTGTTGAAGAGGCTGTCATTTCCCCATTGTATGTCCATGGCTCCTTTATCATACATTAATTGACCATATGTGGTTTGGTTTATATCAGAGCTCTCTAGTCTGTTCCATTGGTCTATGGGTCTGTTCTTGTGCCAGTACCAAACTGTCTTGATTACTGTGGCTTTGTACTAGAGCTTGAAGTTGGGGAGCATAATTCCCCCTGCTTTATTCTTCCTTCTCAGGATTGCTTTGGCTATTCAAGGTCTTTTGTTGTTCTATATGAATTTTAGGACGATTTTCTCTAGTTCTTGGAAGAATGCTGTTGGTATTTTGATAGGAATTGCATTGAATCTATAGATTGCTTTAGGCAGGATGGCCATTTTGACAATATTAATTATTCCTATCCATGAGCACAGGATGTGTTTCCATTTATTGATATCCTCTTTAATTTCTCTCATGAGTGTCTTGTAGTGTTCAGAGTACAGCTCTTTCACTTCCTTGGTTAGGTTTATTCCTAGGTATTTTATTCTTTTTGATGCAATTGTGAATGGAATTGTTTTCTGGATTTTTCTCTCTGCTAGTTCATTGTTAGTGTATAGGAAAGCCACAGATTTTTGTGTATTAATTTTGTATCCTGCAACATTGCTGAATTCAGATATTAGATGTAATAGTTTTGGAGTGGATTCCTTAGGGTTTTTTATGTACAATATCATGTCATCCACAAACAGGGACAGTTTAACTTCTTCCTTGCCAATCTGGATGCTTTTTATTTCTTTGGTTGTCTGATTGCCATGGCTAGGACTGCCAGTACTATGTTGAATAGAAGTGGGGAGAGTGGGCATCCTTGTCTTGTTCCTGATCTTAAAGGAAAAGCTTTCAGATTCGTGCTGTTAAGTATAATGTTGGCTGTGGGTTTGTCATATATGGCCTTTATTATGTTGAGATATTTGCCCTCTATACCCATTTTGATGAGAGTTTTTATCATGACTGGATGTTGAATTTTGTCAATTGCTTTTTCAGCATCTATGGAGATGATGATGTGGTTTTTGTCCTTTTTGTTGATGTGGTGGATGATGCTGATGGAATTTCGAATGTTGTACCATCCTTGCATCCCTGGCATAAATCCAACTTGATCATGATGGATGATCTTTTTGATGTATTTTTTACAATATTTTGCACTAATATTTTGTTGAGTATTTTTGCATCTATGTTCATCAGAGATATTGGTCTGTAATTTTCTTTTTTTGTGGTGTCCTTGCCTGGTTTTGGGATTAGAGTGATGCTGTCCTCATAGAATGAGTTCAGAAGTATTCCCTCCTCTTCTATTTTTTGGAAAACTTTAAGGAGAATGGGTATTAGGTCTTCACTAAATGTTTGATAAAATTCATTGGTGAAGCCATCTGGTCCAGGAGTTTTGTTCTTAGGTAGGTTTTTGATTACCAGTTCAATTTCATTGCTGGTAATTGGTCTGTTCAGATTTTCTGTTTCTTCCTTGGTCAGCCTTGGAAGGTTGTATTTTTCTAGAAAGTTGTCCATTTCTTCTAGGTTATCCAGTTTGTTAGCATATAATTTTTCATAGTATTCTCTATTAATTCTTTGCATTTCTGTGGTGTCTGTAGTGATTTTTCCTTTCTCATTTCTGATTCTGTTTATGTGAGTAGACTTTTTTTCTTGATAAATCTCACTAGGGGTTTATCTATCTTGTTTATTTTCTCAAAGAACCAGCTCTTGCTTTCATTGATTCTTTCTTTTGTTTTATTCTCAGTTTTATTTATTTCTGCTCTAATCTTAATTATGTTCCTCATTCTACTGACTTTGAGCCTCATTTGTTGTTCTTTTTCTAGTTTCATTATTTGTGAGTTTAGACTGCTTATATGGGATTGTTCTTCTTTCCTGAGGTAGGCCTGTATTGCAATATACTTTCCTCTTAGCACAGCCTTGGTTGCATCCCGCAGATTTTGCGGTGTTGAATTATTGTTGTCACTTGTCTCCATATATTGCTTGATGTCTGTTTTTATTTGGTCACTGATCCATTGGTTATTTAGGAGCACGTTGTGAAGCCTCCATGTGTTTGTGGGATTTTTCAGTTTCTTCATGTAATCTATTTCTATTTACATAGCTTTGTGATCTGAGAAACTGGTTGATACAATTTCAATATTTTTGAATTTACTGCAGTTCTTTTTGTGGCCTAGTATATGATCTATTCTTGAAAATGTTCCATGTGCACTTGAGAAGAATGTGTATTCTGTTGCTTTTGGGTGTAGAGTTCTGTAGATGTCCATCTGTTATATTGTGTTGTTCAGTGAATCTTGTCTCCTTACCTATCTTCCATCTGTTTGATCCGTCCTTCAGAGTGAGGGGAGTGTTGAAGTCTCCTAGAATGAATGCATTACATTCTATTTCCCCTTTTAATTCTGTTAGTATTTGTTTCACATATGTGGGTGCTCCTGTGTTGGGAGCATAGATATTTATAATGGTTATATCTTCTTGTTGGATTGACCCCTTTATCATTATGTAATGTCCTTCTTTGTCGCTTGTTACTTTCTGTGTTTTGAAGTCTATTTTGTCTGATACAAGTATTGCAACTCCTGTTCTTTTCTGTTAGTTGCATCATATATCTTTTTCCATCCCTTCACTTTTAGTTTGTGTATGTCTTTGGATTTAAAGTGAGTCTCTTGCAGGCAGCATATAGATGGGTCTTTTTTTTTTATCCATTCAGTGACTCTATGTCTTTTGAATGGTGCATTCAGTTCATTTACATTTATGGTGATTATTGATAGGTATGTACTTATTGTAATTGCAGGCTTTAGATTCATGGTTACCAAAGGTTCAAGGTTAATTTCCTTACTATCTAAGATTCTAACTTAACTCAATATGCTGTTACAAACACAATCTGAAGGTTCTTTTCTTTTTCTCTTCCTTTTTATTCCTCCTCTATTCCTTATATATTAGGTATCATATTCTGTATTCTTTATCTATCACTTGAATGACTTTGGGGATAGTTGATTTAATTTCGCATTTGTTTAGTAATTAGCTGTTGTACTTTCTTTACTGTGGTTTTATTTCTTCTGGTGACAGCTATTAAACCTTAGGAACACTTCCATCTATAGCAGTCCCTCCAAAATAGACTGTAGAGATGGTTTGTGGGAGATAAATTCTCTCAGCTTTTGCTTATCTGGAAATTGTTGAATCCCTCCTTCAAATTTAAATGGTAATCTTGCCAGATAAAGTAATCTTGGTTCCAGGCTGTTCTGCTTCATGGCATTAAATACATCATGCCACTCCCTTCTGGCCTGTAAGGTTTCTGCTGAGAAGTCTGATGTTAGTCTGATGGGCTTTCCTTTGTATGTGATCTTATTTCTGTCTCTGGCTGCTTTTAATAGTCTGTCCTTATCCTTGATCTTTGCCAATTTTAGTACTATATGTCTTGGTGTTTTCTTCCTTGATTCCCTTGTGTTGGGAGATCTGTGGATCTCGTTGGCCTGAGAGACTATCTCCTTCCCCAGACTGGGGAAGTTTTCAGCAACTACCTCCTCAAAGACACTTTCTATCCCTTTCTATTTCTCTTCTTCTTCTGGTATCCCTATAATACAAATATTGTTCTGTTAGGATTGGTCACAAACTTCTCTCAATATTCTTTCATTCTTAGAGATCCTTTTTTCTCTCTGTGCCTCAGCTTCTTTGCATTCCTCTTCTCTAGTTTCTATTTCATTTACTGTCTCCTCCACTGTATCCAACCTGCTTTTAATACCCTTCATCATGCTCTTCAGTGACTGGATCTCCAACCTGAATTCATTCCTGAGTTCTTGGATATCTTTCTGTACCTCCATTAGCATGTTGATGATTTTTATTTTGAACTTTCAGGAAGAGTCATTAGGTCCATGTCATTTAAATCTTTCTCAGGAGTTATGTTAATTTTATTCTGGACCAGGTTCCTTTGGTGTTTCATATTTGTATTTGGTGCCCTCTCATGTCCAGAAGCTCTACTCTGAAGCTGTTCAGCTCCTGAAGCAATGTCAGAGGCCACAGGGGAGTGGTATTGGTGCTTGAGGGGAGGAAATAGCTGTTCCCCACTTTCTGGCTGCTGTGCCTGTCTCCACTGCCTTAACCAGCGGGCCAAGCATACACACGTATAAGCTTTTGTCCAAGAGCAGCTGGATATGGATCCCTGCTTTCCACAAGCAGCTGGAATCTCATTCTCTCCAGGAATTCTGCCTGAATTAACTTTACAACCCGGTAGTCATGTGAGTATCATGAAAGCACCATGAAATGTGTGTGCTCCCGGAGCAGATCTCCCGAGCTAGGTATTCAGCAGTCCCAGGACTTCCACTCCCTCTCCATTCCATTTCTCTTCCTCCTGCCGGTGAGTTGGGGTGGGGGAAGGGTTGGGTCCCACTGAGCCACAGCTCTGGTACGTTACCCTGTTCTGTGAGGTCTGCTCTTTTCTCCAGGTGTATGCAGTCTGGTGCCATCCTCTTTCCTGTTGCTCTCTCATGATTAGTTGCACCAACTATATTTTCTAATTGTATCCAGTTTTAGGAGGAAGACTCTGTCTCTCCTCTCACACCACCATTGTTAATCCAATCCCCACAGATGGATTTAAGGTTGCTATTCAGCTGATCTAAATTAGAGACATTTCCTGGGTTATATAGAGAGGTTTGATGTAATTACAGGATACTTAAAACTGTAAGAGGGAAGCAGAAGAGGAAAGTCAGAGGGAGGTCTGACTATAAAAGAAGAATCAGAGAGAGATGCAAAGTTGCTGGCTTTGAATACAGGGGAAGGGGCCATGATCCAAACTAATTTGGACAATCTCTAGAAGCTAGAAAAAATAAGGAAATGCTTCTTCCCTGTAGCCCCCAGGGAAGAATGCAGCTCTGCCAATATTTTGAATTAGCCCAGTGAGATCTTTGTGAAATTTCTAACCTTCAGAACTGTAAAATAGTATTTTTTTCTTGCTGTTTACTTTTAAACCATTAAGTTTGGAGCAATTTGTTACTGCAGCCATAGAAACAGAAAACTAATACACCTAGGATGCTGAAAGGTTTGATTTATTACCCTTAATCAAACAGTGTTGCAATTTAGTAAAAAAAATCCTGCAACCTAGGATTTACCTAACTTAATGTGTGACTTTTTTAATGCATTAATTTACCATTTCAAAAATCCCTCCAAGGTCTACATATTTCTAATAAGAAAATCAGCCGGTGCCTATCTTTTGAATAAAGAGACTAAAACAAATTGAAATTATAATTTGTGTCTTTAGGATATCAAATAATTTTAAGGATTCTATGGAGATAGCATTTCACTCAACCCACTGCCTATACAAGTGCACAGAAAAAAAAAAAAAAAGTAATGTAGGCTCTGAATCTCAGGATTGATTTAGCCTATAAAGGCCAGGGTCTCTAACAGTACCTTTAATGCTTTAATCCCTTTCTCAGCATCCCTTTCAAGTTGTTTCTAGTCTTTCTTTTGTATTATTCCCTATGTATTGTGAAGTATCTTATTCCATCCCTGGATTTATGAAATTAATGCAATTTTTGTAATTATTGTTATCCATAATTGCCATAATGCTAAAGGTGTGATTCACTAGTTATTATAAATGCTTCAAATCTTAACTGAAGTAGAAACGTTTTATTTTTAAAAGCAGAATTTTAGAATATGTTTGTTCTCTTGCCCTTCCACTCAAGCTTACTGCACATGATCCTGCCACACTGAAAGTTGGCATTTACTGCTTTTGTTCATCTGTCATAAAGAAATTGTGCCAGTTTTGAAATGTGATAAGACAACTATACTTGAATATAAGTGCCAGCAAAACATAACGTTAACTCTGCATAGCATTTCTAGCACTATTCTTTGAGCATTTTGAAGTCTGTGGCAGATTTGATTTTTAAGGGAAAAAAAATGAAAGATGTTTGAAACACCACATCCTGCTTGATTATGTGTTTTGTTCATATCAAATTTTATTTCTATCCTATGATGTTTTACTGCTTCTCTTTTTAATTTTTGTTTGAATGAGTTTCTTTTTTACAAAGTAAACTATGATTATATTATGAAATTCTCTTAGATGGAAAATTAAATTGAATATTTATTTTGTTCATTTCATTTTACTATAATCTTACCACTTATTTTTGTACCATGTATTTAAATGCCTGTTTGGTGGAAATAAAGAAACCTGTAATCTTGACTTGTTTTAAAACTTTATCGTTGAATTAAAGACCCCACCATAAAATGTCTTGCCAACAGCCACATCCCAAGCCCCAGGTAAAGGATATTTTGGCTGCTACGTCAACCCCACAGAAAGTCTGTGACAACTCTATCACCTTAAAATGCCAATCTTAGCAAAAGACTTTTGTTTCCCACAATAAAAACAAACCCTAGGATCTGTAAGGTCCTATTTAACAAAATTTTCACATGTGCAAAATTCCACTGAAATAAGTATATTTCTCATTTATCATTCCCACCCAGCATTCGTGTTATCAACCTTACATTCAATAATGGTAAGAAAATGAATCACTATTGTCTTTGATAAAGATTTATCCTCCATAATAAAATGCTTAAATCAAATCAGATGACATGTGAAAATGTAAAGCACTACCCAAGTATTAAATGTTGTTATTTTATAACTAAAAATATTATCAAGCTTCAGTTATCAGTATTTGAAAATAATTTTCCCTGCATCATCTTGAATAATTATTTTTGAATTATTTGGCAAAGGAAGTAATATTTTGCAAAATAGAGCATGTTATTTAACAGGCAGTGACTAACCTGAGGATTTGGTACTTGCACAAGCAGTGTGTCTACTACACAGATCACACATTTAACTGGTATAGAGCACTGGGTAGTTGCTGAAGAATAAACCAGAACTTGCTTAATAGCTATTTTACCTAATTTTCTAAACTGTTAAAAAAAAATTGAATGTTGAATGAATATGTGTGCTGATAAAATTAGATGGAAATAGTTTAAACAGACTCATTAAATGTAACAAACAAAACATGTAGTTACAATATTTATATGATGAGCATTAAATGTGGTACAAATAATTTTTCCTAGTATTCTTATTTTTTCAGATAGGCTAATGTATTAAACATGAAAAAATAAGATGATTTTCAGTTGACTATGATTTTTAGTAACAATTAATCTTAGAAATTTAATCCTAAACCAAAATTAAAGGGACTAAATAGGGAAGAAAAATATATTTTTATAATTTAAAATGATTAATTCTATTCAATACTTAAGTATTTTAAAATTAATGAATCTTAGATCCTAAGACTTTTTAACTTTTGTGTTAAATTTGTTTTACCTGTGGCCTCACTAAAGAAACAGTAAGGATAGGAATGGGGGCATTAATTTCACTTGTCTTTCAATATCATTTATTTATGTTTTTATTGGCAATACATCCCCATGGTTCATGAACAAAAGAGTATACAAAGGTATACAAAAACTTATTTTTCTCACTCTTGTAAGTCACTCAGTTCTCCCCAGAGGCAAGCAGCAACATCAGGTTTTCATATATCTTTCCAAAGCTATTTTAATGAATATATAATTGAATACACACACACACACATATATTTATTAAATGATTATATATATAACAGTGTATCGGTTCATAAGGACATTCCACATTCTTTTTACTGGCTGTAGGATATTCAGTTACATATAAGTCCTTTAACTTGCTTTGTTTGTAGTTTATTTCAATAGCATTTTGGTATTTTCAGTATATTATCTCATACAATTTAAAATATTGCTGGGAACTAATCACTATACTCATTTTACACAAGAATATTTTAAGACAGAGAATTAAATAATACCTGGATATGGAACTAGCATTTTCAAGGCCCAATCTCCCACACATAGGGCAGAGATTCAAATCTATTTCTGTCCAATTTCCATTCCATGCCATTACCCATTTCAACATAACATTGTGCCCTGTCTTTTTGAATTTTCATTAATACTTCAATAAGTCATTTTATATTTTATACAATTTTACAGTAAAACTACAGGTTGAGCCATACAGTAAAACTAAACCAGTTGAGTTTTGGAAAAATTCAAAGTAAGTAGTTTTCCTCGGCTGTATGTTAAACTTTATGTATAGAAATGCTGGAGAGGATATGGAGAAAGTAATACTCTTGATGTCAAGAGTCTATGAACCATTTCAGTTGAATACATTTAAAAATAAAATTAAAAACTTTACATGCCCCTTCTACCTTATGAAGCACATTATTTGACACTGAACTTCTTATGTTACCCTCTATTATTTAATGCTGTTTTACTCTTTACAAGAAACAAAATGTACTAAAATATACTCAACTCTTTCAGTAATATTCACTTAACTAAAATTTTTGATGTAATAATCTGACTGAACTAATCTGAATTAAGTGTGACCAAGCAATTAATGACTGATACCCAAATATTTTAGAATAAAGATGGTATTTCTCTATACTAATAGAGAAAATAGTTAAATTAATATTAAGCTGAAATATAAAACCTTTTATCAGTAGAATGTGAGAACTATAGCACACTGAGGAACTTAGAAGTCCTTTTACTTCTCATGATGATAAATAAGTGATGGTCTTCTCTTGAGTGGTGTGCTGAGCTCACAGCTTTCTGTCATCTCCAGGAATGACGACAAAATTCAAAAGTGTACCCTAGTGATGGTGCCTATATTGTGTGACTGCTCTGCTAGCCACAGTGGTCTGATCCAGGTGTATTCTACCTGATCTATGGTCAAGCCAATCAGCTTCTCTTACAGGAATGTGAGATCTCCAATAGGGAAAAAGAAACCATCTTGTGGCCTCAAAATAGCAAGGCATGAGAAGTCTACATGTACCTACTGAGCACTTTTACTTCCTGTCTATCATCTTTTATTTGCAAAACCATAATTTTCCTTTGTTGTACCTTTCCAAATAATTATCTCTTCTATACATTTTTTGGTATTATTATTTAACCTAAGCACTGATTTACTATTTGTTCTTTTATTCACCAAATATTTATTCTGAATTTTGCACTTTTATATGCTCCATCCGATTCAAGGCACAAAGAAAAAAGAAAGTTTCTACTCTTTTTAAACTTATACTCCAGTGGAAAACTGCTAGTAACAAAACAACAAGCATACATTATAATTTAATGTAGTGATAAATTCAGTAATATACAAAATGAGGAAGCTGAACAGAAAAGCTATTTCAGATAGGATGGTTAAAAAGGAGATGAGATTTCCTGAGTCTTATATAAAATAATACATGAAAGCATAAGCCATAGGAAGTCTGGAGAAACAGTGTTCTAATCAAAGATTCTCATGAAGTGCTAAGCTTTGGTAGTTAGTGGCAGATAAGCAACCATGCCTAAAATAGACATAGTAAACTTGTAAAAATTATTTTATTTTTTGTTGGGTTAGTTTCTTGATTTAAAAAAGAAAACTCTAAGGAGTTTGCTGCCATGTTTATGTGAGATAACATATTAAAATCACATAACATGTTCCACATACAGTATTTTCTTTTCTTCTCTTTGTTCATTATGTTCTCATTTAAACTTTTAAAGTTGAGGGAAACTCCTGGACTATCACTACTGTATATTTCAGAACATCTTTGATGAGGCTGTTCAAAACAAGAAAGATGAAAACAATGTACAATTACATTTAAGTCATCTGAAATAGTTCTTGCTCTTTCTCACTCATAATATGGAAATTTGAATGAGTGAATGGATGAAACTGACATCAACTACGTCAACTATTTCTGGTAGTAGTAGGGCAGAAAAAATTATATACTTTTTAAAAGCCTGAATTAGAAAGACATAAAATGTCAAAGCAGAAGTTTAGTGCATCAAATTCTAATAAATTGCAGTGTTAAGTTCAAACGTTTAGACAGGTTTATTATACAAAGTGGAGTTAGTTATAAACCTTACTGTTTTGCCATTTGGTGACATCAGCTTTGTTTGTCTGATGAGATGTTAAAGGAAAGTAATTTTTCAGTATGAAGAATTAGGCTTCATTACTGCATTTCAGAGATGTTATGAATAAATGTGGGTTATTTATTTGCAAATAGATTTATCTTAGATTGTATTCCTCACCTGATACACCAAAAATAAATAAAAAATAGAAGAATGTCTGCTTACCTCCTTCTACTTTCCTGTCTTGTAGAGCTTGATGGGAAAATGAAGTATTTTATGCCCAGTTAGAGATCATTATAGTGCTCTTTCTCCATAGCTTTGCTGTAATTTTGGAATATTAAAGTAATCAGAGGTAGAACATGTTCATTTACATGAAGATGAAATAAAGCTATTCTCAGTGATGTTTCTGAGTTTCTATGAAGACAACTAGATACTTTATCATAGCCCAGGGCTCTTTTTTTCTAAAAAGATGGTATATTCTCTGATTTCCAACTTGATATCTGGCAAGTATACAGTGGATGAATTTCCTGGTCACTGCTAATTCTGTCAAGAATAATTGGTTTTACATTTCCCTTAGCTTTGAGAATTACAAGGAAATAATGGGAATCTTTAATCAAATAAAAAATATTTAAACATGAAAGTAGTAATGCAATGCATGGTATTATTCCAAGCCCACTGCTCAATATCCATTCTTTATTCTTTGGATCACGATTTTAACAAAAATGGAACGCAGTACTTGTACATGTCTATATATGCATGCTGTGTATGTGAGTACGTGTGGAGGGGTATATGTAGCAATAGCTAGTGGGAAAATGGTTATGAACACTAATTTAACCTATTTCTTCAGCTGTTGAAATATGAATGATTTTGTTTTGCTCCACTGCTTCAATTAAATGTTGCTTCCTTTGCTGTGAATAATCATTCATTGCAAGTACTTTGCAATTATGGGATTTTTTTTCAATATTTTAGAAGCCAGAATGAACTACAATTGACAAACAGTTCTGTAAAGAAGACAATTTTCTTCAAAGGATAAGTAACATACCATGCCAATCAGAACAGGTCTCATATCTTATAAATTCTATGGGAGGCTTTCTTATGATAAAAGATTCAATATGTGATCTTCCCTAAAGGTTGTTCACTTTTATGCTTACTAAGTGTTTAATGAATTTTCTTTAAAATTTTTTAAATGAACGTAATGATTGGCATAATTAGAATTGCTTGAGAAGGAAAAAAGGACTTTATGTTATTTCTCTCTATCCCAAAATCTGTTCAAAGCTTAAGAAAAGTAATTTTGAAGAAAATGAAGGAAAGAAAGAGGAAGGAAGAAGGGAAAGACCACACTTTCAAATTCTCAGTTTTGGAATGAGCTGAGAAATGATTATATCTTTGCAAATCTCAGTGAAGGCTTTTCAATACAGAACATAGATAGATCATAAAGTAGTGAGTAAAAAAACTTCTGAGTTATATCTTGCTTGCCCTTTATGCATCAGCCTAGACCAATGTGCAAACACTTTCTAATTATCAACCTCTGTCTCCATATTTGATCTCCAAAGCCAGAACTCAAAATATACAGGTGTTATATGAGGTGGTCTATTCCTTGGTATACATATATATAATTCACTTGTGACAATGCATCCACTCTTGGAAAATGTCATAAAAACAAACTTTAACAGTTGTGAAATTTAAGTGAGGTAATCTACATAAACTATCCTGTAAAACAGATAGTAAGCATTCAAAAAATGGCACATATTCATTTTATCTACCTGGAATTCCTTGAGTGGAGAAAAGCCACCAATTCTGTAATGAGGTAAAGACAGGTTTCTAATAATATTCTTCAATATAGTAATTAAAATGACTTCAATAATAACTTTTATGGATTTGCAAGGATTAAATGAGTCACACACACATGCACACACACACAAAGTTCTCACAAAGTCCCTACAAAGTTTCTTCTCTATTCTTTTTTGAAATGGTCAGTCAGGCACACCCACAAGAGGGGACACATGAGAGGAACACAAAAACAAAGCTTCTTATATTCACAGATCCTAAAAAAACAGTCATTACATGCCACTAGGGGGTCACATGGGTGTCACAATCAGGAAGTGGCCTTCAAGACCCATGGGCAAGTGCCTTTACTGAAGGTGAGGTTGGTGTACACAAACAAAAGTGCAAGGGGATTTCACTGGTACATTTGAATGTCAGCAGGGCATGGTCAGGTGACGGCAAGAAAGGAAACTGTGACAGAAGCCAGCCTTGTAATACTGGCGCACCTGGTCACTTGGGAAGGGTGCTCACAGTCTGTTTGTGGGAATGTTGAGGAAACAGGAAAATATGAAGTTTCAGACTTATAAGTTTGTAAACTGTCACTATCATAATTTTATTGAGAACAAACGCAAGCCGCCATAGAGGTTATGACATAGCTAGCAAGTGGTGAAACTGGGATTTGAACCCAAGCTGACTTCAGATCCCTCAGATTTAACTACTTTATTGGCACTTCCTTGAAGATAAATAATATACCTGTTTAGAAGAAATTCCTTACAAGCTTAGTTAAAGAAAAAGTTAAATTCTGAAGGGGCCAGAATGGGGGTGAACTACAGTGCTTAAGGTAAGGTAAGTGCCATGGCTCTTCTGGAAGAAGATGAGAGAAAAGAAAGAAAAAAGCTGGGCAAGGTGCTGTGTCTTAAGTAAGCACTATTTCTTGATGCTTCCAGGACCCCCAAACCTTCTATCAAAATATATGACAGCCATAACTGCTCGATGAAAGATGATTCTTGGGCAACTTACTAAAGGTTCAAGACCCTTTGGTATCTAGATCTCTGTGAACTAGACACATGTGTGCCCTCTCCCCATCATCTTCTAAGAGTTGGGTCATACCCAGGACATAATAGAAGTTTTGAACAAGGTATCAGAAGATCTGGGACCTTCCCCAACTCTGCCAGTATCTAGCAATGGGAACTTGAGTAAATTTATTATCTGTTTTTGCCTCAGATTTCTGACCTTCTGGCCCTAAGTGTTTTTAATCTAACTGGAGTTGTTCTTTAAACTTTTCTATAAAGTATATAATATACTGTTATGTCTTTGCAAAGGGAAATTCTCTATCACATGGTTAAGTAAACTCTTCAAGAACTAAACCACAAATGTACAAATAATATTCTATTCATGGAAATATAAAGTTACATGTCATCAATGAAAATAAATATTTGGAATCACTTCTTCTAGTTTCTTAACTATTTTTATGGGTTGTTACTTACTGTAGTTTGTATTACAAACTAAGTAATCCCACAATTAGGACATATTTGTTTAAAGGAGTATATCCAACTACATGGTAGAATATCCTAAATCTTACTAACTCCAGTGAATGCTCTCATACTATTTCAGTGGAAAAGGCATGTTGCTGCCAAATATTATCCAATATATTAAGTCTCTTGGTTACTTAAAAAGATAAAGTAACCCTGGAATATAACATATTATGAAAATCTGGTGGTTCATGAAGTGAGAAATTATGGGCTTTGGTTTTTATAAAATTTGAAAGGTCAAGAGGGTAAGCAGATGGCTAGCTGTAGAATTTATTACACATTAAGCAATTGTTTTGATGTGCCAGGCAAAGTCCTGGAAGCTTATGAGATTGTAAAATCCAATGACCCTGCATTAGACTAAGGGTTCAGCTCATGATACACATGCAATTTTAGAGATCATATCTATCACTGGTTTATTATCTGTCAGAAACTCATGCAATTCAACACGATTAATACCCAGCACTGTAGTTTTTACTATTGCTCTTTTTTTAACCTTTTTTTTTATCTTGCTATTTTATGCTTCTTTTACAAAATTACTAAGTTCAGGATAATCAAGTGACAGCTCAGCAATGTTGAATGATTTTCCAGTAACTTTTTAGTACTCATAAGTAATAAAATTTTATAAGGGATATAAAGAATTTAGATACTCAGTCCCACATGCTGTCCTCAATATATTTAATTTGTCATCAGTTGGAGCTTTTGAATACAGAGAACAGTATTTTCTTCATAACTATATAAAATGCTTATAAAATACTTATAAAAATCTATAGTTTCAGGGACTATATATAGTACACTGATTTTTAAGAGTATTATATGAACAACCACGATTCCATTAAGTGCACTATTAAAAAATCAAATGAACCAGAATTCTAAAGTAGCAATGAGACTAAATCATAGATCATCATTATGCTCATGTTATTAAAAGTTAACTAATTTTTGCACTTAATTTTGCTTAATGGTAGCTCTAACTTTTGGGCATACTTACTTACGCAATCTTCAATAAAGCACAGATGGTTAAAAAAATTAAGTGAGAACATATATGCTCCCCATATTTTAGAGAAAAACAATTTAAATATCAAGACATCATACTTAAGAGAACATTTTCAACGATAAACCGTCATTCACCATTCTCACTGCAGAGTTCAGTGTAGAGGACTGTTCATAGACATTTTTACTCTTCCCCAGTTCCCTGGGATGTTCGTTAAAGATAGCTGATATTTGATTCAGAATTACTTATTTCAGATTGTAGAGGAAGCTTCTTGTTTAAGGAATGGTTTAAGTATATGCTAAACTAACTACTTATCAAAGCAGGAACTCCTAGCATGTGAACTTTTAAAGTTTAATACTAAAAAAATCTGGTGAGTGGGTGAAGTCAGTGTGATAGAGAGCAAAAAGTATTATATAATCCTGAGAGCACTAGGGAATGCACCTGGAAGAAAATGAATCTGTGCAAGACATGTTACCTTTCTAGACTGAATTGAATCCTCTACTAAAAAAAAAAGACTTGGGACCATAGAACATCCCTACAGTGGTGCTGCTGGGAAGGCGGCTCCGGTGGGAGGCACTTCTGCTTAGAGACAAACCTAACCCAGTTATTTCATCTCTATCATCCGTAACACAGTATCCTCCATGAGGAACTGCTATGACAATTAAATGAGATAAATCCATCAAGTATCTAGTTTAGTGCATGGCAGATAGAGAATATTATTTTAAAATATCTATTCCTTCAACTTTCCCCTTTTCTCCTCTGGCTCTTCCTTACTATTCTATGTTTCAATGATTTATCTCAAGATAGCTTATACCTAGCTCTACAAAAGTTCTTGCTGTTAGAGTCATCCAATTGAGGAACACATATAGGACTTCAAATCAGTTAAATATAGAGAAATGTCACAAAATGTAAGTTATTTTTACAGACTTTAAAAGGAATGCATGTGACCTCAAAGTAAACTGTAGAAAATATTCTCCAGAGACAGGCACAGCCTTAAGTACAAAGAATCATGTTTTCACATCAAAAAATATTCTGAGATTCAGTGGAAATTTAAAATTTTCTGGTAATATGTAGGAATTCATGCCCTTGTAAGCAAAAGTAGCACTATCTTTATAAATTGGAGTACTGTTTGACACATCCAAGAAAGATACCAAAACTCAAACAGCTATATTTTCAGTATCTGTAAGAGGAGTTGTATCTAATGCACATGAAAAAATGCAAGAATACATAAAGTTCAGTCTTTATCATTGGACAGACTATATATATATATATTAGGATACCAACTAGTTCAAATACCTGTTAAGATGACAGGAAATAAAATATATATATATATCTTAGCAAGAGAACTTCAAATTCCAGTTTAGTGATGAAATTAGTAGGAGTGGCAAATTCTGTGACTAGAAAATAATCAGGTTCAACCCTAATCTCAGGAGTTGAGCTACATGAATCTCTCTGCACTGTAGATTCACTGACATGTTACGTGATACACCAATATCACCTACATAACTCTGGTAAGCATTTCAGTCAGAAGCCCTGGTATGCATTAACTTCAAGCATACTGAAAAAGTCGTTCCCAAAATTACTCAGGAGGGTATAATGACTCTCTTGATTGAGAGTGAGAAAAATTGCTCCATATGTCTGCAGGTCCAAGTTTCACACAAGGCAAAAAATATATAGTCTACAGTAACATCAGATAAAGAAGATGGTAACCTTTTCTTTGAAAGCAAACATTTTCAA
The DNA here is from genome assembly GCF_040802235.1 of Manis javanica. Lineage (NCBI taxonomy): Eukaryota > Metazoa > Chordata > Mammalia > Pholidota > Manidae > Manis > Manis javanica. Next base: position 37,457,714 of record NC_133167.1, read on the forward strand.
CTAAGAAAAATTTAGAATTAGGTGTAGAGTCTAGTTTCAAAAAATCACAGCATAGTATTCATATTCGTTTAAAAAAGTAATTAAGGTATTTCATTTGGGTGCAATAAATTTTACCTATGGATAGTCCTATAACTTCAACTTAAAGAGTGTAATTAAGTGATCTGTACTTTTAATTTCAAGTTGAAATCCTACAAAGTTTGTACAGTATTAGACCATTTAAGAGAATTTTAATTCCCTCATATTTACATATTTAAGTTATTAAACGCTGAGAACTATTTATTATTCAGAAAAGTTGTATTTGATAAATCAGGCAACTGAAGTACTTACGAAGGGAATCAAATATATTAAATTTTAAAATGCAGTTAAAATATTTGAAGATGTTTAACTAAGTTTGTAAAGGGATCAGGCGTCACTCAAAGTCAACCAAAAAGTAATTGTTAATACTTATTAAATTTATAAACAAAATAATAAAATCTGTATACTGAGCTTAAAAGGCTTAACTATTTTTGCTATAACTTTAATATTTTAAGTCTTAATATTAAAAACAAAGTGAATCTCTGAATAATCTTTTTTAAATTTTATTTTTTTGTTATAAGAACACATAACATGAGATGTACTCAAATTTTTAAGTGTGCAATACGTTATTGTTGACTACAGTTATAATGTAATACAGCAGATCTCTAGAAGTTATAAATCTTGCTTAACTGGAACTTCATACCTGTTGATTGGTAGTTCCTCATTTCCTCCTCCTCCCAGTTCTTGGGGAGCACTATTTTACTCTTTGACTGTTTTAGTAACTTAAACAAGTGAAATGATACAGTATTTCTGTGACTGGCTTATTTCACTTAGCATAATGCTTTATGGTTCATATCATGTCATGTACTGCAGAATTTCTTTTTTGAAGGCTAAATAGTATCATTTTGCATCTGTATACCACATTTTCTTTGCCATTCACCTTTTGGTGAATATTTCAGGTGTTTCCACATTTTGGCTATTGTGTATAATGCTGCAATGAACACAAGAGCACTAGTATCATTTTAAGATTGTGATTTCAATTATTTTGGATAAATACCCAGAAGTGGGATTACTGCATTTTATGGAAGTTCTATTTTAATATTTTGAGAAACATCTATATGGTTTTCCATAGTGGCTACACCGTTTTGCATACTCACCAACAGTGTGCAATGGCTTTAATTTCTCTATATCCTCAACAATACTCATCTTTATTTTTATATAATAGCCACTCTAACAGGTGTGAGGTGATATCTCACTGTGGTTTTGATGAATAGCTTTTAAAACATACAAAAAACACAGTTGAGGATTCCAAAATCCTTACAGCAATGCATAGTTCACTTTAACCACTTTGCACCTTTAGGATCTTTAGAATTGCACTTAATTTCACTCAGCCTTAGACATTTAAACTGTAAAATGGGGATAAAACTACTATTTAGTGTAACTATCTTGAGGATTACAAAAATAACAAATATGGAGTGCTTATATAGTACTTGGCACATAAGTGCAGAATAACTTTTGTTTTATTAAACTCTTTAGGGACCCCCTAAAATGGCAATTATTTTGCTCATAGAACTTAAAAATGTTCCTTTTAAAATACAATTCTTGCCATCTCATTGCCAATGTATGGAACTGCTTTTAATGATATCTCTAGTACAGAATAACTTCTTTGTGACTGGTATGTGGAAATGTATACAACATTTTGTACATTAAAATTTCAGAGAATCTCCAAATTTGTACATTAGAAGCATAGTTTGTCATATTTATATCACGAATGTGCTTTGCTAAAGAAGTCTTAAAACATGTATCTCCGCCTATAAAGATTTTAATTCAAGTAATAAACCCCAAATAAATATATACTTAAGTTTGTCAGACTTCCTCCTTAGATTTTTAGTTCACTGTAATCTTTCTCTAAGTTAAGAAGTTGTCTTTGACTAAAACAAAACAAAACATACAAAAAACTTCACCAACAATAAACAAACATCAACAATAAAATGTGTGCTATGTAAAAGAAAAAAGCTTGCCAGCTCTCTACATACTCAGGATAAATCTATACCTCCTAAAAGTAACCACAAATTTCCTAAAGAACTGTAAAAAATTTATTTAACTATTTCAGAAATGTGAAATTGAGGATCAGTGGTTAGAGAATGTTAATTTAGGTACATGGATTTTAAAGCTTAGTGATTTCCTACCATGTTTCAAAAGCTATGAAACTGATAGTATACATTATGGAGCATTAAATGTCATTTAATTTTGAACATGGAAGTTTTATAAGTTTTCCAGCAATTAAAGAGAAAACACTGATCTTAACATTTTTTAGAATAATATCAACTACTAAATTAAAATGCATTGTTATTGTAACATTTCTGAATACCTAAGTAATGAGCATATCTTAATATATAGGGCGTTATATCACATACATATTCTTTGCATGAATTAACAAATTTAAGTTGTCAGTATGGTAGGCTGTAATTGACATATCTATCTATTAAATTATGAAATCTGATTACTAAATTAATACCCTTTACTGATCAGTCCCTAAACACAGGGGCATTGAGAGTAGAGTATAAGAAACTACTACAGGTAAGTCAGATGTAAATAAATAGTGAATTTTGCATTAGATAAGGTATTTCCTTTGTGGCAGGAAAAAATTGAGCTGATAAAGGCAAAAGGTTTTCACCATTCTTATTCATCTCACTAATGTAATAGAAAATTGGCACACTATTCATTTCAAGTCATCAACAGGGATATTTTTTGACTCTCTAGTTACAAGATGTGAAATCAAATGAACCTGTATAAAATCCTACTCTGGTATCTCTCTCTCTCTCTCTCTCTCTCTCTCTCTCTCTCTCTCTCTCTCTGTGTGTGTGTGTGTGTGTGTGTATTTTATTTTAACTTGATCAAAATAATAAATAATAAAAACTATTCATTTTCCAAATGTTCTGAGAAATGAGTCATACATTGGGCACTCAGTTAATACTCACTGAATATAATTAAAGATAAGAAATCATAACTTAAAGAATATAATCAGTCTGTGGAATATAGTGATATAGCATGCATATTTACATGAGAATTATTTAAGTATGTATCTTCCCGGAGGGTAACATAGATTAATTAAATGTAAACACACATTTCAAACTTCGATTGATTCTAAAAATATGCTTGAGAATGTGTGGGAGGGAAAATATGGGTGATGATGTATTGTTTGGTTTGCTTTGTTTTACTTGGTCATTTTTTTATATCCTGCAGATGTTATTTTCTTTGCAATCATATTTTGTGTTATTAAAAATTCATTTAGATGCATTTATTTTATTTTTATTCTTATTATTTAAAAATATTGCAGTTCAATATTGTTCTAAACCAAATGGATTCAAATTTGATTTTTTTAGAACACATTCTTTTAAAGCCTGCTAAAAAATAATGACCTCTTGTTTCCTCTCTATATTACTTTTCAGGGTGTGTTTATCATTAAGCTTTACCCAATTAACACTGGACACCATTCATGAGCAGAGAATTGTAAGAGCTAATTCATCTGAAGTCACAGAAAAACAGTGAGTCGTAGGATCCTGCAAGAACTTTTATTTCATTTTCCTTTTTCAAAGAAAGTACTGATAAATTAATAGGTAGTATGAAAAGTAAACTCTTTAATGTGGATAATAAAAAACAAAATAATGGCAACTAAAATTTGTTGCATATAAAAACTGCCTTGAGCAACTATAATTTATCACCTAATCATTTTGAAAACATACTATTAATAATTACAGTGGCCACATTACTCTTTAAACAATCAAATGATTAATTAATATGATCCTATTAAATAGTTCTGCATCACATATTTATCTTTGAATTCAATAATATTGAAAATGAGTTGGGATTTTGGCATGAAATACATGCCACACTCAAAATAATTAATGATAATTTAATGAAAATAATATTTCTAACGTGTGACCAGGGGGCAACAAAAACAAGGAAACTTACTACCCCTAATGGCTGAGGGACAAAGTAAAGAATCTAAAGGAACCAAACTTATAAAGACAAGGAGTAAAATGTTGATTGCCAGGGATTCTGGGGTATAACCTTAAACACAGTTATACCTCAACAAAGCTGGGACCAAAAATAGCTTGTACTATTCAAGTACAAACTATGAAAAACAAATTGTGTACTTTCTATAATTCTGAGTGTGAGTTCAATGCTCTTATATCTGCATTTAAAATTGTCACTGCACACTATAAATATGAACATTAAAATCCTTCTATTTGTTAATTACTCATTTTATTTTTTAAACCTAGAATGGCATTAAGTAGCAAATAAAATCTATGACATGTCAAGTGAGACCGTGAAAGAAAATTAAATGCTTTATATTTTCTACTATTAAAGGTACATTTTTCCTGCATTTTGAACATTTTCATTATGCTCTAGAGCCCACAAATAGGAACTCCATTTTTTTCTATTGGAATAGGAAAAACAATTCTATTGCAGCCTCTCCCTTACCCATCTCTAGCCTGCGAAAGAGCTGTGCAAGGACTCTGATGCTCTCTCTTCTCATCATGCATTTTAATGAACTTTGTGAACAGTATGGTTGGCGAGTATCTGATGATATTGAACATAAAAATGTTCCAACATTCCCAATTTCCTAGTCTTTGGTTTCCTTCAACATTTCAAAGAAATTCAGACATTGTGACATAATCAACTGCATATAACTGTGAGTCAAGGCTTCAATTCACCAACACAAGTTAATAACTCAATTATGATCAAACCAACATGCTGAATTTTGGATATGGGACATCCATTAATAAAATTACATCTAATCAAGTTAATATTTCATCCTCCATTGGACTACAGCTTTTTCACACACTTTTATGTTCCCAGATTCCTGCTGATACAAATTAGCCACTCTTTCCCTGTCTCAGCTGACTCCTCCTCCATGAAGAGCATGGCTCTTTTGAGATCCATGGGTTTCTAGGCTTAGACTCCAGAGGAATGGGAGGTTGAGCATGGGGAGTGGTGATCCAGAGGATAAAGGCATCTCCTTGGAAGGCAAACTGTAATCACTGAAAGGCTTTTATACAAAGGAAGACTGAGTCCTTCAGTGGGAAGGGAAGATGATTCATCCAGACAGTAGCTACAAGAGGATTTATAGGTTCACCTTTCTACCTTTTTTGTTTGTTCAAATACTCTTACCCCATGTCTCAAGGCTCTATTCTTTCCCCATATCTTCCCTTAACTTGGTGTAAGAAGTCGAGCAGTAAGTAATACAGACTGTTTAGTATGCTGCTTCTGGATCTCTACAATAAGACCCTGGCCTTGATTCTAATATCTTCCCTGTAATTCTAGAAGAGAAGGTACTCCATTATGCTGGCATAGAGGTTTGCTGATATTATATCCATGTGCTGAGTAGTGATTTTAAATTCTTCAAGTTGACCTTTCACTTCTGCATATTCTCAAGGGTCTGCAAAACCAGCCTCCCAAGTCCAACCTTTGTAATCACCAATCATAATGCCACTTTGTGCCACAGATTACCAGTGCCCCATCTCCCTTTACACGTTACCTATGTACTCCTCAAATATGTGAACAACTGAATCTTAAAATTCCATTTTGAGGGTCTGACCACTCCTAATACCAGTTAAAGTTCCAAAAAGATAAAGAAAGGGCATTCTATAAAATTACACACAAGGTATATAAATCAAAAGCTAATAAAGAAGAAAAACAGAATAAAAACATTGGATTATTTCAAAATAAGATAAGAAAAGGTAAATAATTTATAACAGCAGATGCAACAATCAAAAATAATTATCAATGTAGAATTCAATCCAATTTTATTGATTATATAAAAATTAATGTATGAAACACTCCAACTAAATGTCAAATTTGTAAAAAACTAACAAAAAAATCCCAAGATGATTTCAAATAATGAATTACAATAGTTATTTTTTTATAACTTATACTCTTAAAATTCCTCTATTCAAAAACTCAGTATTGACAAACTAAAATCCTCAAAAATTGGATTTTGTTAATTTGTAAGTATATATAATTGATACAAAATATTTTTAATATTTTATATTATCATGCTGTAATATAAAAACACTTGTGAGTATCTAATTTATTTTTAACTTCATTAAGTATATCTAAATAGGTTGTTTACTATAGTAGCCATTTAGCAGAAAACAGAGAAAACTTCAGTCATCTACAAATATTCAGTTTGTATCATTTTAATTTTAATTATTCTATTAAGAATTATTGATAAACTACTGAGTGACACTGAGCAATCTGAGGCATAATAATGTCTGCAATAATGATTTATAACACAGCTTTAAGTACAGATTTCTACAAAATGATTAAAATCATTATTTTTTAAACTGTAAGTGGATAGAAATGGTGTACTTAAACAAATGGCTATGTATTAAGTAATTTTAAGAGACAAAATCAGATATAAACCATTCAGAATGTTACTGCTAAAGCACTTCATTTGAAGAGGCACAGTTGACAGCTTAAGAATATTAGAGATTTTGATATTAGAAGGCTCCCTGATCATAAGAGCAAGAAACAGAAATTACAGGGACAAGTTATTTTAAAGTACATTACAATACATGTATTTAATATGTTCTTCCCACATAGAAAACAGCTGCTTATTTCTTAAATATAAATAATAAAAATAATTTGTTTCTAATTTTTACAAATGGCATTTGATTACAAGTATCAGGAAACAGTACTAATCTCAAATGAAAACATAGGCAAAAAGGTAAATATATAAAGTTCAATGACCATGAGACACAGAAACATAATTTCAGTTTCAGTTCTAAAGTTCCTCATATATAAGTTATTTCTCATCACCATTTAAAGTAATGCAGGAAAAAAATGTAGATCTTAATAAGAAATAAAAAATACTTAGTAATTAAATTTCATTAAATGTAGTTCTTATACTGATTCTTATATTTACCTTAAGATAAGATCACAGGCTATTTCACTTTGTCTTCTCTTGTATTTGATAGCTTTCTTTCCCTGATGTAAGCCACATTGCTTCCACCATTATCTAAGACTGAAACAGCATTGTACTAAGAACTTAGAACAGTAGGAAACCATGAAAGGCAACGCTACCTCAGGGACTGATATATTAGACTGAACTTTCTCACATCCCCTTGTTATTAAATACCCTGCAGTTTTAATTTTGAACCTAGGTTTTAGCATAGATATTGCAGGGATCACATAGACTGTGTCCTCCAATGGACACTTCCCTCACACTTTCCAAACCTAATGCTTCTATAATTTGTTATTTGACTGTTGAATCTTCTAGTATATTTAAGCCTCTGAGAATGGAAAAACTGTCTACTTCATCTCTATCTTCTTCCTTTCCTCCTAATTATTTTTCTCAATATACAGGTATTGAACATATGTGTTTGCTGCAATGACTGTTCTAGTCATTGTCCCAAAATAGTTTGCTTAAATCTCATTAATACCTTAAAACAGTCATATGAATTAGATTAGAATTTCTATGCCAATTTTATAGAGAAGGAACATGAGATCTTGAAAGAACTTAAGAGATTTACCCCAAGTAACAAGAAACAGAAGAGCTGTCTGACACCAAGGTTTAAAAGACTGGTAGAATTCCTTTTCTCATTAAGCTTTTTCTGCTTTTATGAGGAGAGAGAGATGATTTTGTAACTTTCTTCTAGGTTTATCAGCTCAAAATTTCCATGTTTTCAGTGGTGTTAGTGAGAAGAAACAAGATAAGATCTCTTGTCATTAAGAACCCAGTGGGACTTCCACTTAAAGCCTGCCTGACATTCAAAAGGGACAAAGTTAACAACTGCTTCTCCCATAATAATTCATTCTAAGTAAATGCACTATTAGCCTTTCCCAAGACTGAATGCCAAGGAATTTAGAGTGACATGTGAAAAACTTCTCTCCTAATGATTCACATTTCAAATAAAGTAGAAAAAGGATGGTAAGGGAATTAATGCAAACCACAATGTCCAATTTTATCAAGAAGACTCACAAGAAACTAACATATAAAAACTGGTTTTCTCAGTAATCTGAACTGTTACAGTTCTTGTTTTAAGGATGCTTAATAAAAAATTAACATACCAGAGCTAATAAATTCTATGAGGATTGTTTACTGTGGATCCCTAAAGAGTCAGTAGCCTTTACTTGTAAAGATTTTTAAAAGAGAACTTAAAATTTATATTTAATATAAAACAAGTAAATCATTGTGGAGAACTAGTATTCTTAGCAAAGAGAAAAACTATGTAAAAAATTCATTGTAGTGATTCTGAATATAAAATATCAGTATCAAATAAAAATATAAATACATATAAATATATATATTTTAAAACTCTTTCTCTTAAGGTACCAGAGAAACAGTGATGCTTTAGTAGCAATATATACTTCTAATTCTAAGAATCTGGCCGCTAATCATCATTCAATCTTAAAGGTACTTGGAAGAATGTCTGATTCCAGGATCAGAGTAGGAGGTTATAAAGTGAGTCTGAAACATTCTGTTGTACCAGAAAATTAGGAAATTAATGGAGTTTTGTTGAAAGAATAAAGAATCCAGTTTAACGTTGGGTACACAGACAAAAGGTGAGTTAACTTAAGTAGCAAATAGAAGAAAGACTTACTGATGGAAACACATTTCACATGAAGAAATCTATTTTATTAGTCTGTAATAATTCAAAATAGCTAAAACAAAGCAAGCTTGTTTGCCACAATTTTAAGTGAGCATAACATATAGTACTTACTGTCAAAATTAAAAATTAAAAGGAAGGACTTAAACCCTGTTTTACAATAGAAAATGTATAGTTCCGGTTGATCAGAGGAAATCATTTTAACAGAAGAATGACAATTAAATTTACAATGAATGATAGAATTATAAAATCGCCATTTTGTAACTTCCACTGAATCAATGATCATCATTGATCCTAAACCATTTTAGCTGAAAGATAATAGAGACACCCTGCATTTGTTATACCAAAGTATCACTCTATAGATTGTTTATAATGGATAGAGCCAATTTTGTTACCTTACCTCAGTGATAAATCTTATTTTTACCAAACTAGATACTACATACCTCTTGATGTCCCTTCATGCGAAGTTCATAGGACCACTTCTGAAATGTTTGCAAAAAGTAATTAACCTGAATCTATTTAATTTCTTAAATCTATCTTTCCAGTTACAGCAATTCATATGATCAATGAGTAATCCATATAAAAACATTCAAACAAATGCAGAAGGTGGGACATTCTAGGAGCTCTTCAACAAGTCAGTGCCATGGAGGAAATTGTGTGTGTGTGTGTGTGTGTGTGTGTGTGTGTGTGTGTGTGTGTGTGTGTGTGTGTCTGTGTGTGTGTGTGTGTGTTTAGTGTGGCCGATCATGTGTATTTGTTTATATGGATTTGTCTTTTAGATTGAAGTGACTTAAAAAAAGATATACCAATGAATTATAATGAATATTTCTTGAAGAATATTGATTAAATGAAATCAGAATAAAGGATATTTGGTGAACTGGGTAAAAACATATGACTAGGACCAGACTTTAGATAATTAGGGAATTATTTATTTTGTTAGGCTGATAACATAGTGGTCATGTTAGGAAAATGACCTTATTTTGTACAGATGCCAACTGAATTATTTATATCTGATATATTTTATAATTGAAACTTACCAAAAATACTTCAGTAAAAGCATAAATAGGTGGGTCAAACATAGCAAAATATTAACAGTTGAATCTCCTTGAAGGGGATAATGGGTGCTCTTTGCTTTTCAACATGTTCTAAATATGTACTACAAAGAAGAAAAAAATCATTAATCAAACAAAATTTGTACTGAAGTCACTTGACAGTTATGCCTCAATTTAAAACTGAAATTGAAATCAGGTTTCTCGTTAAGCATATATGGGAGTCTGAGATCAAGCTAACCCTAAATTGTAGCAATAAAGCCAAATTTGTGGAAATGGGTACCTTAGGACAAGCCCAGAAACTTTGTTGATTCTGTTAATGTATCCCGCCCATAACTTAACTATTAGAAAAAAAGCAAAAAACCTTGTAAATATTCTAATTACCTATTGCTCAGTGCAAGGGTAGGTGGACTACCTACACCTTTTCTGGCTTTCTAGGTTAACATAGATCACTCTATCAGTTTAATACTTTGTCACTTTGAAAGGCTGATACCCATTACAAACAGTGAAGGGTATTGTGAGACAGAGTATAGACTTTAAGCAGAAAAGCTAGAAATTGTTTTGACACTGATGCCTCTTTAAGGATAGTTTTGTATTTATAAAGAGGAAAGGATTTATATAGTGCAACAGTAAGAATGCCACACCTTGAAAATAAAACACCTGCTTTGGGTATGTGGAATGGAACAGATTAAGATAGTGCCAAATGGAGAAACAGTAGAATTGGTGGTATAAAAGGAGTAAAAAACAAAAACATAACAAAAAACCCTTCCTAACACACAATCTGCTACAACGAGCTCTTTACTCCATACTTACATACAGTTCAAAACATTCTAGAACATGTTTCTTAAGAATGTTTGTTTTTGAAAGAACAAAATCTGAAATGCCAGTATTTCTCTTGAACCTTAATTGGCTTTACTTTCAGTTATACCTTATAGTTACCTGGGTCTGAATATATATATTGCATTTTGACATACATTCTGAGGGAAGAAAATGAATTCTGGCATGACACCAAAATCAGTGGTTCTAGAGTCAGAATTATAAGCTTAATATATTATTTTTCATGAGGAACATTTGAAGGCTTAGGAAACCCTTCAATTTATTTTTTTTTAATTCTCTAACATCTTCTTGACCTTGTCTGAAGTCTCCAGTACTGGAATTGTTCCTCAGGGAATCTGAAAATTTTAACAAGTAAATACAAAATTATAGGTAGTGTAAAAAGAAGACTTTCTAAATTCTCATAAACTGATTTTTTTTAATGTCAGAGCTGAGGCACTAGCAATTTTGTAGAATTTAAAGATTTAAGCGTTAAGCGTATTGACATTTTTGAGCACATACTGGTATTTTCATTCATTCACCCTGAGTAATTATAGGGTCTTGTAAAAATTCATATACATTCCTTGCTTGGGCAAAAGATAAACAAGATTCTCTGAGTGTGTATATTATCATCAATAATGATAGTTTTATTTGATAATGTTGATTTTTACAAAACTATATAATCATATTCAAATTCATTTGCATTTATGAAACTAATTTGTACTATTTCATAACTTAGAAATTATGTTGGTTTTTAAAACTAGTAAAAAAAGCAGAAACCTACTATTTTATTGTAACTTTTCACCATGTATCTATATTCTCAGAACTGGCAGTGTCACTACTACTGATGCAAAAATTGTACCTTGTGCAGGATTTGGGGGCTAAGAATCATTCTGAGGGACTCTGAAGCAGAGACTTCCATGTATTTCTTGCTTTCAATTAATTTTTTAGAAGCCTTGGGAGGTAACATCGTAAGGGCAAAGAACTCCTTCCTTCAAAATTTTGGAAATGCTAATGAGAAGTATGACCTTGTATTTCATCAAAGAGGTATATGTAATATTTATTGATGATATTACATATAAATACATATTTTTTGTAAGAAATGTTTATTTAAGACCTTCATTTTTAAATTGGGTTGTCTTTTTGTTGTTGGGATGTAAGTGTTCTTTATGTTTTCTGGATATTAAATATTGAATTGTTATCAAATATAATTTGCAGATATTTTTACCAATTATTTAGGTTGTCTCTTCACATTCTTGATAATGTTCAATGATGCACAAATATTAATTTGAATGAAGTCCCATTTATCTAGTTGTTCTTTCGTTGGTCATGCTTTTACTATTAAATCTAAGAATCCACTGTCAAATCTGAAGTCATGAATAGTTAACCTCTATGTTTCTTCCAACACCTTTATAACTTTAGCTCTTGTATTTAGGTCATCGATCTATTTTTTGTTCATTTTTGTATATAGAATGAGATCAGGTTAATTTCTGGATTTTCAATTCTATCACATTAGGCTGTATGCCTCCCTTTATGCCAGCACTGAACTGTTTCAGTTACTGTATCTTTGTTCCTGGAATTTTGATAGATATTACACTTAATCTATAGATCTCTTTGGGGAGTACTGTCATCTTAATTTTAAACCTTCCAATTCATGAATATGGGAGGTCTTTCCATTTGTTTAGGTCTTCAATTTCTTTCAGAAATGCTTTGCAGTTTTCAGTGCACAAATCTTTCACCTACTTGGTTGAATTTATTCCTAAAGATTTTATTCTTTTGGATATTTTTGTAAGTTAAATTGTTCTCTTGGATTATTCGTTGTCAGTGCATAGACACACAACTGAGTTTCATGTAAAAAGAGCTTTTTAGAAATATGCATTAAAGCACCTGCTAGTTGGTGATATGGAGCTGGGTTTCAAAGAGTAATTTCTAGTCTTACCGGAGAGCACGAGGCTGGAGAGCGCGTCCCTGCCGCGCACAGGCGTCTGGCCCAGAGCGCGCTGCCCGCGCCTCGCCCGGCCTCTGGGGAAGGCCCCGCAGCGCACTGACTTGATGGGGCACAGAGGCCGACGAGTTTAGGTGCACAGGGACCGCTTGGGCGCGTCAGACTCCTCATGGACCAGCGCAGAGGGCCAGGCCTAGTGCCCGGGAGCACCGCCGCTGCGTTTCTCCCCCCGGGAACTCCCTGCGAACGCCAGTAGAAATCCCGCGATCCCGCGAGATCCGGCTCCTGGGAAGCGTGGTCCGGGCTGCGGCTTGAGCGCACCTGTTCTGTGCTGCCTGTCGTCCCAGCCCGTTCTGCCCCTCCGGAGCCTCCATCGGGACCTCCCTTACTTTCCCGCACACCTGAAATCACATAACGCGCCTGCAGTCTCCAACTGTGCCCAGCTTTTTTGCCTTTCTGCTTTTTTAAAGAAAAATACAAGATTGACTGCATACTTTATATAAATGTAATTATCACAACAACACTGGAGACTACCCCTATTCACACATGAGAAAAACCAAGGCCCAAGTCACAGAACTACCAGAAGACAGGGCTTTTTTAAAGAAAAATACAAGATTGACTGCATACTTTATATAAATGTAATTATCACAACAGCACTGGAGACTATCCCTATTCACACATGAGAAAAACCAAGGCCCAAGTCACAGAGCTACCAGAAGACAGGGCTTTGATATAAATTCATATCTGCCCAATTCAAACTCAATTTGTCATGTCACATATTGGATCTTGCCACAATTCAACTTTGCTTTATTTTACAAATACAGGCCATTGGTCTCATGGGACTATGTGTAGATGATTCAGCACAAAGGGGTGGTGGTGGAAGTGACGTCTGTGATGAGGGGGAAGATGGATAATGAGTATGGAAAATTAAGCTGAAGCCTGTGTTATAGAGGGACATTTTATACTAATAGATTTGAATTTTTTAGAAAATCATTCCAGGAGCAAATAGAAGAAACAGTATTAGATGAGGATAAAACTGGCAGAAACAGACCAATTAGGAGGCTCTTATTTTCATCAGGGGGAGGAAGGATGCTGGTGTGAACTTGATTATCAGTGGTGTCAGTGAATGTTTCTGAGAGGCTGAACTAAAAATATGAAGAAGGATAAAGGGGAGAAGAACATCAGGATGACATCCAGGGATTCTTGTTGGGTCATTCAGGGGAGAATGTTGTTCACTTGACTGAAATACAGTGGGAAGAGAGTTATGTTTATGTTTTATCTAAGGCCTGAATAAAAAAATTCACTTCCTGGAGTTAGACAGACTGTGGCATTGGGTCTGAATCCTGGCTTGAGAAATCTTGAAAGCAAGCAAAGGCCTGACTGCTTTCTTGACAGTCAGAGGAGTGTATATCACCTACAACAGTGTCCCAGACACTATAAAACAGTAACCATGCTGGTGAGCATAATGTGCTCACCTATAGGCTTTCTTTGGGTTTCCAAAACACACCAAACTTTCTTACAATAGGTATTCACACACATTTTTTTCCTTGACCAGAAATATTCTTTCCCTGGGTTCCTGCATGTTTGGCTCCTTCTGAAAATTCAGTATCATATTGGAGCTTGGATTTTTGGATTGATTTTTCCCAACTCTTGTCATATAGATCAATGGATACATGAATAAAACAGATGGGCACAGAGGAAAAGCTTTTTTTAACTTTCCTCAATGGTTAAATATTACATTTTATTTGAGAAGGAAACAAATATTCTTTTAAAAATAAATAAATAAATAAATAAATAAATAAATAAATAAATAAACATAAACTTACCTTGTAAAGATAAGGATTTTGTTAGTTTCAAGATTTTTTTTCTCTCTCATTGTAATGGTTGACCTTTTAAAATCTGAGTGTTAACACTTATATTAACCAGCTTAATTATCCCATTTTATCATTTCAACACCAATTTTAAAAAATTTTAAGTCTTTTTTAGGAATTACTGTTCAAATTTAGCTTTACATTAATATTTTTATTTCAGAAGTGTTTAGATGTAGAAGACTATTAGGTAGTTTATTATAGGAAACAGTGGTAATCCAAACTTTTAAGAATTAGCAAATGTCTACTTTTTCCACATGTTTGGAATATTTATTTTAAATATCCAAGTTTGTACTTGTGAATTTATATAAATGTACCTAATAAAGAATTGCAGATGAGCATTAACACTAGTAAGTAGGTTTGCTTGTTCCAGGGTTATAAATTGGCAAAATCGAAATTGTTTTCTGTGTATTTTAGACTTCAGCTAATTAATGAATATAGTGAAGATAGTGGGAGCCATATTTCATATATTTAGAGAGAGTTGCAAACAGAAAGAACAAAGCCTGGCATGTATCCTCCAGTGTTGGATTGCACTTGACAGTATCAATATGACATTTATATGGATATCAGTATTGATATCAACATCTATGTCTATATCTACATTTATGTCTATCTCTCTACTATCTGCCTAAATACATATATGGAAATTCAGAAAGAGAAACACATTTAGAAATAAATATCTGTGTTTATACATCTCTCCAAATATATTACACATATTTTCTACAATATATAATTATTATCAAATTATTTTATATATTCATGTGTCAAATTATTTTATATATTATATATTTATGCATCAGATATTTATGTCTATATTTTGTGTATTTCATATACACTTATATCATGGTTTATATTTAATAATATGCAATTGAACATTATTATTCATAGATTACCCATTTGTCAATTTGCCTACTTGCTAAAATACATTTGCAATATCAGTAGTCACAGTGCTTTCACAGTCATTGAAGACCGGTGCCACGTGGTGAGAAACTGGAGTTGCCTGAAGCATATGTTCCCTTCTGAAATGCACAAGAGGACACTGCCTCCTTGTTTCAGATTTTATACTGTATGCAAGTGCCCTTTTTTGTGGTGTGTTTAGCGTCATGTTTTTCATACTTTTTGTGTGCTTTTTGTTGGTGATTTTGCTGCTTAACACGGCCCCCACATGTTGTGCCAAAGTGCTGTCTAGTGTGCATAAGCACGTGGAGGTGGTGATGTGCCTTATGGAGAAAATACAGGTGTTAGATAAGCTTTGTTTAGATCTGGGTTGCTATTGGTGTGGATTTAATGTTAATAAATCAACAATACGGGACATTCAGAAAAGGGAAAAGAGGTTTGTTGATCTGTATGTGAAGCCAGTCTGTAAAGTGCTAAGGTAATGGTGTGCGATGGAGCCATGGAAAAAATAGAAAAGCACAGAAGTCTGTGATTCCTGAGGTGACACAAATAAAACCAGTGCAGTAGATGGCATTGTCGTGAGGCTCAAAGCCAAAGGAAGTTATGGTCACATTACCAGGGTTGGTAAAATGTTAAACCCTTCTTGGCTAGTGTTTTATTAAATGAACACTGAATAAAATTAATTATTTGTAAGAAATATAAAGTAAATAAGGTGTCTTTGTTAACACACATTAAGCAAGGTTGTGTCTAATTAATTGGTTGACAAAAATGTTGTAATCAGAAGCTTGTAGGAACCTATCTCTAATTTATCCTGGGAATGATGACTTTTTTTCAGACCTTGTTTTCTAAAAACCATTCACAATTAAACATAACCAGGGCTGAGGCAGGGAAAGTACAAGATGAGCCTGGTGTATTTTGTTGTACCAGCAAGTTGGGGAGGCTTAAAGAATCATGGAGAGATGTGAAGTGGACACTGAAGCCAATTAAAGGAACAGGCACTGGCCAGATCAAGGACAATCTGACCATTAAAATAAATAATGATAATAAGGGATTACAACTCACTAAATAAAATGAGAATTCATTTTTTATATAATATTAATAAATAGGGAAGAAAAAAGTTCTTTCTTAGGACACAATTCCACCTAATAAAGGAGGATTGATGGCTTGATTGACTAAAAAAAAGGAAAAACTAAATGCTGAAACTAGAGAGTAAATTTTGAATAGGAACAGGATATAGTCATAGTTTCAAATTATATCCCAACAAAATACTTACTATTGAAAAAGAAAAGAAAACAATAACACAGTAACTTTAACATTTAAACAAGATTTTTTACTAGTAAATTTAATGTCAATAATCTAGGGGATACTTAGACCATCTAATTGATCTAAACTAATATCCATATTGGGACAAACCTACATCAAGCCCCTTTTGAAAAGATTCATTGGGGACATAGTGGCCATTGTGATATTCTTGCCAAAAGTATATGACCTAATTCTAACCATGAAGAAATATGATAACCTAAATCTGTTCCATCAAATAACTGATCTGTTCTCTTCAAAAAAGACATTTTTAAGAAATACAAAGAAAGGCTGAGAGATTGCTTCTGATTTAAAGAAACAAAAGAGTCATGACAACTCAATGAAAAATGTGATTCTGGTTTTGGATAATGAGCTTGGAAACTTGATGAAACTTACTTATAGACTTTAGATAGTGCTGTATCGCTGTATCATTGTTAAATTGTCTGATTTTGATAATTATGTGGTTAGGTAGGAGTATGTCCTTTTACATAGTAAATATACACTGCAAATTTTAAATATAGAGGAACATAATATTTTCAACTTTCTCTCAAAAAGTTCAGAAAAAACAATTTTACACATGTACAATATATGTACCAATATGATGTATACATTATATATACATATATGTGTATGTAAAATATTAAAGCAAATGAGGTAAAATTTAAACAATACTTAACTGGATAAAGAGTAGATGGGATTCTTCATATTATGCTTGCAAATTTCCTGTAAGTTTAAATTTATATCAAAATGAAAAGTTACAAAATAAAAAGATGGATTTTTATAAATGACACCACATTGCAGTAGCTCAAAATTTCTCCTTGTTAAAGAAAACAAAACATTTTAAACACACCACATAGACTGAGAAATTTTTTGGAAGATCTTACTATGATGATGAATTTTTTCAGATAATAGTAACCAAAAAAATCCTGTCTTTCATCTTTAGAATCTGATCAGAACTGGTGAAAATTTAAAGAAATAAAATCGATCCTTTGCAGATATGGATGAAATTTAATTTAGAATTATTTATAAATGTTTTAAAAGGATCTTCTTTTTTGCCAATGGGAATTATTATTAACAATGAACTTTCATAAGAAAATATCTAAATGTCCATTTAAAATCAATTTATTCCAACTCAGGTCATGTTAATATTTAACATTACTTAATCTTCAGGCTTTGTATATGCTTCTTAGTAAAAAATACCACATATCTTTCTCTGATTTTAGCCATGTAATATTTACAAATGTGAAATATGTATTTGGAAATATAATAATTTTAAACTTGTTGAATAACTGGTTAACTATTTAAAAATGATATGGTGACAAGAAAATTATAGATGTGTACTAATTACCATTTATTTAAAGTCAGCCTGTCATTAAATTCAGGTTGTCAAGGAAAACTGGTATAGACATTTACAAGTTGTATGATATTTGACAAACTTTTAACCTATCAATACCTTAGTTTTCTAATCTGTAGGATACAGATAATAGTAATGTCCACTTCATGGGATGGTTGTGATGATGACTACATGCATTAGTATTTAGCTATTGTATATGAAGCATATCAACAGCATATATTCTATAGTAAGTTATCAATAAGTGCCAGTGATTATTATTCTCAAAATTAAAGGAAATAAATTTAAAAACTTTTAATTTGTCAGGATAAAAACAATGGTGTGCTACACTGTAAATATTTCCTGAATCCATATCTACCTGAGAATAATTTAAAAGCAGTGGGGTTTGCCAAAATAATGCAAAGTAAACGAATAATTGTCACCCATTCTTATTTCTAGTACACAATTTTCATTATATTTCTCATACTGTCACCTATCGTATTTCTAATTCACACTTTTCGCTATACTTCCCATGTGTTTATTCTCTTGTTCTTCACTCAGTTCTTTGTCTATTCTAGGTTCAATGTGTTTTGTTTTCATGTCCTTTGTTTATGATTCTTCATTTCTTTTATTTTCTTTTATTGAGTACCTTTTTATTTGTTTTCCTAAAATATTTTCCCTACCGTGGCTGTCATTTCCCTACCTTCTGCCAGAGTCTGGTTTCCTCTGTGTTCTGCAGAATGTCCTTAAGAGATGAAAGATCTTTGGAGGCAGATGCTGAGGGACTAATTTTTGAGGGCTTCACTTAGATTTTGCTCTGTACTCATTACTTCCCAGTGAGAGTTGGGGCAGAGGACAGAGGGTAAAAGTCCTGAGCCCTCACATTAACCCTTTGTAGACCAACTTTGTGGCAGTTAGTTGCAGGGAATCTCTGTGCCAAATGTCCCTTCCAGGCAGCTCACTTCTCCACCAGGTAGCCTGCTGTTTCTTACCAAGATAGTAATTCTTTATGAGTGTCACATCTATTCATAACACATCTCTTAGAAAATATATATTTGAGGAAATACATGCTTATCTACAATTTAAGTGAGTAAAGATACTAGTGACAGTAATGCTGAAAATCATAGAAACGTGATTTTCAAATAACTGGCTGATGGTTTTACTCAAAAACTCAGGGAAAAAGTATATAACATCACATTGCTCTAGGCATGATTTTTAAAAAGCAAGAAAATGTTAAAAGGAAAAGTATCATATCTGTAAACTTCTTTGCGTATATAATCATATCAATTCACATATCCATTTACAACAAATGACATACTAATTATTTGCAGTATTAGTCAAAAGTAATGCACAGCTCATGTGTATTATCTTCATTAGATTATATATAAGTATATATTTTTAAATTAATACAAGATGAATTTCAGGAGCTTTTCAGTATTGGTAGATATGATCTAAATATCTTGAATATTCCTGTAAGGAACAAACTAGAAGAATTCTAAATATATTTTCACCAATCAAGGATTCTGCTATATTATTATTCTTTGTTCAGTAACGTTTGGAATGATTTGACTATAATTAACAATGCATAAGTTGTAAAGTTGTTATGTGATAATTACCTAACATATTCTCATAAACATCTGCAATACTTGTCTGGATTCAATTCCATAAAAAAAACTTTTTTCATTTTTAAATAATGATTTGGCTTTATCTTGTGAAGTTTTAGCAAGCAGGCATCTTACACATTAGAAATGCTAAAATTTACTACAGAAATGGTAGGAAAATTTTATATTCCATCCTCCAAAGCCTTTCATTTGCTATTTGTTATTGCTTTTTGTCTATGACCATGAAATAGTGTTCTTACAAAATGAATCCTGCTGAAAAATATATTCTCACTTATTGTTTCATAAGAATCTGGACTCCAGAAAAAAAACAATTTTCTTCCTTTCCCAGATCTACCTTTTTGTTCTACTTTTTGGCAGATAAAAAAAAAATAGTAAGAGAATGAGCAAGGAAGAATAGGAAGATAGGCTTTTGTTACGATGGACATTTTAAATTTTGAATTTCATATAAAATAATAAAATTTCAGGTGCAAAAAAGGAAATGTACACTTGTCTGTTCATCAAGGACATTATATGGTTAAGCACTTTTTAAATTTAAAAAAGAAAACTGTGTATAATTTGAAGTTGATTCTTTCCTTAGTTACTCTTTCATGCTGTTAATTTCTCTCCATTCAATTGGATGCTTTCAGTTGTATCTGTAGTATTGAAAATCTTCTGCTCATTAATTGTTTTATTTATTTTATTTTTTAATTTATTTCCCCAGAGAACTAGCTCATAGGATTTGTGGTACCATTAGTGCAAGACATACTCATACTAACTGAAGTATTTCTATGTTGTCAAATAATAACCTCCACTGGTCAATCTACATCAATCTAATCAGGTATTTCCTCCAGGTATTTTAACTTCACTTTAAATAGACTTACATGCACCATTGTAACGCACTCCTCTGCTGTCAGACATAAAAAAATAAGTCTTTTCTGGAATTCACAATAACTGTTCTCTAAGTTTTTAGCATGCTGAAGACTGCTATGAAGAATCGCGAATGTGATTGTGAAAGTATTTTCCAGAGCCCTATATTAACTCATCATTGAAGCCTGATGATTTCTAGAAATTTTTGAATGTAAATTTTTCAATATGTATTTTTCATTATATATATTCTTGTTTCAATACATATACTCCTATTTCATCTTATATATATTCACATATATGCTGTATTAGAGAGAGAGGAAGAAATGTTGAGAGGAAGAAGGTCTTTAGAAAGGAGCTTATAAATAACTTCAGATAGCATGTATGGTACAGTGCAGATTTCAAAGAAGCTGCAAATACAACAAAGGAACCCTTATTTAAAATGAAAACTAAAAAACAAGTATCTGCATTACTGACAGTTTGGCACTGTGGCTCCTGAGAAATTAATTTCTTCTGAAACTTTTTATTTTTTTCAAATCTTTGACAAGCCTTCGAATTAGACCTAACCATGAGAATTGTAGTCACCTTTCATTGAGCCAAGCTATTGGCTGATGGTTGGAAATGAAAAATCACAAATATTTCCAAATCACATGAAAACAAAACTAGTGGGAATGGTATAACATATTGATTTTATTAAAACGTAGACAATATAGGTGATGAATTATAGCCACAAGCATTATCTTTGGCTTGATAGGCCCTTCTCTATCATTTATCTGTCACACTCCTTCCCAGCAAAGGGACGTTGCTCAGTGTCACCCAATTTCATTACAAACAAGATTCCTAATCATGGCAATTTGCCACAGTCCCATGTTTTTGTTTAAATATGTGAAACCATTTAGAAGATGAATCACAGTAACCATCCATTCAGAGATCTTCAAAGGAGAAAAATACTTTTCTAATCTTTTTTACTCAAGCTACAGGATTTTCCTGTGCCATTTGCAAATTGAATTAAAGCTACTCAACAATGATTTTTATGAACTTGTGCCATTAGTAAATTGAACCAAAGAAATTGCTCAACAATGATTTTTATGAAGTTAATGATGCTTCAACAACTTAAAGGATATAAAAGAGAAATCGCCCCATTGTATTTTCTTTGTAATCAAACATTCTTCTTCCATTCCATATTTAAAACAAATTGTTTTATGTAATCACTCTAATAAATCAAAGTTTTTATTTAATTTTAAATATTTTATATTTTGTTAGCTTTTATTCACTTATGAATATGTTGAATATTTAAAGAGAATTATCAGTCTTATATATCAGTAAAAGGAATGTGGACTCCAGTGTTGATTATGATATTTCAGTAATAGCCATCCTCTAATATATAGATGTATTTCAATGAATAAATAATACTAATTTCAACCTACTAATTCAAAATGACAAATTATTTTTAAACCACAGTCATACACAAACTAACAGGCCACGCTCAAATAATTGCAAGTTTACTTATAAGGGTAGTAAATTCGAAAATGCAAAAGCTAATTAAGTAGAGAAGGGTCAATCCTTCATTTCCCTATTTGAGCACAATTTGAACAAGTACAAGAGGATAAGGTGACATCTGTCCTGCTAACTAGATACCTAGAATTATTTCTTTATCTAAACATGTTTGAGAAGTTGTTAAAAAATGAGTAGAAAAGTAATTGAAGTTTGGGACAGTGAAGTATTGAAAAAGAAAGCTGTATGTACTACTTTGACAAAAGAGATAAATGTCTGTCACCTCTAATAAAGGGGTGTCCTGAAAGAAGGAAAAATAACTGAATTATAAATCAATGTCACTCACTCCCAGAAGCTGTAGAAAGGTAATTCCTGTCGGTACCTATAGAACCTGAAAACAACTCTCCTGGCATTGAGGTTTCACAATAGGTGGAATAGAAGTTCAATTATTGTTATATTTGTGTTGTTATTGTTATCATTATCGTTATTTTAAT
Organism: Manis javanica; assembly: GCF_040802235.1. Taxonomy (NCBI): domain Eukaryota; kingdom Metazoa; phylum Chordata; class Mammalia; order Pholidota; family Manidae; genus Manis; species Manis javanica. The sequence continues at coordinate 37,480,001 of NC_133167.1, forward strand.
TACAGAGGACTGTGGGCATTGGCAGACCCCATACTTGAATTTCAGGGCCATCTCTGAGTGAATCAAATTTAACTTCATAAGAAGGTACTCACTGGTGCTGAGGTGTTTGCCATCTCTTCTTTTCCCAGTTTATTCCATTCTTAGACAAATTAATTAATCTCCCAGCATGTGGATTAAAGGGAAGTCAATTTATTGGTAAAATATGAAATTCTTCAAGACTTTAGTAAACTACATCTGAGGCTGACATAGCTTCTTGGAAGTTTTACTTCATTTAATATTTCCGTGGGAGTCGCATCCCCAAGAGGTATTCCTAATACTTGAAGGTCAGATTTGCACGCCTCTGTAGTAACTCTGCTCTTGGAGCTTCTCCGTTGTTTCTGTCCTTGTGTGTTGCTCTACTTTAACCCATGCTTAAGCTATCACATGTCTGCCCCAGACACATCTGGGGTACTGTCATATTGTGCAGACATTTTGCTGCTTCAAAGAAAATAAACAGTTTTGCATAGTATTATGTATGTTTTTAAAATTATTTTAATAATGCTTCTATTTTCAAAATTTTATATAATGAGTATATATTATTTTATAATTGGAAAAAAATATTTAAATATATGCTAACAGAATAATTTGATTTGTATCCTGTTAATGAGGGAATCAAATTTGGGAAGCTTATTTTAAACTTATAAATACTAGAGTAACAATTACTTTAAAATTTATTGTGATGGAAATCAAAAAAGGAAAGAAACTTCATAAATATTTTTGAGTTTACCAATTCTATAGACAACCCTACTGTTACTTTATACTTTTCATTTAGTTACATAGTAACAGGATATTTACCAATGAATATGCCCCCTTGAAGAGTAAATCAAAGTGAAAATTTAATATAGAGGAGATATCCAAGGAAAATTTATAAACTCAAATGAAATGCAGAGAAAGTATTTTTAGGGAATCTGAATTTCAGTAATTTAGAGATTTAGAACTCAAATCACAATGGTAACATACATGAAGATAATTTCAGAACTCTCTACAGACTTTCTAAATAGAACTCTTGGAAAGTTTTAGGTCCATCATCTAGTTCTAATTTTTAAATAGAAGCATACTTAACTAGAACAAGAATTCTGAGCTGTGGCTCCTATTTCCTGGGCCCACTTAATCGAACTGAACTTGGAATTGTAAAGGAAATAGACTTGTTGCACATGCTGAGGAAGGCTGCTCTCAGACTGGAGTGGTGCTGACCACACGTATGCCTAAGATAATGTTCATGCCCCATGCCCAGCCAATGCCTGGACAACTTCTTTCAAAGACTGCTCACAGATACTAGGCACACAGAAATTAAATATTTAAATGCAGTAATGGTAATAATTTCTACCTCCAAAATATTTCTCCAGCTCATCTTCTCTTCTAGTTCCCAAATCCTATTCTTTATTTTGGTCCTTCATCATTTCTATTTATAGTTTTGAGATCTTGCTAAACCTCTTGCTTTATCAGCTCTTTCTGAAACTCCATCATTCATCTTTATACTAGTTACAAATTATTTTTCTAAAATTAACAAGTAATGTTAATTTGGGCTTAACATCTTTTGATAAATTAGCAAACTATAGTTATATAAGCAACTTGTTAGATTCAGGGAAAAGTCTACCTACATATGTTTCTCTTACCATAAAACAACAGTAAAGAATCTAGAAAGGAAACTCATGCCAATCAGGTAAATAGCATTTATTTCCCATAGGTTTTGGAGATTAAAAAACAAAACCTCTCCCCCCTATTTTGTTTCACAAAGTAGGCCTTACATTCTAGAGTAAACCATTGTATTTTATTTTTTTTGCTGCAGTAAAAAATATCTGGATTTGTATCTATATAAATATAGATAGATAGCTACAACTATCTTCTCTCTATTCTATATATCTATTCACATATATCTACAGTATATGTAGATAGACTACATAGATATAGATATCTATTTTCTATATATATTTTTATCTAGAAATAGATATAGATAGATAGATGATAGATAGATAAATGATACATGGATGACAGATAGATATACAGACAAGTCAATGATAGAGAAAGAGAAGGAGGGAAGGAAGGAGTGGGGGAAGATGGAAGGAAGAAAGAGCAAGGCTATGGGTTATTATGTGCCCTGTATATACCCTGTTTATTGTCTTTCTTACCCCACTCTATTTACAACCCTTAAGAGAAGAAAATACATCTATATCCTTCATCACTGCCTAAAACATTATTTGGCACACATAATTCTTATTGAGTAAGTTGATGATTACTGAATACTGTCTGACTGTAGGGTAGGGGAATGGCTAAGACTCAGTGATAACACTACTAAAGGGTGTGAATTAGTGCTTTTCTTCTGAAAATCATTTGCCTATATGCCTAGAGTGGATTAGAAATATGCATTCACTTTGCTCCAGTTATTACTATTTTGAAAGTCTATGCAAATGACAACTACTACTACTTCTTCACAGAGAAGATGAAAATACATGCATTTTTTTTAACTTAGAAACTTATCTCACTGGCAACCATATTTTCTTTTATCTTTCCTTTTATGATAATGAATATATCTCTGCTCATTTCTAAGGCTATTCACTTAACTTGCATACAATTACTTTCTGCAGTATACACAATGAAGTTGTTCCACTAATCCACTGATTCATTGATTTCCAAATTCTGCATGAACACTCCTTCATTTAGGTTTATCAGTCTATAAAGAAATAATAAATAAATGACAATAAAAGCAAAACAATGCAAAACCTTCAAAACCCACAATAACTAGTGATTATCCTTTCTACTTCTCTCTTAGTCATGTTTTAGAAAAGGTTCTATAAAATAATTGTCTTTGTCTTCCTCACCAAATACTCGACCCTCAATCTATTGTCTAGAAAAATCTATGACTCTGTAAACCTATTATATAAGAATCTTCAAAGTCCAACATGTTACCAAGACAATAGTAACAACAAAACAGTAATAATAGAAATAATTAGTGCTTCTATGGTTAGGCAGGGTGATATGTAATTTATGTGCACATTCTCATCTACTCCTCACAGCAATCCTATGCTGTAGGTACTACTAGCTGTCCTTTACATTTCAAGTTGATAAAACTCTGCATAAAGATGTTAAGTGATTGTCCAGTCACAGAATAAATAGGTGGCCAAGCTAGGACTTAACACTACATCTGATATCATTCCCCATGAACCTCAAGTTCTGTTGCATTATTTTCACAATCCTTTAAAATATTTGATTATCTGTATTCATAGGTGATTTTTTGTGTTTTAATCTGATGTCATAGGTATATTACTGGTGAAAAAGGGTCTACTAGCCACAAAAATTATTAAATCCAGTATTAGCTTTTCTATTGTTTTCCTTATTGTTTACTGATTATCAGCTGAGTGAGGAAATGCTAAATAAAAGTATTATTTACTTAGGACTGTGGTTTCACTATATAGCCAACAACCAAATTGATAATGTATATGGCAAAATAACTACTAAAGTAATTTTGGTGACTTGTATTTAACTTTTGAATATCCACCTGGATAGCCATAAAGATTAAGCACCTTTTTTATTTATTTCAAAACTCTGCAAGGGAAGGAAAGGACTGTGTGTATTTAAATATAAAGTAATTAAAGTGATAATAATTAACCATTTCTTACTCCATTCCCTCATTCCCAAGTACATGCTAGAAAGCTCCTGAGGCTTTGCACATCCTTCTCTCTTAACATATGACTGGCTATATATATATATATATATCTTGGCTCATTTACTTAGAATTTCAGAAAGAAAAGAAAATAGAAATAAGTTATCATTTGATCAAATGTATGTTAGGCCAGTCACAGCAACCCTGGTTTATGAAACATTTAAAGCACAGTTCTCCTGACCTCCTGCCTTGGGTCCTGTCCTTCAGAGTGGGAAAAAGGGGAAAGATCTATCTTTCATTACCTAGCAATGTGGACAGTCCAATGATTAATGGTTCAGCTGCTGTACGGGGTGTCAAACTGAGTAAGTCTGTGCATTCCTCTAGCTGGTAGTCGGTTATTTGTCTTCCCCACTTTGCTTGGCCTGCAGATTCAAACTCCTTCTCTTTTTGTAAGAAACCACAATTATGAGGTGAGCAGTTTCAGAAGCAAAATGCTGCTTTCAAATTTGAAACCAAATATTTACTCACTAGGAATTGTGTGAAGTTGTTAATTTAGATCAACAAAAATATGAAGAATATGTGTGGCAATAGTTGCCAAAGGATCTTAATCTAGAAGAAAACAATGTAGTTTTTAATTAATACTGCTTTCTTTCAATATAGATGCACTTGCCAGAATTCTTGGATTCAGTATTCGAGCAATTCTAATATTTGTCACTATTTGTTGACTAAAAATATTCAAAGGTGTCTATGCTGAAAGGAATTGAAAGGCCAGAAACATCAGTCAGGATTGTGGTAGAGATTGAGTGGGTACTGAAGAGGCTTTAATAGGGATATTATTTAGTAAGATGAAGGCAAGATGCAGGCACACACCACAAGGGTTGGAGCTAGCCCCCTTCATGAAGCTTAGATTATAAAGAATGGAGGCAGATACTCTGAGAATATCCTTATGAGTTCTATGAAGAAAAATAACACATGGAAACAGGAAAGGATTTTTTGAAGAATGAAGTGATATTTTAAATAATGGTGAAGGAATGTCTCTCTGAAAAAAGGAGTATGCCACATACATACTAGAAGGAAGTGCCTTAGTGGCAGAGGTATTCACAAGCGTAAAGGCTCTAAGGCTCTAGTATACTTTGCATGTTCAAGAAATAGCAAGAAGACAGATGTGACTTGTCTTTAAGAATAAATTGGAGGAGTAAAATGATGCTTAACATCTAAAATGTTTACACTTAAGTGTTTTTCTTAATCCCAACCCCAAATCCCTTTTGTTGAGAAAATACAGTTTGTCTAATCATTGACCGCTGTGGCACAACCGCTGCTGAACTAGGACGAGTCGGTATAACTACTGCTAGCAGTGTTCCAGCTCTTTGAATAAGAGCAACTTTGAGAGAAGGGGGCTGGCTCGATGGTTGTGAAATCATGCTGAGACTATCTCCTGTAGATGTAAGAAGACTGAGCTCTGTAGAGGAAAATCCTCAGAATACTGGCAGAGGCTTAGACTATGTGACACCATTTAGAGGAGGCTGAGTATAAGGAAAATAGAATAGATTTACATAATACTAGAGTTGGAAAGGAAGGTAGGAATTTGTATATACAGTCACTATTTCATAAATGAAGCTGGAAAATTTCAGAGAGGTTAAGTGATTTTTGCTTTCCAAGGTTGTGATCACATAGCTAATTAGTAACAGTCCAGGATCAGAATACACATCTTCCTCCTTGTAACTGATGACCTAGAAAATAACGTGACTTAGTTCTGAGGATGCCTACTTAGAGAATCCCTGAGAATACTCCAAACACAATTAATTAAAATAGAACTGGTGGAAATGTTAAATCACAAAACAGCATTAAAAACAGAATAAATTCATTGTACATCAAAGTGTGTTACCATGGGAATGGCTCTCGAACCAAACCCTGAAGGAGAATCAAATGGCCTCAGATCAGTTCAGAGCCTAAAGCATGAATCTTCCATGAAAAATTCTGTTTTTCTCAATTCTTGTAGTAAAAATATGGGCATTCATTAAAGCAAAATCTCGTAAGGAGACAGAGAAACCCACTAAAATTTTATCATGCAAAATTTCCTCACTGTTGTAATGCAGCTGTGAAAATAGCAAAAAGTGTAAATTTAAGCTTTATAGTTTGAATTATCTTTTTATTTGAATCTTTGCTTGGCCACCTATTAGATATACAAGATAGGGTAAGTTATTCACTCTCTGTGAATTGCAGTTTCTTCATTCCTTAAAAACAAAACAAAACAAAAAGCTTAGATTGCACTTAATATCACCAGCAATATTTTGAGGATTACTTATGTGACATGCAAAATATCTACACATTTGTTGCCATATGTTATGTGTGTATGAATGCCTGATTTTCAGGATATCCAGAGATGTTATTTGACACAGAGACTTTCCAAAGAGATAATTGTGAATTATTGATCTAGAGTATCTTTCTTTTATCTTGTTCGCTATTCTCTGTGTCCTAACTAATAAAATATTTCAAATGTAGTTACTAGGAATGAATTTAGGGATAACATTTGTTGTTTCTAGTAATGAGCATTACTAGACTTAAGGCACCCAAAGACTGACACTCTAATAAAGGTGATAGCAGGTAATTGACAAAGAAACATTAAACTAGAGAGGCAGAAATTTCTGAGCTCTAGGGAGATGGTTCAAAGATTGAATGAACTAATTAAAAAGTTAAAGGAAAAGAGAAACCATTGATGGGTCTTGATGTCTTAAAGTAATGAGAAACACAGTTGTCATGAAGGTAACAGAAAGGCCAAAATGTTTTCTTCAGAAAGAATGAATGAGGGCACACAACAAAAATGGCCTCAAGAAATGGAATGCATTGGTAAGACATTTGAATTACTGCGAATATAAGAACTTCAGATCTTTCATTACCCTCTGTGTAATTTATAAATTATCTATTTTAACTCCTCCATTCACAAATGAAGCTAGTGAAGCAAAGGTTTAGCAATTTGGCAATTCAAATCCCCAAATCCATTCAATAAGAGCTAAATAAATATTGATTAAATAAAAAGATATATCCTATAGTTCAGATGGAAAAAATTGGTGCAGTCTTAAGACATCACGGAGCTTACCGTAGTGAAGAACTCAGCCTTAACTATAATGGACCTGGGCATTGATAGTCTTAGAGATGATAGGCAGTTGTCCCTCAGGTCACAGTCTTGAGTAGAGCTGTATGGCAAGTTCTTATTTATGTATTTAGTATTTTGTGCTTTGTATTTTTACCTCTATTGAGATAATGTCAAGGAATACACACATACATAACTTCTCACCATAAACATCAAAGCTTCTTATTGCTGCATATTTCAGCAAGTCAGGAGAGGCTTCAACTGAAAGGGTCACCCCACAATCTCACTTACTGGTGGAATTTGACATTAATGCTGGGAAAGTGCATCACATGTTCACCTTGGAAGTCTATGGGGCCTTGGGTACTAAAGTAATGTTTCTACTTTCTTATGATGTTTTACCTAAAGGATTGAACTATCGTATTCAATATTTTTATGCCAACTTAAAAGGAGTCTCACAGAAATGGTTCATTGAATCTAAAATAATTTCCTTTGGCATGACCTTAAATTATGTAACTAAATTTGTGTTTCCAGCAACAATTCAAAAAAACCTATAAAGGTACTTATATTTGTTCAATTATAACACATTAATATGCACTTGTCTTTACCTTTCCAAACCTTCCTTCTGCCCTATCTGCTAATTCACCGACATCTCACGTTACAGTAGTAGTATATACTTTCCTGTTTAGTTTCCCCTACGTATCCTCTCTTGTTTCATACTATTCCCTCAACCTGAAACATCTTGCCTATCCTCTTTCTCATGGATGACATATTCTGACTCATCCTTACTCAGCTATAGTGCTCTTCCTCCCAAGAAGCCTTCCCTACGCACTCAGACTGGATGCTATTCCTCCTCTCTGTTCCCACTGAATCCTGTCTTGTTAGCACTCACCATGTTATCTTACCTTTCCACAAACTGCCTTCTCCACACCCAGGTTTTTTGTTGTAAGAGGGCAGTAATCATATCATATGTATCTTTTTACTTCCAGGACCCACACGTGCTTGTTATTAGAAGATGCTTAATACATCTTCATTAAGCAAAAGGAAAATAAATATAATGTGAATCTCTCAGACATGCCCACATATAAGCATATACTCAGAACACTGACTTGAGATATCACAATCTTTTTTTCAATATACTTCAATCAGATACAGTGTGCTTTTTAAGGAAATAGACAAAGAAATTCTAATTCCTCATCAGAAAGCAGCTACCATCTTTTGGGAGAAATGGAAAGAATCTCTCTGTTTCTCTCTCTCTCTCTCTCTCTCTCTTTCTCTCTCTCTCACACACACACACACACACACACACACACACAAACTGCAAACATTATTGTTAATGATATTTTGTGTATGTGAAAGGTAGCTTGGGGAGAAACAGTTCTCCTGATATTGAATACAAATTAATTGTAAAACCTGCCTTGCTTCCTTTTTTTTCCAAGTGGATAAAATATATTCATGATTCTGAAGCTGTAAAAGGCTATTCTGAAACTATCTGCAGACAAGGTTGCTATGGGAACCACCTTTTTTTGGGGGAATAGTACAATAAATAGTCATCTAAAAGAATACCAAACACAGTTCACCTTGCTCAAGTAATTATAGGTGGTCTAGAATTGAAATATCTGTGACATATTTTGCTTTCAGGTGTACCACTAGAGCATATTTATTACCAAGTAGAATATTTTTGTAGCAATAGGATAGAAAATGTTTACTAGCAGCAATAAGTTAGATATGGAATGAGAAGCACAAAGATTTTTGTTTCAAAGTCCCCTGGGGTCCCTCCACCCCCACCTCACTCACACATTCACTGCACAGATAAACCGATGAAGATAAAAAGTCAAGACAATAAATTGCAAGATACACTAGAGATTTAGCCACATAGAAAACAAAAGTATTTGAGGATATGTGCAAGCCACAGGTAGTTCTAAATCCTTTTTCCCAGACCTCCAACTTCCTGTTGAGAGACTAGAGACCAAAGTAGACAAGAGAAATGTGAACCAATTTAAAGAGTTCTTAAAGAAAGAATGAAAAGTAAAAACTGCAGAGTGAATAATAAGAATAAAAATGCTTGCCCTGTGGTCTCCCTAGGTAGCGGGGGTGTGGAAGGCTGTCAAGATAATAGAAGATCATTCGTGAACACAGAGAGTAGTCTTGATTTTCAGAATAGGAGTTTGTCATCTGCATTACCTACAGAAGTATTTGATGCTTTCGGGCTTGAGGGAGGACAGCCTTGAGTACTGGCTCAACCCAAAGTGAGGAGACCAGCTTCCCCATCTAAGGAACTTAGTTTATCTAGGCAAGTCTTTTCTTTCTTTTTTTTTTAACTTTTTTTATTAAGGTATGATTGACATACAAAAACAATGTGGTTCCTACGTTTATCTATATTATCAAGTCCCCACCCATACCCCAATGCAGTCACTGCCCATCAGTGCAGCAAGGTGCCAGAGATACACTATGTCCCTTCTCTGTGATACACTGTTCTCCCCATGATCCCCCACACCATGTTTACTAAACATAATACCCCTCAGTCCCCTTCTCCCACTCTCCCCACCTGCACCCCTGCCCTTTGGTAACCACTAGTTCATTCTTGGAGTCTCTGAGTCTGCTGCCATTTTGTTCCTTCAGTTTTGATTCATTGTTATACTCCATAGATGAGGGAAATCATTTGGCACTTGTCTTTCTCCACCTGGCTTATTTCACTGAGCATAATGTCCTCCAGCTCCATCTGTGTTGTTGCAAATGGTAGGATTTATTTCTTTCTTATGGCTGAATAGTATTCCATTGTGTACATGTACCACACATCTTCTTTATCCATTCATCTACTGATGGACACTTAGGTTGCTTACATATTTTGGCTATTGTAAAAAGTGCTGTGATAAACATAGGGGTGCATATGTGTTTTTGAATCTGAGAAGTTGTATTCTTTGGGTAAATTCCAAGGAGTGGGATTCCAGGGTCAAATGGTATTTGTATTTATAGTTTTTTGAGGAACCTCCATATTGCTTTCCACAATGGTTGAACTAGCTTATATTCCCACCAGCAATGTAAGAGGGTTCCCCTTTCTCCGCATCCTCACCAGCATTTGTTGTTCTTAGTCTTTTCGTTGCTGGCCATCCTTACTGGTGTGAGGTGATATCTCATTGTGGTTTAATTTGATGATTAGTGATGTGGAGCATTTTTTCATGTGTCTGTTGGCCATCAGAATTTCTTCTTTGGAGAACTGTATCTTCATATCCTCTGCCCATTTGTTATCAGGTTATTTGCTTTTTGGGTGTTGAGGTGTATACATTCTTTATATATTTTGGATGTTAACCCCTTGTTGGATATGTCATTTGCAAGTATATTCTCCCATACCATAGGATGCCTTTTTGTTTTGTTGATGATGTCTTTTGTCATACAAAAACTTTTTAGTTTGATGTAGTCCCGTGAGTTCATTTTTGCTTTTGTTTCCCTTTCTCGAGAAGATGGGTTCAGGGAGAGGTTGTTCATTCTTATATTCAGGAGATGTTCTAGGCAAGTGTTTCTTAAGGCTAGCTATGGACTCCAGTAACCACCCAGTGGTACAAACAGAGCAGAACATTTGCTAGAGGTAAACATTAGGGGAAGAGGTCCTGTCTCCGTACTTCACCCAGGCACAGAGGCAAACTAGGTGTGTGACCATACCACACAGCAGCCTCAACATTTGTCACTTCCCCTGGTGGGACGGAAGAGGAGAGATTTCAAAGAACAAGCTTTGAACTAGAATTCAAAGGACTAATCATATTTGCAATATCCAAGCCAAAATGCTTCTTGATCTGGCTAACACATTTCCTGGAGGCAATAAGATTATGCTTTTTGTTCTTGAGCTGAATAAGAAGTTCTAAGGAAATTTAGTTTTTTGGTCAAAAAGAAATCTTTCTTTTCACATGTATTATTTCTATATATTATTACATTTCTGTCTGTATACATATGTATTTCTACACAGATATGGTGTGAACAGTGGGAGGTTCTAGTTCAGCCCGGTTTTCCAAAGAGCTAGTATAAGGGAAAAATAAAATGGGGTATTTAATCCTAAGTATTCTGAGTTAAGATCTTTTCTTTTAACTCTTCTACTCATTCTTCTCATTGTAATGGTTTCCCTAATCCTTTCTTGATGCCAGGAGGAAGAAAGTAAAGCACAGGTTAAGAAAGTCAGTATCTATGAGAAACTGATTTTCTCCTCCTTATTCTAGCATGAGAAAACTAAAGTTCACCATGGAAAGTAAACTTGCCATAAATGTCTAATAGTGTTAATACAGAAAATATATACCATTATTAATGCACTATGGAACTTTATCATAACTGTTACTTAGTACAAAAAAACAAAACAAATTACCTGGAAAGATTTGCACCCTATTTCTAACACAGGGAGGTAGAGATGGGGTGGGAGAAGAAAAATAATAGGGAAAGAGAGCGAGAGAAACACAGAACTAAAAGTCTTCAAGACCATCTATGCATTTGTACTTCACTACTTTACTAAAAAACACTCTTGTTACCCTTATTTAGCACATCAGTCAGAAGGTTGTTGAGAAGTTTTTATACATTTAGTTAGAAAAAAAGCAAAACTTTCTATAATGAAATATCAAAGTTAGCAAACATTCCTTAATAATTCAACATAAAATATAGAAGCTAAGAAAGAGAAGCAGAACCATTGGAAATAAGATTCTCTCCCCAAAATCAGGGAAGAAATAAATACATCCAAGTTCATTCAGCTGTGTTAGGTGTTCACCTTGACACACCTAACATAAAACTGTCTTTTTTCTTTGTAAAACTCTATAGTTTCAAATCCTGCTTTGACTTTCAAAATATCACAAACTTTGCACAAAATAACTGTAAGTGGTATCAGCTAATGAGCCTGTACATAGTTAAAATAAAGAAAAATATTCTCCATTAGCAGACTAATCAAGTTTTCTCTTTTATGATTTTTGTTTTTAAAAATATATTATGTCCAATAAGATAAATGGTTAGAAATGTATTTGTGTGTGTGTTTGTATACACAGAGACAAAGAAAAAAGAGAAAGAGAGCTCTATACAGTGTATTGTTATTACCTCAGAAAACATAGAAAATTTTCACAGTTTAAAACAAAACACCCTCATTACTCAAAAATTCCTCCAGACAGTCCCTGAACTCCAATTATACTTTTAAAATTCTTAAAGCTACATTTAATACAAATAATTTCTTCTTATTTCTGGATTGTTATGTTTCCCTGATGTCATGATCTATTTGGGGAAAAACATCACTTCATCAGGTATATCCCCTGGCTGTATTATCAGGAGGTCTGTGGGGAAAGGCAGACACCGAGAGGCTAACTGCATGCATCTCTTATAGACACGGTGTGGGGCAGACTAACCAAGTATAGAAATTAACACTCTTGAGTGGAAATGCATTCACAAGTTTCCACATCAAGCAGGTGCCTAGGTTGTAGCAACACGTGACAGACAACAAATAGGGTAGAGAACCTCCAAGTGAAATTTTCTTAATCTGTCCCACAAATGAATTTAAATGAATAGGAAATGGAAACAGAACTTCTTGGCAAGTTAAATTGATGGTTACCTGCTCAAGTGGATATTTTAACAAAAACTTTATTCCTAAAAAGTTTATTATGCTCATTGAAATAAGCCAGGCAGAGAAAGACAAGTACCAAATGATTTCACTCATATGTGGAGTATAAAAATAAAGGAAAACTGAAGGAACAAAAGAGCAGCAGAATCACAGAACCCAAGAATGGACAGTTACCAAAGGGAAAGGGACTGGAGAGGATGGGTAGGAAGGGAGGGATAAGGGCGGGGAAAAAGAAAGGGGGCATTATGAATAGCATGTATAGTGTGTGGAGGGCACGGGGAGGGCTGTGCAACACAGAGAAGACACGTAGTGATTTTACAGCATCTTACTATGCTGATGAACAATGACTGTGAAGGGGTATGTGGGGGGGACTTGATGAAGGGGGAAGCCTAGTAAACATAATGTTCTTCATGTAATTGTAGATTAATGATACCAAAATAAAAATTTTTTTTTTAATTTAAAAAAAAGTTTATTGGCTTTATTTCAATAAAATTTGGTGGAAATACATTTAGGTTCAACAAAAAGTAAATCGTCTTATCGCTGCTGTTGATATTAATACCACCATGGTTACTGACTTGTGCTTATTTTCTGCTGCGAAGAAACAAATGAAAAGATCATTTGGTACTCTAGTTATCTACTGTTTTGTAATGAACCACCCTAAATTTAGGGCCTTAGAGCAACAATATGTTATTCTCTCTCATGACACTGAATTGACCGAGCTTAGCTAGACAGTTCTTGATGTAGGTCAGTCAGGCAGTAAGATGTTGGCTGAGTTGACAGCCAGCTGACTATTGAGCATGATCCTCAAATCCTTTCCCAGTCTTGTTCTCAATCACAGTATCTACACATTCTTGGTTATGGTAAAAACTGAATATTTATTACAATTTGAACATGTCCTAGGCAATCTCATTCTTTATTTTTACTTATGACATCCCCAGAACACACTTTTCATACCACAAGCACTTAGAATAATAATCTACACACAACAAGGTCTCAGTTACTATGCTATGCAAGACTGAGCAGATTCCTTAGATTATTTTCATGCCTTTGCATTTGATTACCACTTTTGCAGAAGCATCTGCACAGCATATGCGTTAGATGAAATGACCTTGAAGGATTCACAGCTCATCTGGAAGATTACATCCTCGCAGAATTTCTTACACTTTTATATTATTATTTGTTTTAGATGATGGGAAGTGGTATTTGAGGTTTTAGAAATAACTGCTACCACTAGTAATATTGTGGAGGTTCCCCCCAAAATTAAAAATAAAATTACTATCTGATACAACTATCCCATTACTGTTTATATACAGAAAGGAAATTAAAACAGGGTATCAAAGAGATATCTGCACTCCATACATTGAAGCATTATTCACAACAGCCAAGATATGGAAACAACCTAAGTGTCCATGAACAGAAGAATGGATGAAGAATAGATAGATAGGCAGATAGATAGATAGATATAGATAGATGGATAGATACAGATAGATATATGATAGATGGATAGATAGATGATAGATAGATAGATAGATAGATAGATAGATAGATAGATAGATATAGATAGATGGATAGATAGACAGATGATAGATAGATGATAGATATAGATAGATAGATACAGATAGATGGTAGATAGATGATAGAGATAGATAGATGATAAATAGATAGATAGATGATAGATAGATAGATAGATAGATAGATAGATAGATAGATAGATAGATACAGTGGCATATAATCCAGCCATGATAAAGAAGGAAATCTTGTCATTTATTACAACATGGATGGACCTTGAGGCATTATGTTAAGTGAAATAAGCCAGATAAGGAAAGATAAATACCACATGGAATCTAAAATCCAAGTTAAACTCATAGAAACAGAAAAAAGTGGTTTCCAGAGGCTTAGAAGATGGGGAAATGGGGAGACATTGGTAAAATAGTAAAATTTTTCAACTTTAAAAGAATAAGGACTAAGGATCTAATGTATAATATAGTTAATAACGCAGTGTTGTATAATTGCAATTTGATGGGAGTAGAACTTAAACATTCTCACCAAGAAACAGGGAGATTTAAATTAAAAAAATAGGTAACATTTATTAAAGTCTTAATATTACTTAACCCAATGTTAAGTAATTACATGTTTTATCTCATTTGTCCCTAATATTTTATTCTACAAGGTTCATATCATTACTCTCCTGATTCTGTGATATGGAAAATGAAGCTTGGAGAACTTATTTAAGGTCACGCAGATACTAAGTCATTTAGCCAGGACTTGTTACCAGTTCTTCCTCTAGATTTGATATTCTTAATCACAGACTTCCAATTACATAGATTATTCTTGCCATTCAGATCAAAGGGACATGATCTTAGACAGAGTACACTTTCCCCAGGACAGGACTTGAATGGAAACTAAACTAGAAATGTTGATCTTTGTCTACCATGCCCTCATAAATATGAAGGATATCTGCCTTGACCACATCTCCTGTTGCCATGTGGTTATGTCTCTGCACCCATCAATGGCCTCAGTTATTTTGGACCCAAAGTGAGCACCTCACCCTTAACAACTTATCTCCAGGCTGGTTGGCCATCTCTGATCAGAGTGTATGCCCTGGTTCAAAATGATGAGTTGGTCAGTTTTCTGTCCCAGGATTCTGAATGAGAGCAGGAATAATGTCATTACTTTGGAATGGTGAATTTTAAATTTTAAGGAAACTGAAACCATATACAGGCCAATGTAAATATAAAGGATAAAAGTAGAGATTATGTTAGTACAGTGAGGAGAATGAAGTCATGCTACTCAGAGGGGTAAAGTAAGAGAGTTTGTACTCACAGCTACATCCTTTAAACAAAACCGTCTTCTCCATGCTATTCAAGTGACTTTGTTTCTTATAAATTTCTTATAAATTTGACAGCTTCTTATGAAGTTCGTTGTTTATATACAAATCAAAGAAGCACTGTCAAAATGTCCTCTATGAATTTTGTTTTTTCAAGTTTATGAATCCACACTTTTGACCAACATATTACTTGTATATGTTACCATTAGGTTTTCTTCTACATCAGTACTCTTTCTCTCTCAAGAAGGCTTGGAATGATTTTATCATAGATTATTTTATGAGTTAGCTCAAAGAGCAACCCAGTTTCTCTTATTTTCAAGGACTGCATCTCCTTACATGGTCTCTTCACAATTTGCCTACAGTATTTATAAGATAACAAATGTAATTTCAGTATAGTGATATTTTTCCTTTGTAATTTGGCATTTATGTTAAGTCCAGTATATTGTATTAATTAACTTCACTCTGGGAATGCATTTCTTTAAAAAAAAATCACTAGGCATAAGAAATGTACCAGCTGGATGTTTGAGACCAAAAAGTAGTCAAGTTTAAAAAGTACATGTAAAAGAAAAATTATCCACAGCATACATTTCACAAATTACAAAAAAAATGTAGTTTATTTTTAAACAATTCCTGAATGTTTCATACTTACACAAACTTTTAAAATTTTAACAAACATTTTAATATTCCATATGCTATGAAAATTTAAATTTATAAAAAAGATCTAAGTGTGACAATGGCACCTTATCGAATGTAAATATTGGTACTTGAAAATGCCATTTATTCTTGCTCTATTGAGATCTACTTTGCTTTTGCAGAAACTTTTTATTTTATCAAATTTAAGACTCATGGAAGCATAACAACATACACTTGACACTTAAAGTGGTTTTATTTATTTTTGCAATGAATAGTATGATGCAACAATGGATTTCAGTACTTTTAAAAAGTAAGTCTACTTTTTTCCATTAACTTGAGCTGTAAGTCATCTTTATCAATCATATTCATTTTGAATTGGTGCTTTTATGTTCACTGAGAACAAACTGGTATATTTTTATTGCTTGAATTTGGTTCAAGGATCCTAGATATACAAAGATAAGCTACCATCTCACATTCTCAAGTCAACAATTAAATTTCAACTTTTATTGTTGGCTGTTGTGCTCAATCTGAATTATATACCAAGTCTGAAGTGGCAATTCAACCTATCAAAAGAAACTGAATAGTAGCTTAGCACATGGTCTTAGCGAAGTTATAATTAACAGAGAAATCTTAGATCTTACGTAGTTAAACAGGTTATTTTTATGTGATTAATAACTAAGGTTTAATTTCCAGTACAACATTGACTTCTAACAAAGTAGCTTATATGTAATTCTGTATCTCTCACTAATCTATATGTATCTTCTCCACTTTTGAAGGTGAGAAGACACATTGTTCATTAATGTGCACAGTTTTTATTTATGTGTAATAATATGTACACATTTCTACCACATCTATTGTTCAATACTTATTTTGATTTTCATCAAAAATAATAACTAATTGAATTTCAAAAAGATTGTTACCATACATTTAAATATAAGCTATCATGCTCTATTTTTTAAAATGATAAAAAAGACATATTAATACACAATACATATTTGTTTCTCATCATTTTTTTCCCAAGACAGGTCTCCTTAATTCTCTGCTAGATTCAATTTACCACTAAGATAACTTTTTGCTTCTTGGTCTCTAAAAAAATATTCTGTGCATAGCCTACTCACAGTTCATAGTATCGGATAGTTTCGATAGTTTCAATAACAAAGATATTTCTTCTTGCCTACTCATTTTACCTATTTTTACTTTTAATGATTGTTACAAAATATTTGTGATTTTGAAATTTCTTTTTCACTGGGCATACTCTAAATTAAACCAATTCTTAATCTTCTTAATTATTTTACAAATTTATCTCCCCACAGGTAAATTTTGAAGACTTAGTGGATTACAGAAAGTATCTGATATCCATCCCCATGTTTCTAAGGAATCACTTCCCATATCCAACAATAAAAACTGTCAAAAATATCTTTTTAGGTGCAAAGTAAAGCTCACAAATAAGGTCTAAAGGAAACCTGGTTCTAATAAATGCTAATAAGTGACCTGTGAGAAAAATATGTCTTAGAAAGTCAAAGTTTCTGTTCATTATTCAAGAAAAATAAATTTTGAAATTCAAAACAAATATACTTTAAATTAGGAGACTCATCAGTCTGAAAATTGTGCACATGAATTCTAGTATTAGTGTGATTTTCACCAAAATTTGGGGCTATTCCCTTAAAACAACAGGAATTGAAAATGTTTGCTACATTGTTAGAAGTTCCCACCTGAATGTAAATACAACACTGTATATCATAATATATGTATGTATATAATACATAATATATAGTATGTATTGCATACGTTGCATAGATATATATATATTAATTTAAAAGACTGAAAAAATAGCATTCATTTAATCTTTTTATCTTAGTTTTTCTCAAATTTTGTTTACTGGGAATATTATTTCTTCATAAGATCTTTTAACATATATCTTCAGAATTCCAAGAACACAGTTGAAAGATTACTGTACTAATCTATACTTGATACAGATCATCCTTTTGATAAACCTAGAATTTACCATGTCCGAATAAAATAGTTTTCAAAGCTCAAAATACATTTTGGAGCATAACCCATAATTAATACATTAATAGGCATTTTAAGAAACTGTTTACTTATTATAAACATATAACATTTTGAGCAAAGAGTAAATACTAATTTCGATCTGACTTTATGAGCCAGACTGAAGGGGACATGGTTTCACGACTCAAGAATTCTTACAGGTTTGTCCTGACTTTCCTGTTGCTAAAACGAAAGTAAATATCACTTGCAATAAAGTGTCCTGTTAGAATCTACCAAACAAAAGCTTCCATACTCTAAGCTCTAAAGTAAATGTGTACTTTTAAAAGTTGCAGATTTCTCAAGGACTAAACGAAGCATTTTCTTAAGGTAATGCATTTATCTCTTATGTGGTTTCAGTGACCCTCTCAAACATTTCAGGGAAACTATTTTCATCCTGTGGTTTATTGTCCATAAGAACACCATTTAAGTCATGGGAAATAAACAGTTTCCAGTGAACTGACTGACTCTTCAGAAAGTTCAATTTAAGTTAGTTATTTTATACTCAGAATTGTAGTTTCCTTTAGAAGCGATGTTGGCACCAGCTAGGCAAAAACAATATATTGGGCCACCTCATCACCTTTAATAAAGTGGTTTTCTACTGTAAAAGTTAGGCCACAATATCAATAAAGACAGCTTTCTATCTTTCTATTATGAATTGTCATGTAATCAAGTTAAAATGTTTTGAGCAGGTTTTCTACTTGTTTGTGGCAAAAGTCCTACATCCTGAATTAATCTGAAATAAATTCTTGTTGAACAAATTCTAAACTATGTGCATGAAACTAGACAATAAAGATATGCTGGCTTAAGTATGATAATTATATCAATAGGCTTTAAATTAGTTTTCCAAATATCATGTGCTGTGAATATTATCCTTGTTACTGTTTCTTAATTGTTTGTGGCCCATATGCTTTTTGAAAATCTATTAAAGTGTGTAGGTCATTTGCCCAGAGAAATAAAAATTAAAATCCAAAAAAATTATATATAATTTATGAGACTCACAAGTGCTGGCAATTGTGCTCAAGGTCTCTAATGTTAGTGTAATTTTCACCAAAATTAGGCACTATTCTTTTAAGATGTCCAGAAGTAGAAATTGTTTCTTCACTGTTAAAAGTTTCTATCTGAATACCATTTTCTAATAAATGTTCATTACTGCCACCACTTTTCCATATGAAAATCAAATAACATCTATATAATTTTGTGTATAATTTGAAAATCTATTAATGTTTAATACAAAGAGGGGAAACACTTGCTGGAATACCTAATAGAATATGGTAGAATTTATAGATTAGCTGCTATAAGGCACAGAGGATATCAAAGACGTTATTGGAAGGTGTTTCCCTGGAAAAATGATGTATGTTTCAATGTTTCATTTTGTCAAGATTTGTCCTCTCATACCCTAGCATTCCTTCACTGTCCACAGCATCTAATGTGGGCAGTTTGAATTCAGATGAGAATGAAAGCAGATGAAGATTGAATTATAGAATTTAGAGGAAAGTTTAGAGGAATTTCTTAGGACCTATATTTGTCTTCATCAGAAATAGACACATTTGAGTCTGAGAATTGGGGAGTTACCTTCCCGGTTTCCCACTTGATATTTTGACCCATTCAGAAAAATAAAGCCTCCCAGGTTATTGAAATCAGATTGATCATTGTCTTCTTTGAAATTAGAAACCCAAAGTCTTTAAACACTGTGAAACAAAGCCCTTAAACATTACAAAAGTATGTTAGCTTTTCAGCGATGTTCATTATCCCATGCAGAGATCCTATTAGTGAAGTGAACATCATCATCATTAACATCTTCTACCCAAATGAGCCGATAGTGTATCATTCCATCAATTTATGTGGGAAAAGGGAGCACAGGAATAATGATTCACACATCTTTGCACATAAGTGATATTCCCACAGAATTTCTTCCCTTCTGACCTCCATTTATTTGGTTTTTGTCTAAGTACTGTTTAATTTTATGTAAAAAAAACACTTTGTTTTTCTAATTATTTGGATAGATACAAGCAATAATCTCTGAATTGATGGATTCATAAAATTTAAAATAAAATATCCATTTCTGTTCAGGTAACCAAGTAAACTCTTAGGTTCATGCTTTTAAAAATAATTTAATTATGTAATTTTTTTCATGATAAAAATGTTCAGTATTTTACTTTGAATTAATTTGGAATCCATATCACATACATAGATGAATTTATTTATAGACCACCTGACATAACTAAATTGTTCTCTTTTGCAGGTCCTTGCCTATTTATTTATACGGTATGTAAAAATAAATACAAGTTTAGCACATAAATATTCATAGATTCTATGTGTCTGGATATTTATATAGCACCTGCCAACTACTTTGACATGCATGATAGGTTAGAATGCATATTACAAGGTGGGGAAAGGATGTTTACATGGCTTTAGGTTTCAGATCACTTCTAAAACAAATGCAGTATACGTTTATATAGCACACACAAATAAAAGACATATTGCTTAGAAATGGACAAACCATGGTAGGTTTAATCACTCTAACACTTACCTTTGCAAATATTAGGCTCAAGTTATCTCTATAAGGTGAAATAAACTTGGTAGTTTTGCAAATGTAAAGCCTTTTCCTGAAAAAATTCCAGGTTTGGACTTTAAATATCCTTGCATAGCACCTATGTATAGAGATGAAATGCCCATATCAATAATAAAGTAAGGTATGAGGCTTAGTTTTCATAATAGAATTCCAATGTAAATACCTTTCTGTTTAATTTATAAAACAAGTACTGCCTTAATGAGCGGGCTTACACTCCTGCTGAATCTCCTTATATAATATAATCTTACTGCTCTATCCACAACTCTCATGAAAAGCGACATAGAGAAAAATTTAGAGAAGTTAACACAAGAAATATGCTATTTATACACTTTACTTAAACCTAGAATTAAATCATGAGATCCTTGTTAGATTATCCAAGACTATGTACTTTGATCACATAATGCTTGCCCTTTGCATTTGCATGAATTGATTTTAGGGCTATATCTTCAACATATATTAAAAGTCACTACAGGTCCGTTTCGTTTTCAATCCCTTAAATGTAGTGCTCATTAGACTTCTGCTCAGGGACCTTCTCTAGAATGTAAAATAAATAGTATATGCTCTAGTGCCTCTAAATTGCTTGATTTAACTCTCAAATTTGACATTTTATAAGCAATATGAGTTTAGGAAACTTACTAAATTTTTATGTAAAATATCATAATAGTAGTGCCCATCTCAAAGGACTGTCTGTTGTAAGTATCAAATAAGTGAAGCATTTAGACTGTGCTTCAACCAGTAAACTCACCGAAAATTTTGGAGTCACTGTTGTAAGCTCTGTTTTTTGCACTCTGAAACATCTTCCTGAGTGTCATATACACTTCCTTTACTGAAACTGGCAGCTATTGGTTGATTAATAGTATCATATACACTTCCTTGACTGAAATTGGCAGCTATTGGTTGGTTAATAATAAAACACAATTGTTAACCACTTGGTTCTATTGACCTAATTAGGGATTGTTATCT
Source organism: Manis javanica (assembly GCF_040802235.1). Taxonomy (NCBI): domain Eukaryota; kingdom Metazoa; phylum Chordata; class Mammalia; order Pholidota; family Manidae; genus Manis; species Manis javanica. The sequence goes on from NC_133167.1 coordinate 37,501,348, forward strand.
ATATAGCTCTTCAAGAACTCTTTGTCCAACTTCAAGAGAATTTGAATCTTAGTTTGCTTCTAGTATAGTCACTGCAGTTCTACTCTTTGATATTTTGTTTCATTCTATGCGTTAGGCCCAGACACCAGTTCTGATCTAGCAACAGCCAAACATTCCTCCACCTTTTTCAACAGCCATCTTTAAGAACAGCCCTGGGTGCATATCCATTTCCTTTTTACATTCATATACTATGGTCTCAAGACCACACTTTCTCCTTCATAGCTCTTCAAATTATCTTTTAAGATCTGTACTTCTCTGAAAAGAAAATATTCCTCACATTCTCTAGCTAATGACTACTTCTAATATTTAACACTGAACCATTTTTTTCCTAAAGAGCTTTAGCTCCTTTTTGATTTCTGAATAAATGTAATCCCCAAAGATGGAATTTTCAAGGCATAGGGCTATAATGTCCTTTGCCTTTGGGTTTGCAGTAATTTATAAATTTCATTGCTTTGTTTCTGTACCAAAAATCATTAAAAGGGAATACACTTATACAAAATAATATAGGCCTTTATTTTTTTAAAAAAATGAACCATCTTTCCATGCATAAAGCTCTGATATAAAAGCTCATGATCATCACTTCTAAAATTAACAAATTTAGAGCGAATTTCACTATATGATTAAGATTACCCTATTCTACTAAATGAAATGTAAAACACTAATAGGGATGGAATTTTACTGCTTAACCTAGCACAACTTACCTACATGTTGAACAAACATTTTAAAGCCAGAATATCCTTATTCTCCCATAGCTCATGTAGAACTCAGCTGTTTTGATCTTTAAAGATGCAGCTTGCAGAGCGGGATGAGCAACACAGCAAAAACAGGAAATACTGTTACAAAATTCCTGCCCTATCATACTGTGGTTTCACTGGGTCTTAAGGTTTTTTTTCTCCAGTTTATTTCTCATCTGAAATTTCAGGGAAAAGCACATGGTTCGGGGTCTTCTGCTGCAGCCCAGGCAGAGAGGCTCCTGTGACTGTGTTTACCAAGGTTTCCATGGCAGCCACTTGCCTATTCCCCAAAGCCTGTTTTTGTTAATTTCTCTGTAACCAGCAATTGCTAAAGCTAACATAAGGTGTAATGATATGCAAATCTAAGAAAGTTCATAATGGCCATATTTACTAAAGCTTAAGCCCTAAAGTCACTCATAGCCTTTAAATGGGTAGCATCAGTTTAAAGACAAACACACAGGAGTGAGGCCACTAATATTCCTGCCCCACTGTCTGTGTCTCTGAGACTTCTGACCATATTACTCAGGACTCAGCTCAGCACTTATTTCTAGATATTTTTCTTGACCATCTTCACTAGACTAGTTGCCTGTGCTTATGTGTATTATATATCTAATAGCATGTCACTTAGTATGCTTTTATTAGCTTACTTTTTTGTCTCTTTCATTACATTAAATATACAAAGCTTTGAAAGAAAGACAAAGGCAATCCATAGGTATCAAAAAATGAAGCAAATGAGTTTGACCAAAATTGAACAAAATTATGTAAATAAAATTATCTGCTACATGAGAACACTATTCTGTTCATCTTTATACCCCTGTTGCATGGCAGAATTCTTGACCTATAGTAGGAATGCACTGAATAATTTTGAATGAATGAATGTGTACACAAAAATGCCCTATAAGATTCCTCTTCCATCTCACCTCAATAATATTAAATATGTTGCTGAATAAATCAGACTTGATTTGAGGAATATTTTGGATTCACCTCAGAAATAAATGACACATTGACTTCATCTTTTTCATTTATCAACTAAAAGTCTAAAATCAGGTAATATTTTTTTTATTATGGCATCATTAATACATGATCACATGAGCAACATTGTGGTTACTACATTCCCCTCATTATCAAGTCCCCACCATATAACCCAATACAGTCACTGTCCACCAGCATCTTAAGATGCTATAGAGTCACTACTTGTCCTCTCTGTGTTTCACAGCCCTCCCCATGCCCCACCCCACTACATTATGTGTGTTAATCATAATGCCTCTTAATCCCCCTACCCCACCCTTCCCACTCACCATCCCCAGTCGCTTTCCCTTTGGCAACTGTTAGTCCATTCTTGGGCTCTGTGAGTCTGCTGCTGTTTTGTTCCTTCAGTTTTTTCTTTGTTCTTACGCTCCACAGATGAATTAAATCATTCAGTACTTGGCTTTCTCTGCCTGGTTTATTTCACTGAGCATAATACCCTCTAGCCCCATCCATGTTGTTGCAAATGGTAGGATTTGTTTTCTTCTTATGGCTGAATAATATTCCATTGTGAATATGTACCACATCTTCTTTACCAATTCATCTACTGATGGACACTTAGATTGCTTCCATTTCTTGGCTATTGTAAATGGTGCTGCAATAAACATAGGGATACTTGTGTCTTTTTGAATCTGGGGTCCTGTATTCTTAGGGTAAATTCTGAGGAGTGGAATTCCTGGGTCAAATGGTATTTCTATTTTTAGATTTTTGAGGAACCTCTGTACTGCTTTCCACATGGTTGAACTAATTTACATTCCCACCAGCAATATAGGAGGGTTGCCCTTTCTCCACATCCTCACCAGCATTTGCTGTTGTTTGTCTTTTGGATGTTGGCCATCCTAATTGCTGTGAGATGATATCTCATTGTGGTTTTAATTTGCATTTCTCTGATGATTAGCCATGTGGAGCATCTTTTCATGTGCCTGTTGACCATCTGAATTTCTTATTTGGAGAAGTGTCTGTTCAAATCCTCTGCCCATTTTTTAATTGGGTTATTTGCTTTTTGGTTGTTGAGGCATGTGAGCTCTTTATATATTTTGGATGTCAACCCCTTACCGGATATGTCATTTATGAATATATTCTCCCATACTGTAGGATGCCTTTTTGTTCTATTGATAGTGTCCTTTGCTGTACAGAAGCCTTTAAGTTTGATATAGTGCTACTTGTTCATTTTTGCTTTTGTTTCCCTTTCCTGGGGAGATATATTCATGAAAAAGTTGCTCATGTTTATATTCAAGAGAGTTTTCCCTATGTTTTCTTCTAAGAGTTTATGGTTTCATGACTTACATTCAGGTCTTTGATCCATTTCAAGTTTACTTTTGTTTAAGCAATCCAGTTTCATTTTCTTGCATGTAGCTGTCCAGTTTTGCCAACATCAGTTGTTGAAGAGGCTGTCATTTCCCCATTGTATGTCCATGGCTCCTTTATCATATATTAATTGACCATATATGGTTGGTCTCTCTAGTCTGTTCCATTGGTCTCTGGGTCTGTTCTTATGCCAGTACCAAATTGTCTTGATTACTGTGGCTTTGTAGTAGAGCTTGAAGGTGGGAAGCATAATCTCCCCTGGTTTATTCTTCCTTCCCAGGATTGCTTTGACTTTTTAGGGTCTTTTGTGGTTCCATACAAATTTTAGAACTATTTGTTCCAGTTTGTTGAAGAATAATGTCAATATTTTGATACAGATTTCATTGAATCTGTAGATTGCTTAATGGGTTATATTCTTAATCATTCCAGGGTTTCCTTTAATTTCATAGTGGCAGATTGAAATAAAAAGGCCATGAGTTCTTTTCTGACTATAATCCATGCCACTTAGCAATAATTTTATGCAGATCCTCCATTGATTGGAGGAATCTATTCCCAGACCCCTTAAATCTGAGCTGTTCTTGTAACTTATATGGTCAATAGAATGAATGGAAATGGCTACATGCCAGTTTCAAGCCTGAACTTCAACAGTTCAGGCTTTGATTATACCTTTGAAACTCTACCTAGCAGTCAAGTGAACAATCTTGAGTTAGCTTTCCAGAAGGTAGACACATGGTCCAGTCATTTTTGTCATACTAATCAATGGACTGAAAATTTCCAGATATGTGAATGACACTGTCTTCAATCAGCTGGTAAAGCCAACCCACCATGTGAGTGTAGATGCATGAATAATCTAACCAGTATCAACTGACTGTGGCACAGACCTGCAGAATTACCTGACTAGACCAAACTCACATGAACAATAATAACTGTTGTTTTAAGCCACTAAATTTTAAAGTGGTTTGTTAAGCAGCAATTGCTTCTTAGTGAGACCTTCCCAAATGACCCTACTTTAAATAGCAACTCCTACTCACAAACTTTGTCCTATCATTCCCTTTTTCCAGATTTCTTTGTACCTCTTTGGCTATATATATATATATATATATATATATATGTATTTTATTTTATATAGTTCTCCCTCCCCCCAATTGGAATAATGCCTTCACGTGAACAGGGATCTTATTTTGCTTTGCTTTCTGCCGTTATCTCCAACACCTAAAAAATGCCTTGCACAAAATTGACAAATAATAAGTATTTGTTTAATTAATCAGTTAATTAATGTTGGCAACTTTTTGTATTCTATGGAATATTTAGTTCTTTTCATAACTAAATTCCTCACTCTCTCTTGCTCCTCATTTGATTAATTCTGTTGCAGCTATCAGATTTGTTATTACCCAACATATTAATTATACAGTTAGAATAACATAAATGGATACATGAGGGCTTTTCATGAGCCACTGAAAGAACACATGAAACCCTGTTCTCATAAACAAAAACTATAACTATTCCCCAGTGAGATTCAGGCATCACACTTATCAGAAAAATTAAATTCCTGATTTTTTTCTCAATTTTTTCTTTAAGAATCTAGTAAATGTTATGAGTCTTATAAAGCCAGCCAAGATAATTGAATATTTGTTTTTATTAAATTCCTGCCTCTTACTTATGATTTCATTCCCAAAAATGGAGGAATGGTTCGGTATTTTTAGGAAGGCAAAAATGGTAATTTTACCCTGTATCCCATCTCCTTCAAGTAGTAAGCAAGCAAGCAGATTTAGGAAGGGACATGAGTTTTATTGATGGATTAAAACTAGCCAGATGGTGGATCAGTTCTAGAAATCAATAGGTAATAGTATGTTCCAAGTTGGTCACTTTCACGTTGTATTACATATGCCATTTAATATGCAAAAAGCCAAATTATTTCTAAAATAAATTGGCTTTATAACATCCTAATGATCACCAAAAAATTATTACATGAGAAAATTTTAAACCACATGAAATATATACAGTTGAAAAGAGAAATAATGTTACTTAGATTCCAATTGTATTACTTTTATTATTCTATAAAGATTTTATTCTAATATCGAAAAGACATTTCTTCTTAAATCTCTTTTTAAAAGCTAAACATAAAAACTCTGTTTAACAACCTTGGAAGAGTTGTAAAAAATTGAAAACATCTCAGAGTTCATGAGAGTAAAGCAAAGAATAATTTTCAAGTCATGATAATTATGCTGGTATGACCCCATTACTGATATAATATGAAGCTAATAAGCCAAATAATTAGTATGCTCTAGGTCAGAATTTTCACCTCAGTAACTGAAGGGTAAATGAAGACAAAGCAATGTAATATAAAACATACAAAAAAGAGGCAAAAGAGCAGTAATATAATGAAAATCTGAAAGATCACTTAAAAATAGTGTATTTTTATTTGCTTATTAAAGAAAAATATGAGAAACTGATTTAGTTTTCAAACTTAGTGAAAGTTAAGGCATATTAAATTGTGTCATTAGTGGATATCATTAAGTACATAAACACACTTTAATGTAGCATGTTATACATGTCATGTATTACATAAGCTATGCTCATCTTAATTAGCTATTGCAATATTTTTATTGTAATTAAAGCATTTCTTTTTTTTTACAGTCTTGAAGAAGGAAAAACACATAAAACTTGAACTTGTATTGAAGAATTGGTTCCCTCATAAAAAGATAAGAAAAAATTAAATGTGAACAGATGTTAAAAAAGTTTTCGTACTAATCTAGCAATTGGGGCTAACCACAAGCTGAGGACAAAGGGAGTGAATTACTCCTCAATTTTATGTTTAGAGACATACTAGATATGAGTAACAAAGTCCACTCTTTAAGACTTCTTAAGAGATAGAGAACTGTCACTAAATTCATGAGTCCCTAGTCCTACACCCCCTCCAGAGAGAAGGCCATCTCTTTAGAGTATTCAGTGTTTTGGAAAGAGGGTATTTCCTGCCTCAAGAGATGGCCCTTGTCATTTTCTTCAAATCAATTTCTGCAGGTAGAAGGATACCTATTAGAGCATCCTGGAGATGAACACCTGCGGAAGTAAGGGCAAGGAATTAAGGATGGGTAGAGGGAGAAGTTGAGTTGTAGTGCAATGCAGTTACGATGAATGAGTGAATCAACATCAACCCTACAGACGGCTCTAGATTTAGATAGTTCTTCAGTGTTGACTTGAGTTAAGTTGAAGGGTCAGACCTTTACGCCCTCACATGGTGAAGGTACTGTAAGTAGGCTATACCAGGAGGAAGCACAGCTTAGGATAAAGCATTTAATCAGAAAATTCCAAAACAGGCTGATAAGTAGGCATCACTTCATAGCAACACTCCCAGCAACGGTAGGAATAAGCACTTCATTCTGAGGGTGATCTGGGTAGTGTAGCACAGCACCGATTTCACTACCCCTTTAAATCTTGGAAAGAGATGTGATGGAGAACTCCCACATGGAGAAAAGACAGAATTTCCACTGCTGATCTCAGCACTTCTTAAGGCCTGAAAATGATAAAAATGATGGGCCCAGGAGTTCAAGAACTGACTGAAGAGAGCAGATGAGATCAGGGACTTCCATTTTTTTCAAACAATGTTTGTATGTGTATGGTATTGTATGAAACTGTTGTGTACATGCAGATAAGTGTGGGTAAGCTGAACATGGTTGTCAGATATCACACGGAAAACCAATTTCTAGAGAGTTTATACAAGAATGAACCATTTTCTGCCCACACCTATTCCATAGACATAGGTCAAACAAAGAGGAGAGTGTAACCTTACTCTAGTAAATGGGTAAACCTAACCTTTTATTTACACTTTCTCCATCCCACGACCAGAGAGGAATGCCAAAAAAGGTGTGAAAGAAGCATGCAGAAAACATCATACTTAGTTCCCATTACTCCAAACCACTACAGCCACAAACAAACCTACACAACCCAGAAGTCATCTGACTTTTGAGGGACTGAAGCCAATGGATACAATCCCCCACACTTTTCCCCTTTGGGAAAGGAAATTTTGAAATGTCTTATGAGAACCATCATAAGGACCTAAAAGAAATCAACACCAGTTTCCCTCAGTGTGACCAACTTACTATCACTTCCTTGTATTTCTCTCTCCTTTCTCATTTCACCCTTCCCCTCTCCCTCAGTTCTGTGTCCTGCTGTCATATCTTGAAGCCTTTTTCTCAGGTTGTGCTTTCCAGGGAACCCAAGCTAATATACACAAAGTATATTTTTCTTTGTTTTTATGTTTAATAGGAATATTTTTACTCTTAGTTTTACAGAAACCAAACTTTCTATTAACAATACGAATAGGTAACACATTTGACAGTTAGAAGCTATTTTTGTCTTCAGCACTTTCTTCACTTTTATTGAAGAAATTGGGATATTTCCTCTGAGGGGTCAATATATTGGAAGAATAATTTGTTCTTCCCTGAATTTGATCAAGGATACCTGACTGCATGTATTTTCCTCTGTATCATAGATCTTTGTAAGCTTTATATTGTGGTTTTAGAAATTTGATAGGCTTAGAAATATTTCTACTAAACTCTGTAACACCAGAAAACTATAAAAATAATGTATTGCAACCTTGAGTTGGACTTATATTTAAATAATCACAGAAACTATTCTACATTCTCTTTTTGAGAAACTACAGTTGTAGGACTATGAAAGTCACTCTGAAATATTCATGTTATAACTTATATATAATATCAGACCTTCCAATAACACACACTTTCCCTTGCACTTTATGGCTTCTGCAATTTCTTTCTCTCAGTAAAATGAATACACCTTGGACATTGATATAAATCATCAGTAAAGAAATGTTTGTACCTGTCAAGCTGAACAAATGTTCTACACCCCTTTCATTGCCATGAATCTACCAACTGACTGCTTATTTATTCATTGCGTTTGCATGTTTGATTTATAGATAGAGGAACAAAACTCCATGATTGGATACATTAAGTATTACATCATTTTTTACAGTGACTAAATGAGGAGAATTGGTAGGTTTAAGGGAAATTTCAGTTAAAATTAGATGCTAAGGGTCTTAATTCCAAATTAAAAGTAATTTGACATAAAATAAACATATATTGTTGCATTATTTGAAAGAAGTGAAAATAAACATTTAAAACATATCTCTTGGAAACTAAATTGAGGGAGATACCTTAGATAAAACAGCTTTCAAACACGACACAGGAGACGTGGGGAAAAGCATGTACATACAACCATTATGCTTACTCAAAACTCTTCTGAAAATATGAATGTTACAGTGTGGTTCTATATGTTAACATAACATCTTATAATTCATTTGGACCTCATTATTTATTACAATCCAAAAATATCTTTTGCTTGTATACAAGAAATTTCCTTTGTCAGAAATGTTAGTTGCATTTGGTCAGTAGTTACTAAATAATACTTTCTTTTTCAAAGAACATAACTTAATAACAAGAGTAAAAGTTTGGATAGCCTGATCTTCCTCTCCCCATCACCCCACCTGACTAATCCTCTCCTTCATACACCATGGAGTTGATATTATGTATCAAGCTAATAAAATGAATTCTAGTCCTCTGCTAGTAGTTTCATTTGATAGAATATAATGGGAGAAGTAGATGAAAGGCTTGACACCTAAGATGTTTGATAGTGCTTATCAAAAGTCAACCCAATTCAGTACTCTCCATTTCAATTTTTTAATCCAGCTCTACAAGAAAAAAGTTAAGAAATGGCTTCCACCTAATCTCCAACTCAATTGTTTTGTCTATGTGTGAAGAAAGGATAGTTCTGCTAAATGGTGTGTACAAATGTTCTACCCACAACTTAGGAATTAGTTCCAGTTGCCAAGTCTGTTGGGAGCAGAAGCAAAGTCAAAGGGAACAACAGAACAAAATCCAAGAAATTGACTCCAAAAACTATTTGGTCTAAGAAAATGGGAGCTAAAAATGAAGACATATAACAAAGAAGAGGCATCCTCAGCATAAAGTACAACAAAATGAGTACATGAAGTGCAGACTTAGCATTTCTGGAACTGACCATTTGGCCGATCTATATATGTTTATGCAGTCAATGGGAAGAGCTGTGTGGTAAGCCATTAATGAAGATCCGATAAATGGGCCAATAACAAATAATCAGAAATAAAACTCTAATGGCCTCTAACCTCAGAACTATAGTTGCTTCCTTCCCTCTGTATTGATCATTATTCCAGCAACCTTTATTGAATGTCTGTTCCATGCCAGACACTCATTATTTTATTTATTAAATCCTATAACATTAAAAAATATGAAACATTATTTCATTTTTGGAAGGAAGGAACTCAGGTTTGAAGATACTACGAATATTGTGCAAAGTCTAAAGCTGGTAAGTATCAAAGTCAGGACTCAGTCCCTGGTCACTTTCTTGCAGGAGTCCAGTTCGCTACTTCAGCCATACCTAATGCACTCTGCAGTCAACAAGAAGGCCTTCACACCGTATCTATAAAACATCTTTCCAAAACCATTAATAGTTCAGCTCACATCATCTTCCAAATAGATTACTTCCTGCTGACTTTTATCTCCTTTCTTCCAATTTCTCCCCAGTCCAATTTGATAGCCAAATTGCTGCCAAAATTATGTTAATTAAATTCAAATCAGTTCCCATCTCTCACTTAGACTCTATCTCCAAATCATGAATTCTTAGATTATGACTTCTAATTTTCACACTTAGGCTGCCGAGTAACATGGGGCATCCTTTATAATCACTTGTATACATTGACCTTGCCTCTAGACTTAGAAAGAAATTGAAGAACTCTGAACTCAATACTGACTTTCACTGATGTGCAGGATAAACAACTTAGTGTATACATCTGTGCAAGCTGTGCTCTATCGATGATTTGTGTTTGTAGTCCTGTACTCACTAGTGAGGAAATACCTAGTAGGCAAAACTGAGAGGAGAGTGGTGCCACAAAAATCACTGGATTTGTCACCTCATAGCTTGTTTCTCTATTGGAAATCAGGAACCTGAAGCACGCAAACAAATGATATCAGCATATAAGAGTTAAAGGTGAATAATAGTCATGAGAGAACTTCATAATTACCACTACACTAGAATAAAGACCTCTATTCTCTAGCTTGTGTGAAGGACAGAGCAAAGAAATTTGCTATTGTTACAAAACAGATTGTGAAATTATCTCATAATTACTTATAAATAACCACTTAAGCAGTGTAATGCTCTCATTCTCTGGGAAATGTAAAGGTTACCTGACATACTCTTCATTAAAAAGAGTAGTTGGATCATTTTAATGGATGAGTTTATCAAATCATGATATCTGAGTAATCCATCACTATTATAGCTATATGAGTATTAAAGGGACCAGGGATTCAGGCAGGATATTTAGGACACTAGTATGAACATTGTTGAAAATACTCTTAACGACTTTTTCTTTTGGGAAATCCACTCAGTTTTCTCCTTATGTTCTCCTATGAAGAATATTCTCCATTCTTTTTCTGGGAAGACAGTCCTTTCTGATTTGCATCATATCTTTATAAAAAAGGACTATCTTCCCAGAAAAAGAATGTGAGAAAATATTTGCATGTGAGAAAAATATTTGCATTTGGTCCTGCAACTTAACTGATATCTTAAATCAGTATTGAATTATGGAGCAGAAATTATTTTCCCCAAGGGTTTTTCAGAAATGGCACCAGTATTTTCTAGACCTCAGGAAGCTTTAGTACCTTATATTGTTTCAGCCCTTGGCACTTTGATGGAAACATTTTGTTTGTTTGAGTTTGCTTTAGATTTTATTCTCTGAAATTTATCATTTACTATTCCCATTGTTGTGACTTTGGAGAGAAAGTGATATGTGTTTGGTTTGAGCTCTCCCAGAAACAGATACTGACACAAGGATCTAAGTGCAAACAACTTGGATGGTTACCTTGGGAAACACAACTGGGTTTGGGCAAGTGAGAGAGGGGAATGGAGGAGGTCAATGAAGGGTTTATTATCAATCCAGTTACCATTGTGAGTAACTGGAGAATTATGGGGAATAATATGGAAAATACCTCAAGTATCCTAAGGAAGAAGTAAAGAGTCTGCATATGTATCTATTAACTGCACATTAGTGAATGGTTATGGGTTGCTTAACCATTAAGGTATTGACACTTCCACCTGGCTCTGGGACAAATGTCTGGCTTAGTAGGACAGTCACATGTGTTTGCACTAACCATTCTTTTATTTGACTCCCTAAAACACGTCCTTTAATACTTTTGGAATTTTCCTGATTTTTTAAAAAAAGTAATTTTTCCACTTTGTTTCATATTTTTACCTTTCAAAGTTACCTTTCCAAGTTACCGTTAATTTTGGGATGTCCATTTCATTGCTTTTCTTTCATGGTTATGAATTTTGCTGAATTAAAAGGTCTTTGCCCAAATAAATGTCACAAAAATCTTCCCTAATGTATTTTTCATAGTTTTATCTCTTTGGTTTAAGTCTATGATCAATTTTTAGTTATGTTTTATATTTTATATAAAAATAATTATACATAAATTACACACATAACAAATATAGTTTTTATATTTGGTTATAATTGGTAGTTACTGAGTTTTTTTGTTTTTTTTTCCCTGTATGTATACCAAATTGTTTCATCCTGTTGAAAAGATTGACTTTTATTCATTTAATTGAGTTGGCAGTGTAATCAATTAACCATATAGTGTGGATCTATTTTTGGACTCGATTCTACTCTACTTATCTACATATCTCTCCATATACTAAAACCACACTGATTTGATTTCTGTAGCTGTTTTTCCCAGCTCCATTGGGATGTAATTGGCATAGAACATTGTGTAAGGTTAAGATCTACAATATACTGATTTGACATGTGTATGTATTACAAAATGATTGCTGAGATAAATTTAGTTAACATTCATCACCTTACATAGTTACAATTGTTTTTCTTATGATGGCAACTTTTAAGATCCATTCTCTTTGCAACTTTTGAATTTGCTATACAGTATTGTTAGCTATAATTACCATGTTGTACATTACATCCCCAGAACTTTGTTAGCTTAAAACTGGAAGTCTGTACATTTTGGCCACCTTCACCCAATTTCCTCACCTCTCACACCTTTGACAAACACTAATCTGGTCTGTTTCTATGACATTTTGACATTTTTCAAGTAGTCACATCTACATAGTTATCTATAGGTCTAGACTATCTTTCCTTCTCACTTGAAAGAAATTTAATAGCTTCTTCATCACACAGAAACTTCTGAGTCTATGAATATACAACAGAAATACTTCCCAATTTCTTTTTTTGTTTGTTGCATTGTTTTGTTTTGTTTATAGATTCTACACATAAATGTGATCATACAGTATTTGCCTTTCTCTGTCTAACATTTCACATAGTATAATGCCTTCAAGGTCTATCCATGTTGTCACAAATGGTAGAATTATCTTCTTTTTCATGACTGAATAATATTCTACTATATATTTATATTATATTTATAATAAATATATATGCATACACCACATTTTCCTTATCGATTCATCCATTCTTGGACACCCATGTTGAACACTTAGGAGGATGCTTTCCTTTATCCTTGATGAATATTTTTACTAGATATAAAATTGTGTGTTGACAGATTCTTTTCATCACTCTAAAGATGTTGAATCATACTGCTCACTATTATTAAGCAAAACCAGTGACTTAGAGTGCATCCTAGAATATTTGGTTTGGCTTGCTCTAGTTTAGCGTTCTCTGCAGTTTGATGAGAGGACTCTTTGGAGATCAAATCCTATACCAAGCTACCATAAAAATTATTTTTTTCATTGACAGAGTGATATCCTTTTATTTTTTATTGGGAGATATATCCATAAGGAATGATTTCTATTTGTTCATAAATTTTCAAAGCATTCCACAAGTCTATCTAATTTCTTTAAGTAGAAAATTAATGGGAAAAAATCAAATTATTTGGGAAGTATTGATGTTCTGTATTCAGATTCAGAAGTTTTGTTTTGTCTGATAAAGAAAGTACTAAATTTCTTTCAAGTTAGAGGGAAAGACAGTTCAGACTGAAGGATAGATATATAGATTTGACTACTAGAAAAATACAAAAACCTCCATTTTCAAGCTATCCATATCATCCATTTTTAATGAAAAATTTCTGCTGACTAGTATATATATATATATATATATATATATATATATAAGCTTTTAGGTCAATTAGTTTGTTTATGATATGCCATGTCATTCCACGAGACATCTATTCCATGGCATGGATGATACAATATGTCACAGACAGACCAATTTATCAAAGAGAGAGGGGAAAATGTTACAAATAAAGTTAATTCTTAAGGAATGGAAATTGCTTACTAAAATTATTTCACCTTTAAAACAAATGCATTTGTGATTAATATGTATAAAAGACAGAATCATATCTTACTTCATAATGATGGGAAATTTGAAATTATTGCTACTTATGACTCCCTATATTTGTTTATGTCTCTATGTTATGAAAGTCTAAAGTGAATTCAAAGCACAAACCTAAAAGCATGGTAACCAAAAAATACAGAAGTAATGTTGAGATTTCTCTTAATTGGTACAATAGTTACTATATTTGAAAATAATGAAAAAAGGAAGTAATTATATAGGAAATTCATCTATTTTTCCATAGCTTTTCTGGAAAAAACATTAACTTTAAAAAATTTATTTTATAAATAGATGCTTTGCAAAAAAAATAATAGAAAATCCATGAAACATGTAAATACTCAACTCTACCCTTAATTGATGAATTTCAAAATTCAAACAATAAAGTAGTTCTATTTTTTTATTGGCCATAGAATCACAGATTTTTTTTCATAGTCAAAAATTTAAAAGCTTGATAATTCTAAGTGCCTGTCAGAGTTTGGAGCTAGGCATCTCATATTGCTGTAGAACTTGATGAAACATTTAACAGGATAATTTGGCAATTTTACTGCTTGTAATTTACTCAGTGTATATAGTTTAATTCATGTTTATAAATACATACACAATGTTGTTCATCTCTTATTTTTCAGTACTAACAACTATGTCAAAATATTGGTTGGAGGAAAGATAATTTGTTATGGCACTTCTTACAGTGGACAACAATGCAGCTTAAAAAAAGAGAGACATATATGTATAAGCTGTTGTAGAAAAATCTCCAAGATGTATTCTTAATCAAAACAACCATGAAAGAAAAATGTTTAGTCTAAGAAGCCTGTGTGTGTTAGAGAAAAAGAATGCATGTGCCTTCGGTTGCAGAAGGGCTTTTTCCCGACTCTGAAAATGTTCACTAAAAAATTCTCAAAGTTTTCATGCCAAAAAGAATGAAATTTGACAAGGTATCTGGATAAATAACATTTACATCATTGGAAAATATTAACATCAATGAATAGGAGAAATTTAACAATCAGCAAAATAAATTTTAATAGCAACAAGTAACTGGGAAATAGAAATATACAGTCTTGAAATCTACTAAAATAGTATAAACAATGTAAAACATTATGATGTAAAAAAAAGTGAGACTCTCAACTATGGAATCTATACAAAAAATCAACTTAACTTCCACCCAGAAAAACTAGATGAAAGAAAAATAACAGAGTTAGGAAGTGAAAATATTGAAAAAGAACCTACAAACCTAAAAAATATGAAATTTGAAATAAATATTAATAAATATGACAGTCTTCTTGCAAGGCTAGTGTGTGTGTGTGTGTGTGTGTGTGTGTGTGTGTGTGTGGTGTGTAAAAGAGAGAGGAGAGGAGAGAGGAATACAAATATTAGGAATACACACCAAAAGTTACAGGAAGGAATTAACACTCAAAGCTAAGAGAACAGAAAAATTATTAAAAAACACTTGATGACAATCCAGCTTTAATTAAAAATATGCCTTTGAAGTTGCACCAATAGTGCCTGTCTCATCTGTTTCCTGTCGTCAAAGTTCTATAGTCCACAAGATATAAGCACTAAGAGTGCCTTGAAAGTGACGTAGTCATCTTGTTACTCATCAAAATGTCTGAATAACATCTTATTCAAAAGTCAATTTTCATTAAGTATTTGGGTGATGAATAGATGTATTCACGTTGAATTTAATTAAACAGAAGCCAAGTGTATCTATCCTCTAGGCATAGAGATATTAGGGCAAACTTTGATGTAAACATTTGGCTCAGAAAAATCGATTTTGAATTCATCAATATTGAGAGAAAGAGCCTGTGACTACAACCTGAACCAAATTGGAATTTCTGCTTTTGGATAGTATTGAGTGTTGTTTAACTTATGTGGACAAGATCAAAATAATCTGAGATGAGCACTTAGAGGTTATTTGCTTCTTCAAGTCATATTTTTCAAAATTGGTTATATCAAATATCTACAATATTGATTAAATGTATCCTTTTTACCCAACACAAAGCTATCAAACGAGACACTGATTACATGAACTGTTACATTTCTTTAATAGTTTTACTCACATCTGATTATGAGAAGAGAAAGTTTTTCTATGAATCCCTTGAGAAATGTTTGAAAGAAAAGCACTTCAGTTGCTTTACTACTCTTCTCTTCAGCCCTACCCCCAACTTAAAATGAAAGTGGGTCACGTGTATCCTGTAATAACTTCACGAAAAATCGTTATCTAAGATTTTTATTTTTGTGAAATGAATGTACAACTGTTGAGCTTGTCTGCATGAGAAACACTGTAAAAATGCATCTCTGGACAAGAAATAACATGATAATGTGAGATAAGATGTAAATGTAAGATAAAGTAACAACACATTTCTATCTACCTATAGATGGTATGGGAAAAAAATGAGAAGGAGAAAAAAGTGGTCTTTTCTGGAAAAGTGAGATAGCTACTATTTTGAACAATGTGAATCACATATTAGTCAAATATCAGAGAATAGGTTCATTTTTACTATGTCATATAAGCAGGATAGAGCTTAATACATAATACAGATATATGGTAATATAATGTATAATAGTGTATATTTAGTACAATTATATTTTCTTCTTTAATCAACACTTTTGGTATAATACATTTTAGTAGATTTATATAGTAAAGAAAGGCATAAATGTAAAGTCACTATGTATACTTTCTAGTGATTATATTTAAATCATTCAAATATAGTCACTTTCTTTGTCAAGCCTGTTTTTTAAATGAAGGTAAAATTGGATGTGTCAATGTTCCACTTAAGAATTAGCCACTCAGTTTGAAAAGTGCCATGGCTCATCCCTGTTTTATACTTCTTTTGTGTAAGATTGTCTATTTTCTCAAGTGTAGGGATACTTATTTCCTCAAATTCAGGGATTTTATGGCACTAGAAACAAAATAAAGACTTTAATTTATTTTCCCATAATACAAACACTGTGACATAAAAGAAACATGAACACTAACTCAGTATGTGTCCTCTTAAATTCAAATATAAACCAAATAAATAACATATCGCACATAATTTATTTCACCTCAAATGTTAACATCCTCATTTTTTTGTTCTAAAAAGAAAGAGAGAGAGAGAGAGATGAAAGAGGAAAAAAAGAGGGAGAGAAGGAAGGAAGGAAGGAAGGAAGGAAGGAAGGAAGGAAGGAAGGAAGGAAGGAAGGAAGGAAGGAAGGAAGGAAGGAAGGAAGGAAGGGAGGGAGGGAGGGAGGGAGGGAGGGAGGGAGGGAGGGAGGGAGGGAAGGGAGGGAAAAAGGGACGAAAGGAAGAAGGGAGAAAGAAACTGCTTGGAAAACATTGAATTGAAAACATAGACCAGAATGAAAGATAAGACTCCAATAACACTGAAAAGACAGAGAAAATTGAATCTGTTATAAATGATTTATGCGCCAGGATCATGAGGTTAAAAAGGCAAAAGCTTTAATGCTCACTCATGCGAGAATGTCAAGTCACTGGTCTAGATAAAGAATTTGACAGTAATAAGATTTTAAAAGCAGATATGTTCTGGTAGCATTGTCTCCCATAATAAATAGAGGTCATAAAGCTTTGGTCTAAACATATTCAGGGGGGATTAATACTGCAAGCAGATCATTCATCTGAACTTTGAGAATGTACTTATAGGTCAGATTAATAAATGGATAATGACATAAAGACTATTTGTGAGTCTAAGGGAAACGTGTGTCTCTTCTGAGTTTTTTTTTTTCACCTTAATTCTTACAATGGATAATTTTTTATTGCAAATTTGAATAAAACCATGACTCTTTTGGAGTAAAAAGTATATGAATCACTTATATTAACTATATAACAGAAATGTCACCACCACCAACATTAATTCCTGCATGCTCAAAAGGTACTGAGAAAAGTGAACCTCATAATGGAAACAGATTTATTTTTAGGAAAGATAACAATTTGCATGAATCACTCATTTAAAATATTGGTTCACCTTCTAGTTTACCATTACAGAGATTGATTGTCTATAATATCTGACCAACAATCTTATTCATTTAAGCAACATATCTTGAAAAACAAGTCAAGTTTGCTGCAAGGGACATGGGTTAATGATTAATCAAAATTATTTGACTTTGTGTAGAACATATAATGCAAATATCTGAAATTCATTCTGTGCAGAAACAAAATTTAAATTTCTCTTTGAGTTGCAATACTAATGTTGTACCACAGAAATGTGGGGAAGAATATAAATACTAAGCTAGCTGTATATTTATAACTATGACTTGTTCCTGACTTAGTTCAATTAATCCATATCACTTAAGTGACTAATATATTCACTGCATATAACCATACAGTCCAATACATTAAAATACATTATTTAAATAAATTTCACAGAGAACTGTAAAAGCCCCAGAAGCATGTTCCTGACAGTGGTTCACAGATGAGCTTATTTTATTACTTCCATTAGACACTGGTAAGCAGGAGATACATAGCCTTAGAATTTATATATGTATCTGTGTATGTGGCTGTATGTTCAAGGAATTACTTATAAATTACTATACCTTTCTTATATCATGAAATTTAGAAATTGCATGATATAAGAAGAAATTAATATCATCAACAAGATTCAAAAATAAATTACATTAAGGTTTTAACGCACATGCCACACTCCAAAGAATTCTATATATGCAATTTCCCTTTTTTTAAAAATCATAAATCAACATTTTATCATTTTAATGGCTACTAAATGTTTATGTCATTCATTGTAGCATTATTTAATTATATAATCTCCTAGTCTTTCCCCCATTAAATAGTTTTAGGAATTCAGGATGAATACAGATTGCATGTTTTGAAACAGAACATTTTAAATAAAATTTTCACCTCTCAAATACAGCCAATATTTTTGAAAGAGTTAGATGAAAAACAAATAGATACCCTATTGTGTAGGACACATCTATCTATAGGACTTTATGTACTAAAATAAACTACATCTTGAGTACAAGTAGTGACTATGAACCTTAACAGTTTTTCTATTGACTTTATATTTATCAACTCATTGAGTACCCATAAAAGTCCTATGAAATAATTACTATTATTTACCCAGTTTTGTTGATGAAAAAATTGAGGTAAAAGGTGTTGGTAACCACCAAGTTTACTAAGCTTAGTAAACATTTGGTCTAGGATTTCAACCCATTTCATCTGACTCTGGTGCCCATGCTCTTAATCACTACCTAACTATGGTGGGGTTTCATTAACAAAACATGATAGGAAGACATCTTAGACTTAGAATCTTCTTGGATATTATTAAAACTGATATTGGTAAGCATGCTGTTCTTTGAGAGAGCTTTGAAAATGTTGCTAGCTTTTTTTTTTTTACGAACCCCAGTGTTCAGCAATTTTGTTACCTCTTTTTAGATTATAACCTTTCCTCTCTTTCAAATTATATTTTAATATTTTTCTTTATTATTGATGTTCTTACATTTTATTAATGTAAGTCTAGATAAAATCTCTTTACTCATTATAGCTCACTATTTGGGAGGTCATTTCTTCAATTGTGAAATTCTCCTTTAATAATTATTCTGCTGTCACCTCTCTTGGCTCTCATGCTCTTCGGTCTCCATTAATGGAACTCCTATTATATGCAAATCGGAATTTCCCAATCCACCTACTTATTACTTAATTTTTGGATGCTGCCAACTCTTAGAGGCTTCTACAATGGTGAGTCCTTTAGAGAAGCTTTTCAATGTACTTTATCAAGGTCCATCAGAAGAATCACTCTTTTCCTTTTACTAATTTATTAGTGAAATCTTCGTAATGATTTATTTGACAAGTCCTTGTATGAATATTAGTCCCATGTTCATCTGTGTGTGGTGTGTGTAGTTCTCTTCGTTCATTTGTTTCAAATAATGATCTTCTCCATTGTCAAATTCTTAAATTAATTGATACCCAGAAAGAAACATATTAGTATGTGACATCCTATTTCATAATATTGTGGTTAAGCATTATCTTTATTTTAAAGAATTAGCATGATAACACTAATTCAGCTTAATCAAGTGTCAATAATTGAGTTTGTTGACTTCTTTCCATTATGCCTTGTTCTTGATATATCCAATCTTCTTCACTGTGAAATCAGTTTTTTTGTCGCAAATTCTTGTTACACATTTCTGTCTCTTTCTGGGAATCTTGTTTCTGAGAAGCAGGGCAGAAATTGTTTTGCAATTTTATGCCTCACTATTTACAGAAAGCATGGGAACTAAGCAGAATCTGCCTTTCTGTGTGTTACTACACTGTCTAGTTTTCTGAGGGTAGTGCTCCATTTTCTCCTAGATTTCTCTTTACCTTTAATATCACTGACATTTGCATTTTAATAGTAGTGGTCATTTATTGTTGGGGGTAATGTGCTGTCATCAGGCTTCATTGTTTCATTTGTAGAGCAGATACAGAGTAGATTTAGCATAATTCTTGAGCATAAATCTTGGTGTAGCCACCTTCATTAATGATCTGAGCTAGATCTTCTGGATAACATGCAGCAGCTTCAGCATCAGCACTGTATGCCTCCCCTTGTCTTTTATGTTATGGAGATGGCTACCTTTCTTAAACCTGATCATCCAATTTCTGCTAGCTTCCAACTTTTCTTCTGCAACTTCTTCATATCTCTCAGCCTTGAAGGCTTTATAAAATATGGTAATTGCTGACATATTTCTGTGGACTGCATTTTTACATTCTATTCTGTTAAATATATTTATATCATTGAGTTGTTATCATTGAGTTGTTGGAGAGTATGACTCCCCTGAGTCTGTTTCTTATTTTTCCCTGAAAGTATTAAGCACAAATATTACATTGTGTAATCACACAAAATACAAGTCCGTAACTCAAAGGGTCCAAGAAATTAACATCAAAATGCAATTAATACTTAAGTATATATTTAATAAGCTCAGTTCTGGTTTGAATAAGTTGCTTTTTCTTTTTTCTTCTTTTCTTTTTAAATGATGTTTCTGTTTTAAATAATGTGTATGTTTTACTTTAAGTGCTTAAAATGTAGAACATATTAGAAGATATCTTCTTTGTTTTCTTCTTTGGCTATCTTTTTTGTGTATTACCACATGGCTCTCTATTACTGTATACAACAGTCTATAAAGAATCATCCTGCCTGGAACAACATCTTGATAAAAAAGAAATCATCTAGCCTTGGCATATCCCTAAGCATCTGGTTTGGGAAAACAAACACATAGTCTAAGCATCTCTCCACATCTGCATGAAACACAGAGGAGCTGGTTTCATTTGTTTGTTTCCTTTTTCCAGATTAGAAAATGAATGCCAATGCATTTGAGGCTTACAATAATGATAGCAAATATTCCAAAGGTTTTCATATGCAAAATATTTTAATCGCTCAAGACTTTTAATAAATCTTGGTTTACTTGCATTAACATTTCTCTTCTTGGGACTCTTGCTTCATTTTTCACAAAGATTGTATTACTAGTGCTTTGTCAAATTTTACATAAGATGTTTTGTATTGATTCCCCTGAATAGTAGACAATCATCAAAACAAAACAGGCTTACACTGAAATTGAATTTCATAGTGTTCAGGCTACAGCCATGTTCTTAGAACTTTTACATAATCACTGATAAATCAACAAATCAACTCTATTTCATTTTGAAGCTTCACTTTTGAAACTTTTAGGAACCTGTGGTGGTGATATAAAAGCTGAAGGGATGTAAAATTTAACAGATATGACATTTCTCCCAGAAAAAAATTGTTTTTATCATTATAATAGCATCAATTTTTATGAACTCAAATGCTGGTGATTTCTAACATTTGTGCTCTCCTTCTGTTCAAGAGAGTTGAAAGACAATAACTTCCCAATTGTCATTTACAATTAGATGAGGCCATGAGATCTATTTCTGGCTTATATAAGATAAGCAGAAATAATTTGTACAAGATAAAGGCTCATTTAAAAAGAAATCATGTTTGATGTGTCTCTGTCTTTCCCAATCTCCCATTTGAGACAGAGACATCAGCAGGGGATTCTGGGGCTCCAGGGGATGGCAAAGCCACAAGATGGAAGGTGCCACAGTCCCTGGATTTCCTTTCATATTACTGAGTTTTGAAAAGTAAATATATACATGTATTAAATCTCACTTAGATTTGGGAGTTGGATAGGACTTATCCTACTTTGACTTCATCTTCAGGATTAGATTGGCTATTTTTGGTCTATTAAGTCTCCATAAAAATATTTTGGAATCAGCTAGTAAACACATACACGTATATACACATGCATACACATACTGAAACACCTGCCATAATTGTAATTGCAATTGTGTTAAATCTACATATAGGTTAACTTGAGAATACTTTGTAATCCCACAATATTAATTCCTTCAACCCAAGGCCATCACATATATCTTTATTAAGTATTGCATTATAGATTTCTTTGTAGATGTGTTGTACATTTTTTTCATTTCTGTATAGATTTGATATGTTCCTAGGTATTTGACCATTTTAATATTTCTAAATGACATTTTTTGAAATTTCATTTTATGTTCATGGCTAATGTATTGAAAAAAATAATATTATTATCCTTTTTAATTTTTGCAGTATAACAAATACACCAAAGTGCACTAATTTTAAATAAACAACTTGTTGAAGTGTTTCATATATATGTGTGTGTATGTGTGTGTGTGTGTGTATATATATATATACATATAGATATGTATTATATGTACATAGTAATATAACCAACAAGATCAAGATAAAGAACTTTTGCAGAAACTAGTAAGCTCCCTTATGAACATTGCCAGAAAATAACCAGGAGGTAACCTTTAACTTCTACCACCTTGGATTATGTATATGTATTTTAGATTTTTATAAATAGAACCATGTAGTATGTACTCTTTCTGTTTCTGGCTTCTTGTACTCAATATAAAGTTTGAGATTTATCCATATTGTATGTACCAATAGTTCATTCATTTTCTTTGCATATGATTACATTAATAACCACAGTTTATTTACCCATTCTCATGTAAATGAACATTTGAGTTGTTTACAGTATTTGTCTAGTAGGGACATAAAAGTGCTATTACACATCTGTCCAGGTTCCAGTTCAAGATGGTGACATAGGAAGATCCTGAACTCACTTCTTACTATGGACACACCAAATCTAAAGATATTTATGGAACAATTACCACTGAAAAAAACCTAAAAACTGGTGGAATGATCCTTTCACATTAGGCAAAAGAGGGGGAAAACACCTAAAAGCAGGTAAAGACAGAGACACAATCTTACCATAAATCCCAATCCTGGCACTTCAACCCATGATTCAGAGGGAACTTGTAAACCCAAAGTTTCTCCCTGAGGAGTGAAGCATTCATAGACTACATGGGGCACCCTAACTTTTAAGACCAGCATCTGAGAGACAAGCCCTCAAAACATCTGGCTTTGAATACCAATGGGGCTCTGTCCATAAGACCTATAGGGCTGTGGCAAACAGAAATTGCTATCAGAGGGCTCAGACTCATTGACCCCAGGGCCCAGCAAAGAAACAACTCTTTAAAAAGTGTCCAGATTTTATGTGGAAAAAAAAACTCATTTGCTAATTTTAAAGCATTAATCTTAGGAGCAGGGGACTGCTGGTATACTGTTTGGGGACAGAGGCTGGTAGATATCTTCCTGCTCTCCTTCTACCTTGCTAAACTACAGATGCCATCTGTTCTTGGTACTTCTTTCCTCTCTGTGTGCACCATTTTTATGCTCCAGCCAGCAAGTGCCATCTCCTATGTTCTCTCTCTGACTTGTTAAGTCCGTGTGTGTCATCTTTTTAAATTAATTTTTTTTCTTTTTCCAGCCTACAACCAGACAGACTCACTGGCGAATTCCACACATTTGAAAAAGAATTAATATCAATTCTTCTCAAGCTCTTCTGAAAAATAGAAGAGGAGAGAATACTTCTAAATTTATCTTCTGGCCTCAAACCTGATCCCCAAACCAGTCAACAACATCACAAGAAAAGAAAATTAGAAGACAATATCTCCGATGAACATAGATGCAAAAATCCTCAACAAAGTATTAGCAACCAAATGCAACAGCTTATTAAAAGGATCATACACCATGATCAAGTGGAATTTTTTAAAGGGTGCATGGAAGATTCACGGTCTGCAAATTAACTGATATGATACACCATATTAATAAAATAAAGGATACAAGTCATATGGTTATCTCAATAGATTAAAAAAAAACACTTGACAAAACTCAATATCCATTTATGATAAGACTCTCAATGAGGTGGATATAGAAGGAAAATACTTCAACATAATAAAGGCCATGTATGACAAACCCACAGCTAATATCATACTCAAAGGCAAAAAGCTGAAAGTTTTCCTCTAATATCAGGAACAAGACAAGAATGCCCAGTCTTATTACTTTTTTCATTATGGCATTGGAAGTATTAGCAAGAGGAATAAGGCAAGTAAGAGAAATAAAAGTTATCCAAATTGAAAGCAAGAAGAAAACTATCACTATTTGCATATAACATACTATGTATAGAAAACCCTAAAGAATCTACCATAAAAATTTTAGAACTAACTAATGAATTCAATAAAGTTTCAGCATACAAAATCAACATATAGAAATCTGTTGCATTTCTATAAACTAATAACAAAATATCAGAAAGAGAAAGGAAGACAACACTCCCATTTACAATTGAATCAAAAACAATAAAATATCTAGGAACAAATTTAACCAAGAGGTGAAAGATTTGTACACTAAAACTATAGGGCAGTAATGAAAAAAATTGAAGAAGACAGAAAGATACTTCATGTTTATGGATTGGAAGAACTAATATTGTTAAAATGTCCACACTACCCAAAGAAATCTATAGATTCAATGCAGTCCCAATCAAAATTTGAATGACATTTTCACATAACTGGAACAAACAATCCTAAAATTTGTATGGAACCACAAAACACTCCAAATAGCTAAAGCAATCTTAAGAAAGAAAAGGAAAGGTTGAGGAATCACAGTCTTGATACCAAACTATATTGCTGATCTGTAGTAATCAAAACTATGGCATTGGCATGAAAAAAGACACATAGTTCAATGAAACACAATAGAGAGTCCAGAAAGGAACTCACAAATATATCATCAATTAACTTTCAACACAGAAGGCAAGAATATACAATGGAGAAAGGGCAGTCTCTTTGATAAATGATGTTGGGAAAACTGGACAGCCACACACCCAAGAATGAAAGAGGACCACTAACTTAAACCATATACAAAAATTAACTCAAAATATACTAAACAAACAGAACACCTAAAACCATAAAACTACTAGAAGAAAAAACAGATGGTAAGATTCTTGACATTTTTCTTGGAAACAACTTATTGGTTTTGACAACAAAAGCAAAAATAAACAAGTGGGACTACACTCAACAGAAAAGCTTTTGCACACCAAAGGAAACCATTAACAAAATGAAAAGGCAGTCTACTCAATGGGAGAAAATATTTGCAAATCATGTACGTAATAAGGGGTTAAAATCCAAAATATATATAGAATTCATATAACTCAATAGCAATAAAACCAACAATCTGATTAACAAATGGGTGGAGGATCCAAATCAACATTTTTCCAAAAAAGACATACAGATGGCCAATAGGAGATCAACATCAGTAATCATTAGGGAAATGCAAATCAAAATCACAATGAAATCACCTAACACCTGTTAGAATGGCTATTAGCAAAAAGACAACAAACAGCTGATGTTGGTGAAGATGTGAAGAAAAGGGATTCCTTGTGCACTGTTGGTGGGATGTAAATTGGTGCAATCATTATGGAAACAGAATGGGTGCACCTCAATAAATTAAAAATAGAACTACCCACCAATTCAGTTTGTGTATTTATCTAAAGAAAACAACAACACAAACTCAAAAAAAGGTATATACATCCCCATGTTCATTGGAACATTATTTTTAACAGTCAAGATACAGAAACAATCTAAACGTCGATCAGTAGATGAACAGATAAGGAAAATGTCGTATATATATTCAATGGTATATTGTTCAGCCCTGTGTAAAGGAATAAAATCTTGCCATTTGTGACAACATGGGTGGACCTTGAATCAGCAAGAGAAAGACAAATACCGTATGATCTCACTTAAATGTAGAATCTTAAAAAAGAAGATACAGAGAACAGATGGACAAGGAAGTCAAAATGTATACCCTTTCAGTTATAAAACAATTAAGTCCTGGGGATGTAAAGTACAGCATGGAAATTATAATTAGTAATATAGTATTGCATGTTTGCAAGTTGCTAAGAGAGTAATCTTAAAAGTTCTCATCACAAGAAAAAAATCTGTAATTATGTATGGTGATGTACGTCAGCTAGACTTACTGCTGTGATTATTGTGCATTATGTTCAAATATCAAATCATTGTTTTATAGGCCTGAACTTAATGTAATGTTGTATCGATTATACTTTGATAAAAAATAAAATCTTATAAACAATTTTAAAAGTTCTTTGAATATCTTTAAAACTACATGTGTACTCATTTACCTTAGCCATATACCTACAAATTAAATTTCTGCATCAGAGGAATTACTTATGCTCTGCTTTTGGAGTATACCACAAAACAGATTTTAATAATATTTATACCAATTTTCATTCCTGGTAGCTGTGTATGAGATTTTCAAAGGCTCTATATCCTTGTTTACATTTGGTATTAATAGGTTCTTCTAAAAAAAACTTTTTTTTTCATTTTAGCCATTCCAGTGGGTGTGATATGGATTTACTGTGGATTTAATTTGCATTTTTCTGTTCAAGTACTCTGAGTACATGTGTATGTGTCTCGGGATACTTCAGTATTTTCCTTCATGAAGTTTCAGTTTAAATTTTGATACACTTTTTATTGATTTTTAGAAGTTCTTTGCTTTTAGTACGGACTGAAATTTACCTTTTACTCTCTTATTGATGTATTCTGATGAGGTAATTATAAGTTTAAATAAAGCCCAGTTTGTCAGTTTTTGCCATATAATGAATTATTATGTACTCTTTTAAAGAAATGTTTTTCTACCTCATAGTAATGAAAATGGTTTCATGTTTTCTTCCAGAGATTTATTGTTTTGCCCTTTACATATATGCCTATTATTCATCTTGAGTTAATTTTCATTTACAGTGTTAGGTAGGGACAAAATTTATGCTTTCCATGTGTATATAGAAATGTCATGATTTCATTTTCAAAAGACCACTAGATTACATGGGTAGCCTTATCTCGAACTATGTAACCACATATGTATGGGTTTATCTGGACTCTTCTGCTGTTGTATTTGTCTGTCCTTGTAAATTTTCTTGTTATTACCGTATGTCTTAATTACTGTGACTTTATGGAAAATCAGAGTTTTTAATCAGTATGCCTTCAACTTTTCTTTTTTAAAGATAGCTTTGGCTATTTAAAGTCTTAGACTTCTGATAAATGATTAGAATCATCTTATAATTTTCCACACAAGGAATCTTTTGGATTTTGATAGGTACTGCAGTAAATCTGTAGGTCAATTTGAGAAAATTCTATGATAACACTGAGTCTGTCAATCTATAAATATGGTCTATTACTCTGTGAGAAAAAGGTCTTTTTATTTTATTTATTTTCAGTGCAGACAGACACTCTTAGACTTTGACATTTTTTTTTTTTTTTTTGAGAGGGCATCTCTCATATTTATTGATCAAATGGTTGTTAACAACAATAAAATTCAGTATAGGGGGGTCAATGCTCAATGTACAATCATTAATCCATCTCAAGCCTAATTCTCGTCAGTCTCCAATCTTCTGAAGCATAACGAACAAATTCTTACATGGTGAACGAATTCTTACAGAGTGAATAAATTCTTACATGGTGAACAGTACAAGGGCATTCATCACAGAAACTTTCGGTTTTGCTCATGCAATATGACCTATAAACCATCAGGTCAAATATGAATATTCATTTGATTTTTGTACTTGATTTATATGTTGATCCCACATTTCTCTTATTATTATTATTATTTTTATTTTTAATAAAATGCTGAAGTGGTAGGTAGATGCAAGATAAAGGTAGAAAACATAGTTTAGTGCTGTAAGAAGGCAAATGTAGATGATCAGATGATCAGGTGTGTGCCTATGGACTAAGTATTAATCCAGGCTAGACAAGGGCAGCAAGACATCCACGGATGCAGAAGATTTCTCTCAAAGCAGGGGGGGTGAGGTTCTGAGCCTCACCTCTGTTGATCCCCAAATTCTCACCTGATGGCCCCCCTGCGACTGTGCCTGTCTTAGGTTGTTCCTCCCTTGAGGAATCTTACCCGTCTCTGGCTAACCAGTCATCTTCCGGGGCCATACAGGGAAATGTAAAGTTGGTAAGTGAGAGAGAAGCCATATTGTTTGCAAAGGTTAGCTTTTTACTTCTTTGCAGATTTATGCCCTGTGGCTTCTATGCCCAGCACTTGTCTCGAGGTATCTTTACCACCTGGAGGAATTATGATACTCGGTAAATTCGATATGAGGCACGAATTCTATTTAAGGTTTGTAATTAGGAAGGAAGAAGAAAAGCTATAGATGTAGCATATGAAGGAAACTTGGGAGGATTGATTATTTCTTTGACATATCTTCTTGTATAGTACCTTAAGTATGTATAGGTTTTAAACTACTAACTAATTTGCACACACATATTAACATAATAGGAATACGGTGACATAAACAAAGCAAATCTATAATTACCAGCCATCTCCAGTGAAGCCAAGAAAACCATTTAGGCACCCTAGGCATTTGTGAAAATTTATCTATGATATGATGGATATTTTCCAACTGTACTTGAACTATCAGACAAATTAAAGCAGCCCATTTCTGGGATCTGTTCACATCCCATATGTTCTTTTAACCTTAGATAGTCTATAGTCATGAGATTTTGGGGTGCTACAACTTGCACCCCTCCCAACTCCTGGTGAGTTCCAACAGTACAGATCCAGTCAAATTCGTTGTCTCACTGTATGCACATGCCAGCCTAGACATCTCCCTCCTCCTTCTTATGGCAAGTCCAGGAGACGGTGGGCTGGATGCAGCCACAACCGCAGCATCGTCCGGATCCCTGTGGAGGCTTTTTGATGATCATCCCCCGGCACGAGTCCTCCAGAGAGTGCTAATGCCGGAAGCTCCTCCTCATATCGTATCTTAGTTCATTTTCTGGGTATCCAAGCTAGGCCTTGATCTTCTGCGTAGAAACAAACAGACCCTTTGCCCACACTTTGACATGCCCTCTATACCACTGTGCAGAACTCATTGGAGGTCAGCACACAGTAACTGCTTTTTTTTTTTTTTTTTTTTAATTAAGAGAAAGGAATATTATCAGAAAAGAGTACCTCCATAGCTGATCATCTGACACCCTTTAAGTGATCAACATTAAGGATATTTAAAGCATGCGTTGATCTTTGATTTATAAATAGTTTTATCCTGTTAAGGAGTAATCCCCCTTTTCTTTCTTTCTTTCTTTTTTTTTTTAAATTTTTAATCTACACTTACATGAAGAATACTATGTTTACTATGCTCTTCCCTATATCAGGTCCCCCCTAACAACCACATTACGGTTACTGTCCATCAGCTTAGCCAAATGTTGTAGAGTCACTACTTGTCCTCTCTGTGTTGTGCAGCCCACCCTCCCCTTTCTCCCTCCCCCCCATGCATGCTAATCTTAATACCCCCCTTCTTCTTCCCCCCCCTTATCCCTCCCTGCCCACCCATCCTCCCCACTTCCTTTCCCTTTGGTACCTGTTAGTCCATTTTTGGGTTCTGTAATTCTGCTGCTGTTTTGTTCCTTCAGTTTTTCCTTTGTTCCTATACTCCTCAGATGAGTGAAATCATTTGGTATTTCTCTTTCTCCGCTTGGCTTATTTCACTGAGCATAATACTCTCCAGCTCCATCCATGTTGCTGCAAATGGTTGGATTTTTCCACTTCTTATGGCTGAGTAGTATTCCATTGTGTATATGTACCACATCTTCTTTATCCATTCATCTACCAATGGACATTTAGGTTGCTCCCAATTCTTGGCTATTGTAAATAGTGCTGCGATAAACATAGGGGTGCATCTGTCTTTCTCAAACTTGATTGCTGCGTTCTTAGGGTAAATTCCTAGGAGTGGAATTCCTGGGGCAAATGGTAGGTCTGTTTTGAGCATTTTGATGCACCTCCATACTGCTTTCCACAATGGTTGAACTAATTTACATTCCCACCAGCAGTGTAGGAGGGTTCCCCTTTCTCCACAGCCTCGCCAACATTTGTTGTTGTTTGTCTTTTGGATGGCAGCTATCCTTACTGGAGTGAAGTGATACCTCATTGTAGTTTTAATTTGCATTTCTCTGATAATTAGCGATGTGGAGCATCTTTTCATGTGTCTCTTGGCCATCTGTATTTCTTTTTTGGAGAACTGTCTGTTCAGTTCCTCTGCCCATTTTTTAATTGGGTTATTTGTTTTTTGTTTGTTGAGGCGTGTGAGCTCTTTATATATTCTGGACGTCAAGCCTTTATCAGATCTGTCATTTTCAAATATATTCTCCCATACTGTAGGGTTCCTTTTTGTTCTATTGATGGTGTCTTTCGCTGTACAGAAGCTTTTCAGCTTAATGTAGTCCCACTTGCTCATTTTTGCTGTTGTTTTCCTTGCCCGGGGAGATATGTTCAAGAAGAGATCACTCATGTTTATGTCTAAGAGGTTTTTGCCTATGTTTTTTTCCAAGAGTTTAATGGTTTCGTGACTTACATTCAGGTCTTTGATCCATTTTGAATTTACTTTTGTATATGGGGTTAGACAATGGTCCAGTTTCATTCTCCTACATGTAGCTGTCCAGTTTTGCCAGCACCATCTGTTGAAGAGACTGTCATTTTGCCATTGTGTGTCCATGGCTCCTTTATCAAATATTAATTGACCATATATGTTTGGGTTAATTTCTGGGGTCTCTAATCTGTTCCACTGGTCTGTGGCTCTGTTCTTGTGCCAGTACCAAATTGTCTTGATTACTATGGCTTTGTAGTAGAGCTTGAAGTTGGGGAGTGAGATCCCCCCTACTTTATTCTTCTTTTTCAGGATTGCTTTGGCTATTCGGGGTCTTTGGTGTTTCCATATGAATTTTTGAATTATTTGTTCGAATTCATTGAAGAATGTTGCTGGTAATTTGAGAGGGATTGCATCAAATTTGTATATTACTTTCGGCAGGATGGCCATTTTGACGATATTAATTCTTCCTAGCCATGAGCATGGGATGAGTTTCCATTTATTAGTGTCCCCTTTAATTTCTCTTAAGAGTCACTTGTAGTTTTCAGAGTATAAGTCTTTCACTTCCTTGGTTAGGTTTATTCCTAGGTATTTTATTCTTTTTGATGCAATGGTGAATGGAATTGTTTTCCTGATTTCTCTTTCTATTGATTCGTTGTTAGTGTATAGGAAAGCTACAGATTTCTGTGTGTTGATTTTGTACCCTGCAACTTTGCTGTATTCCGATATCAGTTCTAGTAGTTTTGGAGTGGAGTCTTTAGGGTTTTTTATGTACAGTATCATATCATCTGCAAATAGTGACAGTTTAACTTCTTCTTTACCAATCTGGATTCCTTGTATTTCTTTGTTTTGTCTGATTGCCGTGGCTAGGACCTCCAGTACTATGTTAAATAACAGTGGGGAGAGTGGGCATCCCTGTCTGGTTCCCGATCTCAGTGGAAATGCTTTCAGCTTCTCGCTGTTCAGTATAATGCTGGCTGTGGGTTTATCATATATGGCCTTTATTATGTTGAGGTACTTGCCCTCTATTCCCATTTTGCTGAGAGTTTTTATCATGAATGGATGTTGAATTTTGTCTAATGCTTTTTCAGCATCTATGGAGATGATCATGTGGTTTTTGTCTTTCTTTTTGTTGATGTGGTGGAAGATGTTGATGGATTTTCGAATGTTGTACCATCCTTGCATCCCTGGGATGAACCCCACTTGGTCATGGTGTATGATCCTTTTGATATACTGTTGAATTCTGTTTGCTAATATTTTATTGAGTATTTTTGCATCTACATTCATCAGGGATATTGGTCTGTAATTTTCTTTTTTGGTGGGGTCTTTTCCTGGTTTTGGTATTAGGGTGATGTTGGCTTCATAGAATGAGTTTGGGAGTATTCCCTCTTCTTCTATTTTGTGGAACACTTTAAGGAGAATGGGTATTATGTCTTCTCTGTGTGTCTGATAAAATTCCGAGGTAAATCCGTCCGGCCCCGGGGTTTTGTTCTTGGGTAGTTTTTTGATTACTGTTTCAATTTCTTTGCTTGTAATTGGTTTGTTTAACTTTTGTGTTTCTTCCTTGGTCAGTCTTGGGAGGTTGTATTTTTCTAGGAAGTTGTCCATTTCTTCTAGGTTTTCCAGCTTGTTGGCATATAGGTTTTCATAGTAGTCTTTAATAATTCTTTGTATTTCTGTGGAGTCTGTCGTGATTTTTCCATTCTCATTTCTGATTATGTTGATTTGTGTTGACTCTCTTTTTCTCTTAATAAGTTGGGCTAGGGACTTATCTATTTTGTTTATTTTCTCAAAGAACCAGCTCTTGGTTTTGTTGATTTTTGCTATTGTTTTATTCTTCTCAATTTTGTTTATTTCTTCTCTGATCTTTATTATGTCCCTCCTTCTGCTGACTTTAGGCCTCATTTGTTCTTCTTTTTCCAGTTTTAATAATTGTGATGTTAGACTATTCATTTGGGATTGTTCTTCCTTCTTCAAGTGTGCCTGGATTGCTATATACTTTCCTCTTAAGACTGCTTTCGCTGCATCCCACAGAAGTTGGGGCTTAGTGTTGTTGTTGTCATTTGTTTCTATATATTCCTTGATCTCTATTTTGATTTGTTCATTGATCCATTGATTATTTAGTAGCATGTTGTTAAGCCTCCATGTGTTTGTGAGCCTTTTTGTTTTCTTTGTAGAATTTATTTCTACTTTCATACCTTTGTGGTCTGAAAAATTGGTTGGTAGAATTTCAATATTGTGGAATTTACTGAGGCTCTTTTTGTGAGCTAGTATGTGGTCTATTCTGGAGAATGTTCCATGTGCACTTGAGAAGAATGTATATCCTGTTGCTTTTGGATATAAAGTTCTATAGATGTCTATTAGGTCCATCTGTTCTAGTGTGTTGTTCAGTGCCTGTGTGTCTTTACTTATTTTCTGCCCGGTGGATCTATCCTTTGGGGTGAGTGGTGTGTTGAAGTCTCCTACAATGAATGCATTGCAGTCTATTTCCCTCTTTAGTTCTGTTAGTATTTGCTTCACATATGCTGGTGCTCCTGTATTGGGTGCATATATATTTAGAATGGTTATATCCTCTTGTTGGACTAAGCCCTTTATCATTATGTAGTGGCCTTCTTTATCTCTTGTTACTTTCTTTGTTTTGAAGTCTTTTTTGTCTGATATTAGTACTGCAACCCCTGCTTTCTTCTCACTGTTGTTTACCTGAAATATGTTTTTCCATCCCTTGACTTTTAGTCTATGCTTATCTTTGGGTTTAAGGTGAGTTTCTTGTAAGCAGCATATAGATGGGTCTTGCTTTTTTATCCATTCTATTACTCTATGTCTTTTGATTGGTGCATTAAGTCCATTTACATTTAGGGTGACTATTGAAAGATATGTACTTATTGCCATTGCAGGCTTTAGATTCGTGGTTACCAAAGGTTCAAGGTTAGCTTCTTTAGTATCTTACTGCCTAACTTAGCTCGCTTATTGAGCTGTTATATACACTGTCTGGAGAGTCTTTTCTTCTCTCCCTTCTTATTCCTCCTCCTCCATTCTTCATATGTTGTGTGTTTTGTTCTGTGCTCTTTTTAGGGGTGCTCCCATCTAGAGCAGTCCCTGTAGGATGCCCTGTAGAGGTGGTTTGTGGGAAGCAAATTCCCTCAGCTTTTGCTTGTCTGGGAATTGTTTGATCCCACCATCATATTTAAATGATAGTCGTGCTGGATACAGTATCCTTGGTTCAAGGCCCTTCTGTTTCATTGCATTAAGTATATCATGCCATTCTCTTCTGGCCTGTAGGGTTTCTGTTGAGAAGTCTGATGTTAGCCTGATGGGTTTTCCTTTATAGGTGACCTTTTTCTCTCTAGCTGCCTTTAAAACTCTTTCCTTGTCCTTGATCCTTGCCATTTTAATTATTATGTGTCTTGGTGTTGTCCTCCTTGGATCCTTTCTGTTGAGGGTTCTGTATAATTCCATGGTCTGTTCGATTATTTCCTCCCCCAGTTTGGGGAAGTTTTCAGCAATTATTTCTTCAAAGACACTTTCTATCCCTTTTCCTCTTTCTTCCTCTTCTGGTATCCCTATAATACGAATGTTTTTCCTTTTGTATTGGTCACATATTTCTCTTAGTGTTGTTTCATTCCTGGAGATCCTTTTATCTCTCTCTATGTCAGCTTCTATACGTTCCTGTTCTCTGGCTTCTATTCCTTCAATGGCCTCTTGCATCTTATCCATTCTGCTTATAAATCCTTCCAGGGATTGTTTCACTTCTGTGATCTCTTTCCTGACATCTGTGATCTCCTTCCGGACTTCATCCCACTGCTCTTGCATTTTTCTCTGCATCTCATCCCATTGCTCTTGCATTTTTTTCTGCATCTCTGTCAGCATGTTCATGATTTTTATTTTGAATTCTTTTTCAGGAGGACTAGTTAGGTCTGTCTCCTTCTCAGGTGTTGTCTCTGTGATCTTTGCCTGCCTGTAGTTTTGCCTTTTCATGGTGATAGAGATAGTTTGTAGAGCTGGTACAAGTGACCGCTGGAAGAGCTTCCCTTCTTGTTGGTTTGTAGCCTTTTCCTGGGAGAATAGCGACCTCTAGTGGCTTGTGCTGGGCAGCTGTGCACAGACAGGGCTTCTGCTTCCTGCCCAGTTGCTTTGGGGTTTATCTCCGCTGTTGCTGTGGGCTTGGCCTGGCTGGGGCTGTTCCTCCAAAATGGTGGAGCCCCGTTGGAGGGGGAGCAGCCAGGAGACTATTTATCTCCGTAAGGGGCCTCTGTGCTCCCTGCTGCCCAGGGGGTTAGAGTGCCCAGAGATCCCCAGATTCCCTGCTTCTGGTCTAAGTGACGTGTCCTGCCCCCCCTTCACAAGGCGCTGGGTTCTTGCAGGTGTGGATGTGGTCTGGATGTTGTCCTGTGTCCTGTGGTCTCTATTTTAGGAAGATTTTTCTTTGTTATATTTTCATAGCTCTATGTGTTTTTGGGAGGAGATTTCCACTGCTCTACTCACGCCGCCATCTTGGCTCCGCCTAGACTTTGACATTTTTTAATGTTGGTTTAACAATATCACAAAATGATATTGTTCTTAAATTTCATATTTATATTTATGGTATGTTTATAAAAATACAAGATTTGTTTTATATTGATCTGTGATCTTGCTAAATTTACTTATTAACTAATAGCTTATCAATTATTTTTCATTACCTACTTGCACACTTATTTTATCATAGAATAATTACTCTTTTCTTTTCAATTATTACTGTTTTGTTGATTTTTTTTGAGTGAGGGGCTTATTCTATTACATAGTACATCCAATACAATGTTGAATATAAAATGGGCCAGTAATTGTAGTCTCATTCTAGATTTTAGGAAAGGAGCATTCAATATTTCACTATTAAATATTGTTTGGTATGTTTTCTGGTAAATATTCATAATGATGACAAGGAAGAATATAACATAATTCTAAGTTTGCTGAGATTTTTAAAAACCATAAATGTCTCAATTTTATCAGTTTTCTTACATAAATTGAGATATTATGTTTTACTCTGGTGTTATATGACCTAATATTGGTTGAATTTTGAATATTAGATGAACTGTATAGTTGGAATAAAGCTCATTTGGTCATTATAATTTTCCTGTTTACATATCACTAATTTGTTAATGTTTTATGCAGTGTTGTTCTTCTGTGGTATTGATAGAAAGGTCTTTAATTTTGCTTTTTAAAATACCACGTTATGTTACCCTGTGGTTAGTATAAAATGTTCTTTCTTTTTCAATTATCTGAAGTTTTTATTTAAGTTTGATGTTATTTCTTACATATTTGGAAATACTTGGGAAAGCAACTGGGTTGAAAATTTTCCCTTTTGGTAAGTTTTGTTACTGATTAAATTTCTTTAGTAGATATAGAGCTATTGAGACTTTTACTCATTATTTGATAAGTTTTGCTAAGCTGTTTTTGAGCACTTTAATCTAAATTTTCAAGTTTATCAGTGTTATGTGTGGACAATATGTTAATATTGCTTTTCCTTTCTTAAAATGTCCATAGTATCTGCTCTACTTTATTGAAAAATGCCATTCATGTTTTCATGGAGATTTCATTGCATTTGCAAATTGTTTTGGCAGGATGTCCATGTTGACAACAGTAATTCTTCCTATGCATGAACATAGGGTAGCCTTCCATTTATTTGCATCTACAGTTCCTTCATCAACATATTATAGTTTTCAGAGTACAGGTCTTTCACCTCCTTGGTTAGGTTTATTCCTAGGTATTTTATTCTTTTTGATTCAACTGTAAATGGAATTATTTTCTTGATTTCTCTTTTGGTAGTCCATTATTAACATATACAAATGAAACAGATTTCTGTATATTGATCTGTATACTTCAACTTCATTGATGCCATTCATTAGTATTTATATTGACAGTCCTCTTAATTTCCAATGTCACTGGTAATTTATTGTCTCTCAATTTCTCTCACTCCTGTTTTAGTGATTGATTGATTGATAGTCTTACTAAAGGATTACCAATTTTATTAATCTTTTCTAAGGAGTAACTTATAGCTTTGTCAACTTTCTTTGTGTTTTTTAAAATTTATTGATTTGCTCGCTCTTTATTATTTCTTTTTTTGGGGGGGTGTAGTATAGTGTTCTTTAGTTCTTGAGATCAAAGTTTATATGATGGATTATTGCTCCTTCTGCTTTTGTAATCTGTGCATTTAATGCTAAAATTCTATTTAATCATTTCTTTTAAATCCTATTTAATCTCAGAAATTTTCTGTCATATTTTCATTTGCATACAGTTAAAATTTTTCATATTTCCACTATAATTTCATTTATAGCAAATTGGTACTTAGAAATGTAGTGCTTAATTTTTAGATACTTGGAAATTTTGTTATCTTTCATAAGATGTTATCTAGCTAAGTTCCATTGTGGTCAGAAAAAAATTTGCATGAGTGTATTCTTTCAAATTTGTTGATGCTTGCTTTATAGCCCAAGACATGATTTATTTCAATCATGTATATATTCAATAATTGTTCAAGATACACTTTATAAAAATGTGTTTTCTAGTCTCTAAACATATTGTTTTTATATGACAATTGTAACAATTTTTCTCTTGTGGCTGAAGTGATCTGTATATTCACTAATATTTGGTTTGATCGCTTTATCAATGAGAGAAATAGGTTAAAAATGACATATGATTATAAATTTGTTAATCTACCATTGAATATGTCAACTTTTAATTACTTTTCAATCCTTTTTATTAGTTGCATAAATATTTAGGCCTGCTTTTTCTTCTTTCAAATTGACTATGCTATCATTATGAAAGAACTTCCCTTATATCTAACAATGTTTCATAGCTTAAAGTATATTTTGTCTGATATAAATGCAATAGCTTCCTTAGTTGCTTTTATATTATAGTTATTTTTTCATCTTAACGTCAATCTTTCTCATTCTATACCTTTTGGTTAGGCCTCTTTTAAATAGTAATCTTAGTCTTGTAAGTAGTATTGGTCTTTTTTGGGAAGGAGTGAATATGTATTAAATGTTATTCCTGATAAATTTGATTATTTTCTATTTGTCTCATCTCTTTTTTCCAGTTTTTTTCTTTTTTATTGTTTTTCTTGGCTTTATCATTTCTCCATGTTAGTATTTCACTCATCCATTATTTTGTTATATATTCATTTTGAATTCTTTGAATAGTTACGAGTTTTACAACATTAATCCTAAAATTAATAAAATATACTTTCAAATTAATTTATTTATATTATTGTAAATATATTTCAATGTAAACATATTTATATTAATATAGTTTAAATACAATTATATTTTATATAAATATATTTATATTGTTGAAATTATTTATCGTTTACAATGTATGGATATAATATATTGTTATATTAATATAATTAATAATAAATTAAAACAAATAATAAAATATATTAATAAAATATATTTATTTTATTATTTCTGGATAATGCAAAATTTTATAACATTTCAAATAATTTAATATCTCTGGACATCCATGCTATTATCTTATGATTTGCTTCCACATATATTTTAATATTCACTTACTATAATTATTATTGTTTTGAACAGTCATTATTCATTTGTGTCTGCTAATTTATACTCTTTCTGAGGCTCTTCAGTCTATTCTTTATTACCATGATTCTATTGAAGATCATTTCCCTTCTTTCTGAAGACTATTTTATTAGTATTCCTTTTAGTGCCAGTTGCCTGATAACAAATTCTATCTGTTTTTTGCTTCTCTGAAACTGTCTTTACTTCACTTTAATTTTTCAAAGAGAATTTTTTCTTGGCATATAATTCTAAGTTAGCTGTTATTTTCTTTCATAACTTTTCTGATATTCCATTGTTTCTGGCTTATGAAAAACCAGCTACCATAGGTACTTGTTCATGTAAAGGAGATGTGTGTCCACCACTCCCACCCATCAACCCTCTGGCTGCTTTTAAGATGTTTTCTGCCTGAATTTTTCAGTGGATTTCCTATGATGTATCTATACATGGTTCATTTTGTATTCTTCATGACTGGAATCCATAGATCTTCAATCTCTGGCTTGATGTCTTTTATCAGTTACAGAAAATGTATTGCCAAATTTTGTTTCAGTTATTTCTTTGCTTTACTCTCTTTCTCTCCATTTCAGATTTCAATAACATACAAGTTAGATATTTTTAAAAAGTGCTCTTATAATCTTCCATGTATAACATTCTATTTTCCTCTGTAATTCAATCTGGACTTTTTTTTAATGACCTATTTTCCAACTGACTAATCTCTTCTACTGCCATGCATTTAATTGGATATTTTAACATCCCTATATAATTCTTCATTCCATTGTTTTTCTTTCATTTCTAGAGTTTCCATTGGATTATTTTTCATTGATAGCCTCTCTGTGGTAAAATTGCCCATTATTTCCTCTGCTTAATTGTATCATCATATTTATTTTAAACTACTTACAGAAGTCCAGTATCTGCATCTCTGTTACTTTTATTCTACTGCCTATTTTTCTCTTTCACTCTCTCTCTCTCTCTCTCTCTTTCTCTCTCTCTCTTTTTAATTGGTCTTGTTTTTTGGAATGCCTGGTGATTTTTACTAAATTCTGGACATTGTTTATGGAAAATTATAACTGAACATTGTTTATGGACAATTATAATAACTATAGCTGATGTTATCTTTCTCCAAAGATTTAGTTTGCTTCTAGCAGACAGAATTACATGTCTATAGGGTTGAAAAA
This sequence comes from Manis javanica, assembly GCF_040802235.1. NCBI lineage: Eukaryota > Metazoa > Chordata > Mammalia > Pholidota > Manidae > Manis > Manis javanica. The sequence continues at coordinate 37,540,328 of NC_133167.1, forward strand.
AATATGATTTTTTAACTCAGGATTTAAATTTTCATATCTGATTTGATTTACTTTGGAAATACCTAGTATGTTTTGTGACATGTAAGTCCCCACCGCCGTCCCCAGGTCAAAATATATTATGTTGAAATGCTGATGATCAGAAACACAGAAGCCACCTCTTGCCCTCACAATGACATGTTTTATAGACCCAATAAGGTTAGGAGATCGATAATCAGTTAATCCATAAAGGTAACAATTTAAATTATTAAGATATTTTGAATTGTGAGCAAGCCTATTTTCTTCCTGAAAATAGTGATAAAGCCAAGTAGCAGGTAAATAAATATATAGCAATATTTGCAAAATCCAGGAATAATATGGCATGTAATATAAATTTATAAAAATGACATAATAAAACTTGGTTTTTAAAAATATTCAAAAATCCATTGTTCTATTTATCTCATAGATTTATATGAACATTATTTTTTTAAATTTATAACTAACAAACATGGCCAGTTGTTGAGTTAATCCTTATCTGTTTTTATTTTTTTTAGTTAAAATATATGTCTATACTTAAAGTGGAAGAGGAAGGAGACAACAAAATTTTAAAAGTCTTACTGATTTATAAATTGGTCAAAAACCTGCCTTAGAAAAATGAATTTAAGTCAACTTATTCCACATTTTTTAAACAGACTGAAGTATAGCCTAGTTGTAATAGTTCCCTTGATCAATTAATGCAAATGAATTAAGTTTATACTCAAATATGAGTTTCTTTGTAAGTCTTAAATACTACATTGGTTTTAAGAATATTAATCCAAATAAGCAAATGGTATACAAATAAGTATGAAGTTTCACTACAACAGTTTACATCTATTCTTATGATATACACAAACTTCTTTAATGGATGATGTAATTTTTATGTTTATCTGAAGTTAGTTAATAGTGCTGCCACTTGACAAAATTTCTCTGCTTTCTCAGTGAGAAAATATCCTATACTTAAATAGATGAAAGCTCCTAAATACTTCCAGAGCCAAATCCCAAGAAAAGATTGTAGGGAAAAAAACCTATCTTCTGTACTTGTCTATAGAGCTGAAATAGCAACATTTTCAGCCATAAAATTGCCTTAAATTTCATTTTCTACTAAATTGTTCTCAAATTTTTGAAATGGTTATTTGCTGATTTCTTTGGATTAAGTCACAAAATCAGCTGCTTGTATTTTATAACTCTGGATTATCATAAAAGTACTATCAGATGCCATCTTTAATTTGTGACCCAAATAAAGATTTACAGTTTGAATTTTCTAATCTATCTATTCACATTGTTAATAATTAGGCATTTATTAAATGTCTATACTTTTCCATGTGTTCAGACAGTATTCTGTAGAATTTTTATGTTAGTGTGTTAGAAGTTTTATTTTCAGCATAGTAATCAGGGTGGAGATTTATGTGACAGAATGGTATGTTAAAGGTGATACAACAAATACTGACATCAGAGCTATTCACAATTCATTACATATTACCTTAAGCATGGTTGTGTCACAAGATACTTAATTAAGCTTTTTTCCCTTTTTATCCTTTCCCTCCAAACATTTAACTTATAGAGGAAACTAGATCATTTTGTGTTTCTTGCTAAAATAAGTTTGTATTCCAAGGCCTAAATCCATGGACACAATGTTTATTTTTCTATATCCTAAATTTACCAAAACAACAAACTTTCATTAAGTATCCACAGGAAGAGAAGAAAACATGGTAACGACTTTAACGAATCTTCCCCAAACTGGGAATGGGTTGCAGTCCAGTTGCCTCTCCGCAATTCCTTTCTTAGGAGTTCACTAGAGATGGCAAGGCCAAATGAAAGTGTACCCAGGGCCCTTGGTTCTTGAACTACCAGATTTTATGGTTAGTTATATCTTCCTTGTTCATGGCAGAGAAGCAGCCAACAGCAGGGCTTCAGAAGGCCATAGGACAATAGGGTAAGGGCAGTGTCTGTTATGGAGCGTATATTTGTTGTTTTTCTTCATTATTCAGGTATTATATGTAAGCCTTTCTGATTTTGAGGGAAACTATACGTAAGCATTCAACTGTGCTGAGATAAAATTAACTTTTTATTTATTCCTGCCTAAGTAGTAACGCAAAAATGATCCTCTTTGTACTTTTCATGTTAAACTTTGTGTAGCTTACAAAATAGCTTTTCAAATTGCTAAAGACTCCAAAATGAACGAAAAGGAATTCCTGCTAAAGACTCTGAACTGATTCTTGTGGCTACAGTGTTGCTCCCATAAAATTCTCCTCTTTACTGCTGTACAAAATATGACCAGTCACTGCATAGCATCCCCACAAAGGGATCCCCATTATTGGGCCTTCCTCATCAGATTTATTCCTATTCTTTGAATTTATTCATCTTTATCACCTAAACCAAGTTACTTGATCAAAAACACTTTATTCTTGTTGTTAAAATCATCTGAAATATTCATATATTGCCTTATAGGAAAAGACAATGCAGATCTTCAGAGGCCACATGCAGATCTTTGTGAAGACCTTGACCAGTAAGACCATCACCCTGGAGGTAGAGCCCAGTGACACCATCGAGAATGTCAAGGCCAAGATCCAAGACAAAGAGGGCATCCCCCCAGACCAGCAGAGGTTGATCTTTGCCGGGAAGCAGCTGGAAGATGGACACACTCTGTCTGACTACAACATCCAGGAAGAGTCCCCCTTTCACTTGGTCCTCCGCTTGAGGGGAGGTGTCTAAGTTCCCCCTTAGAAGCTTTCAACAGTTTCATTGCACTTTTCATTGAAATAAAATTGTTGCAACCCCCCCCCAAAAAAAATTCTTTTCTCAGAAATACAAAGTTCACCTATTCCAAGAAACTACTGAAGTTTTTAAGATGACATACATGTTTTTAGTTGTGTTTTTGTTTTTTAATAAGCTGCACCTGATAAAGTCAATGAAGAAAACAATTTTATTTTGTCTATTATGCCTCGACAATCAATTAAATCTATTTGAACCTGTTCCTCTCTACATTAATGAAATCTTGAGAAGTTTTCATAGCTTTCTGGCCACTTTAATTTATTTAAAAGTCCAGAAAAGTCATTAAAAAACAAAACAAAACAAAAAAACTCTCCTTTTCCCAAGTCAAGTGAGTCTCAGACCGGGAAGTCTATAGTCAGAAGACAGATAGTGGTCTGAGTTTTTCCTCTTTTTCACTCTTATCCCCCTTTCCTTCTTCCTGCTATTTTGGGGCTCTCCAGGACTAATGGGTGGGAACAGATATCAGAGACAGAGAGAATTTTATCTGATGGGTACATTTTTACTTTGACATTGGTGTTCACTGAATGTGTAGAATTCCAAAGCTGACTCTCATCTGATGTAGTTACCCATTTGCTGCATAATGAAGCACCCTAACATTTAGCAATTTAAAACATATTTTCTGTAGGCCAGAGATCTGGGCACAGCTTAGTTGGTTGCTTTGGCTCAAAATTTATTATTAAGTTGAAGCTGATTATTAACGAGTCTATGGTCTCATTTGAAGATCTGACTGAGGGAAGATCGTTTCTAAGGTCACTGATAGCACACGGGAAGGCCTCAGGTCCTCACGAGTTGTTGAACTGAAGGCTTTAGTTTCTTGCTGGCTCTTTGGTTGGAGGTCTCCTTTAGTCATGAGCCAAGGAAAGAGGGACGGGCGCCCAGGTATTCTCAGTATGCTACGTCCAAGGAGAGCCTGTGTTCTGTGAGGCGTGGGGCGGAAGGGAGCTCCCACCTCTCAACCACACTTGCCTAAGACTTAACCTCAGCAGCATGTGCTGGAGACAGGATGAACAATGCTGATGTCCTGTTCTTCCTACAAAGACAACCTTCTGACTGAAAGTTAGGGAGAGAGAACCTGTGTTCTTGGCTTTAGCAGTCTGGAGTAGAATCTCTACCTAAATGAGTATGGAGGGCTCAGGGAGGGAACAATCTTGGCTCAAATATGGTAGACTTATGCTTTTCTTCTTGTATGTTCATATTTTTCTTGAATCGATTTTTTTCATTTGCTGTTTTCCCTTTAAGACATTTTCTAAAAGCTCTAAATCATTTGTTTTTCAAATGATTTCTCTGCTTTCTCTATGGAACAGGTCAGCAGAATTCTTCTTGTTGTCAAGCCAGAAGTCAACCTCTCTGGTGTCACTATTTTAAAAATAGATAAATTTTGTGTTCCAGTGCTAACTGCTTTATTATAAGCTTTGAATTGCAGGTGACCATCTTATTTGTATTAAGAATATAGTGATCAATATATTTTAAAGATTTTTAAAAATGGTTTTAAAGGATACTACATCATAAATGATAGTTATGTTCATAAAAGAAAATACATAAAATTATGAATGTAGTGCAGAAAGTTCCTATATGCTCCTATATACCCATGTTCCTTTATTATTAACATCTCCCATCAGTATACTATACTTGTCACAACCAGTTCGCCAATACTGATACACTATTATTAAATGATGTCCATACTTCATTCAGCTATCCTTAGCTTTTACTTAATGTTCTTTTCTTGTTCCAGGATTCCATCCAAGATACAATGTTACACTTATTCATCTTGTCTTCTTAGGTTCTTTTTGGCTATGACAATTTCTCAGACTTTCCCCATCTTTGATGACTTTGACAGTTTTCAGAACCAGTGAGGCATTTTGTGCAATGTTGGCTGATATTTCTCTCATGATCAGATTGGGTTGTTTGGTGTAAGAACACAAATATAAAATGCCATTCTCATCACATCATATGAAGCATATATACTAACAATATGACTTATTGTTGCTGTTACCCTTGATTTTGGTGGTGGTTGTAATGTTTATTAGATTTCTTCTCTGTAAAGTTAATGTTTCCCCTACTTTTCTGTTGTACTCTTTGGAAGAAAGCCACTCTGCATGGCCTACTTTTAAGACGTGGAAAGTACTGGCCCACTTCCTTGAGGGGAGAGTGTTCACCTAAATTATATGGAATTCTTCTGTACGAGAGAGTTGTATATTCTCCCTGTTAACATATTTTTGAATCACTTATTTGTATATGTATTCTCAGATATTTATTTCCATATAGGGTTATAATCTAATGCTACTTTATTTACTCTGTTATTCATATTTATAGGTTTGGACATTGGAAGTTCTATCAGTTGGTTCCTGTGTCCATATGACACATGCCTTGCATTGACTGTGCTTGTTTTGTTTTGCTTTGTTATTTTTAGTACATACTTTTTTCTGACACTTCAAGATGTTATATGTTCATCTTATGTATTTCCTGCCTGGGCCTTAGAATTAGCCATTTTTCAAAACACAGCTTCCCCTCTATTAGAAAATGGTATTGAAACCAAGGTCTATGCTCTAGATACGCTCTTTTGCACTGAGCTGACATTCCTTCTAAGTCTTCTCAGTTGGCAGAGCAAAGAACTATAGACATGATATACACACATCTATAAGTATTTCAATATGTATCCATATATATCTATATTAAACTAGTCTGAGATCACATTTATGTATCCAAATCTAATCTATTACTGCATGGCTCATTCCAGTCTTCTTTCCCTGCTTGTCTGCAACCTTGGATTCCAGACTACATTCTACATTAACTTCCAGTTTAGATAAATTCTTAATCAGTTTATTAATCTTAACTTTTTAAAGTTAACATAAAATAACATTTTATCAAGTTTGTATATAATTATTTATAATTTAAAAACATTTCTGTGCTCTGTTATTTATATTTCAAAAGTGTACTTTCAGGATATTATTTTAATATTCTCCCATTTTGTGGATGATTTTCCATAATAACAAAAATCATGTTGCCATATGTTACATAACCAATTATTCTAATTTCAAATTCTGTCATCTTCCACTTCTCTATGCTGCATTTTTGGTCTAAGAAGGAATTTATTGTTCCCATTTACTTTTTTTCCCATTTTAATTATTTATATTTATATTTGTCACATTCTAACATCCTTTAAATGTGATCTTCATCTTAAGCAAGCAATAAAAGAATCTCTTGAAGGCTATAATGAACTTTGAATAAAAACATGATCAGATTATAATTATTTTTATTTGCTTTAGTGATAAAAGATTAATAATATTTAAGTAGGAGGCTGATTTTGCTTCACTTTGCTTTTGATTATTTGGTTGGTTTAGCAAAGGGGGCTTATACTAAAAATCATGGAGAAAATCTTGCTCTAAAATAAGACTGATGTTATCACAAATCTGAAAATTTGTTGGCTACTGAAATTCTCATTTAACATGTTGATTGACCAGTGATGATTGGCTGACTTTATTGATCAGCCATATTAAGGTTTGTTCTTCAAAGACACCTTTCATTTTGAATTAATATGCATTAATTGAGAGGCTGAATTGTGTCTTCCTACCCAAAATTCATATGTTGAAGTCCTAACTCTCAATGTGACTATATTTGGAGATAGGCCCTGTAAGCAAGTAATTATAGTTAAATGAGGTCATAAAAATAGGGTCTTAATCTGAGAAGACTGGTGTCCTTATAAGAGGAAGAAATGCCAGACACTTCTCTCTCTCCATGTGCACAGAGGAAAAGCCATGTAGAAGGCACAGAGAGAAGGAGGCCATTTGGGAGCCAAGGAGAGAAGCCAAAACAGCTGTGATCTTGGACTTCCAATCTCCAGAACTATAATAAATATATTTGAAATAAAAATTTTAAACCACACCATCTGTGGTATCTTGTTATGATAATTATATGGATTTTAAAAGAGAATTGAAGACAATGTTACAAAGAGGCATGTCCCTTTACTTTCTACTGACACGTAATTTTATACAGATTTTTAAAAAAAGTTTTTTTGTCCTGAAAAGATCATTGAATTAGAAAATAGTTATTTGTATTGCTCTGACTATTTTACTTTGTTGTATTGAAGAGCATTACATGGGTGCAGGGGTTGGACAGGGAGAAAAATCATTAAATCATTATCTAATTTTAATAGCTTTTTATTTTCAGATACTTAATTTTTAGTGATGACTTAAAAGTAAAAACTTGTTTTATTACCTATAAATTTAGGAAATCACTGGTTTCAAGAAGATTTGTAGAATAGTGTTACTATTAACATTTTCAGAAATACTTAAAAGTATATTGTATGTACTGACATAAGCATCTACTGACTTTACATTTACAGTAAATTTTTCAAAAGAACTTTCACTGAATTACCCATTTTACAGAATGGCTCATCAATTGGCAATGTTTCACTGCTATTTGCTATAAGCAAATTTGGTAGCAGATGAATTTTCTGAAATACAGCATTGCCTAACTACCTGAGTTTTAGTTTTATTTTGACACAATGGTATCAAGTTAATGCAAGTACAACCACTAAATTTGCATTTTGCTTCTCTCATATTCATTATGAAAAAATTACCTAGTTTTATGTTTTGAGAGTTTGAAACTATGGCAAGGAAATTTTGGAATATGGAAGTTAGTATGGGAAATTAGAATTCATGTGCAAAGACATTTCTGGGCCTGACAAGCAGAAAAATTTTATAGCAATGACATATAACTTTAAATCTTTAAATCTCTGCCCAAAAGATAGTCCAATGATACTTTCCAGTAGACATAAAAGCTTCCTACTCATGTTCTGAAATATTGTGTCTCCATGAAAAAGTAAACAACCTTTAAATGACCATGGCATCATAGATTTTATGATTTTGAAGAAATAAATAAAAATTAAAGGCAGGTGGAGCCAAGATGGCGGCATGAGTAGAGCTGCAGAAATCTCCTCCCAAAACCACATATATCTATGAAAATATAACAAAGACAACTCTTTCTAAAATAGAGACCAGAGGACACAGGACAACATCCAGATCACATCCACACCAGAGAGAACCCAGCTGCTCGTGAAGGGGGTAAGATACAAGCTCCGGCCCAGTGGGTCCCAAGCGCTCCCTCCCCAGCTCCCGGTGGTAGGAGAGGAGTCAGAGCGGGGAGGGGGAGGCAGCCCAGGACTGCTGAGCACCCAGCCCCAGCCATCCGGACCAGAGCGCAGACACAGTGCGTGTGTGGGGTCCTGGATACTAGGGAAACAGGGTGACAGGACAGGTGAGCGGGTGCCTGAGGCCAGAGAGCAAAGAAACGTGAGCGGCCATTCTTCTTTTTTTTTTTTTTTTTTGGCGACTGCTTTTTGGAAGTCTTAAAGGGACAGGGACTCCAATACTAGGGAAACAGGGAAGCAAGACCAGTGAGTGGGTGCCTGAAAACGGCACCTGATGACAAAGAAAATCGTGCTTTTTTTCTTTTTTTTTTAAATTATTTAATTTTTGTTGTTGTTGTTGTTGCTGTTGTTGTTTTGGTTTGGAGAGTGCAGGGCAGGACACTTAGTCCAGAGGTAGGGAATCTTGGGTTCTCTGGTCACTCTAACCTCCTGTGCAGCAGGGAGCACAGAGGACCCTTAGGGAGATAAATAGCCTTTTGGCCGCTCCCCCTCCAATGGGGTTCCACCATTTTGGAGTAGCAGCCTGAGCCAGGCCATGCCCACAGCAACAGCAGCGATAAACTCCATAGCAGCTGGGCAGGAAGCAGAAGCCCTGTCTGAGCACAGCTGCCCAGAACAAGCCACTAGAGGTCGCTATTCTCCCAGGAGAGGAAGGCAACAAACCAACAAGAAGGAAAGCTCTTCCAGCTGTCACTAGTCCCAGCTCTGCAAACTATCTCTATCACCATGAAAAGGCAAAACTACAGGCAGACAAAGATCACACAGTCAACACCTGAGAAGGAGACAGACCTAACCAGTCTTCCTGAAAAAGAATTCAAAATAAAAATCATAAATATGCTGCCAGAGATGCAGAGAAATATGCAAGAGCAATGGGATGAAGTCCGGAGGGAGATCACAGATGCCAGGAAGGAGATTACAGAAGTGAAACAAACCCTGGAAGGATTTATGGGCAGAATGGATAAGATGCAAGAGGCCATTGAAGGAATAGAAACCAGAGAACAGGAATGTATAGAAGCTGACATAGAGAGAGATAAAAGGATCTCCAGGAACGAAACAATACTAAGAGAACTATGTGACCAATCCAAAAGGAATAATATCTGTATTATAGGTGTGCCAGAAGAAGAAGAAGAGAGAGGAAAAGGGATAGAAAGTGTCTTTGAAGAAATCATTGCTGAAAACTTCCCCAAACTGGGGGAGGAAATAATCAAACAGACCACGGAAATACACAGAACCCCCAACAGAAAGGATCCAAGGAGGACAAAACCAAGACACATAATAATTAAAATGGCAAGGATCAAGGACAAGGAAAGAGTTTTAAAGGCAGCTAGAGAAAAAAAGGTCACCTATAAAAGAAAACCCATCAAGCTATCATCAGACTTCTCGACAGAAACCTTACAGGCCAGAAGAGAATGGCATGACATATGTAATGCAATGAAACAGAAGGGCCTTGAACCAAGGATACTGTATCCAGCACGACTACCATTTAAATATGATGGAGCGAAATGGGAATGGAGGGCAAGTACCTCAACATAATAAAGGCCATATATGATAAACCCACAGCCCACATTATACTGAACAGCGAGAAGCTGACAGCATTTCCTCTGAGATCGGGAACTAGGCAGGGATGACCATTCTCCCCACTGTTATTTAACATAGTACTAGAGGTCCTAGCCATGGCATTCAGACAAAACAAAGAAATACAAGGAATCCAGATTGGTAAAGAAGAAGTTAAACTGTCACTATTTGCAGATGATATGATATTGTACATAAAAAACCCTAAAGACTCCACTGCAAAACTACTAGAACTGATATCAGAATACAGCAAAGTTGCAGGATACAAAATTAACACACAGAAATCTGTAGCTTTCCTGTACACTAACAATGAACCAATAGAAAGAGAAATCAGGAAGACAATTCCATTCACAATAGCATCAAAAAGAATAAAATACCTAGGAATAAACCTAACCAAAGAAGTGAAAGACCTATACCCTGAAAACTACTAGTCACTCTTAAGAGAAATTAAAGTGGACACTAACAAATGGAAACTCATCCCATGCTCATGGCTAGGAAGAATTAATATCATCAAAAAGGCCATCCTGTCCAAAGCAATATACAGATTTGATGCAATCCCTATCAAATTACCAGCAACATTCTTCAATGAACTGGAACAAATAATTCAAAAATTCATATGGGAACACCAAAGACCCCGAATAGCCAAAGCAATCCTGAGAAAGTAGAATAAAGTAGGGGGTATCTCACTCTCCAACTTGTAGCTCTACTACAAAGCCATAGTAATCAAGACAATTTGGTACTGGCACAAGAACAGAGCCATAGACCAGTGGAACAGATTAGAGACTCCAGACATTAACCCAAACATATATGGTCAATTAATATTTGATAAAGGAGCCATGGACATACAATGGCAAAATGACAGTCTCTTCAACAGATGGTGCTGGCAAAACTGGACAGCTACATGTAGGAGAATGAAACTGGACCATTGTCTAACCCCATATACAAAAGTAAATTCAAAATGGATCAAAGAACTGAATGTAAGTCATGAAACCATAAAACTCTTAGAAAAAAACATAGACAAAAACCTTTTAGACGTAAACATGAGTGACCTCTTCTTGAACATATCTCCCCCGGCAAGGAAAACAACAGCAAAAATGAACAAGTGGGACTATATTAAGCTGAAAAGCTTCTGTACAGCAAAAGACACCATCAATAGAACAAAAAGGAACCCTACAGTATGGGAGAATATATTTGAAAATGACAGATCCGATAAAGGCTTGACATCCAGAATATATAAAGAGCTCACACGCCTCAACAAACAAAAAACAAATAACCCAATTAAAAAATGGGCAGAGGAACTGAACAGACAGTTCTCTAAAAAAGAAATACAGATGGCCAACAGACACATGAAAAGATGCTCCACATCGCTAATTATCAGAGAAATGCAAATTAAAACCACAATGAGGTATCACCTCACACCAGTAAGGATGGCTGCCATCCAAAAGACAAACAACAACAAATGTTGGCGAGGCTGTGGAGAAAGGGGAACCCTCCTACACTGCTGGTGGGAATGTAAATTAGTTCAACCATTGTGGAAAGCAGTATGGAGGTGCATCAAAATGCTCCAAACCGACTTACCATTTGACCCAGGAATTCCACTCCTAGGAATTTACCCTAAGAACGCAGCAATCAAGTTTGAGAAAGACAGATGCACCCCTATGTTTATCGCAGCACTATTTACAATAGCCAAGAATTGGAAGCAACCTAAATGTCCATCGGTAGATGAATGGATAAAGAAGATGTGGTACATATACACAATGGAATACTACTCAGCTATAAGAAAAGGGCAAATCCTACCATTTGCAGCAACATGGATGGAGCTGGATGGTATTATGCTCACCGAAATAAGCCAAGCAGAGAAAGAGAAATACCAAATGATTTCTCTCATCTGCGGAGTATAAGAACAAAGGAAAATCTTAAGGAACAAAACAGCAGCAGAGTCACAAAACTCAAGAATGGACTAACAGGTACCAAAGGGAAAGGGACTGGGGAGGATAGGTGGGTAGGGAGGGATAAGGGGGGGGGGAGAAGAAGGGGTGTATTAAGATTAGCATGCATTGGGGGGGTGAGGGAGAAAGGGGAGGGCTGTACACCACAGAGAAGACAAGTAGTGATTCTACAACATTTTGCTATGCTGATTGACAGTGATTGTAAAGGAGTTTATAGTTGGGACCTGGTATAGGGGAGAGCCTAGTAAACATAATATTCGTCATGTAAGTATAGATTAATGATAACAAAAAAAAAAAGGCAGTTCCTGTGTAGTGACCTCCAATGTGTTCTACACAATGGTATAAAGGGCATATCAAAGTGTGGGCAAAGGGTCTGTTTGCGTTTATACAGAGGATCAAAGCCTAATTGGGCTACCCAGAAAATGAACTAAGATACGATATGAAGAAGAACTTCCAACATCAGCACTCTCTGGAAGAGTCATACCAGAAGATGATCATCAAAAAACTTCAAGAAAGATCCAGGCGATGCTGCAGTTGTAGCTGCATCCATCCCACCGGTTCCTGGACTTGCCATTGGAATGAAGAAGGAGATATCTAAGCTGGCCTGTGCTTTCATTAAAGCAACAAATTTGACTGTATCTATACTGTTGGAACTCAGCCAAGAATTAGGAGAAGTGCAAGTTGTAGCGCTCCAAAATCTTATGACTACAGACTATCTAATGTTAAAAGAACATATGGGATGTGAACAGTTCCCAGGAATGGGTTGTTTTAATTTGGCTGATTTCTCTCAGACTGTTCAAGTACAGTTGGACAATATCCATCATATCATAGACAAATTTTCACAAATGCCTAGGATGCCTAACTGGTTTTCTTGGCTTCACTGCAGATGGTTGGTAATTATAGATCTGCTTTGGTTATGTAACTGTATTCCTATTATGTTAATTTGTGTGCACAATTTAATTAGTAGTTAAAACCTATACATGCTTAAGTTACTCTACAAGAAGATATGTGAAAGAAATAATCAATCCTCCCATGTTTTCTTCCGTCTGCTACCTCTATAGCTTTTCTTCTTCCTTCCTAATTACAACCCTTAAGTAGAATTCGTGCCTCATATCGAATTTACCGAGTATCATAATTCCTCCAAGTGGTAAAGATACCTCAAGACAAATACTGGGCATAGAAGCCACAGGGCATAAATCTGCAAAGAAGTAAAAAACTAACCTTTTCAAACAGTATGGCTTCTCTCTCAGTTACCAACTTTACATCTCCCTGTATGGCCTCTGAAGATGACTGGTTAGCCAGAGATGGGTAAGATTCCTCAAGGGAGGAACAACCTAAGACAGGCACAGTCGCAAGGGGGCCATCAGGTGAGAAATTGGGGATCAACAGAGGTGAGGCTTAGAACTTCCCCCCCTGTTTTGAGAGAAATCTTCTGCATCCGTGGATGTTTTAATGCCCTTGTCTAGCTTGGATTAACACATAGTCTACAGGCACACACCTGATCATCTACAATTGCTCTCTTACAACAATGAACTATGTTTTTCTACCTGTATCTTGCATCTACCTACCACTTCAGCATTTTATTAAACATAAAATTAATAATAATAATAAAGGGAGAAATGTGGGATCCACATATAAATCAAGTATAAAAGTCAAACGAATATTTATATTTGACCTGATTGTTTATAGTTCATAATGCGTGATCAAAACCGAAAGTTTCTGTGATGACTGCCCTTGTACTGTTCACCATGTAAGAACTTATTCACTATGTAAGAATTTGTTCAGCATGTAAGAACTTATTCGTTATGCTTCAGAAGATTGGAGACTGATGAAAATTAGGCTTGAGATGGATTAATGATTGTGCATTGAGCATTCACTCCCCTATACAAAATTTTATTGTTGTTAACAACCATTTGATCAATAAATATGAGAGATGCCCTCTCAAAAAAAAAAAAAAAAAGAATTAAAGGCATTACAACTAATTCCATGCAAGCAAGTGAAAAAATAACGTGTTTAGGTCATTCTTCCAAGATACCTTTCTTCATTGTTCCAAGATGTTTTGTTTAAATTCTGCTTCAACATCATGAAACCTCTTTAAAATAACATGTATTTAAAGGTTTATTTACTTTTCCCTTGAGGTTAAAAAGAGTGATTGAAAGAAATCATGACTACATACTATGGTAATCAAGCAAATCATAGAAAGTATGTGTAACTTTTGTAGAAAAATATTCTTTATATTATTCCAATAAATAGAGCATGACATATATAAAAGTTCCTGTGAAGAATTTCTGCTCAAATAGATTGTTGACTTGCTGTTTAATTCTTGTATTAAAGGAGTACCAAAAATTTGATTACAGATTTAGGATTTGATATCACTATTTCCCATCATATATACCCTAATGTTAGTTATAAAAAAGGTATAAAATGGTTTCTTCTTTCGAAGCAGATAAACAAATTGGAGTAAATGGGTTAACATGTCCAATTACTACTGACACAGGAAAAGGATTAAAGTAAATAACAGAGGACCCAAACCAGTGTATTAATATTTTCATGCACTGTAGCACTACTTTGAGTAAAGAGTAGAAGAACAGCATAATAATTATTTTGACTAATATTTAGGTATTTTTGGTGTACTGAATTCTCCATTTTATTACTTTAAAACTAAAGAAAAGGGCTTATAAAACAAAAAGTACATTTTACCCAAAGAAAGGATTGATATGTCTATTTTAATATATATACATATATATTTGCATGTGAGTGTGTGTGTGTGTGTGTATACACAGGTTGCACTTCAGCTAGGATCTCAGAGAACAGGCAACACATATTAGAGCTGAAGCTGGTCATACAGTATCAGTGAGAAAATTGTGTTTTTGTAAATAAATAATGTTCTGGGTTCATTTCTTATTACAGCATAACCTAGCCAATATAGATTTAAAGTACTGATGCTACTAACCAAGAATTCTATCTTCGAATTCAGCCATCTAAGACAGGGATCTTTACTTTCAGGGAACCCTCATCTTAATTATGTAAGGGAGTATATGTTGTTTGCACTCAAGAATCTCACTTAATTTGGGTTTTAGACTTTCTATCTTTAGTTTCAAATACACAACCTTCAGCTTTTTTACCACGTGTCACACGTGTAGTGTGTTTCACAGACTGTTGTCACTTACTACATACTTCCAACTCTCATTATTGCTCCCAATTCTTTCTAAATTTTCACTGTATCTTTTCGGCAATATAGAAGTATACCATCTAATACATGTATATTAATATGCCAAAAATCTTGAGATATCAAGTAATTTCTAACATTAATTTCCTCTCTTTATAATGCCCTTCAGCATCTCTCCTAAGGCCTCTGATAGCTGCGTGCCTAAAGACTTACATGCCTTCCCCTGGGATCTGCCTCCCAACTCTGACCCTTGAAACTGAATATAGATGAGGTAGTTCTGTGGTCTATGATCCCTAGACACTCTATGTTCTTTCCATTTAAGTCAACCTTCTGAACACTCAGAAATTATTATTTCAACAGGTCTTAAATTAAACATTATAAAAATACCTGCAATTTTTGAGAGTTTGCTGTATATCTGACATATAACTAACACATTGAAACATTATTTTATTTAATACTCATAATAGTTGTATTAATACAATTAATATACCATGATATATATGAGAAAAATATGGCCCCTGAATAATAAATATCATGCTTAAAGTCATGCAAAGCAGAAATGGAAGAAAGCTGCTTTTCTCATAAAATGATTTGTTAACATCAGAGGGCATTCTTTTCTACTGTGCTACTTAGTTTTATATTCTAATAGAGGCTTGGTTAGAAAACCAATAATTCTCTCAGACATCCTAAGATATATGTGAATCACAGTAGTTGACAGAGAGTAAGTTCAAAAAAATATAAGTTACATAAAAAAATTTGTGCAAAATTTAGAGATGCCCTTAAAGTTGAACATTTTCCACGTTGTCGGCCAAGTAGGACACATAGTTGACTGAAGAATATTTTAACAGGGTCAGAACTATTCCATGAATTTTGGTGATAAATGATTTAAACACACCAGATTTGGCAGTTTAAGAATATTATCTTTTTTAGAATTTTAGATACCCCAAAAACTTCATGTCAGCAGAACACAATTAAAAACAAAACATATTTCACATTCAATAGATTAATATAATGAATTACAAATTATCCCATTCCATTCCTTTTGAATTCATATTTTAAATGTTTAGAATTACATGACTGAAACCTGATTTTTACATATCTATATATCTCCCACAATAAAGATAAGTAAAAACATGAAAATAACTTATAACAATATAGAAGTATACCATGTAACAATACATGTATATTAATATTTACATTATTTAGATGATAGGATTGAACCTAACCTGGGTATTTTGTAAAATGCCCTTCAAAGTACTTTTACTGTGAAATATGGCAGAAAAAATTGCATAAATTTTAGAAGATTTCACATGGTTCTTCCTGTTCATAACTCCTCTCTCCTCCCAGCAGTAGCCATTAATTAACATTTGTGGCACTCATTCCCTTATTTTTCTTCATTGTTATATTAGTATATAAACTGGATTTTGTTTAAATGTAATCAAACTGCATACATTCTGTTGTGTCTTTCTATAACTCCAGGGTGTGTGAGTAGGGGGAAATTCTGGGGCAAAATACCTTTGAAACCAAAATCAGTCAAAGGGAGAAATAAAGTGAGAAAACCCGTTTATTTTTTACAAGCAGTCCACCACTCCCGTGTCTCTACTGACCTGGGTGCAGAAGAAGAGATAAGCCCTCACTCGCCCTTGTAATTACCTATTGATATGGAGATGGGCTACTTCTCTCCACCCCTTGGAAATACCTATTGATATGGAGATGAACTGAAGCCAGGCAAGAGATTCTGGAAATATTACAATTTTACCCACACTTTCCCTCAACACTTAAAATTCTTCCAAATTTTGCTTATTTATACATTCTTTTCATTTTCATTACTGTATTGTTATCATAATATCAATATATCATCATTTGTTTTTATATACTATGGATATTTGGGTTGTGCAACAATGTTACCATGATCTCTGCACATGCTTATGGATACTCATAAGATTCTATTCCTGTGGAATATACACCCAAGATGGGATTGTTGGGCTATAGGTTGTATTTATCTTCTGCTTTGCTAGATACTGCCCAACATTCTCCCAATGTAGCTGTTCCAATTACATACTGGCATTATTGAGTTCCAGTTGCTTCACATACCTCCAACATTTGTTCAGATTTTATAATTTCTTCAAACCTGCTGAATGTGTGGTTGTACTTCATTGTGGTTTTAAGCATTTACCTGATTCCTAACAAGATTGAGCACATGTTCATTTTTCTTAAGCAAAACGTTGGGTTCCTTTTGTTATGAAACCACATGTTAGATTCTTTACTCATATCTCTATTTGTTAATGACTTACTGTATGTTTTGTGTACTCTAGATACAACGTATTTGCTGGTTATATCTATTTCAAGTATCTTTTCCACTCTGTGATTTGCCTTTTTACTTTGTGTAGTATCAGTATGAAAGGGAACTCGGAGTTGCAGTACAAACATTATTGCTCATTTTTGCAAAGAAAAAAATTCTTAAGAAAACATAAAATATAAAGAAATATATTAAAAGCATCAGCTACAGGAAAGCTAGGACTTGTGTTTACACAAAATTCTAAAGAAAAAAAGAAAGAAGAGGTATAAGCAGGGAGAAGATATTATAAAGCATATACCTGATAAATTAATAAAATGAAAGGGATAAATAGATGATAGAAGTTAAGTAGTATTACAAATCAGTAGCAGAAAAAAAAAAGGTAGACAGGAGACATACTAATGATAGCAAATTAATAAATGTAAAATGGAAACTTTTCCATTCAAATGTAATGGAAAATACTGAAAAAAGCAAAATATTACTGGCCTCTTTTCCTCACCTGTTACCTTTTTCCCTCCATATCTAATCAAATGAAGGTAAAGATAAGCCAAACATTAATTAATGAATTAATATAAAAACAGAAAGAAAAGGAACTGAAAAATCTCTAAAATATTAGAATGCAGGCTTTATTGCTTTGAGTTTTTTTTCCATCAAAATACTGCAAAGGGGAGGTGAAACTTTCCCATATCATAATGAAAACCCAAGAAGCCAGTATCCATCCAGAGGAAGTCAGTGGATTTTTGGTGAGGTGTGAGATGTGAGATAGCAAGTTCCAAGCTGTTATATTATTTATTCAGTGGGTTCTGAAAGTAAGACAATAAGACCCCTGGTAGCTGCAGCAATACTCCGCTGATGTTTAGCTGTGTAGTGTGAGCAACCAGTTGGCTGCAGTGTCAGTCGTGACATGAAAGCTAAGCCATGAGAATTCAATAATTACTTCAAGGGTACTCTGTAGGGAGTTTTTATTTTAGCATCACTCACTTAGTACAAAGACCAGAGTAATTTGTAGACTATCTTCACTGCCAAGCTCATGAAGCTTAGTAGACCAGCACTGATACCTATGACATCCGATCAAGGACTGTTGAGAGAGAAGGGTGCCTCTCTAGTCTCTATAGACCAGTCACAACTGGGAAATAGCCAGGAGTGCATCCTCACTCAGATCATCAAAGAAGCAGCTGAACTGTGCTGTGCCATACTGATAGACACTCATGCAAGTTGTGCCGATTTTATGGTATAAGCAAAGAGAAAGGTAATATGGCAACACAACTATATTTTCATCCTAGTATTAGGGTCTCGGAGTTAAGATATAGACAGGGAAAAATAATTCTAAATGATAGACGACTGATAAATGGACACATACATACATGCATAATCTCCCATCCAAAAAGTGGAACTTAATTCTCTCCCCTTAATTATGGGGTCGTCTTAGTGACTTGATCCTAAAAAACAGTGTATGGAAAATAAAGAAAAATAGGAATTTCACAGTTAAGAAACTTGGCAGACAGCAACTTCACAAAGTTATCAGGATTAATATCATCAGTGATAAATCATGTTGACATCATATGTTGCCTATAATATAATGAGAAAGGAAGTTCATCTCTGTGGTGTCCTTTCCAAAAACTCATAACCTCAGTTTAATCATGATAAAACATCAGACACACACAAACTTGAGGACATTCTTTAAAGTACCTGCCAGGTACTTGTTAAAGATGTCAACGTCATAAACATTGAGGGAAGCCTGTGGAACCATCATGGGTTAGAGGGGGAGAAAGGAGACATGATGACTCAGTGGGATGTGGGAGACTGGACTGGACCCTGGAACAGGACGTTTATAGAAAAACTGGGGGACACTGAATAGAGTTTGCAGTTTAGTTAATATTATTGGACCAATGTCAATTCCTTAACTTGGACCAATATACTATTGTTATAAAAGATGTTAACATTAGAAAACAGTATGTGAAGGGTAGAACTCTGTACTATTTTTGCAAGTGTTTGATAATTCTAAAATCATCTCACATGTAAGTTAAAAAAAAAAATAAACTCGAAACCAACTAATATAATGAAACAGGTGATGAAATATGTTCTAAAGACCGTAACTGAGGTTGTCATGTACTAAAGGCTGTGGGTGTTTTCAGAACATATTATGCCAACACTTGGGAGAGAAAGTATTTGAGTTTTGGTTCATCTATGTCTCAGGGGAGGTAGAAAATGATATTAAATTTTCTAGGGACCTACATTAAGATCATCTGTGATCACAAAGTAGCTTATCCTCAGGGCCTGGGTCCAATAACATAACTGGAATGGAAACTCCACAACCTTATAGCTTTTGAACCCACGTCATAAATAAGAAGTTATTGTTAGTAAAATTATTGAACAAGACTGAACAGAAAAGTCCAAAAGAACTGAATCTTTTGCAACAGATTTAGCTGCAGCAAGAGACAGCAGGGAATACATAAGTTGCAATAGTACCAAAGAAATTCAGAGTTCTTGTGTTCCCATGGAGATATCCCAAATTCTCACCTGAGGTTGACTACAGGGGAAAAGTGCATGGAGGATGAGCCAAGAATTAATCTCCTGTTAGAGGCCTATTAGTTGTTTGCTTTGACTTTGGCTCAGCAATTCAAGGGACAGAACTGCATCACTGGAAGCTTCTGAAATAGGGGCTGCCCTGGAGTTTCATAGGAAAGAAAAAGAAATCATACGGATATTCTAAGAATCTGTAAGTACAATTTTGCTACCAGCATGAGTGAAATGAGCAGGCATCAGCTAGACAGAACCACCTGGTACTCAGAAAAATTTTGGCATCAGTAAAGAAATACTGGCAAGATAACCAGAGAAACATCAAAGCCACAACATCAAAGGAGAGCAAATGCAAAGTAATCACTTGTCCTGCAAAAAATGGATGTGCCCCTGAAGGAAAGTATGAGACTTTTGGAAGCAGGAACATGCAATAGTTACTGGTTGCAGAAGAACAGTTTTCATACTATGTAACAGCAAGATAAAAATTAGGATCTAGTGGTTTTACAGTAAGAATTCCCTCAGAGAACACCAGCAAATACCAGTTGTGAGCCACATGGGCTCTTTAATAAACAAGATCATATATAAGACACAGGAGTGACAATAGCTCTCCTTATTCCTTAGGAGACTTCGGAACAATGAAGCAAAGACAGCCGCCGGAGGACAGGAGCAGAGAATGGAGTGGTCATGCCAACGCCAAGCCCTCACACTCTCTGCCATCTTAGGGGAATGCCACAGAGGAGGGCAAGGTGAAAAGACTGGTCTGTGAATTCTAAGAACTAGGTGAAAGGCAAGAAGAGGATGTCATAAATGGGGCAGACTGCCTTCCTTCGGGATGTTATAAAGGTATAAACTCTGGTGGAATACTTCACAATATCACAAATTAAGAGGTGAAGTTGGGAAGGTCAGCTAAGGAACTATGCAGCCAGGTCTCAACTCTTAGACATTGCCTGATACTCAAAGACAAATGCCAGCTTTTGGGCCCTCCAGAATCTAAAGCTGAATTTCCCAGAATCAGGACGAGCCTGCAGCTTGATGCTTTAGGGAGCCACTGGAGTGGAAAAGTCCCTGGGTGGACAGTCAGCTCCCCACAGGGCATGCTGTAAAATTCATACTGTGATAGCCCTGATGTGTCAGGAATGGTGCCACACAAACACCCAGGCAGTGTACAGACTCCAGAAGACAGTATCTAGGAACTTGCCCAGAACAATCAGAGGGTCTCATTAAATAATGTCCATTGCTCTAACTTCTCTAAATCAATACATCTTTGAGGGTAAAGATATTCTCAAGGAACTATAAAGATTTTTCTAAGGAGGAAAGAATGGAAAAGAAAGAGATTAAAGTTTAGCTGGCATGGCAAAAAGTAGAGTACTACTAGTACCTCATGACATACAAGCTGACAAACTATTTTTATAGCCTAAAGTTTAAAAAATGATTTTAATATTTTTATGAGGGAATATGTGGCAGACATTCCGGCAACCCTAAATCTATTATTTTTCCATATATGCTTTCCAAACATTGATGTTTTGCAAGGACTGAGCAGAGGTTACCTTATTTCTGAAAATGTGGTTCTGGTCTGAGCCTAGAGTTCACCTGATGATATCTGGTAGTTGAAACATTTCAGAACAGTTTGCTAAAAAGAAATGGAGTTTTAGACAGTAGATTTTTTTTTCTCTTTGATGAGGGACAGACTTTCAAAATTCTTTTCCCTGAATCCATGTTATTTTGTACACTGGGATGGAAGGTATAGACACAAGATCTACAGCATTTCTTGAACATGATGAGAAAGGCAAGAAAATCCATTTGATGTCAACCACAGCTGTCTTAGTCTATTTGGGCTGCTATTTGGGTGACTCATAAACAACAGGAATTTATTACTCACGGTTCTGGAGGCTGGGAAGTCCAAGATCAAGACACTGACATACTTAAGTCTGGTGAGAGTCTATTTCCTTGTTCACAGATAGCCACCTTCTCATTGTTTCTTCACATAGAAGAAGGGGAGAGGGAGGTCTTCGGAGTCTCTTCTTTAAGGATTCTAATTCCTTATCACCTCCCAAAGGCCCCGCCTCCAAATTATCATATTGGAGAGTAAGTTTCAAATATGAATTTTGAGGGGACACAAACATTCAATCTGTAGCAACATCCCTGACAGAACTGCTGAACCAATCAGGTACATCAGCAAATTCTATCTCCATACTTTATCAAATAGGAAAAATAAACCTACTATCTAAGCCTCTTTTGGTTGGGTATTCTGGTACTTGTAGCTGAAAACACCTAGATGATTGATAGATAGATAGATAGATGATAGATAGATAGATAGATAGATAGATAGATAGATAGATAGATAGATAGATAGATATAGATGATAGATAGATGATAGATATAGATAGGTAGGTTGGTAGATAAATAGATAGATAGATAGATAGATAGATAGATAGATAGATAGATAGATAGATATAGACAGATGTAATGAGCAAAGCTGTCAATGCAAATTTTAAAAGATATTTAAATCAACCTGAATTTTGCTGATCCTAATTAGACTATAGTCACATGTAGTCTCATTTTATTAAAAGTTAATATTTTATGGTGTTTGATTTTCTACCCTTGTGATAGAACTCAACCTTCACATGCATACTGACATTGCCCAACAATATGATTCTGAGCTTCTCAAGATAGTATTAGCAAGTGATCATTAATTAACCAATTTTATTCTGAGTTCCTTTGAGCAAAATAACAATGTAATTTGCCATTCATCTCCTACCAGGCATTCTCTAGTTAACACTATGTCCATGGACTTTGAACCTCTTGTTATATTTAAAGCTGCCAGATGCTTTACTGCAAGGTAATAAAGAATTCAAACAAATATATGTAACAATCTGCTGAAGACAAAAACAGTGTTTTTATGGCCCAATGGTTTATTGAATTTTAGTGGTACAGATATTTAATTTTCACTTAGTGGTACAGATATTTATTTCACAGGAAGCAAAATGTTTTGTTTCCTGTAGAAATGAAACATAAGTACTAAGTGGTTATCCTAAATCAATCCAAGAGATGCATTCTAAGAGTTATTCATAATTGCTTTCCTTTAAGTGCCATAGCTATCTTGCCTACAACTATTTGAGCTTGTCTTCTTTTCCTAAAGAAACCTAAAAGTTAACAGTGAACTTTTTTATTATTATTATTAGTCTTGAGGCTTTAAGCCCAGAATCTAGCATGCCTTGAATTATTCTAAGATACATTCTGCCCATCCAGCTCTGGCCCCTCTTTTCCCATCTTCCTAGTAATTTTCCATCTCATAAATCACGTGATTTTCCGATTAGGCATTTTTTATACTCTTCTGAGACAAAGTCTTATCCTTGCCTGTTCTTGCCAGCTGCATCTGTCTGTGGGAATAGAACTTGCTCTTCATATTACAACTTGATAAAATAACATTATGTTCAAGAGTTCATGGACCATTTGGCAATATCAGTTTCCATTGCCTAATCCAGTACCAGCAATTTCCACAGAATCTTGCTGCCTTTCTTACTCCTAAATTCTAACAAATGCCAAGTTAAATTAACCTTGTTTCTTCAGACTTGCCATTGGTTTTGCTGGCCTCCTGCTCAAAAGCTCAGTCTTACAGTGTTACATTTCTGCTCCTTCTATTTGCCTCATGAACAAACCCATCTGGGATGAACTAGAAATTAGTGCATGGTTTATAGTTTCTGATATGGATATCTTCACATATTTTCTTTGTTTACTTGCTTTTTTATCTCTTCTTCATGTTTTGATCTGCTGCACCTACTCTACATGTCCCACCTAAAATACATTTCAGAAGTGGGTGATGTACAAATCATGAATTAAGAAATAAGGTAACATTTGTTAAATAGAGCAGACTTATAATAGCAGAATTTGGACTAAAATCATTCTGTTCTCTTCATTTTCAATTTGTTTTTCTTTCCATCACACTACATTGGGTCTTAAACCTTCAATAAGGATATTTTTTTCATTATTTAAAATATTATCTTATGATATTCATTCTATTGAAGAAATATTATAATTATTTTTAAATGTACCTGGAGAGACAGAATTCTAAGATGGTGTCCAGGACTTTACATCTGGTGTGCATTTTGTGTAGGATTCCTTCTCCTTGAGTATAGGTGGGACATGTGAATGCAGTGGCTCTCCTGTATCATATATGAAAAGGATGAAGGAATTTTGAACATATTCTTAATATCTTAAATCAGTTGATTTTGTGTTAGTCAAAAGGAAGATTATTCTGTGTTGGCCTGACTTCATTAGACTAATTCCTTAAAAGAGGAAGTGGATTCTTCCTGAAGAAAGACATTGTCCTGCTGGCTTTGAAGTAAGTGTGAAGTGTGAAATCAGCAGTAAGAGGCCCTGCAGTGAAGAACAGAGGGAGACTTCACGACTGCAGAGTAGCCTCTGGTCAGCAAGAAAGTGGAGACTTCAGTCATATGACCACAAGGAAGTGAATTTTACCAACAACCTGAGTGAACTTGGAAAAAGATGTCTTTGCAGCCTAAACCTGAATTGCAGCCTGTGATACCCTTAGCAAAGGTCCCAGATAAGGTGTACCTGGAATCACTCAAGACTCACATGGTAACTGGGAGATAGTAAATATATACTCTATGAAGCCACCAAGTGTGTGATAATTTGTTATTCAACAATACAAAATAAATACAGTACCCGTTTGAAAATATCCTTCACATATGTTACTCATATCATATATTCCATTGAAGGTTCTTTGGAGAACTAGAAGAAATATATGATCCTTAAACTTTTTTTCATATTTCAGAAGCTGCTGTAATTGCCACATTTTTTGTAATACCTGCATTCCTCCCTATCTTAAATTGATTTTATTATAAACTATTTCTCTTATAGTTTGTTGGTAGTTCAGCTTTGAATTGTGTTTCCTACCAGTCTATTTGTTATTGTTTGTGTGCTATTATCAAGAACTGCTAAAGTTCTGGAATTTAACTTTACTGACAAGCTAAAGTGCTAGCCTGCCATGATTTCATAGATTCTGGCAGAGGGCAGAAACTCATGGGCAAGAGAACATGGTCTTTAATATTCATGGCACAGCAGCAAGGCTGAGCTTCATGTCTGCATCAGTTACCCTTCACTCTCAAGTGTCTTTCTTGGATGTTGCTTACACAGCGGATCTGTGTCATAGCTGAGAAACTCTGATCTTAGGTTGGGCTCCTACAAACCTGCCAATCTTTTCCCTGGTGGCAGAAATTATCTTTATTATTTTTTAAAACAAACAAATCTGCCTTCTGCTTCTGAAGGAGGCATCATC
This sequence comes from Manis javanica, assembly GCF_040802235.1. Classification (NCBI taxonomy): domain Eukaryota; kingdom Metazoa; phylum Chordata; class Mammalia; order Pholidota; family Manidae; genus Manis; species Manis javanica. The sequence goes on from NC_133167.1 coordinate 37,565,069, forward strand.
TGTTTGCTCTACAAGCATTCTTGAAAAGACAGTTCTGAACAAAAGCTGTAATACCTCTTGCAGAAGACATGAAGAAATGTGAGAGAATATGGAGAACTGTCCCTTACCAGATACTAAATTTTCTTTTTAAAAAATTGTATTTTACATTAAAAAATTAATATCTTTCATTATTTTAATGAAGTTTTTGCACTTTCTGTCTACATACTGTTGCTTTTTGGAAACATAACCCAATAATTTTAAAGAACTAAGTTTGCATTAAGATACAATAAATAAATTCACATTAAAGAGTTCAAGTTATATTCTTTTCTTTCGACATCCCCACCCTGGCACTAAGAAAATAGGATGCTAATGCAGCATTTAGTATATTATTTCCCAGATGATATTTGATTACAGAATAGCAAAGAATCTCATTGTTCTAAGATTCTTGACATATATTGGGAATAGAACCTGCCTCCATAGTATAAAGATAAATAAATAAATAAACTAATTTGAAAGATATATGCACTCCTGTGTTTATTGCAGCAGTATTTACAAGAGCCAAAATATGGAAGCAACCTAAATGCCTAATGATAGATGAATAAAGAGAATATTGTACGTATACACAATGGAATATGACTCAGCCATAAGAAGCAATGAAAACCTGCCATTTGCAACAACATGTATGTACCTAGAAGGTAATATGCTCAGTGAAATAAGTCAGACAGAGAAAAACAAATACATGATTTCACTTATATGTGGAATTAAGAAAAAGCAAAACAAACAAAATGCAAGCAAACTCATAAACATAGAGAACAGACTGGTTGCCAAAGGGAAAGGGGCTGAGGGCAGGTGAAGTAGATGACCAAGATAAAGAGGTACAAAATTTCAATTATACAATCAATTAGTCATAAGGATGAAAATGCATCAAAAAAAAGAAATTAACCAAAATTAAACATTTCGGGTAAAAATCAACCATGATCTGTGTTGATGGCATTTCTGAAAGGACCCTAATTTCAGAAATAAGTAGGTACCAGATTTTTAAAAAATATATTGTAATATGAGTAATATCAAGCACTTACATACTATGAATTTTTTGACACTGAATTCTCTTCATAAATGCATCATATTATTTAATTTTCACAACAGCTGTAACAGTTATCATTTATTGTACTTCCAGTGAAAGAAATGAGAAAAAATGATAAACCGATCAGTAGAGAGACAGATTTGGGATGCAACTCAAGTTATTCTGTGTCCAAAGCTCATGCTCTTGACCATCTTACCATCCTGCCTCAGTAGTACATGGTATTACCTACCAGTGTAAAGAGAAACAAAAAAAAATTCTATGTGAATTTGATACTGAGTAAGGTCAACCAATGAATCTTAAGGGAAGAATCTTAAGAAATACTGAGTCTTACTTGGGGAATATAAGAAGGTTGTAATTTAAACAGTCTATAATTATTTGGTCTCCAGAAAAATGATGTGAGGCTTATCTTCAGCAATATGTTTCCCTTTATATTTATTCACAGTATTTGACATATTCCAATAATCTACATAGTTAATGTACTTTGATTAATTCCAGTGTTGTTGGTTTTTTTTCATCTCCCTCCCAGAAGAATGGAAGCTCTATGAGAGCACACAGTTTTGTTTATTCACTGTTATATCCTCATCATTGAGAATGTGTCAAATAAACAGACATGGAGTGAATGAAAGTCCAATGTTTTGTCTAAGTTAGGCTGTAGTTTTAAAAATTCTTAATATCAAGGTTTATTGATCCTTGTTTTTTTCCCCAAAATTCCTTAAAATTTATACTTTCTTCTCAAGATAATAATACCAATAAAAAGTAATAACTAAGTGGATTTTTTTGGTATGTTTGTGCTCTTCTAGAGATATAAAGCTTTATTCCAAGTAATTTTTTTAAATAGTGTCACTTCAATCAAATTAATAAAAGAGTTTGGGAAGGTGAAATTATTTTATTGATGTTCTATAAATCATGTATGCCAGATGGTTAGTCATTCCAGCCACTAATAAGATCATAGACCTCTGACATTTTAATTACCTTGTTAATATTTTTCACATTTTTAAAGGAACCTCTTTTTAAAATATATACCTCAGAATTTCTTTTTTCTCTCAATCCTTAGGCAAATTTCATGACATTAGATTAGAAAATTCTCCTTAAACAAAATTCAAATGTCAAAGGAGAACTTTCTGCTCCTTTTAAATTGCTAACTTTTCATCTAATGAAAAGGGTATACTTAGTGTACCTTCTTGTCTAATAATTCGTGTATTCAACATCTGTGTTAAAGCAACAAAATTTAACAAAAATCAGATAGCAGAAAAGAACAGAAACTAAATGAGCCAAGGAACAAATACTTTCAGTGTCATTAAAATTTAGTTTCAATATAGCTTCCATTTATATTCCTGCTTTATGTAATGAATACTATGCCAAATGCACTTAAATCATGACATTAATTTGTAGAGCTGGACAAATTCAACCAGAAAATTTACAATTCCTCAAAACATATTGAAAAACCTCAATATTGTAGAGAAAGTTGTCATATATTCACTACGTCTGTAACTGTCTTCATCTGAAATACATTTTTATGTCTTGCAAAGTAATTATCTAAACAGAAAAAAAAATGCAGCAGTAATTTGTTTCTAATGTTGTTAAGTAGCATAAGAAACACCAGAATCATGACACAAAATAATAATGAACCTTATATTAATATTACTGTAGTCCTTTGGGAATGGAGAGATATAATAGAAGGCTCACAAAAACCTTTCTCCTAACAATTTCAAACACAAAAGTAGAAGATACTTTTTGCAATGGATGCAACATACAAATAAAAAGATATTTTATGTTTTTTCTAATTACAAGTTACATGTTAATTTTGTCTGAAAAAAAATCATATTGGGGAAATGAATTTAATGTTTAAGTTCAGTGAATTTTGAATTCTACACCCACTTGATTTCATCCAATAAGGAAGTAGAGAGAATGACTTGCATCACAAATTTTATTAAACATAAGAAAAAGCTAAGATTTGAATCAATTCAGAGATCATATCCACCCATATTCTGCTAGGTTAACAAAGAAATGAAATGAAGATTTATAGTCTTTTAAATCAGTAATATGAGTCATTAGCAGAACTAACTTTAAATCCATAACCGGGATTATGGTTAATTATGTGTTAAATGGGAAATATACTTTCATTCAAAAATGTTCATCCAATATCATATTAACCAAATCAAGTTCCTTCAAAATATATAGTTTGTATCTAAATATTTTTATGTAGAGCCAGCCAAATGAAAGATGGTAAGCAGAAAAAAATTGATAAATAATGGAAATAAGTGAAGGAACAATCATCTAAACTAGCAAATTATTTTTAAAGAAGAGCAGATAGGAGATCAAATGACTTGTTAAATGGTTCATATCTATTTACCTTAGATCCAGCCTAGGGCTCTGAATTCTCAGTAAAGATTTGAATTATTTTTAAAAAATTCTAATACATGACATAAGAATTTAACACAACTATCTGAGATATAAATGTTTAAAGTTAATTATATATTAGCTTATTATATAAGTTTTATATATATTAACTCATATGTTTAAAAAAGAGAAGGTACACCATATTAAAAATAATTAGAAACATGGAACCTTCACGAACACCTTAAGAGTTTTAAGTAAAAGAAGCCACCACCTGCTTCAGGACATTTTGGCTTCTAGTGGGCCTTGTCTGAGAATCCTTTTCCACCAGAATACAAAAGGAACAGAAATTACATATTTTTTTACATAATTTAAAAACTAGATAAAATTACAGTAGTGGAATGCAAGAAAAAGTAAAATTCTGTAAAGAATTATGAATATGTTAGTAATGAATAAATGTTGAATTCTTACACTTCAGTGCTATTAACTGGTAAGAATTAGCTTGGATTTCAAGATTACAGAAGGTGTTATGATCATATGTTAAGATGTTAGAATAAGTTGTAACATCACCTCTGTTTAATGTAATTTGAAAACCTTTCTGAAACAACTTCAAAAATAAGTGTTAATGTCAGGGTTTGAAGTTGAATTGGAACTATATTGCACAGCTGTACCAATACATTAATGCTAACTCTGGCCTACTCAAATTCACACACACACTCAGGTTTTTATGAAAGTTGATTTCTAATGTTGCTGTGTTTATCAACTTCCTGGCACAATGTCCACCGTGGACCCAAATCAGTTGTGAAAGCATGAAGTGCTAATTATGTTTTTCCCCAACTTCAGTAAAGGTAAGAAATATTGGCAGCTAACAACAGTTTTGCAAAATTTGATGTGTCCTTATGTAGCTTTGCATACTTCAGAATATTAAGCTAAAACTTTCTGTTGTTAAATTTTTATATTCGATTTGTGAACTTGAAGGAATGATGTTTAGATAAAACTTTTAAATAAAAACATTTCTTACTATAAATGACTCTAGGTAAAAATGATGCATGATTTTAAAAAATTTTCATAATTATCTCCTCCTTAAATGGACATACTTCTAATAGACTTGTTAATTATAAAATGAGTAAAAACAATGATATTATCTTAAAAATAGACTCTCCGACTTTTAAGTTTTAAGAACTTGGGACCAATAGTTGGAGGTGACAGAGAAAACATTTCTACTTTGTCCCCCCTATATTAGTTTCCTAGGAGTACTGTAACAAAGTACCGCAAACTGTACGGCTGAAACAACAGGAACTGGTCTCATGGTTCTGGAGGCTTGAAGTCTGAAATCAAGGTGTCAGCAGGCCCATGTTCCCTGTGAAGTCTAGAGGGAAATCCTTCCTTGTTTCTTCCTAGCTTCTGATGGTTTACCAGCCATCATTAGCATTTCTGGGATTATAGAAGCATCTCTCCAATTCACTGTCTTCATATGGCCTGCTCCTTATCTCTGTTGCCACATGGCATTCTTTTTAGTATAGCATTAGTCAGATCACCAGCTTAAGGACCCACCCCGCTCCATCCCACCTATTACCTCATCTTAACTACATCTGCAATAACCCTATTTCTAAATAAGGTCACAGCTAGAGGTGCTGGAAGTTTAGTTTTTCAACAGCCCCTTTCTCCGGGGACATCTGAATCTCAGCCTTAGAAGGGAACTCTTGCAAATCTGCTCCTTCCTTTGGTACTCTGCCTCAGTCTTTGAAGGTCGTGGCTGCTCTCCCTATCTGCTATGGTTCATTCTTTGTAATTCTCCTAGCCACTTAGTAGTTAAATCCTTCTAGGGATTACTAGTTAATATATACTTAATGTTAAATTTTCCTTGTTCAAATTACTGTGTGATTTCGGTTCACTGGTTAGACCTTGACTAACACAGAACTGGTATCAGGAATGGCCCAAGGAAATGTGTGTACAAAGATGAGATTTGGGGATTGGTATAGTTGTGTCATTAGTCTTAAGCGCAATGCTGAGCTCTCTGTAAGGAGGAAATAGGCTGATAATAACCCATGGCATGCAGTGGAATCACAATTACTCAGCCTATTACCCGTGTTTCATTCCAATGAATTGCCTACTGAAACATCTACCTTGGGATACAAAGTAACTGGCCGGCTTTTCTGTGGCAGTGAGGTGACCACAAGGCTATGATATGAATGGAATCTCCTGAGTACATTGGGTTCTTACAGATAAAAAATGACAAGCTTGGTTAATTTAACTCTCAGCTCAATATGTGATCTGAAAATCAGGGAGATTTTGTGTCAACCTTCAATAATTACTATTTTTTGTGTGTGTGGACATAGGGCTGATGTTAAAATGTAATGTAAATTTAAATTGAGTGGGTTGAAGTTATAATATCATCATGTTTCTCATGTGAAAGTTAGGGCCAAAAATGGGAAAGAATGAGCCTTTAAAACTTTAAATGGGGACATCTGTTTGGACCCAAATGAAACTAAAAGCCTTGAACTTCCAAGTTACTCTGAGCTTTCATTGCCAGTGGAAAAATGTTGCCCTCCTTTGTCCGAGAATATTACTAATGTACCTTTTTTTGAAACCCCTGTGATGTGACCTGGGGCAGATACCTTGCAGAAGTGAACCCATTCTCCTCAAAGCCACCATAACTATCTCATGTTGCCTCTAGAACCTTAACTAGGGTAAAGTCTCAGGCTGCTCAGGTATATACCATGACCTGGAAGGAAACAGCTTATACATTAAAAGAATTACAAGATCTGTATACATGCTCACATGTATATGTGTTTACATATACATATGTATACATATATGCATATATGCACTTTTATATTTCTATTTTCATTATATACTAAAAGAATATAAGATGCACATATCAGCAGAAACATTAGAATATATGGGAGAGTATATTCCGAGTATTAGTGTAAAGAGATAGGCACACAGAACACTAGATCAAGCTAAATTTATTACTTTGGGTGAACTTACTAGAGATCACGGATTTAAGGTGTTAGCTTGGACACTTACATTATCTTTAGGAGCTCACTTGGTTTGATGGCTGAAATTTGAACTCAGTGGAGACCAATGTTTAATGACATCAATATACCAGAACTTTCCCAGCATGATATGGAGGAAGGAATCCAAATGCTTTAAGAGTACGACTGTTTGAATGCATTCATCACATGTAATGTGCACATCTATTCTTAAACTACATTATCCTATAAGATCCAAAGACATTCTCTTCATTAAGATGCTGAGAAATACAGAACTGCTTGTACTGTCAGGTATGATTGTAGGGGATGATCACTGAGATCTGAGGTCAATGAAGATGATGGACTCATAGAACAGCAAAGCTGCTACACATAACTGCCAAAGACAATATGGAAGCATTACCAAAAAAGGAAGGAGAGATGTACTGGTGAGGAGAATGCCCTAGTCCACACTTGATCATGATGTGTCTAGGGATGTAATAGAGGGGAAACCTACAAGTATTTCTTGCTCCTCATAACAGCAACAACAAAAAATCTCTACATCTAAAGATTAAAGACATTACCTAATTCACGGCAGTGTAGGATCATCCACATTGGCTCCCTGACCTGCATGGCAAGGGCTTGATGGAAGCACCCAGAACTTACCCACCTACCAAGATTGTAAGATCACATCCCCATTAACCTCACCAGTTTTGCCTGTTCAGAAACCGGATGTATCTAAGATAAATGACTGAGGCAACTCCAAACACAGTGAGGTGGTGACTCAGTAGCAGCTGCTGCCCTGAATGTAGTACCATTAGTGGAGCAGATCAACACAGTCCCTAGTATTGAACTATTTGGTCAAGCTAATGTATTTTTCTATATAATGATTTAAAAAGACCAGAAGCAGTTTACCTTTACCTTGCTGGACTAATATTATATCTTAACCCACAGAACCAATTTCCCAGTGAGTATTCTAAGATATCAGCCAGCTTCCCTGTGAATCTTACAGGTACCATAATGGGTGACTTTCCAAGAAGTTCAAGTGGCACCATAGAGGGCAGTTTCCTGACCAGGTTCAGTGGCACCACTGCCAGGAGCTTTCCAACATGTCTCGGTAACCCCAAGTGTGTAGCTACCTAGCAAGTCTCACCTGGCTTGCCAGCTTGGCCTGCTCCATGTCTGCTAGTTCTGTATGCCTTGGCATTGTTTTTATCCTTTAATAGTTAGTCCCTTTTTACTAAGTAATAATTCTTTCTGTTTTGTTTACCCTTTCAAATTACTGGTGTGGTTTTCTCCTGTCACTGCACTCTGACAGAAACAGTCATTAAGTTCTGCACTTTGTCTTTGCTCTTCTGGGATCTCATTAACCAGGAAGCCCATCTCAATGGCATCTCCTTCCTTATAAAAGGCTTACTTATAATAGAGCTCTTCAAGCAAGCTATTACAGTGTCTTTGAAAGAGAGTGACTGCTATGACCATTAGAGATATGTGGTGGGCAGGGTGGATATGCAGACTACTAGTAACAAACCTATTCTAAAATCCCTATATCCAGAGGATTTTTTTATACCTCTAGCTACATTATGACAGGGAAGTTCAGACATCTCAACCTCATTAGCTTAGGCCATGATTGATTATACGTTGAGTCAACCAACCAAATAAAAGGAGTCCTTCTAGTTGATAAGCTAACATATCAAACCTAGAATGTGTAATAAATGAATTCATATCAATAAATTTAGGCAGATCCTTTGTTATATCCTGTCCTTTATGGTTTAAAACCATACCATCCACCCCCATGCTTACTTTCCTGGATTTTTATTAACATAAATTAGAAGAATTTTATAATTCTTCTGATGTCTAAGTAATTTCCTCCCAAGTCAGACCTATAGTTATCCCCCTGAGCATGGGTAACTAATGCTTGTTACTGGTCTTGTGCAAATAAAAGGTGGATGGATGTGTCTCTAAGATAATAAGCAACTCCTTTCAAGTCAGCTTTCTCAGGTGTGGTAATTTCAAGAGAGGCTACTCTCCTCAGAAACACGATGACAAACTGCTCAGATTACATGATTATTAGCTTGTCTGAATCCAGCCAGATGTCCCCAAGCCCTGTTCAGCCCTTCCCCCTCCCCCTTCCCACAGGATGCTTTAACAATGGTTTCAAGCCAATATCATAACCTCTATGTCTCTCTCAATCACAGAAGTATTAGTAAAATTTACATAACTTTGTCAAAGTTAAGTTATAGGTTTAACTTCTCACTTTCGAGTCTTGGTGAGGCTATGAGAACTTACATTGTAATTATGTACCCTACAGGATTCCATAACGTGTTTGACTTTCAGCAGTACTGACCTTGCAGCTATAAGAAATAAACAATTTTTAATGGCTCCCTTAGACATTTTCTTATTATTTGACTATCATAGAAATGAGAATTTAAAGACATGAGCTTGTTGCCTTCCTCCTATAAGCACTATACTGTACTCAGAAGAATTCATTCCACACGCCAGTGCTTGTGGATATAACTACCATCCTTGTCGTCAACTGTATTAGCAACTTGGCCCCCAAGACACTTCAGTACATTTTTTCAGAATCAGCCAAAGGTGATAATATGATTAACTGTGATGCCAATGAATAACATGGATTACTCGCACCCTATTTTCAATGGTGCAGAGATTAGCACTATATTCAAGCTTAAGGACATGGCAAAATTAGTATCAAAATGAATTTGTGAGAGTCTATTTCCTGGAACTCCTTCTGATTACCAATTTTAGTATCATTCGAGGTCCAGTTAGGAGACATAAAACACTGCTCTTGAATACAGCAAATTTTGTAAAAGAAATTGTTAACTAGTTATAAAATTTTTAACTAAATGAGTGACAAGTCAGTAAGAGACCACTAAGATATCAGAAACGTAGCAGTTGAAGGAAACAGCTTTCATACTTAGAACTAGAGGATCAAATAGGAGAGGATGGAATCATTAAAAACTTGGACACACATAGGGAAGGCTCTTCAGACCTGAAACTTAAGCCTTTTGGGAAGGCATTCTGCTTGGCTATTATTGACGTGTCTCGGGTCTCACAGCTAGGTCATCATGAGGCCGGAACCCAGGTCATTCTCTGAGTTGGGGTGCTGAGGAAGGGTGCCGGCCGGCTGATTTTGGAATCTCAGGAAGCAGAGCAGGTCACAAAGGGCCTGCTCTGTAAGTGATGAAAAAACTGAAAACTGAATTCAGCTGCTACTCCAGGAAGAAACTGCCCCTGCCCGTCTGAAGAAGCTGTAGTGTGAGGTAATAGGTACAGAGACAGGAGGTAATAGGCTGCCCACAGGAAGCAAACGGAAAGGACTAAATTCCTCATTCCTTCAGTCCCCTCTAATGCCTGGTTGGCAAAGACTGATAGGGAACCAGCTGGCAGAGCAGAAATGTGCTTCCTAGAGTTCCAACCCTACGTTACAGAATATAGTGTGGTGAGTTTGGAGCTGACAGGCATTTATGGAATAATCCAAACAGAAGCCTTACAGAACCTGTTGCAACTGTTTCACATGCAGTATGTTTCTTGAGGATACCTTATGAAATAAGGTGTGTGAGCTTGTGGTGTGGGCTTTAGAGTTAATGTCCATGTGTGCTCTTAATTAGAATGCGTAAGAAAGAGCATATTTGTGTTTAGGTATGGGTCTCTGCTTGCAGGCAAACAAAAATGATACTGACAATCAAGCAAAAAGGAAATTATTGGAGATGGGGAATAGTGCATAAAACTAGAGAAACTTCACAATCAAGATTACAGAGGCAGAAATCAAGAACTTCCTGCCAGAATCACAGATTGAACACAACAGATAAAAATGGTAAATCATGATCATTATTTTGTAAGTTTCACAATTATTTTACAAAGGCTGGCAAAATTGGCAATCAGAGGTTCACCCTTCTATATTGAAAAAACATACTCAGCTAAAACTGCCATTATCTTGGTACTCATAATTTGGGAGAATTCATACTCTTTTTGCAAAAATACATGCATTACATATATCATTTACAGTAGGATTTAGTGTTGATAAGTTTATTTTGTTAATCTTTTGACTGATAAGGGGTAGAGTTAGTAGAGTAATTTCTAACATAATTAAGGGCTACTGTTAGCCCGCTCATCTCTTGGCTCACCTATTACCCATTATAATATAATTTGAAATAGTACCTATTATTAATCTCTTAACTATCAATTACATGTTTCTCAAGCATAGTTTAAAATAAATGATAAAAAATAAGTTAGCCTGATATGCTTCGGAGGCTTGACCACAAATACTACTGTTTAGTTTTTCCCTAAAAGGTACACAATGTATTTGATATAAAAATAGGTAGGTAACTGAAAATGAAATATACAATCTTAACTTAAAGGGGAGAATTGTACACATATTTAACTATATTTTTGGTCAATGAGAAATAAACTTTAGTGCGGTGCTTTGGCACATCATGACAAAGTTTAGTGGATTTGAAAGCTTGTTTTCTGGTCTCTAAATAAAGTGTAGGGGAAGGATATAGCTCATAAAAAAGAAATAACCAACATGCGCTTGTCCCCATAAAAATGTTAAATATTTAACTTATTGGAGTAACTGTTGATGAGAAAATTTAACTTTATTCATTTTTTGAAAGCACTTAAGGATATATAAAAACAGGGCTAAAATCAGGTCACTATGACCAACTACTATAATTTATCTTACTTCCATTCAGCCTTAAGTTGTGTTTCATATTATCTATTTAAATGCAAAGAAATAGAAAGGCACACTGATATTTTAAAGTATATTTGAGGCCAAGGAGGATGTTTCCAAAGTAGGATAAGCCCTTTTCGTGAAAGCCTATATGAATATATTGGCATTAAAATCATTGATGCAATGTTCAAAATAATCTCTAACAGCTTCAGAAAACGGTTGCTCGGTGTTTTGTATTTAACTCATGATACTGATAAGAAGTTTGATTTAATATATTATTGAAACCTTAGGAAATGATGTAATAGTTTCAATCTTATGAAATCCATTTTATGAAACTAGGTTTTTTATCACATTAATGAAATCACTATGCATTTCTAGAGGAAGATGACAGGGAGCTATGTAACATTGACAGTCATCTTAGTAGCAAATTTCTAAGTTGGGACACCATTCTTGCTTTAACTTCACTTGTCTAAAACTTCTATTTCCCAATAATGAATATGAAGATGACAACAGGTTTAAAGAAGAACTTGAAAAACAAATGAAATATAATAAATGTGAATAAATATATTTTCCAGTTTGAAATTTATAATTGATTATGAAGTTTTAAAAAATTTTTATCAAATACTTAGTGGACTATTTATCTCAAGTTGTATGTCTTATCATTTGTTTTACAGAGAAGATTTATCAAAGACAAGATCAGAAGCAGTTTTCTAGTAAGTAAATTGTATTTGTCTTTATGAAACATAAACATAGACTTCTAAGTGTAGAAGGATAATTTCTGGTCCAATTATTCTATCATTTTTAATAAAATATAGCTTAGAGGGGTAACATGGCATAATTGCATTCAGATGACTATTTATGAAAAATATGGTAAAAGCAAAAGTTTTCAGTCTAACATATTTAAAAGTTATTCTTTATCAAATACAGCTACAAGTAGCAGGAGTACCCCCTCCACACCCAAGAGACTCCATTGACTCAATTATTTCAGATCTTTCTTACGGATGGGAAAATATCAAATAAGTACATGTATAATACAATGAGAAATGATAGAATAAAATAATGGCAACCAACCTGAAAATGTCTATGAGAAGTGGTGTTAACTAGCACATAGACTGGATACCTCCCTGAAACTATGAAACTGGGAAAGGGTTAGAGGAGAAAAGTTTCTTAAGGCTAATCTTCCCTTCAAAGATTTCTTGAGCATGCATGAGAAGACTGCATGAACTTAGAAAACAATGAAAATTAATTTCAAAGAGAAAGAAATTGTTCAAAGTTCGGAAGGTAAGGGGATACTGCATTTGGATATTACCCATGCATAATAGCAGAGGTCTTTTGTCTGTTTTATACACTGATTTTCTAAAGGGGTTGAAATAATAAGCAGATAATAAGAACACAGTATTTTTTGACCGAATAAATAATTTAGAAGAAGGAAATGTTAGCAAAGAAAAGGAATGTCTTTGCAATTACAACACTTTTGTAATTTATTATGAAAACAGTAAGAGTCGCTGAAATAACTGAAAAATAGAAATGGTAAGTTCAGTTCGGTATTTTAGGAAAATTGTTTTGATAGCTAGGTATAAAATGGAATCAACAGTTAAAATTAAATGAAATGAAAACTAAGTTAATAAAAAAGAAAATAGATACCAATTAGGATTCAACTGAAGTACTGAAGAATGGGATTGATAGTAGCAGTAGAGTTGGACATTAGCAAAAAAAATCACAACAAAACTATGAAGTAAAGTCTAAAGGTTTTGTGACTGAGTATATGTGGTGAGCTTGGAAAGAGATGGGAAGCTGGTTTGTAGCTTGAGAAGACAGGTGATTAGTGCTGTCATTTAATGAAATGAATATGATCGGAATAAGTTTTGGAAGAAAGATGGTGTCTTATATCTTGGACATGCTAAGTTTGTACGTCTTTTTGGATAACTATGTGACACTGCCCCTGTAGATAGCTGCACAAAATGATCTCTACCTCAGAAGAAATATCAAGTTGGATATTTAGACTTGATGATGCTAGTGCATCAGTGAATGCTGAAACCATGGTAGCAGATGGTGTAGGCCCGTTGCAACTCTCATCACATCACCCCAGAATTTCTGCTTCTTCCTTTGTATGGGCCTTTAATTCAAATTTTTAGTGCATGCTCCACCTCACTGCACAAAACCCTAGGCCCCCATTAGTCCATGGTTAGTGTTTGGTGGGGTTATAGTATTTACAGATTAGAATCCATAGAAGATGTTCTATTTTGCCCCTCACTTCCCTGATGCTGGCCAAGATGTTCAGGTAGACCCAAGCCTTACAGTTTAGAATAAAAACTCTTACCCAAGCAGTTGCCAAGAGCTTGCTAAGATGTGAATAAATCAGCACTGTATTTACCATTATATTCCCTAATATCTACACCTCCCATAGGTAGAGTCACTATAAAAGAACATGAGAAAGAAATAAGAACAAAACAAAGCCAAAAAGTTACTCTAAATCCCTATCAGATGAAACTCAGCAATGACAAAATATACTATAGAAATACTGCAGAGTGGATCCAAATTTTGAGTATTGCGTCCAAGAAGGGGAGAAACAGAGAACCAGAGGGTGGGCACAGATTTTGGAATGCTCAGAGAATTAGGATCACCAGTCCTTTTCCACCCAGATACAACCTCCCTAATGTTGTTTGCCTTAAGACCACTAAGGTTAAGCTCATATGATGTTGATCAGTTTTTATGCTAGATCATATCTTTGTTGATGCCCACAGAAAACTCATATTCTTCAGACCATTTTACATACCTTAAAGTCTAAAATGGCTCATATCCATCACCTTCTTGATCTTGACTCACAGTGTTATGGGGCTCCTAAAGAGAATGTCTACTGTCAACCATCAGCAAAATGATTCTGTTCCTAGAACAGGTACTCACCTTGTTTTCACCAAATTTGGCTTTCCTTGGGGCTTAGAAAACGTATGTGACTTACTTATGTGTATGTGGCAAAAAAAAAGGTTGAATTTGGCTTTCAGAACTAAGATTGCTGTTTGCTGGGTGAACGAAAGCCATGTCCTACCGCTTTTCTCCTCAGAGATCATTATTTGATTTCCCAACAACATTTAGAGTGTACTGTCTGTCAAGTCTCTATTTTTTATTTAAAAATTTTAATTGAAATGTAGTTGATACACAATATTATATTGGTTTTAGATGTACAACATAGTGATTTGACAATTACATACATTATTAAATGTTCACCATGATAAATGTAGTTACCATCTGTCACCACACACAAATATTACAGTATTATTGGCTATATCCCTTCCCTATGCTGTACTTCCATCCCTATGACTAATTTATATTATAATTTTGAAGTTTGTGCCTCTTTATTCCCTTCACCTATTTCACCCATCCCCATCAATTATCGTTAAAAGAAATAACAAAACCTAAAACTCTTTTTCCTTAACTTTCATTTTAAAAATCCCCTGACCTTTGTCCTCCTTCCACTATAAACACCATAAGAATCTCAAATGAACTATGTTTAAAGTAGATACTTCAATTCCCCACCATCTTGGTCTCAGTAATTTATCCCAGATAGTCATTCAAGCAAAGGAATTATAGTCAATTTGATTCTCTTCTCACTCATCTGTCTACATTAATTAAATGGAATCTATGTACAATATGTTTCTTAAAGCTGCTCCTCATCTAAATACCCAAAGTTATTTCATAATTTTGGCTCTCCATCTTTCAGACATCCCTCACCTTGTCAAAGTGAACACAGATTATTCACATCCTTAGATTCACTTGGGCACAGGGTTCCACTTTTTTGCTACTTAGATCCCTGGTATCAACCACATTCTTCTAGGCCATAAAGAGACTATTTCATTTCTTTGAAGAAAGGTTGACTTTTGACATCATTTTCATGAAAGGCCACATCACTGTAGTGTTCTACCTGCTGGTCCAACAGTATCGTATATGACAGCTGTTCCTGCGGTCATGGAGTAACTAAACCGTGCTTGACTTCATGCTTTATACCACCCACCTCTTAACTGAATTCCACAGGCTTCCTTGTAACTTGTGAAACATAAAATACCATGTGATGTGCTTGGCAGGGTACATGGTTGGGAACTGGAGGCAGCAGGGTGCTGCTGGCTCTCACCTTATTGGTGACTGTCCTGTGCCCCATGACTTAGGTTGAGGATCCTCTACTGCTGTCAAATGGAATCTGGCTTCCTTAGCTGCTGTCAGGAAGGTCTGGATGGCAAGACTTGAAAGTGTATGGAAGTTAGCATCCAGTGGCTGAAGGCTGAAAGAGTTATGAGAGATAATGAGGAGCTGGCTGATAAAATTCCTGTCTTTCTCTCCCCTCTGAAAACCTGTTTAAAGAATCAATATTTTAATATAGATTTTTACATAAGATTAAAGATTTTCTTTTCTTCTTAGATATAAATGTGATCATAAGTTGAAGAAGTCATGCTCAGGGCAATGTCTAGATCCTCCCTTCAGAGTCTTTGCCAGGCAGGATGGTGGGAGAATGAAAAGCAAATTCTGACAACTGATGCTCAGGAAAAGTATATAAATGATATATTATGGTTTCCCCTAGTTATACTGCAAACAATGAATATAATAAAAAAATTAATGTCTGGACAGCATAATTATAGGTCAGCATCACACAATAGGGTGTGTATGTGTATATGTATATGTAGAGAATTCCTTTTAAAAAAGGATATATGGATATATATAGGATATGTGGATATATCCATATATCTATAACATCACTCCAGAAAAGTTTCTCAAAGGACATTTTGTAGATACGCCACTAATCCATTTCACTGAGTTGCACTGTCCTCAGTGTTTGGATTCTCTGTGTTTATATTATGCAGAAAGACAGCCCTGACCATGATGTTTTTCTACTGGAAAATAATTATTTGCAGGATTGTGTACATCAGATGCCATTTCAAAATAAATCAGTTACAGGAGAAAATCAATATTGATGGCCAAGTTTGTATGCTTTGTTTGAGACATCAGAAGTTATCCTTGAGATGTTTTGATGCGAAATGTTTCACTTGATTTTATCTTCTCTCTGTTTCAGGATCATACCACAGTTTATCATGCTAACATGCAATTTCACCATTGTAAGGGCATACAGCCTGAACAAATAAATTTCATAGATGACTGAATATAAAATAGTAATCTTTCACATTAAATGAATATATTAAAATGAAATACCTTATGATGAAATGTGCACCAGATCTGCATTAGAGGAAATTTTGAATTCACAAAGAAATCAAAGGTGGAAAGAAAAAAAACCCAAGAACTCTTTTCAGGGGAGAAGCGCGAGATGTACGGCAGTTCTTCATAAGGCAAAAGGTGGAATTGGCACTTATGCAGTGATTTGGGGGTAAAATAGACAACAATTTACGTAGGCACCTTCAGGCAGCAGTCAGAGATAATTATTTGCTTTGAAGAAAATTTTCATTTCAAAAAAGGCACTAAAGTTTCCTGACAGGTAAAGAGGACAAGGTACCATCCAAAAAGAAACACTAGCTATATTAGAAGGTAGGAGAAGAAAGGAAGAGTGTGTCAGATGACTGGAAGTTAAGTTTAAGCAAGCTTTGCTATTCTTTTTAACTGTTGATATCCTCCAGCAACGTGTAAATACAGCTTCTTCTTCTTCTCTTATACCTTTGTGTACTTCTTATCAGAAAGCTCTTTAGTATCATAACTTTAATTTATAGAAAAAATTGACAAATCTGCTGGACTGCATCTTTAATTGAACAGCCACCCATTGTGACCTGGAGATCCACTGTCATTCTAAACTTAAGAAAAGTGAAAACAAACTCACTATTACTTTCCCATAAATTCTCTTTGAAACTTCACTATTTTTATCATTAGACACTACTTTTCTTCTATTTACCTAATTTGGAAAAATTTGAAATAATCACACACCATCCAATGCACTCTTCCTAATCTAATTAATAATGAATGCCGATTAATCCATTCACATGCCACTTGAATTCATCCATTTCTTCTTATCCATGCTTGCTGCCACAGTTCTACAAGCGTAGCTCATACCCAGGCCATTGAATCAGATCCAGAAAGCCATTATAACGTCATGGTTAAACAAGTTCTACAATTAAAAAGACCTAGTACAAAAAGTAGTTGCAGCATTCAATAATTTTTTTAAGCTTGAGAAATTTCCTTAACACCTCAAAGTACAGTATGCTCATCTGTAAAATAAACTGAAGAGACAACCATGAATTATTTAATTTATTGAGTTTAAACACCACCGTGATGGAAGGCCATGTTACTATGGTGCTCTGCCTTCTTGCTGGGCAACATAATATGTTTATATAATATGTTTTTAAATCATCCTTTAAAATTTTTAAATCTATTTACTTTTTAATGCTAAGTTTGGAATAAATGTGTGTGTGGGGAAAGCAAAGCAATTTAATATTGAGTCTTTTACCAGACAAAAGAGAGGTCTATCCCCTGCCTGTTTTCTAGAACTTAGTCTTTTTTCATTAGGCAAGATTGTAGTGTTTGGGTTTTTTTTTTTTAAAGATACTTGACTCAATCTCAAGTCTTTTTCTTATAGCCCAAAGTAACTTGAACTTAGCCAGAGATATAAAAAAATATAGAATAAATTTTTAAAAACTGTACAATACAAAACAAATTTAAATATTTAATATGGAAATTATTTAACACTTAATTCTGACTATCAAAATCTTCAAAGGCAAATTCATCAAATTTATCTGTATGTCACTATAACATCACTCCATCACTCCAGTAAAGTGTCTTAAAAGAAATCATTTCACAGATATGTCATTATGTGTATGTATAGAAATGGATAGCTATAGATAAAGATATGTATATATACAATATATTTTTGGAAGACAATTCTCTCTGCCCTATGATCTTTGAGCATTATTCTTAGTCAAGTTTGTTATTCTTAATTGCTACTTGAAGATGAAAAATATTCATAAGAGAATTCCTTATAAAAGAACTGCATATAGTTGTATATGGATATATATACAAATATATAGGCATCAACTCAGTGTTCCTTATTAGACAAAGGTATTTTATTTAAAAATACCATTATTCATCTTCATTAGCCCTTTACAATAAAGAAGTTGGAGAATGCCAAATTAAATTTTGGAGAATGGTCAATTAAATATTGATGAGTCAGAAATCATTGTCTATTATTTTTAGGGAAAAGCCTCTAAGGACTCAAAGACTTTATCAGTAATGCTTAGAAATTTTTACTTTATATCAAGTCAGTTAATATATATGTTCTTGGAATCCTTAGAAGAAGCAATAATAAGTTTTAGGAAGACTAGACATAGGGAAGATTTAAATAGTGGAGTAAAATATGGAATGACTGAAGTCAGGTAACTATGTTTCCAATATCCAAGCTTTTTATAGTCATTACAATTTCTCCAAAGTGTAATGATGGATTAAGGCATGTATATCTTCTAAGATATGAGTGGTTTGGTTTTTAACTTTTAAGAGTCTGTCCATCCATCCTTCCTTCTTCCATCTCTCCCTCCTTCTTTCCCTCCTTCTTTTCTTCTTTACATTTCTGAATAGGGTAATCTCCCAAACAAGCTGCACCCCACTCCCTTTAGGCACCTAGCCATTATTAAAGTTTTGTAAACTTTTCTGGGTATATACAGGGAGACCAGGATATAAAAATTATCTTACCCTGGTAATCATCATCTACATACAGATATAGTGCTCCCATCTGGACAGATGAGATTTCATTCATTTTTCCCATGTATATTTTTCTAGACAACAGAAGAGACCTAACTATTAATTCCTAGGCAGTGGTTGGGAAAAATTCTAACAATGCTATCAAAGGAAAGTGAGCATTCTTGGAACATTATTCAGAAATGTGGAAAGCTCAAGTGGATGTTAGTGTTTAAAGTAGGGATCAGAAAACTATGTCCAATCTACCCTGACACCTGTTTGTGTAAATAAAATATTATTGTATTAAAGCTTTGTCCATTCACTTGTTGTCTCTAGTTATTTCACACTATAACATCAGAGTGTGCAAAGTTGAGTAGTTGTGATAACAAACTTTAGGCTGGTCAAATACTTACTACCTGGCTCTTTTGGTAAAAAAAAGGCCAATCCCAGTTAAAGGAATCTCTATTTTAGGAATCATGACAGAACTAGAGCTCCAGCATGCATAAGGTAATTTTAGGTAAAGCAAGCAGAAGTTGTATTCAGATTCTGAGAAAACAATGTCAGGAATGAAATTAAAAGAGTCAGATTTTCTCCTTATTATAGTCATCCAGGGCAATTTCCTCCAAATTTACTGACCTCATATTATACCAGAAAAAAAATGTTAAGCATACGGCCTCAAAACATTGTTTATTTATTCTTAAAATGTTAAAGAATAGTTTATATATTTATAAATATCAAAGACACATGTCCAAAAATTGAAATTTTAAAAGAATGTGAAAGAAATGTAAATATAAGTAACATCTAATATAATCAGCACATCATGAGTGTCTTCTAGAATGTGCACATTTCACTCTGGAAAGCACTGCACTAAGTAGAAGACATACAAGGAAAGCATTAGCCAAGGAAATGGTTCTAATAGAATCACATGGAAAAGAAAGGTTTCCTGGAGATAAGCTTTCTTACATGTCTAAGGATGTAGGCTTAACTAGGGAAGAATGCATAATCATCTAGATTGGTTTCATGGTTTAGGTAACTGTTATGGGAAATGATCAATAAGAGTAGGGAGAATGAATGGGCAGGCCAAACTGGGACTGACAGATCATCTGAACTAGAGCTGTAAAAGAAGTAAAAGCTGTCTCTCTTATTTGAGCAGCTTGACTTCTACTTTAGAGTTCATCTATTCTCAGTAACTACATAGGCTATGGGTAAAAACAGAAACTTAAAGTAAAAAGGGGAAAAGTCTTCGTTAATAGACAAAAAAAAAAGAGAACTTGAATTACTTTTTACTTTTTAAGCAGATAATTTATAAATGTTTTTCACATACCTCATTAAAATGATCAATTGGTGATGAAAAAATGTGGGAGGATCTTCAAGGAAACTACATAAAAGTCAATATTAATTAAAGATCATATATTAAAATTATTCACTATTTAAAAATGAAAAGCAAGATTATAGAAGGTGGATGATGCTGATAATTTAAGAAAGGCAGCATATTTGTGAATTACAACTCATAAATCCTCTCTATAGAAGATCTGTAAACTAACTATATGCCTATATATAGAAACAGAGATACATCCAAATGAATACAATTTCCACATTTTCTTTAAATCTCAATTTGTTACATGACTTCTAATATAAATCACAAATCACTATTATTTGTACACTTCATGAAAATTATTTAAAGTTTAATTTTTGAAGTGCCTCCCTAACTTGAAAAATAAGATTTTAAAAATGTTGGTACTTAGGTGCTATAAAAGCTGTCCTTAATGATTTTTAAAACAACTGGTATTGTTTAGTTAATATTATATGTTTAAAAAAGTTATTTAAGAAGGGGGATTAAAGATGGCAGTGTGAGAGGTGGGACAGAGGCTTCCTCCCAAAAAACATATATAATATGAAAATATAGTTAATACAACTAATCCTAAAAGAGAAAAAGGAAAGAAGGTTGTGCCAGACTGCATACACTTGGAGAAAAGAGCAGACCTCATAAAACAGGGTAATGTACCAAAGTCATGATCTGGAGGGATCCAAGCCTTTCCAACCCAAGCGTAACAGCATGAGGAAGAGAAACGAAGCAGGGAGGGAGTAGAAGCCTAGGACTGCTGAACACCCAGACCTGGAGACCTGCTCTGGGAGCACAAACCTACATTTCATGGTGCTCTGGAGATTAGTGGGGTTGAAAAGCTAAGACAGGCAGAATACTTGGAGAGACTGAGATTCCAGCCACTTGTGGAAAACAGGAAACCATATCCAGCTGCTCTGGGACAAAAGAAAGGCAGGGCATCTGAGAGACTTCTAACAGTGAGAGGGCTGCTAAAGGTGCAAGGATTACACAGAGAGTGCTGCTCAGGAGAAAGGACAGGTGGACAAAATTGTTCAGGTGCATTCTGCCCAGTAGGTTGGGAACTTTCAGGAGCTTCAGGTACTCCATTCCCCTTGCTGGATATGCAGCTCCAAGGCACTCCACAGTGATATGCAGCTTGCTGTGCCTTCCTCCTGGTGGGCTGGCACAAAGTCACAAGCCAGCAGACCCAGGCCTAGTATCAAGAGAGCTAGATGGAGGTCCTGCCTATGGCAGCTACAAACGTAAAGCATAGAGGCTTATATCTGAGCAGTCAGCCCACTGGTTCTGGCAGTGGAGACAAGCACAGCAGACGAGAAGTAGGAAACAGCCCTTTCCTCGCTCCAGGCACCAGCACCACTTCCCAGCAACCCCAAACATCACTCCAGGGACTGAGCAGTTCTAGAGACTAGAGCTTCTGGGCACTAGAGGGCGCCACATACAAATATGAAACATCAAAGGAACCTGATTCAAATGAAAATCCTACAAACACCAGAAAAAGGGTCAAGTGAAACTGAACTCATCAAAATTCCTGAAAGAGATTTCAAAATAAAAATCATAAACATTCTCATGGAGGAACAGAAATATATTCAAGAACTCAGGAATGACTTCAGGAAGGAGACTTAATCATTAAGGAATTCAATATATGAAATAAAACATAAAATGGAAGGATTTAAAAGCAGATTAGATGTAGGAAAGGAATGGTAAATGGAATAGAAATTAGAGAAGAGGAATACAGAGAAGCTGAGGCACATAGATAAAAAGGATCTCTAGGAATGAAAGAATATTGAGAGAACTGTGTGACCAATATGAACAGAACAATATTCGCATTGTAGGGGAACAAGAAGAAGAAGACAGAGAAAAGGATAGAAAGTGTCTTTGAGGAAGTAATTGCTGAAAACTTCCTCAATCTGGGGAATGAGATAGTCTCTCAGGCCATGGAGATCCACAGATTTCCCAACACAAGGGACCCAAGGAAGACAATACCAAGAGATATAATAATTAAAATTGCAAAGATCAAGGATAAGGACAGACTTTTAAAAGCATCCAGAGAGAGAAAAAAATATCACATACACTAGAAAATCCATCAGGCTATTATCAGACTTCTCAACAGAAACTTTACAGGCCAGAAGGGAGTAGAATGATATATATTTTAATGCAATGAAGCAGAAGGGCCTTGAACGAAGAATACTCTACCTGGCAAGATTATCATTTTAATTTGAAGGAGGGATCATAAAAGCAGAGAGAATTTACCTCACACAAACCATCTCTACAGTGTATTTTGGAGGGACTGCTATAGATGGAAGTGTCCTTTAGGTTAAATAGCTGTCACTAGAGGAAATAAAACCACAATAAAGAAAGTAGAACAATTAATTACTAAGCAGAAGCTAAATCAAATCAACTAGTCCCAAGGACAGGCAAAGAGTACAGAATATGATACCAATATATAAAGAATAGAGGAGAAAGAAAAAGGAGGAAAAGGAAAAAGAAACTTTAGGTTGTGTTTGTAATATCATTCTAAGTGAGTTAAATTAGACTATTAGATAGTAGGGGAATTACCCTTGAACATTTGGTAACCACGAATCTAAAGGCTGCAATACATACCTATTGATAATCACCCTAATTGTTAAAGGTCTGAATGCATAAATCAAAAGACATAGAGTCACTGAATGCCTAAAAAAACAAGACCCCTCATATGCTGCCTATAAGAGATTCACTTCAATACCAAAGACATACACAGCCTAAAAGTGAAGGGATGGAAAAAGATATTTCATGGAACTAATAGTGAGAAAAAAGCAGGAGTTACACTACTTGTATCAGACAAAATAGACTTCAAAACAAGGAAATTCACAAGAGAAAAAAAAGTACATTACATAATGATAAAGGAATCAGTCCAACAAGAGGAAATAACCATTACACACATCTATGCACCCAACACAAGTGCACCCACATATGTGAAACAAATACTAATAGAATTAAAGGGGGAAATAGAATGCAATGCATTCATTTTAGGAGATTTCAACACACCACTCACTCCAAAGGAGTTATCAACCAGACAGAAAATAAGTAAGGAGAAAAAGGCACTGAATAATACATTAGAACAGTTGGACCTAATAGAAATCTACAGAACACGTTACCCAAAAGCAACAAGATACACATTCTTCTCAAGTGCACATGGAACATTTTCAAGAATAGATCACATACTAGGCCACAAAAAGAGACACAGTAAATTCAAATAGATTGAAATTGTACCAACTAGGTTCTCAGACCATAAATGTATGGAACCAGAAATAAATTATACAAAGAAAACAAAAAAGTCCACAAACACCTGGAGGGTTAACAACAAACCCCTAAATAAACAATGGATCAATGATCAAATAAAAACAGAGATCAAGCAGCATATGGAGAAAAATAACAACAATAATTCAATATAGCAAAATATGTGGGATGCAGTGAAGCCCGTGCTAAGAGGGAAATACATTGCAATACAGGCCTACCGCAGTAGAGAAAAACAATCCCATATGAACAGTCTAAACTCACAATTAATGAAACTAGGTAAAGAAGAACAAAGAGGGCCACAGTCAGTAAAAGGAGGAACATAATAAAGATTAGAGTAGATATAAATAAAATTGAGAAGAAAAAAACAAAGGAAAGAATCAATGAAAACAGGAGCTAGCTCTTAGAGAGAATTAACAAAATAGATAAATCCCTAGCCAGACTTATCAAAGAAAAAATAGAGTCTACACACATAAACAGAATCAGAAATGGAAATGGAAAAATCACTACAGACTCCACAGAAATACAAAGAATTATGAGAGAATAGTATGAGTAATTATATGCTAACAAACTGGATAACCTAGAAGAAATGGACAACTTTCTAGAAAAATACAACCTTCCAAGTTTGACCCAGCAAAAAGCAGAATATCTGAACAGACAAATTACCTGCAGTGAAATTGAATTGGTAATCAAAAAACTACCTAAGAATAAAACCCCTGAATCAGATGACTTCACCACTGAATTTTATCAAATATTTAGTGAAGACCTAATAACCATCCTCTTTAAAGTTTTTGAAAAAGTAGAAGAGGAGGGAATACTTCCAAACTCATTCTGTGATACCAGCATCACTCCAATACCAAAACCAGGCAAAGACACCACACACACAAAAATTACAGAACAATATCAATGATGGACATAGATGCAAAAATCCTCAACAAAATATTCGCAAACTGAATTAAAAAATACATCAGAGATCAACCATCATAATCAAGCAGGATTTATTTCATGGATGCCAAAGATGTTACAATATTTGAAAATCCATCAGCATCATCCACAACATTGACAAAAAGGAGAAAATGACATTAGCATTTCCACAGATGCTGAAAAAGCATTCAACAAAATTCAACAACCACTCATGATAAAAACTCTCAACAAAATGGGTATAGAGGGCAAGTACCTCAATATAATAAAGGCTATATAGACAAACCCACAGCCAACATTATACTTAACAGCAAGAAGCAGAAAGCTTTTCCTTTAAGGTCAGGAACATGACAAAAATGACCACTCTCCCCACTTTTATTCAACATAGTTCTGGAGGTCCTAGCCATGGAATCAGACAACACAAAGAAATAAAAAGCATCCAGACTGGTAAGGAAGAAGTTAAACAGTCACTGTTTGCAGATGACATGATATTGTATAAAAATAACTCTTAAGAATCTACTCTAAATTGTCTAGATCTAATATCTGAATTCAGCAAAGTTGCAGGATACAAAATGAGTACACAGAAATCTGTTGCATTCTTATATACTAATTATGAACTAGTAGAAAGAGAACTCAGGAAAGCAATTCCATTGAAAATTGCACCACAGAGAATAAAATACCTAGGAATAAACCTAACCAAGAAAGTGTAAGACCTATACCCTGAAAACTATAAGACACTCTTAAGAGAAATTAAAGAAGATACCAATCAATGGAAACACATCCTGTGCTCATGGATAGGAAGAACTAATATTGTCAAAATGGCCAACCTGCCTAAAGCAATCTACAGATTCAATGCAATCCCTGTCAAAATATCAACAGCATTTTTCAGTGAACTAGAGAAAATAGTTATAAAATTCATATGGAACCACAAAAGACACCGAATAGCCAAAGCAATCCTGAGAAGTAAGAATAAAGCTGGAAGGATTATGCTCCCTGACTTCAAGCTGTACTACAAACTCACAGTAATCAAGACAATTTGGTACTGGCACAAGAACAGACCAATAGACCAATGGAACAGACTAGAGAGCCCAGATACAAACCCAAGTATATGTGGTCACCTAATATATGATAAAGGAGCCATGGATATACAATGGGGAAATGACAGCCTTTTCAACAACCAGTGTTGGTAAAACTGGACAGCTACATGCAAGAGAATGAAACTGGATTATTGTCTATCCCATACACAAAAGTATACTCAAAATGGATCAAAGATCTGAATGTAAGTCATGAAACCATAAAACTCTTAGAAGAAAACACAGGCAAAAATCTCTTGAGTGTAAACATGAGCAACTTTTTCCTGAATGCATCTCCTCAGGCAAGGGAAACAAAATAAAAAATGAACAAATGGGACTACATCATGCTAAAAAGCTTCTGTAGAGCAAATGGCACCATCAGAAGAACAAAATGGCATCCTACAGAATGGGAGAATATGTTTGTAAATGACATATCTGACAAGGTGTTAACATCCAAAATATATAAAAAACTCACACGCCACAACACCCAAAAAGAAAGTAACCCTAATAACAAATGGGCAGAGGATCTGAACAGACACTTCTCTAGAGAAGAAATTCATATGTCCAACAGGCATATTAAAAAGATGTTCCACATAGCTAGTTATCAGGGAAGTGCAAATTAAAACCACAATTACATATCACCTTACACCAGTTAGGATGGACAACATCAAAAAGCCTAGGAACAGCAAATGCTGGTGAGGATGCAGAGAAAGGGGAACCCTCCTGCACTGCTGGTGGGAATGAAAACTAGTCCAACCATTGTGGAAAGCAATATGGTGGTTCCTCAAAAAAACAAAAATAGAAATACCATTTGACCTGTGAATTTCACTTCTAGGAATTTACCCAAAGAATACAACTTCTCAGATTCAAAATGACATATGTACCCCAGTGTTTACTGCAGTACTATTTACAATAGCCAAGATATGGAAGCAACCTAAGTGTCCATCAGTAGGTGAATGGATAAAGAAGAGGTGGCACATATACACAATGGAATATTATTCAGCCATAAGAAGAAAACAAATCCTACCATTTGCAACAACATAGATGGATCTAGAGGGTATTATGCTCAGTGAAATAAGTCAGGCAGAGAAAGACAAATAGAAAATGATTTCCCTCATTTCTGAAGTATAACAAAGAAGCAAAACTGAAGGAAAAAAACAGCAGCAAACTCAGACTCCAGGAAGTGAGTAGCGGTTACCAAATGGCAGGGGTCAGGGAGGATGGATGGGGAGGGAGGCAGAAGGGAATTGAGTGGTATTATGATTAGTTCACATAGTGTGGGGAAAGTCAAGCAGAAGACAGTGTAGCATGGAGGAGACAAGTAGGGACTCTGTGGCATCTTACTACACTGCTGAACAGTGACTGCAATGGGATATGGGGGTGGACTTGACAATAAAGGTGAATGTAGTAACCATATTGTTTTTCTTGTGAAACCTTCATAAGAGTGTATATCAATGATACCTTAATAAAAATAAATAAAATTGATAAAATATAATAATGAAATCGTTATTTCAGATTAACATGGTCAAGGGTAAATCACCTTTGGACCGTGTATAAAATTTTATTCACATGCATTTAAGTCGATGACTTTAAAAAATTCATCCAATCATAATCTTCAATTCTTCCCTGCTTTGACAGTGTTTTACTCATTGATTTCACTTCTACAACTATTATTTTAGGAAAATTTATGAGGTGCTGCAGAAAATAACTTACTCTCTACAAAGATTACTCAGGAATATGGTCTTGTTTACAATCCCAAACTCTAAACTTGGAGAAAGCAGTCTTGGGAAAAAGTGATATTTTTTCCATGCTATCAAATTTTCCCTTAACAAAATTAAAAAAGAAAAGTCCAGCAATCCTTTCTCTTGAATTCAGTGTGTCTATTATAGAGACAAAGTTTGAATCCATAGTGAGCCTGACATTAGCATACTTTGAGTGCGTATATACAGGGAAATTTAATATTGAGCATGACCTATTAAATATAGAATTTAGAAGTTTTAGGTTCCAGTGTTAATGAGTATTTGTGTTGACTATATAAATATTTGATATTCAGAAACACAGTAGGAAAATTTATTGGTTTTTGAAAAACTAGTATAAAGGTTTAAAAGACCTTGTAAAATCGATCTCAATTTTAAAAGTGAGTATTTCTGCCTGAAATATGTTATATTGTACTTTTTTTCTGTTTCTGCTGAAACAAATGACCACAATTTAGGGAATTAAAACAACACAAATTTAGTGTAACAATACCAGAGGTTAGAAGTCTGACAAAAGTCACAAAGTGGTCTCCAAAGAAGGCATTGGCAGACTGAGGAAGAACCCATTTCCTTGCCTTTTTCAGTTTCTAGAGACTGTCAGCATTCCCTGGCTGAGAACTTTCTGCTTCCATCTTCAAAGCAAACAAAGTAGAATCTCTCTGACCTTCCTTTCTTTGGTCACATCTTTTTCTGACTACATCCAGAAAAGGCTCTCTGCTTCAAAAGCCTCATTTTATTAGAGTGGGCTGACCCAGATAATCCAAGATCATCTTTCTGTATCAACATCCATAATCTTTATCAAATCTGCAAAGTCTCTTTTGCCATATAAAGTAACATATTCAGTTTTTTGTCTGAGGAATTAAGGTATTGACCTTCTGAGGGATGGTGAATTACTCTGCCTATCACACATACATTTAAAGCACTGTAGTTTTGTATGTATGCTATGAAAACATTATGTGCCAAATGGAAGTATCTAGTAGTAAAACAAAATCTTGGTAGGTCTACAGACATTAACTGCTCTTTTGTACTTAGGAGGCTGATATTAAATTTAACAAAGATACATGCCTACTATATAAATTAAGTTTAAAAAATTAGTTTCCTATGATATTTTTAAAGCTCATATGCTCACTGCTACCAACTTTAGATTACAATTGGACAAAAATATATCACCTAATTAATTTAATTTTTTTACCCCTTACATTATTTTCATTTTTGCTGCAATCATTCATTTAATACAATTTCTTTTCAACAACATTAGTGACTAAACATGAAAACCCTATTTGTTTTTACAAATGAAGCAAAACAAATATAAATAACCTATCATACTCAAAAGGATTTTCCCTTCTTAATTGAAAAAAAACTGGAACCTAAACTAAATTAAATGAGTATTTAATCTTTCATTCCACCACAAAGGTTATTACTTGGTACAAATGTGTACCTGGTTATAAACAGAAGAAACAAGCAGTTGATTACTTCAATGTTGGAAAAGTCTAAGCAGAACAATTTGAAATGTCAATAAGAAGAAATAAAGAATTGCATTTTAAGCAGTTCAGAATATTTTTTGAAATGAATTTCTCAGTGTCTGCTTATGATTGTGTAGGTTTAGTAAAGAGTAAGTATATCAGCTTGTGAAGAGCTCTTTATTTTTTGTTTTCTAAGAATATATAGTGACTTTCTTTTTAAATGAAACAAAGTGGTCAAGAGGATTAAATAAACCCTTGTCAAGGACAATATGTTCATGCTATAACTTTTTTTTTAAATTTATTTATTTTTATTTTTTTGAAGAACATTATGTTTACTAGGCTCTCCCCTACCCCAAGTCCCCCCCACAAACCCCATTACAGTCATCATGCTGTAACTTTTTAATAAGTACCTTATTATGTACTGTGATAAATTTCAGAGGCTATTAACTCAGATTTTCACAATTTTACAGTGCAGCTCTTCAACTGCTGGTGATATGCCTGGCTGAAATGGTCTAGCTAAAAAACAGGATTTGATGAATCCCTGATTTCTCTTTTTGCCATTCTGCTTTCTATGCTTCAGTGTCTAATTTTGTGCCTAAAATATATCAGGTACCACCAAAAATTACATGAATGAATGATGTCAAAAATAAAGTAGGAATATATCAACCGATAAATGAGTAAGTAGGAAAGAAATAAGGTGTACTATTACTCTGCATTTAGGAATAACTAAGAATAAAATAGGGGTGAATTGAAGGTAGTCTGAGAATACAGAACTAAATACATTTACAAATTTTGTTGAATATTGAGGAAAAGGTTGAGATTCAGAGACTGCTTTTTGGGGTAGGTAGAATTTAAGTTGGATTTTCATAAAGAATCAGAAAAATAATATGGTTAATGAAGTATAGTCAAAGCCAAATATCTCAAATGCTGCAAACAATAGCCTGGGTTTACAGCCCAAGCAAGTTATAGACTTTGTGAAAAGCTTTCCCTGCAGGGTGTTTTATTTTGTTAGTCTTGTCTGCTGAGTAACCAACCCAATTCCAATGAAGAAATTAGATTTTTGCCAAAATCCTAGAAGTACTTTGCATTGATCTGACTCCAGCTGGAGCAGTGGGCTCTCTTCTGAGCTTTTCATTTGTGAAAACTGAAGCACACACAGAAGAGAGCACAGAAATAAGAAGAGTTGGCAACCAGTGAAATATAAGAAAATTGTAGGAGGTTGAAAAGAAGCTTAATGAGGATTTGATAGCCATATTCATGTATTTGAAGAGC
The DNA here is from genome assembly GCF_040802235.1 of Manis javanica. Lineage (NCBI taxonomy): Eukaryota > Metazoa > Chordata > Mammalia > Pholidota > Manidae > Manis > Manis javanica. Next base: position 37,594,888 of record NC_133167.1, read on the forward strand.
TGTTATGTACAAAAAGGATTATTTGAGTTGTTATTTGCAGTGCCACAGGACATGTAGTTGGTAATTTCAGGAAGGCAGATTCTAGGTAAAACAAGGTGGGGCTTTTCAACAATTGGAGCTGATTTAAGTGGAGCAAACTATGTCACACAATATTAAATGCTCTAGGCAAAAGCTGAAAATCATCTATCAAAATATTAAAGAGGGAATATTTGCATTGAATAAAAACTTGAGTGGATGAGCTCAGGCCGCTTTGAATTCTGAGATTCTACTTAGTCTTTCTGTAAAACTTCTCGTAAGATTTTGATAAGTCTGTGTTGATTCTCAGTTATTTCATTAAAGTTGGTCCCAGGTACCCTTCACTTAATGGAAGCAGAGAATGGAGATCTACAGAAAAGTCTGTTTCTCTGTTTCTATCCACCCTCATTAGATAAATTATTTTTTCCACAGTTTTTAGGGATTTTTTTATTGAAGTATAGTTGATATACAATACTGCATTGGTTTCATAGTAATTTGATAATTATCTACATTATGAAATGCTAACCCCAACTTGTGTAATAACGATTAGTCAAAACAGAAAGATGTTATAGAATCACTGACTATATTCTCTATGCTGTACTTTCATCCTTGTGACTAATTTATAAAATGATTGAAATCTTGTACCTCTTTATCCCCTTCACTTATTTCATCTCCTGAATCCAACCCATCTTCCATGGTAACCACCAGCCACTTCTCAGTCTAAGAGATAGACTACTACTATTTTGTTCATTTTGTTTTGCTTTGTTTTTATATTCCCATTATAAGTAAAATCATATGGTATTTGCTTTTCTCCTCCTGGCTTATTTCACTTAGCATAATATCCTTTAGATCCATCCATGTTGAAGCAAATGGCAGGATTTTTTCTTTTTTATGGCTGAATAATATTAAATTGTGTATATGCAGCACCTTTTCTTTATCCATTCATCTATTGATGTACACTTTGGTTGTTTTCGTAACTTGGCTATTGTAGATATGTGACAATAAACATAGGGGTACATATATCTTTTTGCATCAGGGATTTTTTTTTCTTTGGGTAAGTTCCTAGAAGTGGAATTACTGAGTTGTATGTTATTTCTATTTTTAGTTTTTTGAGGAACCTCCATACTGCTTTCCACAGTGGTTGTACCAATTAACATTCTTCACCAATACTTGTTATTTATTGTCTTTTGGATAGTGGCCATTCTGACTAGTGTGAAGTAATATCTCATTGGGCTTTTGATTTGCATTTTCCTGATTAGTGATAATACAAAAATTCTTTCTAATAGAATCTACAAGTTTGTGGTCCAAGGGAAACAAGTACACACAAATCAGGGAACTTATGCTTAAACTTTATGTTTAATTCTTCTTCAAGTTTCTAGAATAAGCAATTGATTTTAAGAAAGTAGAACAAAGAAAGCTTACACTATCTTATTATAAGTCTTACTATAAATTTATGGCAGTCAACACAATTTACAGTTAAAGAATAGATTTGTTAGAGAGAAAGACAGATATGAGCAGGGTTGAGAAAGAATAAAGCCAGTAGAGCCCACTAAAAGGGACTCAGAAAGTTAACCAGATAGAATCAGAGAGCCAGAAGAGACTTACAGAGTTAATTAGTTGATGTTTCAAGGGCCAGGAATGACTTGGAATGTCCAGACACTCCCCAGATGAAAAACAACTTCCCAGATGAGAAGCTTCTAGATACAGACACTCCCCAGATGAAGAAAGCATTAGAGGACAAGCACAGTAAACATCAGAGCATGGCCCATGTCTTCATTTTACCAATTAGATAAGGTCTCCAAGGCCAAAGATTTTAACTCATCTGCCCTGTCAGAACCCCATAAAAGAAGCCTCACAGTAAGCAGCTCCCAGTCTACCTTAGGCAGCATGCTCTGTTACTCTCTACAGAGTGAAATAAAATTTACTTTGCCTTCTTCACCTTCACCTTGGTTTCACATCTCACTCTATATGACTTCACTGCAATTCCAAACTGAGTTCCTTTCCAACATATTTATAGGCCAATAATCTTGAAATTGATACACACACACACATGCACACACACGTGTATGTATGTATGTATGTGTGTGTGTGTGTGTATATATATATACACACACACACACATACATACAGCAAATTTATTTTTGGTTAAGAAGGTGCCAAAGTAGTTTAGTGAAGAAGGCAGTCTAAATGGTGCTTGAAAAATATGAAAAAACATATATATGAACAAAGCAAAAACAAAAACAAAATACTGCAGCCTTTACTTCACATCATAAACAGAAATTAACTTGAAATGAGACATAAACCTAAATTTATGAGCTACAACTACAAAGCAAATAGAATAAAGTAAAGGAGAAAATTTTGTGACCTACAGTTAAAGATTTCCTAGATAGGATACAATAAGCATAAACCATGAAAGAAAAAAATTGATACATTGAACTTCATTAAAACTAAAATCAGCTCTTCAAAAGATGCTACTTAAAAATGCAAAGACAAACTATAGACTTGGAAGAAATATTTATATAACATTTACATGATAAAGAAGCTTTATTCAGAATATATAAAGCACTTTCAGAACTCAGTAATAAAAGGCAAACAACCCAATTAAATAATGGGCAAAAGATCTGAACAGACACTTTATCATAGAAACTATGCTGTTGGCAAATAAACCCATAGAAACATGATCAAAATCATTAAACTCTGGGGGAATACAAACTGAAATCACAATAGGTTGGCACTCCTTACCTACTAAATGGCAACTCGAATGTACACACATACACACACACACACACACACACACATACACCCTATCCAGATATTACCAAGTGCTGTAGAGAATTCAAAGCAAATGGAACTCTCATATATTGTTGATGGGAATGCTAAATGATAAAGTCACTTGAAAAATGTTTTGGAAGAATCTTTTCTAGTAAACATATAGTTATGCAATCTGGAAATTCCACTTTTCTGTATCTACCCAGGAAATATAAGAACATATATCCACTCAAAGACTCATGAATTTTATAGCAGGTTTATTTGTATTTGCCAATGATTAAAACAACTCAAATGCCCATTAACCAGGGATAAACATGCAGTAGTTTATCCATACAATGGACTACTACTCATAAATGAAAATAAATGGATTACTGATATTTGCAACAGCATGAATGAATTTCAAAAGTTTAATGCTAAGTGAAAGAAGCCATACACAAAAGCTATATATTTGTATATATATTTGTGTATATATATTTGTGTATATATATTTGTGTATATAGTATACACACAATATACATATTGTGTGTGTGTGTGTGTGTGTGTATATATATATATATATATATATATAGATAGATAGATAGATAGATAGATAGATAGATAGATAGATTCCATTTGTGTGGCATACTGGATAGGCAAACTAAAGGAACAAAAGTCAAATAACGTTTAGGGTCAGAGAAGAGAATGGAGGAAGGAAAGTGACTACATGTTCATAAAGAAACTTTTGTATCAATAGACATGTTCTCTATTTTGATTGTGGTGGTATTTATACAACTATATATGTTCCTCAGAACTCATCAATGTGAACTCCATAATAATTAATTTTACTGTATATAAATTGTACCTCAATAAACCTGTCTTGTAAAAAAGCAAGTATATAGGAAATGTTACCTATAAAAAATAACTGATAAAAATCTATTATGAGTAATGAGAGGCCAGAAACAACAGAGAAATATCTTTAACTATTAAGGGGAAATTTTATGTGTCAACCTTTAATTTTAATAACCACTTATGCTATCATTTAGGAATGAGGACAAAATATGAACATTGTTAGATAAACAGAAATGTTACCAATAGAACCCCACTCAAAGAACTACTGAAGAATATGCTTCAGTAAGAAGAAAATTAAATGCAAAAGAAGGGAGTGAGTTGCAAGGCATACATGAACAGAATGCAGAATGTGATAACAGAAAGTAGGAAGTGATATTAATATCACAACAATAATTTTAAAACAAAATTTTAAATAAAGGGATATATTATAAACTGATGTGACATAATTTCTGATAAATGATTGTCATAATACTTCATGTGACAAATATATTCAGCATCAATAAGTGTTATTATCCCTTGTTGCATAATGATTTTATCACAAATTTAGCCATTTAAAACAACACATTTTTTTACCATCACAGTTTCTGTGGGTCAGGAGTCTGGGAACAGATTAGTTGAGTCCTTCCTTTCACAATCTCACAAAGCTTCCCTCAAGCTGTTGTCTAGGGCTGGGTTCACATCTGGAAGCTTGAGATCCTGTGGCTGTTGGCAGCACTTTTCCAGGAAATCTTTGGATTGAGGGCCTCATGTTCTTGTTGGCTGTTGATTGAAGCAGCTCTCAGTCCCTTGCCACATTGGCCTTTCCAACAATATTGCTTGCTTCTTCCAAGCCAGTAATGAAGTGTATCTCCTCCAAAGTTGGACACTACAATTTTATTTAAATAGCCATGTAAAACCAGTCTTGTTTGTTGACATATATAATGGGTTAGAAGCAAGTCCCAGATCCCATCCATATTTTAGGGAAGTCAACTACACAAAGGCTTGAATGTCTAGAGAGAAGGACCATGTGGAACACCTTCGTTTCTGCCACAGACAGTGAGTCGGCATCTTAGAAACAAGTCAATACATCTATATAAGCATGAGTAATTTGGGCAGGTTAAATATAAAAGATGAAATTTAACATTAAAAATGATAGTTTATGAATTATGATATATGAAAATTATTAGAATATAATGATAGGAAAGAGATGGCAGAAGGTAAAATATTTTAAGATTCCTGCATTTTTTGAGTCAAATGGATACACTGATTTATGTGAGGATAACAACAAAAAAAGAGCAGAAAATAACATACAGTTTCAAAATCACTAGAGGGAACAAAATGCATTAATTTATTTCTGACCCAAGTGCAGACTTAATTAAAAGTAAAATCAGATGTTACTTTATTGGAATAGATTACTATTTTAATGAGTAAAAGCATTATTTTGAGAAAAATATTAAAAATGTTTCTAGTGACTTTTTACATTACAGAATTTAAACCTGAAAATATTTACTACTCATAGAATTGACCTCCTCTATTTTGCACCAAAAAATGCCAGAATCTATGGAAGTATGATTTCCCTGAGGCCAATCTTTCATAATAATTTCACTTTTCATCAAATAATTTGTACCATATATTCGCTTAAAAAGAACAGTGTTTTAAAATAGAAAATAGTTCTTACTGAAAAAAGTTTTTCATTTTCTACAAGTTATGTTTCACTGCCACTTTGATTTATAATTTAAATTTCAAATTGAATTTTTAATTTAGCTAAAGTAATGTTCCTTCTATTTAGTTTACTTATGATTGCTGCCACAAAGTGTCTTATCACTAAACTTGTGGAAATATACTTGGTAGATAAACAATATGTTGTTCAGTATTTACAGTATCGATAGCACTTGAAGTAGATGTCATTCTCATTAGGAATAAACCAGAAATAAAAAAGAAAACACCTGATTTATGAGGGATTTATTGTTTAGAATACTGCAAGCAATGATTTGGAAGATATCCACATCAATAATCTGCTATGAATGCAAAGTTAATATTAGAAAACCATCATATGCCACCCAGTATTATCACTTTTCCAAAGATAATGAAATGTTTGCGGAAATCTTTGACACCAGTTGTGGGAACACGCATGTGCGCGCGCGCGCGCGCACACACACACACACACACACACACACACACACACACACACACACACACACACACACAGCAATAATGCCGCTAGGAACAATCAGACCAACAGAGTCCCTTCCTGTGTGTCAGCTACTAAGTGATGAGCTGCTCAAGTTTTAATCTTTGACGCACAGTGTGTGTTGGTTCCATCTCATCCCCTTGGGAATAATTAATGCTTGTTGCCACAAAAGAGAAAAGCTTGTGAAATTTAAAATTCTCCTTAAGGACCTAAAAAACATGTGACACAGAGAAGTTTAAAACTGGATTTGTTAAGTAGCTATCCTAAAGGAAGGCATTACATTTAAAAGGCACATGCTTAAGGAAGGGCTCTTTCTGATGTAAGAGTAATAAGCAGGCAGGGATCAGAAATGATCTGATTTCATGACTAAGCTGCTGATACTTACATCTTTTTGCAATATTTACTGTCCTTTCAATTTCAAGGAAAAAGACTCCAAAACTACTATTGAAATACATAGACCTTAGAGGAGTTTCTTTTATTTTTATGCCAGTATGTAACTTAAAAATAGATAGTTTTTCCAATGCATTGGTTTTGTGTGAATAAATTTTGTGACTTCTAAATACAGCAATAGTTTAATTATTCACTAAAATAAAGATACATTTAGAGAAAAATTATTCAACATATTTCATAATTAATCTATTATAAATATATATACATTTTTAATTGGCTAGTGTTTTAATGGACTTTTCCTTTAGAAAACTGTGCCTTCTGATTAGCACTGCTTGACTCATTAGTTGCAAAAAATAGCAGGAGATGAACTTTTCATAACACATGGACACTATTTCTAGGATCAAAAGCCTACTCACAAAGACACTGTAATATTAACAAAAGTGGGAGAAAAGTTACTATGGAAAATTACTGTGAAAACTTAATTATACACATACTCTATTTGTAATCTGATATATATTTAAAAACACAATACAAATTTACTATTTTGCCTAAGGATTTTTGGAAGACTCCTGTGGGAATGGATTATTTGGGGGTAATTACTTATTTCACTTTTCTGATTTTCCTCATCTAGTTAGAAATGAAGTTATTTATATATTAGAAATCTGTATATGCAGACAAATTAGCCTCCTCACTTTATACCATATTATTTGTGTGAAGGTAAAAAACAGACTGCCTGTGGTCAGAGCACGGAGGAAGCTGAGTAAGCACGGGGAGGCACCACAGCTTGGGGCTGAGGAATGCTTCGGACCGTGGTCAGCTAAGCAGGCCAAGCTCTGGAGCCATGCTGTTTCTCTTCCCCAGTATGCCCAGACTGGATCACTGCTTCATCCATAGTCTCTGCAGGGCAGTGGCACCAGAGCCAGTGCAGCATGGAGGGACAGGGATCTTAGCATCAGGACGCCACCAGAGGCAGCTTTGGGAGGGACTGGCCTACTGTAGGTTCAGAGTCACCATCCCTCCCCAAGGAAGGTCCTTTTCTCTCTGTTCCTGAGCACCTTGAATGCAAGGCAAGTAAAAGGGGAGGGAGAAAAGCTCTCAAAGAGAATGTATGGAAGGCTGAGAAAGAGAGAGTTCCTCCGAGGGGCAGGGCAATTGATGAGGGGGCAACGAAGAAGGGTGGGCAGGCACGGCCTCAGTGCTCCGGACTCTCACCAGCACAGACACGGCTACTGCGGCCTGGGCTTTGTTCCCAACATTTAACACACATTACCAGCCAAGTGAGTTGATTCCACTAGAGGACTATATCCCCAAAGGCTAAGACACTCAATAGTGATCAAGGAGTGATAACAGGGAGAAAGAAAGGAAGGGAGGAATGGAAGCTGAGGACGAGGAATATTTGGAAAAAGAGGAAACAAAAAGAAGAAAGGGAGGGAAATGCACAGAAGGTGCAAAGAGGCTGAGAGAAGGGTGGATTAATGGAGGCATGAAAGGGACAGAGAAAATACTGAAGAGGAATAAAAGAAGTAAAAATGGAGAAAGGTCTTGGTTGCATCTTAAGTGATAATTATCACTACAATTAATTTTCTCTAATCAAAAATTTCTGTTAGGACATTGGGCATAAGCATACACTGTCATCAATTATCAGTACACTTTAAAGTGTTAATTTACTCTTCAAGAATTTTAAAGAAGTAATTTTTAATCAGAGAATTATATACTTTTATATTTAAAATGTATCATTTAATTTTAAGTAAAACCTCATTTTCCAATGAAACTCTTAAAAGTTTACATTGATGTATGATTGACTAAGTATATGTTTTTAAAAATTATTTTAAATGTGTAATTAACTTGAAATTGTCATTACAAAAACAGATTAAAAGTGCTTTTGACATTTGAAAGTTGTCAGATTGTCTTATCCTGTTTTTTTTAGATAGATAAATGCTACCTAGTTCATAACTATTGAGACCTGCATCTAAAATAAGTATTATAGCATTGCTCTAAATGTTTTTTCTTTCTCAAACAAAAACAAGAGGTTTCAAAGTCTGACAATATGCAGTAAGGATACTGTGACAGATACTTTATTGTTACCAATTCCTCACTCTCTCCTGTAACTAAGGTTTTCTGCTTTGTCCCTATATAGTTCCTCCAACTATAGGCAGAATATTATTCCTGCCTTAGTGATGTTGGACTTGACCATGTCACTTACTTTAGCCAGTGCGATATGGGCAAAGTTTCCATTTCAAGTCTATGCTTCAGAGGCATCAGATTTTTTTTGCTGATCCCTCTTGCACTTCTCTCACAGCTAGTGCATTGGCTTAAGGAATATGAGAGTCATGTAGAGTGGATCTGGAACAACCTGAAGCTTAGAGTCAAACCCAGGTAAACACAAACTATATCCCCCAATCCCAGCTGACCCAGAGTTTAATGAGGTGAGAATAAATAATGAATTGAATTTAGATATGGTTTGTTATACAATGCTATTGTGTTATAGCTTACTGATGCAAATATGTATTAACAATTAGGCTAATGTAATAATCACAAAATTCTTAGAGTTGCAAATTTCTAATATAGGCCTTTTTCATTTTACTCTTATAACTTAGGGTTTAAGTTGAAGACATAATTCTTTCCACTTTTTTGGCAGCATGGACCAACTGCATTATATATCTTCTCTTGTAAAGAACCATAACAGATTGATTGTCATTTAATAATTCTTAATATGTTGATTGAGAGAATGATGTTTATGAACAGTTAACTGAATGATATGCTACCTGTACCTTGTTATAGGCACTATAAATACAGCAAAAGATAAGGCAAACCAGTATCAGATGAGAATATTTATCCAAAGATTTAGTATTACTAATTGTCAAGCACACAAAGTAATTGAAAGATTTACATAATACATTTAACTGGCTGCTTCCAATAGGCAAACATAGAGAATATAGAGTGATAAACATATATAAAATTCTGAACACTTTAACTTCAGAAAATGCATATTTTTAAAAATCATGGGGTACTTGTGAAAGCAATCACTCTGGATCATAAAACAAAGCTCATTGAATTTCAAAAAGTTATTATCATCCAGAAGATATTCTTTTACCAGTAGCATATTTGGAATCAGTAACAAAAAAAGAAGCAGAAAAGTCCCCCACACAGTTATTAAGTTCCTTGATTCCAAATAAACTAAGGGAAAAGAAGTGTAACAAAAATTAGCATATATTAGGTAACTAACAAAAATAGTAATACATATGAAAACTTTGATGGTGCAGAGTAAATCACAAGGGCAGGAAGAGAAATAATAATGCCTGGATAAAAGCACTCAGAAACACAGATGTAAAAATTTCAAACAAATCTAGGAAATCAACTTCTTCTATGTGTAGAACTTAAGGGCGAAATTTATGTCCTGTTTAATGGCTTATAGTCAAAAAGAAAGAAAAACTTAAAATTAATAAAGCAAACATGTATCTCAAGGATATAAAAATTAACAGCAAAGTAAAGCAATATTGAAGAAGTAATAAAGATAAATTAATCAAATAGAAAAAAAACCAAAACACTGCAGAGATGAACAATGAAGCCAAAAATGAGGTTGTTTAAAAGATTAATGAAATTGACAAAATTCTGGAGCCAAATTACAACTGACCCATATTAGGAGCAAAGAACACCTGAATGCAGATGCTGACACTAAAGGCAGCATTATATCACTAGATTTGAAATCAGAACACAGTCAGATTCACAGAGAAATGTAACAAATTTACCCCAGAAGAAATGTGAAAATAGATAATTCTAAAACACATTGTAAAGTAATTTTAAATCTCCCCAAAAGAAATGGCCAGGTCCAGATGGTTTTATTAGTGACTTCTACCCCAAATTAAAGAATTAGATACTTCCAATTATAGACTTACCTAAACTATTTCCAAGTGATATAAGAATTACACCTCACTTTACTGTGTAAGACTACCATAATTTTAACATCGCAAAGGCAAGAAGAAAAATCATAATCAGTGGACAATGTCACTTAGAAATACAGACACAAAAATTCCAAACAAATTCTGGAATTTCAAATTCTGGGAAATCAAATTCTGCTGTATAGAGAAAACTGAAACCCCTTCAATACATGGAATTTAATCTAGGAAGGCAAAGGTAACTTTACTATCAGAATTCATCACCATAACAGATCAAAGAAAAAAGTCAATTATATTAAAAGTATAGAAAAGAAATGGATATAATTTAACGTTCATTCTTAGAACACTAGGAACTAGAGATTTTGTTAAGTTTGATAAAAATTTTCCATAAAATTTCTCCTTACTAGTGAGGTGTTAAAACCATTTCCTTTAAGGTAATGGGCAAAGGGAAGGTGTCCAATATCATAACCTCTCTTCAAATGGTAATTAATGCATTAGTTATAACTAGGATAGTAGTTATATACAATATTTTCTTAGAATTAAAAAATTCTCTTTATTTATAGTCATTGATTTTTTTTGTTTCTACTTTTCTATCTGCTTCTTTGTCTTTTTCCTTTGCCCCTTCTTTGTATTTCCCAGAATGTTCTCCATTTTATTGGAATTTCCTCAGAAATAACTTTTGAATTTATTACTTTATTTTATAGCTTTCTGTAATATATTTCTTCATATCTGTTTATTTTTTATTTCCATGTTTGCAAAATTTAAGACACATTTATTGGGTTGTGAGAAACATTTATGAGTAAAAAAAATAAAAGTTCTAGGAGAATATTTATAGTTAGATACCACTTTCATAAAGCTCATAATCACACAAAAATGGAAAAAATTTGTTTAGGCATACATATTTGAATATTACAATTATTATTTTTAAGGTTTATACAAATTGAAGGTAGTGTTGCATTCATTACACTTGTATTTATTATGTATTTTTTAACTTAGATAAATGTAACTAATATAATATTAAAACAAAATGGTAATAGAAAGGCTAACATATGTGTATAATTCATATTGTTATTTTTATACTAAAATAACTTACTAAATTTTATAAACCTATTAATTTGAATGTTCCATTCATTTATCTTCATGTTTAATAAGTAATTTTATTAAAGGTATTTAAAAGTACTTCAATAAGTACTCTTCTAATAACTTTCAGATATATTTCACTTAATTTTGTTTTGAAATAATTAGTGATTTCACATTATCCTTTTTAATTCAAGAATAAATTAGGAGCACTTGACTTTAAAGTTCTAAGTGTTCTTTTAAAGTTAACATTTTGTTAATAGTCTAGAGCCATATTGCTTTGCTTTTAGAGAATTTTATTGATATAAATTTTACTTTTCAGATATTTTTAAGTTTTATTTTAGTCAATTATATATAATCAGTCTTACATAAATTATACATATTGTTATGAAACAGAACTATGTGAAGTTAACTGTATTCAAACTTCACAACTCTACTATTGAGCATTCATATTCTTTCTTTATTCACTGCTTTATATATAAAACAATTGCATTGGAATAGTCTGCAATCATTGTTTTTGTGTTTATTCCTATCAGGTTTGTCCTTACATAACTAATAATATGCAACTGTGTATATGTTTTATATCTTCTTTTGAGGCTATATCAATACATAATAGAAAAAAAATTATATGCCTTTATGGAATATCAGTTAATTGTTGATTAATTCAGTGTGTTCAATACTAAGAATATCAGACACAATACTAAATAATTTGATTGAAATACTTAAGCGAATTCTGGTAATTATAACCAATCATCTTCTATTATTAATTTTGAACTTAATATTGGCTCATATAACATCAACAAAAATAATCACATACAAAAACTCCTTTCCTGCAGTAAATATGAATCAGATCTGTCCTTTGTAAAGTACTAAAAAGGTTATGAAAGCAGCTGGTTGTAATTTACCATTTATTAGTCTAAAACCTTAAAGCACTGAAGATATTTTATTAAATGGTGTTACAACTGGTTCCTCATTTGTGAAATAAAGTGTTTGAACCAGAATAATATCTAAGATAATTATAGCTCCTATTATAGCTAGTTATTGGAATTCATTAAAAATATGTCTCTGTAAAGAAATTTGAAAGAATTTGGTAAATTTCAAGTGGATCTTCTTAAGAGTGTTTCAATCTCAGGAGCAAAGAATGGGGAAAGAGAGGAAGCAGCCTCAAGAATGAAGGTGTGGGCTACCTACTGGGTAATTAGCACCAGTTTATCTTAGAGTATAAGATATAAGACTCAATCTTTTGTCTTCAACAAGATGAAATGATTTCACTGAAATGTCTCCTATAAATCACATATGACACAGGCTACCAAGTTTTTGACTGCTTTACTTAACTATGAGGTTACAGATAAAAGCCCAAAATACTATTTTGATCTGTTCCTGTTCTGCACCAAACCTATTAATATACTGGTGGAAGAGTAGGCCTATAGAGAGTTCATGACCAAAGTTGATCTCTTAAGTGGTTCTAATATATTGTAAGAGAATATGGTGATGACTTCAAATTATAACAGACCAGGAGGATGTGACTGGAACAGTCTCTCTAAACAAGTTTTCAAATGAAATCTAAGTAAAATTAAACACTTCCAGAATTCAGTGCCTTTTGGAGAACTATTATTTTCATTGCACAGGGATAAAAATAAGTAACAAGTCATTTTATAACCTTACTACCTGTTCTGTTCAAGCAGAAAGAAGGTTTTCCAGCCTCTGACTGTGACAACCATTGCCTATTGAAGCTAGCCCCATTGACTGATGACTCTCAGTTCCTATGTGTTCAAAGCTTCTTTTTCTCTGAAAGTTAGAGATAAAGGCTAAGGACAAAGGGAGAGAAAATAATGTAGGATTGGGGCTTGTAGAGGCCAGAATTCCTAGGGAATATGGCTAACTGTGTGTGTGGAGGTAACATTTTGCTTATTCTAAAAAAACCTTTTAATGAAACTGATAGAATGTAAAGGTACACATGATTTCATAAACTTTATGATGTTAAGTCCATCCAAAGAAACAAAATGAAAATCTTCCACTGTGATACTATATGCTTTCAGTGACCTAACTTTATGACAAGATTAAAGTAATAAAAAAATATATAAAGTTAAATATAATTGGAACACCTGGGTGGAAAAATGTTTATAAATGGCATTATGGCTTTAAATCTAACAACATGAGAACTACTATAATCATGTTCAGTGGTAATATGGAACCATATGTGGTGAAATAAAATACAGGACAAATATACAAATACATCTGCTGCTACAGATTTCCAGCCTTTTAACACTTGGAGATGCCTGTTTGGGGTCTGACTCTGACTACATCCTACTGTTTTATGTATTTTTATGTAATTTTGTGAGTTAACACAGCCAACTTGCAGATCTCTGCTAAATGTTCATTCTTTTATCAACTTAGAGTGTTGGGACTGTAGCTCTCTTTTTCTGAATGAGTAACTCTCAAAAACAAACTTCTTGGCACCATATTAAGCACTCAGTTAACTGTTCTAAAGTTCTTTACTTGTCAATCCAATATCTGGGCTCTCTGATGGAAAATTACTACTTCCTACTTTTCCTTTTTCTTTTTACTTTATTTATTGATTTATTTTTACTGTGGACATCACACTTGCATACTTCTTCACATGTCCTATAATCATTAGATCCCTTCATTTCAGGGCTTATTGTTCTTACTGTTTGCTCGTGTTATATTCAAGAACCTTTGCTGGGTTAGTTCAGTGAATTCTAATCGCCCCTGTGCTGTGCTGATGTTCCTCAGAGCGCACAGCCTTGGGTATGTGAACAATGTCCTTGACCAACGAGATGGCTGTCATTTTAGCCAGACTCTTCCTGTCTGTAGCTTCCTTTAATTTTCCCACTAAGCTTTTGGCTGGTCTTCTATCTTATCAAACCTCTCTGGTAGCCACCACTAATTGGTACTCTATCTCTCTATTATATTTGACAATGCCCTGAGGTATCAATTGCCCCATACCCTGATCTGAGCCCTTTCTGCAGAGGCAGGGAGCTGCCAGACTCTGAATTTTGCTCTGCCAGGCATAGCATTCCTCTCACCTCTTTCCTAGGTTGACTGTGTTAAACGTCTAGCTGGTCTACCATTATTCTTGCCGCTAATAGTATCACGGAGCTACCAATCTCTTCTTAGTTACTCAACAGCAGCCCCTCCTCCCTGTGTACTATGAACAGTTTGTTGGGTGGGGATAGTAGCATGAAACCTGTGACCTGTGACAAAACTAGAGTGAGGGCACCTGGGGCCAGATATTCTCAACCAGCTGCACCTGAGGCAGACCATCGGCCCTATGAACGGAGCTTCCTGTGACGGGGCTGGATGTGGAAGGGAGCTCCAGTCCTCTCCCTCTCATGTATGCCTTCCTGGAATACAGCTACCACAACATAGACTGAGGGACATGAGAAATGTCAGTGGCCTGTGCCTCTTGAGGTAAAATCATAGAAATAGCCTGGGTGCTGGTGGGAGAGTTTCTTATTTTCTTTACCCTGAAGTGGAGGTTCTATCACACTTAACTAGAGTAGAGAGGGGAAGAATAGAAGAGTTATGGTTTAAATGCCACAGACACTAATGGGTGTTAATGTAGTTAATAGATTTTCTTGAATAAATATTTCTCCATGTACTGTTTGTCTTTACAACAGTTTTCAGACTTCAATTTTTTCAAAATAATTTTCACCATTTAAATAGTTTGTTTTGCTGGGGAGAGGGTCACTGAGCTCCTCACTCTGCCGTTTCAGAAGTCCACATTTATTCATTTCCAAGTTGCAACCATGATCCTATTTATAGATGAGGCACAGGACCAGTAAAGCAAACCTTAAGGTGAGAGTGCCGAGAAGCACAATGGCAGCCGCAAGTCCCAACCAGCCAGCACCTGTACTCTCAGGGTCTGTGAATTCCTCAGTCATGCTTTTGGGAGATTCCAATGTTTTTAGCCTTGACTCAAGGCTCTGTACTGCTGGTCCCCAGGTAGGCTTTTCTGTAGTCTCAAGAGGAAAATACTGTGGGCCAGCATCCTGTCTCCAGGCCTCTCTAGACCATCGACTGACTCAAACACTCTAGGTTCCAGACATGACACTATTTCTACCCCAAAAAGTTGTTTGGTGGTTGAATAGGAATGGGGAAATGGGAGGTAGTGTCAATACACTCAAGCTGTCATCCTCATGGAGTGTCTTTGAAGAGCCTATTTCTTTTGGGCAAATGAATGTTACCAATATTTATGCAATTACAAATAAAATTAATATACAGGTAAAAGTTCAAAAGAGGTATAAAGGAGAGGGAATGCTCAGAAAATATCTGGCTCTAGATTTCTAAAGTGATCATATTTTTAAGCAATAACTTTCTTACTTGAATAATAGCAACCTACAATCTATTGCAGGTGGTGACTTTCACACTCATTTGCCCAGTGGGCCTTCATTTTGAAACACAATTAGAGAAATGTGGATATAATTCAATTCCATGCTTAAAATAAACCATGCATGCAATAATATACCAACCAGGAGTTTATGAGCAAGATCCGTCAGTTTACTAGACAACATGAAAACATTATATTAATATAGCATTCATTTTCTAAAGTTGAAACATGTCACATATTTTATTTCTTGTGATCAGAAATGTTATCAGATTTCCTAATCTGTAAGCACATCAATTTTAGTTATTCAAATAATTCTAGAATATTCACATGGTCTCAGAATTGTTTTCTAAACAATAGAATTAATACTGAAAAATATAAACTTTTTTCCACTTGTTATCAAAACCTAAAATACTTTGCTTTTGTTTTTTATTTCACTCAGATTCCCTAATCAAATCATCCCTTTGTATAATGCATTTTTTCTATATTCAGTTTAACATCAATTTTAGTGCTTAATAACAAATAAGGCAATTTACTAGAATCTTCATGGTATTTTGTGATAATTGGTGTGCTTATGAAAAATCAAAATACTCGGCAAAAAGTAAAGTTTAAGGAAACTATATAAAAAATGGAAAAACAAAGCAATTTTGGAAAAAATTAAATTATTTCAGTATATTAATCTAGACAATTTATTTAAAATTTGAAAAATAGTAATAACAAATCCCTTCAAATAAATGTCTTCAGGATTCAGAACCATATTATAAATTTTTCAAATTTAATTTATTTCAATAAAAACAAAAAATGTAAATGCTTTGACTTTTGGTGGTCTTTATTACCTGCGTTTATGTTCTAGCTTGGATTAAGATTATCAAGGATTTGAAATTTTCATTAAAAACCCATAAATTTTATTTTTGAAGAAAACTGTTAGATTGGTAGGAAAATAAAACTATTTCAACACTTTAGTCATATATGGCAATGTTTTCTAATATTCACACGTAAATATAATCCAAAAATTAAAAGTGGATTGACCAATAAAAGCTACAGATCTTAATTACATGCTATTTGACACTAAACAAAAATGAGTTAAACTTAAGAATGCTATTTAATTTGCATAATGCTCTATTTTATGATGATAACTGAATCTCTTTTTCTCTTTATTCCATCCCACACTTGCAGTTGCAGCTTGGGAAATCATCCCTACACAGACCCACAGCTTACTATCTTCAGTACCCATGCTCCTCTGCCCGTAGAGGCTAGCTCAGGCAGGGCTCAGAACAGGTCAGAATTGTTGCTGAATTCATATCATCGGGAATGAATCATCAGGAAGGCAGAAGACCTCATGGCAACATTTACAGATACCTTTTTCCTGCATCTGGAGCACAGATTGTACTGGAAATAAAACTGAATGTTTAATTGTAACAGTGATGAAATTAAATAGGAGGCATGCACAAACTAACAGTTGCTTACACTAAAATCAGGGCCTTAACAGTGAAGTAGTGAAGGACTAATGTCTTGAGAACTAGGATAGGGACATATGAATAGATTTGATTGAATAGCTTTAACTTCCCCAATTCCAGTAATACCTCCAGGCTGGCAATAATACCCCCTTCTCTTGCCAATGGAGACTGCCCCCCACTACCACCATTAGCTAAAGATAAAGGAGAGGCCTCACTTATAATGAATCCCTCAAAAAAAATGCTTGTCTGCATCAAGAGTGTTCATTCTTTCTCTCATTTCTTCCAGACCAATTACTAGTCTCAGTTCAGCATGGCCTAAGTGGGATCCTAGTATAAGGAAAAATGGATTATTGTCTGGAAAGAGCTACTAAGCCTGACAAATATCTACCAGCAGGAACAAGAGAACATACACAGGCATGGATCTTGAGAATGCTAAACCATGGAAGGTAAAATATAAGGCTGGTGAGAGGAAAGTTGACCTATAAAGAATCACTCTTTGACTCAGAATTTAACATCTTGCCAGGACACCTAAAGCTGATCCTAATGTAATGTTGCCATGGCTACTTTCAGTTTAAAAATGATTATGGAGTAGACATCATACCAATAAAAAACAGGGAAGACAAGGAATGTTAAAGGAACCAAGAGAATGTCAGCGTATAACTGAGGAAGGCCTGGAACAAGATAAACAAGGTAGGGTGGAAATCATCCAGGTATTTCTATGGTATGACAAAGAAGTTTATTGATATTTTAAGCACAATTGAAAGGTAATCAACAAAGAAACAAATGACTGGAATCACTATTAAAATATTACTCAAGCTGATTGAAAATATTTTATATCTAGAATAGGGATGCTCTTCTTAAGGAAAAACTTAAAAAATAAATAAATCCTAAATGAAGGCAATAAAATATTGTCTTACTGTGATTTTTTAAAATTTCCATATTCTACAGGCTACAGAAAGTTAAGCAAAAATACTGACAGGAATTAGGGAGTGCTAGAAAATTAACTAACCAGTAAGAATTTATCCTTCTTAACATTGCACAATAGCTATAGTGAATGAAGTTCTATCATATTTTCCAAAATTCTACTCAGAAAGGTTTTAATTATGCATATTGGTGCAGCATTTTGTGGAAGTTATTTTGGCAGTGTCTGTCAAATTGTAACACTAAACTTTTCACTCATCAGTTCCATTTCAATGAATATTCTCTAGAATTTTATTTTGGTTTTGTGTGTACCAGTAACAGAGAAGTGTAACTGCTATGATTCTGATATATAATGAAATAATTATTATAGGAGCTAAACGTTATTCAATGTAGGAGCTGATGGAATAGTTTGCGGTATTGTTGACCCTGGGTATAATATTAAGCCTTAAATCACTACTGATCAGCCAGACCAGTGATCTGGGAAGACAGCTGTGAGAAGAGCAAAGACCTATAATGGCACCCTGAAGGACAGCTGGAACCAGCTGGAACATAAGATGAAAAACTAGAATCCGTGTGTCTCTTTTACCACCTTCAGTCTCCATGTCATGATTACCCTGAAGGGGAAGAAGATGGCACTCTTTGCTACAGAGCTGCAGCACACATAGTCCAGGTTTGCAGAAGCTGACTTAGAACTGGTGGTAGCTGTTGGTCTAGGCTCTTTTCCAGAACTATTAGGTAAACTAGCAGATCAGCAATAACAAGCAAGATGCTAGGCATCTGGTGTATGGCTCCTTGCTTCATTTTTACATTCCAGATCTTGCATAAAGAAAGGGATTCTGGAAACATAATCCCAGATTAGTTAAATAGGCACAGCACAAAGCTACTACAAGGATTACAATGATCCTTTGCTTTTTTTTTTTTTTTTTGCAGTGGGGTGGGTAGAAGGAGAAGGAAATGGCTGACCATTTTCCAATTTCCCTGACAGCCGTCTTTCTCCTGGGATGGTCTCCATCCAGGCTAAGGCAATCAGATGCTCCCTTATAGAACATGAGTATTCAGCACAGAAAAAAAAAAAAGTATTGGAGATTTATTTAGTCTTGTCAAATTTTCTTCCCAATAGATTCTTATTCTAGTTCTTGCTCTGGAACTGCCTTGACTGCCGTTTTTCCTCCAAGTAGCTGATTAACTTTATGAGTCTTCAATATGTTTCTAATAATTCCCTTCTACTTACAGGAGCCACAACTGGTTCTACTGCTTGAAAATAAAAATCCTTAACAAATACAAGCCTACATGTACACAACTATATAAGGGTAGGCATGAATTATAGTATAGGTCATAAATAATGGTGGACAATATATAGAATAATGATAGAATGGTGAACTAAATATACTATGCATGTATGAAGGAATATATGTTTTCTGTTATTACATTACAGCAAACACAATGTCTATATGATATACAAAAACAAGCATTTATTTCTCCTTCATGGGTCTGAGTTTCCTGTATTAGGAGATCTCTGAGTCTGAGGATCTGTGAGTTGTGGAGGGGATTTACTTCAGCCATGGGTGTGCCCCACATGTGTTACACTGGGATCAGGCAGAAGATTAGTGGCTCCCTGAGGTTTGTTCCTCTCATCACAATGGCAGTGACATACTGGAGGAAACCCTACCACAATAACCCTCGTCAAGATTCTGCTCTTATCAGATGCAGTCACATCCCATTGGCCAAAGCAATTCCCACCATCAAGTCTGTAGTCAAGAGACAGGAAAGTACATTTCATTCACCATGAGGCCAGAGAAAGGGTGCGGGCCTGAATACTATTAAAGGACAGTTAAGAACTGAGACCAATAATTCTGCCTGCCACAAAATACAATGAAGTTTTAAAAGATATGAAGTATACTTATATATGCTGCAAAGAAAGATGTCAAAGGTGTGTAAAGGGAAAGAAACAGGTTCAGAAATAATGAATAATGTCATTTTATGTAAAATATGTATATATTCTCTTTCAGAATTATATAGAAATATATATATACATAAATAAATAATGCAAAAATGCAAACTTCTATAAGGATGCTCACTGATTTTGATTCGATGTTACCTCTGCTGAGGACACAGAGAGGATTAGTACTGCTTTCATTACATATATCAGCATTTGATTTGTACAAATACAATTTTATAAGTGACTCTTAAAAATTCAAAATAAATGTAGTGTCTCAAAATTTATCCCTCAAATAAACTCTGCTATATTCTTATGTAACTAAGAACTAAGTCACTATGTCAATCAAGTGAGAATTGGGAGAAAATAATTACTTTGAAATCCTCAGGCTATATGTATCCAAATTGTATTTATTAATTTCTGGTCCTCAAGAAACAATCCCTTTGTGACCATATCATTCCTACACCTTAGAATAAACAAGTTTGGTCATCTTACTCACTGCGCCTTTTTGTACCTGCCCTATTTGTCCTCTTTTATAAAATTTCTCATTTTACTCTCCTTACTCTTTGTCCAGCTCCTGTCATTTATTTGAACTTAAAATTAAAAAAAAAAAAACCTTCACTGGCAGTTCATCTGCCTCTGTTAAGGCAAATGCTTTAAAAACAGTCACTTAATCATGCCACATCATGACTAGAAGAAAAATACAATGTGTCAAACTTTCATTGCTTCTAAGTCATGCCTTTCTAAAATCAAGTCTCGTGGCTTGATATTCAAGTTTAATTAAAATTTGGTAACTACAACTCTTTTCTACAAATTTGGTAAATATATCTCTTTGGCACAAACTTTCCAAATACAATATGTATATCCCTTTGCTTCCCTGCTCCTTAGCATACCCTCCTTTTTAACCAGCTATTTTCTTTTTCTTATGGATGTGTGACTATATTATCTGTCTTGCTTCAGTTTAGGGCCTTTTATGGGAATTCCCTCTTTTTTCCCTTCATGCAATCCAAACCATCTTTTTAAGGCCAAAATTAAGTTTTAATTCTTCTAAGAGATTCTTCGGAATGCTAGTATGTATGAATTCTGCAGAGCACAATATTTGCCCTACACTAACATACTAGTCTTCTCTTTTGAATAAATTATAAGCTCACTGCATGTAAGAATCATACTTACACCTCATCTGTATTCCTTTGAACAATGCTAAGTACTTAGTATATGCTTGATAAGATGTTACAGAACATCAGTGGTCATGCTAATCATTTACTCTCTATTAAGCAAGGATTCAAGTGTGAATCACCCCTTTGATATTTTCTTAGGGAACACTCTCATACTAATGCAATGGACTGAACAGCCATGAGTCTTTTTGTCTTATCATATATCTCAGTTATTGACATTCATTCAATATGTTATGTTAAACAGAATTCCTAGTAGAAAAGCCAAATAGGTTGTTTTACTTTACTGATAAAAGAATGATTTCCTAGAATTGTTAATAGCATAATAACAAATGCTAAAGAAAGTAAGAATTAAGTGTAAATGAAAGCTATGCAATTTGTAAAATATATGCAAGTTCTTAGCAGATAATTTCTCTCTGAAAAGTCTTCAACAAAGAGAATGAATTCAGAAATATTCCTAGATTTATTGTATTTATGTGAGCTTTGTATCAAGTTATTATATTCTTACTTGGCAGAATTCATTAATGTTTTTTTGAATTATTTTCTTTAGAAATGTTAAATGTATTAGATAAACCACAGTTATTTTCACATATGTCTATTTCTGAAGATTTTTTTCCCACTTTTCTTGCTTGCAGAGCATTCTGTTTGGAAACAGCTCACTTAAATTCCTAAATCTTTTCTACCTGACTCTGCTTATTTCCTTTCATTTACTTTGCAGTGTTATTATTTGCAGGATGCTTTTGTATGTCTTACTTCATTCTCCTTGAATTCACATTTTCTTTCCCGATGTTTATCTGTCATTTTAGTTAAGTTCCTTAATCTATTTTGTGTTTAGTTCATGGGGTCTTTCCAGCAAATTGCAATACTACTTATAGAAAAACAAGTTATTTGCAAACACCTTCCATTTTCCATGGGAATGTAATCTTAGTATTGCTTCTAGAGGTAACTGCAAATGTGATCCAGTTTTTACGTATGTTTTTCACTCCATCTCACATGTCATGAAATAATGAACAGTTTATTAAACCTGTCTACTTCTCCAAGTGATAACATCAGGGAGAATGCCCCGAAGTATATAAAACCATATAGACTTGACATTTAGCAGCAATGATGAAAAATATAAGGAAAGATAAACCATGCACCTAAAAACATGTACTTAGCAAGAAATCCATATATATCCTTTCAACGGAGTATTCTGCCAAAAAAAGTAGATAAATAACAATACTATTTGATTACAATTCTGGCTACCTTGAAAATGAAAGACATTTTATTCATAATGATTATCATTCCATGACAATTGAGGTTTAAGCAGGCAAAAAGCGACCTGACAGACTCAGGCTGTCTCACAGTGTGTGGGTCCATGGGTGCAGCCTTATTTAACAAGCTTGGATCAGGTCCTCAACTCTGTCAGTTTGAAAGTCAGTTTCATTTGCTCATCCAGGGTACCTAGACACTATGAAACAAAACTGTGCTAACAAAAACACAAAAGAAACTGGTTTCTCTGCTGTTTTCTCCCTTCATTCTATTCTTCATTCTTCATGTTCTAGTTTCACTAACTTTTTCATTGTTTTACAGCTGCGTAGCATTTAGGACTCTGACTTGTCTCATTCTCTTCCCTCTGTCTAAAATATCCTTCTGCATACTTTCTGCTGAACAAGCTCTTACTCATACTTCAAAATCCTGCCCCAAATGCAAAGCACTCTGAAATGGTTTTACTTCTTCAGAAAGAGATATTCTCATTGTTGGTTCTTCCCCAATGTAGCATTCATTACTTATTTACCACTTTGTGACTTGCTCCTAACACATTGCCTGGATATAAATATAATTAGATAAACAGTCTAATTATATTTGTATTTTAACAATTAGAGCAATAGTTGTCCACAGACTTGAATTCTCCTCTCCTCTACTTAGCACACTACTATTCCCTGTACCAAAGTTCTGGCATATCAAATAAATTATCACCAACATGCTTGGGCATTTTGATCTATTGAACTTTTCACTAGACCTGGGAAGGCCTATAAAATTATATAGAGAGCACCTAAAATGACCTAAATTGATTAATGATTAATCTGTAGAAATATTTACCATATATTATTTGTAATACAATGGTAACCAGTTTTCTGTTGGTTCATATGTCCCCAGTACACAGTGTAATTAATGGCAGTGTTCCTCCTTGGAAATTTCTGCAATGACAGAAATGTTCTGTCAGTGCTACGGGAGCCAGTAACTACATGTGGCTATTGAATACTTATTATGTAGTTAGTGTAACTAACCTGGATTTCAATTCTATTAATTTTAATTAATTTAAATCAAAATTTTAAAAGCTAGATGTGGTTCGTGGCTGCCAAAGTAGTCAGCAGAGATCTAGAGTCCACCTAATATCATTAATAATACAGGATAATAATTTAATTCCACATATCATATTTTCTAAAAAATATGAGACATCTTTTATAAGAAACACATAAAATAAAAATAATATAAGAAGACATCTTGTTTTATAAAGCAAGACATCTTCAGTAGATGTGTAAAAAAAAGAAAGAATTCAAGTAAAAATACAAACCATGATATTTAGAGGAGTAAGAGTGCAAATCATTTAACTGTTGAGTGTCAGTTATGTGTTAATTACCACATTAGGTAAAATATATGAAATACAGAATTAAGATATATACATAAGTAATAACAGCATCTTTTAACTTGAGTTCACAATCTAAAAGAGAAGCATTGCTTAGAAATAAATATTGATTTTGAGGTTTTCTCTGTACTTATATATACCATCCCCAATTTGCTCTCAGAGCTCTTTGTTAATTTCTGCTCTGAATTTTTACATTAGGAGATTATTTTCATTATATGGTCACTAAAGGAAACTTTTCGGAAAATAAGACACTAGTGTAGTAACAAAATTATTACAGTGAAAGAAGTTCTGAGTAGGGACATAAATGCTCAGAAGGTAAATCATTGTTGCCTTGCTAGCGTTACTACATTTGAACACCGGACTAGATCATCTCTTGTGAGATACCAGAGAAGATCAAATAGAATAACTTTATGATTAGTTTTTCTGACAGTTGATCTAAATGTTTAGATTACTATGAAATTTTCTCTGGAAAAGAAACATATGGACATATTTGAGTAATTGGATATGTTCTAAAATATGTGACAGAGGTTTAAACAATATGCATTTTAGTAATATTTTAATTTATGCATAACAGAATCATGCATAATATTTTCAGTGCATACTGTTTTTTAAACTTTAAAAGTTGAGAGTAAATAACTCTTTATATAATTACACATTTTTAAGCCTCCATTGATGAAAGTATATTCATTTGGTATTTGGGTCTTTTTTTCTGATTCTATCTGATAGTCTGCTAGATAAATCCTCTTATTCGTTTGCTTCAATAGAACCTGAATAAAGGTCATTTACACTGGCTCACCTTTCTTATCCCTCTATGCTTTTCCTTAATCTCTACTTCCACTGTAAAAGGCTCAAAGCCTCTTTCTCAGGATACATTTTCAGTATGAGAAGAAATATTAACATTTCATTAAATAAACCTGAGCCTATTTGACTTTAATTTCACACTCTTCTTGTGTATTTTTTGTGAAAATTTTTGAGGGGTTTTTGCTGGCTAGCAATTATTTTGCAATTTGATATGCAACTAATAATACAGTACACAAATGTTAAAGTTGAATATTATCATGGAAAATTCTCCCAAAGGCAATGTTTTTAATATCACAAGCTGAGATCTTCAACTCATGTCCCCATTCCCTGTTGAGTTCTCTGACTTCCTTTATAAGGGTAATTCTTGGTTAAATTATTTTCCCAAAATATGAAAGTTGAGCTGTTAACTATCAAATACAGTGTCTATAGGGCACTAAATAATGAGATCCATTTTATCACTTTTATACATGAAAGCAATATAATGCATTTTCCCCATGATAACTATAATGAAATTCTTACTTGCTATGTTAAAAGAATCAATATAAGTTCCTACTTATTGTTATAAGAACCACTGTATGTGCAACTCAATTAGCTCAGAAAATTTATTGATCATCCACAATGTATGCAATATTGCATAAACTCTAATGAGGAATTTAAGCAGGAACAGAACAAGTCATTATGCCCCATCCCCTCACTCCTTACATTCAATTTCCAAGTCTCACTTACAAATTGTAAGCTGCTCTCATCACTATAAAAATTCACCTTTTAGTTGAACTGAATAAAAAGTTTATTTGGCATCACAACATTACTCAAATCAAAACTACCAGTGTCTGTTCACTTTATCATTATCTCTGAGTCCTTGAATGCTACCTAGTTGCAACTTTCCTAAATATACAATCTCTCCCAAATATCTTGTTATTTCGCTGTGATGACTGACATCAGATAACCCATTGTCACCTACCAAAAGTCATCCCACTCATCTTTGATGAGAGAACCCTGGCTTTTTCACTCTCCTCTGAATGGATTCATCTTCTCAGGGATGAATAACATGCCCAAGGAATGAAATACAAATGGTCTAAGCTAACATAGTTGGTTGTATAACTCTTGACAAGTTCAGGTCTATGGCATGTTCTGGCCAATGATGCACACAAAAGACTTTCAGGGTACTTTCTCTTCAACTGCCTTTGCTAATTATTATATGAATGTGGGATCCTTGGAGCTGCTAAAGACATCTTTTGATTCTGAGTAGCTAAAGCTAACATGCTAAATATGGCACAGCAGAAAGATGGAAAAAAATAGTCATTTATGACTTTTTGAAGCTTCTGAATTATGAGAAGTAATATTTCCTCTATGTTTAAGACAATTTTTTTAATTGGCTTTAGTTTTAAGCAACCAACAATATTCTGATTTATACAAGTACTCATTTCTTGAGCAGTGCCTTGGATATACTATCTAGTAACTCTGCCACTTTCTAACAGAATGTTGACAATTTGAACTAAAGACCTCTGAATTTGCTTTGTATTCCAGAAATAGTACCTTTATAGAAATTGACTTCCAGAGTATTAAAATACTTGCCAAGAGTTGTCCACATTTAAAGACATTTAAAATGATTTCCACATAGGATACAGTTTATGTTACTAATAGCTTTAAAAGCTAGCACTGTCATGAGAACCTCATAACAAAGCATAACTACTTTTAAATTCAGATGAGTTTCTCTTTATCTACATCCTACACACTCTAACACTGTGTATATTTTATTCCAGTCTTCATGTGGATGGCTGCTACTTATCCCAAATACATTAGTTGATAACAACCTAATATATTATAATGAAAGATCCAAAATAAATCCTAGTTAAGAACTACATTTATATATATATATATAGCTAAATAAATATATGTATACAGCTAAATAAATATAGAAAGAGCTAAGTAAATAAATATATTATATAGCTAAAACTTCCCAATATGTGCAACATCTGACACAGTGAGTCCCCTTCATGACTCTATATCCAAATGGTGGTTAAAAATTTTTCTGTTGTATTTACTGCACATGTATGGATTCACAGCTGTAAATTCAAATTCAGAAGGTAGATTTTTGGTATCTGGTTTCTAAAAATGCTTCTTAGGTAACTGTGATGTACATTTCCTTTGAAAACTACCTAATAAGCCCATAAGAGTATTGAGAGATACTCTGTTAGCCAGTAGTACTGAATATGTAAAATAATTAGTTGGAATTAATAGAAAAGGAATCACTGATATTCTCCAAATAGGTCTCTGAGACTGAATCAGAGAAGCTAGTTGTATTGTTTTCTAGTTTATTTGTTTTGCTTTGCTTCTTTTATCAATGAGATGTGCATTTATATTTTGTTGGGTATAATAGGTCTCATTGTTCACTGTTTCTTGGAGAAGAAATGATTGAAAATATCCACTAATAAAGCTATAGTGCACATTTTTTTTTTTTTTTTACTGTTAGCCTTATTGGCTACAGGTTTGTTTTTGTTTTGTTTTTGGTTAGGGGTAACAAATAAATATTAGAGTACAGTATGTATTTACTTATATTTGGAATTTAATAAAATGACAGAGCCAGAAGTTTCTAGATTAGGTCCACTTCCTTAGAAAAAGAAACACTATCTTGGAAATAGACCTTAGGGAAGATCTAGCTAACATTCTGTCTCTGAACAATATATGCTGCTCTGTGGACAAGAGGTCCCAAGCTATTTCCAGATTGCTGATGATGCTTGCCAAGGGAATAGAGTCACTTAGTGGTTATTTATAATATATATAATTTTTTCTTTAACTGATCACTTAAGTTGAGGAATATTTCCTCAAAATAGTGAGAAAAAATAAGTTCAATACCTAAGCTTATAATGATAAATGCTGTGAAGGAAAAACACAACATGCTATATAAGTTTATTACAGAAAACTTAATCCAGTAGAAGAAAGACATTGTCTAGGAAAGCTTTCTATCAGGAATTAATATTTCATCTGAGATTTGAGGGATGGATAAAAGAAAAGTGGATATAGAAAGGCAGTGAAGAGTGGAGAAGAGCATCTAATCACAATAGAAAGTACAAAGGCCATCTGAGGTAGTAAAGATGGTTATATTTGAGGACATGAAGAATTGAGGGGAAAACAAAATATTATGGATGGAGTAATGGAGGTGAATTGTGAAAAGCCAACTTTGTTCATTCAATAGTTTTTGGAACTCTTATTGGCTGAGAGAAGCTTTTAGACAGGGAGAGGAGTAGATCTGGATACAAGATTGTAAACTATTGAGGTATCATGAACTGTGGTATTAGCAATAGAGAGACAAACATAAGACTTAAAATCACAAGAATTTATTTAGATTGGATGTGAAGTGAAAGAGAAGTTTTCTTCTATAATTAGATCAATGTGGGTGTCATTCACTACGACAGTGAACACAGGAAAATGACATTATTTTAAAGAAAACCTTTTTTGGACACATCTGTTTTGAAATATCCAAGTGGAAACGTCAGTCCAACTTTTGTGTATAAGTGATTAGAATTCAGAAAAGACAAAGACCTGGCCAGGAGTGGTATATCAATAGTAAGTGAGGAAATTATATGAATGAGAGTGATAGAGTACCTCAAAGATTTAAACTTATTAAAAGAAAGTCTATAAAGGCAAAAAGTTATTTAAGGAGACTCAAATATTCTACATCATGAATTCAAAATAGATTACTGTATGGTTAACCTAAGCAAAATTGCCAACATTGTCAAAACACTTATTTATAAATAAAAGGTGACTATGGCATTAAATACCAATGTTTTCTTACTGCATTACTGGTAACTATTAGAAATAAGTGTACCACAAACTAGTTCTGTTAGTATTTTTGTCAGATACACTAATACCTTTCCAAAATTGAATGTATCTAATCAGTTTCTTTGCCCTGTACTTGTCCATGTCTGTCCATGTCAGAAAGGTAACTTCCTTTTAGTGGAGAAAATATATTGATGAAAGAAAAATATCATTCTATATGACTTCAAATGCCCTAAATTCAATATTCAAAGTAAAATTTTCCCTTTACTACAGAAGTTTTTCACATGATACTTTTATTGCTTCAGCTGTTTCTATTCCAGTGTGCAAATTCACAAATTCATGAAATACTGTAAATTCTGGAGGTGTGACTCTATATCGATGTCTTCTACTTGAAAGTGACTATGAACATCATGCTAAAAATATCTTGAGCCAATGCCTACTGAAGCTGCACTGATTTTAGGTAAGTGTAAGTTTATTATCTAGATTAAACATTATTGAAGAGATGTCCTCATTATTCAGAACCATATCTCTCTATACAAGTATTGAATCATAATACTGTACACATAAAGCTAATATGTTATGTGACAATTACATCTCAATTTTTTTTTTAAGAAAGCTAATCTCTTTGATGGCTTCCTTCATATACCAAATGACCCACAAATTCAGGAACTGGGATTTAATCTACTGTTTGCTATTCCACAGACTGTGAGATGTTTTTCTTTGTGAGTAAAACAATATTTGGCACATGGTAAGTGCTGGGTAACTGTTCAAGAAGTGAGTGAATAAATGCCTTTTAGACATTTTAGAGTTAGCTATCACTGCCACTACCATGGTGGTAATACAGAGAGTTAGGTGCCAAATTAGCAAAAAGACTTTTTAGACAAGATCCATCATGTGTGTGCAAAATGATATCACACAACTTTGTGAGTCTAATTTTGGTTACTGTGTGTCTTAAGAATAGCTACAGGAAATTTTATAACAAAGAAAAACTACTCCCCACTGCCTCTTCCCAAACACAGGACATTTATCCTTAACTCTCAGTAGTCTAGATGTTAAATTTTCTTTTTGTTCTAGTATGTAGATTGTTATGATTTGCAATGGTTATATTCTATAAAATTGCTGCAAACATTGAATTAGCTAATACTAAACCTTGACACCTAAGAGAAATACAAGGTTAGGTTTTGTGAGCTCTGGTCACAAAATTCTGTCAATCAATCTATACATAACCTTGTTTTAGGTGTATTTCTATTTAAAAGCACCATATCTAATACATGTTGTTGATTCATTAACGTTGAACTCACAGCCAACAACATTAATAACATGTCTGAATGAAGCTGAATTATTACATTAAATTTTCTCTGTAGGCATATCACATCCTTTTTACACTTAGGAACCTAGGCAGCACTTCCCCACTACATGTGGGGGTCATCTTAAATGGCAAATCACCAATAAAAAGCAAATGCTAAAAAGTCACACTGAAGGATCATGAAACACACACTTGTTTAGAGTGTAAGAGCTAAAACAAGAAGTCAAAGTCTCCGTGTGCCTTTTTTATAGCATACATCAGGCAACAACTTTTTTTGTTTTGCACATGTACACATACGTTCACAGTGTCCTCAAGAGCATCATTAGTATTGACTCGGGGTGAAAACTTCAGTGAGCAGGATAATTTGCAAATACAGAATCCACAAGTGGATCATAAAATTAAAAATATTTATTGGTATTGGACAGCTAATTTTGAATAAAGACCTGTTCAAAGAAGCAGAAAAAAAAATGATTGGTGGCCATATTATTCAAAGACAGGAAAACAGTGATTAATGCATTTCTCATGTAATAATGAAAAGAAAATATGTTAAAAAATGGCACAGTAAAACCCACGTAGAACTTAATTATATGCTAACGCTCCAAAGCTTTACATCATATTGAGTAAAACTCAATTGCAACTTGAAGATTTTCCCCAAACAGCAAACATAAGGCAAAGAAAATTATTAAATCTCTCCCAATAGATTTTCTACAACTAAATGATTTTGAGTTTCTTCCTCTAAAGCTATATAACTTCAGGTACCTGGCCTTATTTTCCAGTCATTTGCTATTAAATTACAATGTTTCTAATTTTTAGGAGATGTTTTTGTCTGATATATTTCTAGAAAGCAGAGATCATCTATTTTCTCTTAGTCTTTTTGTGTATATTTAAATATCAAGCACAACATGGAATCTGGAAGGACGTTGACAGGTCAGCTAATCCTAGCCTATGTATTAGACAAGAGGAAACTGAGGTCAAGAAAAGTTAAGTGGTGAACATTTCCACATGGAATTTTTAAAATTCATGGCTACATTAAATATGTGGTTAGCCTGAGAATAAACATCTTCCCTTACACTAAACTTCTTTGGACTTTTTTTGTTGAATACATGAAATGATACCCGGGTCAGAAGCAGTGCCCAAATAATTAAGAAGCCAGAAGCAACTCTAAAGCTTTCATTCAGCTTTCGAAGGTATTCTATTCAAATAATTCCCGTGATATTCTTCCTTGTCTCCAGGTTCTCCACCTGGCATTTCTGCTTTTTTTTCCTCTTCAATGCACATTCCTCCCAGCCGTGTATTTCTAATGCAGAGATTTTGCTTTGAAAACGCACAAACTGGAACAAAGCAAGTTGATACTCCCTAAAAGATTGGATGTGAAAAATAATCACGGATGACTGCTTGGTTTACCTTGAAAATATACTGAGAATAGAGTTCTACTTTCTGCTCGTTATTAGTTGCAAGGTGACTCTGAAATAAATACAGGTCTGTTGCTTTCTCATACGGTCTGGTGATGCCGCAAAGAAGTTTTTTGACCTGATGCATAAAAGTAAATTGCAGACACATAGGAGTTATAAAAAAAGTTTGTTAAATGATTGTTAAATGGCTGAATGGTGGCATTGATTTAAATAAAACATTGAAGTACTTTCATAGCATATCTGATTTTTCCTTCTCCATCAGCTTTTTAATTCAAATTAATCACTTGAGCCACAACCTGCCCAAATTAGCCGAACATCTTAGGTTCTCATTCTTGGGACCTAAAATGAACCAATAGTGCTTGAGTTTTAGTCAGCCCCCAACCAATTTTTGTACCCAAATACTAGTAAGAGATCTTCCTAAAGAACATCAATAATCCAAATACATACAGCAGTTTTTAGTTTTTAGTTGTCCTTACATCTTTCACTGCCTCAGAGGTCACCTTTAAAGCTAGTGCTGTTCCTTTTGATATGTATGTATTCCTCAGTAAAGCATTTGCTAAGCCATATTCCTTAGAGAGCACCGTCATTCGTGAAGAATGTAATTCCGCTCCTCGTTTGGCTAAGACTCTTGTTTGACTGGCATTAGAATGAGAGCACTCCAGTGGATATTGTCCTGCTCAGCCATTGCTCCAGAATAGGGACTCGCAGTGGGAATGCCTAAACTAGCCGGAGCAAGACTCCAGCGTCAGCCACAGGCTGGGAGGTTGCTGGCTGTCCCACTTCGGTACCAAGTGAAGGATGCCAGCCAGACTGCCCCTTTCCGTCATGATGAGTTCCCCATTAGAGACCAGGGCCCATTTGCAGCTGGCCAACCATAGTTAGGATCATCTCTGTTTATCAGAGATCATAAAAACACTGAGTTTCAAAAAGTAATGAGGCAACTTTCATTTCCTTTCCTTCCAACGAAGTTTCTTTGCATCAATACAAAAATTACTAAAAGAGACCATCACAAACCACATAAGGTTTATCACAAAAGATTGCTAAGGCAACTTTCTTCAGACTTGCATACAGACTGGGGGATTCAAAATTGCTTTTCTCTGAACAAGAGAGATCTGGGCTCTTGATGACTTCCTGTACCCACCTGACAAAAAGGTTGTAGAAAGCTTTTATGTGGCTGTACTTGAAGTCCTGCCTACTTCCATGCTCCTCTTTATAGATATTTTTTAATAGTTAACCATTACATAATGACATAGGAATTGATTGTTCCAAATCTGATTTTTCTTCATAATATTGTCTCCTGTTCTTCTCTTCTATGTTTTCCCTATCTTTACTGTAGGCTGAGTCCTTATCAGCCTGCCATTGACTTTTTTTTTGCTAATATTTACATTATGTCTCTTGGGCAACAAAACATTTTCACGTATCTTATGTCATAATAATCTTCAATGCTCAATTGAAAAAATAGAAACAATAACTCTGAAAATTTTTCTTGGACACAAATATTGCCCACCTACCTATACCTGCAGCTACATTTTCTAACTTCCTCACCTATAAAATGTCTAAAACCAAATCTCTAATAAAACTTGCCTAGAAATTGAGAAGGGTAAGTAAATTATATATTGACTATAATCTAGAATGGAGGGGACAGTTTATTTTAATGATGAAGGAAAAAATTTGATTCTAATTAATGGGCCAGACACTGCTATATTATTGTTTCATTTGATACAAGAATCTCTAAGAGGTCTATGTCATTATGTCTATATGCAGATCAGAAAAGTGTAAAATGAGGCCTTCTCTGAGGCCAGAGAGATTTTCCTAGCCTTGAAAGATTAAGAACCCCTGAGGTCTATTGCAGCAAGGAAATGTATTTTGCCAGCAACCACATGAGCTTAGAAGACCTGAGCTAGGTATGAATCCCAGGGTTGCAGTCTCCTTGAGACTCTGAGCAGAGAACCGAGATAGTCTGTGCCTGGACTTTTGACCCACAAACACTGTGAGATGATAATGTGTGTTAAGCCTTTAAGCTTGTGGTGAGTTGTTATGCAACAACAGATTTAACACATCTGCCAAAGTTCACACAGTGGGTGTTAGATTCAGAATCTGAAGCCATGCTGTGAGATCCCAAAGACCAATTAGTCTTTCTGATGAATAATTGCTGTCATTCATATTTGGGTGAATGATGAAAAGATAAATTAATAGAAGAATCGTTGGATAGATATATTTGATAGGTATACAGAGCATTTTCAAACTTGAAATACAGGCTTCCAAGCCTCTATTCTGAAAAAAAGAATAAAGTCACTAAAGCCAGAGAGGTAGAAGCCACAGAGGCTGCTTAACCACTGATATAGTTTTAAAAGGGGACGTTTAAATTCTAGGACATAAAAAAAAATAATGCAAAATTACAAGTAATGGATAATAATGCCTGTGAGAACATTATTTCCTAAAATTTGTAAGTGAATAGATCTGAAAACTTTCATTTGGTATTCTTAAAGTCAGGCTTTGAAACGCTCAGCTAATTTTTCTCTAAAACAACATTAACTTGACATTTTAATTTTGAAAGGTTTTATTTTTCCAAGGCAGCTCTGATAGATTGTTGCTTTCCCTAAAAAGCCATTAATTCTTGGCTAGTGGCCCTACTGCAGTACTTACTGGATGTGAGCATGGGATTTAGGTCAGACAACATAGGTCCAAGTACCAATGTAAGCAGTACTGGCATGAGCTTGGAGCATCCTTTAACTCACCAAAAGCTCACTTTCTCATTTGGAAAATGGAAAGGATAACAGTTCCTACCTGCCAGTGTTACTATAATTATCAAATATCATGTTTTACAATTGCTTCATATATGCCTATGACATCAAATACTCATAAAAAGTTTCCTTTTGTCATTATTTTTATCTTTGGTGGCTATTTAAAGTTCAGGCACAAGGACTGAGAGCAAGTGGCATGCGTGAGAAGCTGTTTTAGACAAGTAAGAATGATTTCAATATCAGAAATCATCACACTCCTCAGGTAGATTTTAAAGATCTCAAGAGCAGACTCGTGTTTAACAAACATTTGCTATGTGCTAGGAACAGTAGCAGACATGCATAGCTCATGAGTTGTCTTCGTGATCTCCACCCAAACTCCACACAAACTCCACCCACCCAGTAAAATTAAATTAATACTTCATTTTCCACGTGGGAACCACCTATAGATAGAGAGCCCCTGGTGAGATAGGGCAAAGTACACAAGTAGGTTTTTGTTTGCTTGTTTCTGTTGTTTACACAGTGAACAGCAAGCCCTGAACTAAAGATTTCTTGTTAGCATTATTCCAAAAGCAGGGCTTCTCAAACTTACAACACAAGCGAAGCACTTGAAGCTATTGCCAAGATGCTGTGAAAAACATGTTGGATCACTTCTGCGCTGGCAAAGCTCAGAGAGTTCTGCTCTGCACATAGTTCACAGAGAGGGAGGTGTAGAAATTGCTGTATCAGGCCAGGTTCCCAGGCCTTTAGGCTGCTCCCATGCTAGTGGTATTCGGCCAATTTTCAAAGCAGCCAAAAAGATAGCCAAAATAGGCTTTCTTTTTTTACATGTAAAAATGGTAACTTTAGAAACAGAATTATACAAACAAATGGTGTAGAATACCCTCACCTGTCAAGGCCAAGAATGAAAAATTGAAATTTAAGTTAATGTCACTGTGGGTAAAATTGCAATATTTCCAGAATCTCTTACCTGGCTTTAGTGTATCTGCATACCAGTAGGTGTTTCTAAGGGGTGGAGAGTAGTAGTCCATCTCCATATCAATAGGTGGTTACAAGGCAGTGGGGAGCAAGCACACAACTAGACTGGAGAGGTTTGGTAGAGCCTTTTTGCAACAGGGTAGCAAGAGACACGAGTAAGCAGGAATAAATGACTGCTAGACAATAAAACGGGTTTCTCCCACTTTATTTCTCATTTTGACTGATTTCAGCTTCAAAGGTTTATTTGCTTACAGCTGGTAGTAGATGGCAGGACCTCTGAACCCGAAATCTGTCTTTATGGGTGCAATGCTTGGGTGGGCTGCCACTAGGCATGGTAATAACTTATCCCATCACAGGGTGGATGTGAGACTGGACCCAAAGGCCAAAGAGTGGCATGGAGCAGACACCTACACTGGCTAAATGGGGCACATATTTACAGCAGCATAGTGCCCTCTCCACTAGCCCCTAAAGTGCAAAATTCCAACGCTTATTGGGACCAGTGACATATACCAGTGGAAAGCAGGAAGAACTTGCTTTTGAGCTATTGGTAGTAGCCAAAAGTCCTTATCAGAAGGGAAAAGACCCTGTACCTGAAGACACGTGTATACAGACAGCTCCAGACATGGGCAGTCCCCAAAGTGAAGGACTGTAGCTTTCTATCATAAGACTGAGACTATATGGATGAAGGAGAGGGGAAGAGCAGTCAATGGGCTGAGTTGCAGGCAGTATGGCTCATGATCAGCCAGGATCGCCCTCCCCTGTAGTTGTCTGCACTGACAGCTGGGCTTGACCCTGTGACAACTGGCATGGTACCACGCCAACTGGATGGTTGGTCACTGGCCCCTTTGGGGGAAGGAGTTGTGGCAAGACCTATGGGCCTCTGGTCAGACTAAGCTACTGTATATCATGTGATTGGCCATTTGCCTTTGGCATCCCCAGGGAATGATGAAGCAGACACATTGGCCCAGGTGCACTGGCTAGAAGGAAAGCCTGCCTCTGATGTAGCCCAATGGTTACATCAGCGTTTGTTGCACACAGGGCAAAACACAATGTGGGCTGTAGTCCATCGATGGGGCTTGCCATTAACCTTTGAATAAGTCAGCAGATCCCATAAAGAGTGCCTGTGTGCTCTAAGACAGACTGATACCAAGTCCCACAGAAACATGGGACAATAGTAAAGGGGCTGATACCCCTTGTCAGGTGGCAGATAGACTATATTGGGCCTCTGCTCATATCAGAAGGATATTGGTATGCCATGACTTGTGTGGACACAACTACTGTCATGCAAATTAGCAAACAACCAAAAGGGGCCCAGAGTGTCTCTTTGCCACCTATTGGACAGCCGCAGATGATTGAGAGTGATCAAGACACCCACTTTACTAGACATGTGTTGTAAGAATGGGTGTACCATTTAGGAATAAAGTGGAAGTTTCCTGTACCATATAACCCTACTGGGGCTGGCATGATAGAAAGTACAATGTTTTGTTGTAATCTGGCCTAAAGTCAGACACCAATAGTCTATGGGACTGGTCAGTTCGCTTATGGACAGTGCTACCGCATTTGAATGAAAAGCCCCAAAAGGAGCCTTGAGCCCTGTAGATATGCTACCACACATTGCTGCCTCTCCTAAACAACTGTATGTGCAAATCAAATAGAAATTATTGAAGCCAGTATATGGTCAGCAGAGCAACATTCTGATGTCAGCCCCAACTGCATTAAACCCTGGAGACTCTGTTGAGTGGATGTGGTCCTGGACATTTGTCACATGGACCAGTGATAGCTGCTCCTTTTGGCATCTTGGGGAAAAGGCCTGGATGCTGGCTTCCTGTGTGCTCCTGGAGTAACAGCAGAGTGGCCCCCAAATATGATGGTAGTGTACCCAAAACTTCCAGGAGGTAAGAGCATCTTATGGGGAAGTTTTATCTTTATGACAAGTGCATTTACTTCCCATAGCCCTATATATTGACTCATCTGTAACTTCCACAAGGAGGGGAAAGAGGTCTGGTAAGTAGACCAGGACAGATCCCATTCCTGCCACTGTCCTATCACAGAACCACTCTCTTGCATGCATCCTACCTGATGGACAAGATTTGCTTATTCTGGTGCCATTCAAACATGTATCTTACCACCCTAAAGGTTATTTTCTTCTACAGTCCCTGTGGCCTGGACCCACCCTGTGGCGGCAGCTGTCAGATGATGAGAGCACTTCCTACCAGTTCAGCTGCTGGCCTCCTGTGGAATGGGCAAGCTATGGACTTAATCTGCATAGCATTTTGAACCTAACTAAACCCTGTATTAGTCTAGTTACAGTGTTTCTCACACAAGGACCATTGTGGAGGATGGGTAGTGAGTAGATTGTGAGGCAAGATTTCTGGAGGTGTGGGCTGTGGGTAAAATTGCAATATTTCTAGAACCTCTCACCTGGCCTTAGTGCATCTCCATATCAGTAGGTGTTCCCAAGGGGTGGAGAGTAATATTCCATCACCATATTAATAGGTGATTACAAGGGAATTGGAGAGCATGCACGCATTTGGACTGGAGAGTTTTGGTGGGGTCCTTTTGCAGCCAGATCTTGAAAGACAGGGGCAAGCAGAAGTAGACAACTACTTATAAGCGATAACAGGTTTCTCCCACTTTATTTCTCCCTTTGACTTTGGCTTCAAAGGTTTATTTGAGCTGACTGGGAACATATTTTCCCCCCAGAGTTGCAGTCACCAATGGGCAGAATGAACAAATTTATACGACCTGTATTTTCATAGAACCCAAGACAGACAATGGTCCAGTACTAGTTGAATAATTGAAACCAGTGAATAATAACTGCATGAGTAAATGCAAAAGCATTTTAGGAAAATTTTTGATATAATCTGTTATCATGGAGAGATAGAGAATGATGCATTAAAAATGCTTATAACTGAGTATATCATGTACCATATCTTAGCAATATTGTGTTTCACATAATTCTGAGATTGACAGAGCTCATGCAACTTGGTGTATAACATATAGCCAGGTAAAATTTCAAGACTGGACTATCCAAGATTTATATGAGAACAGTTATACTTATTTCAAAATGTCTGATACTGATCCTCATTCAGAAGTTACTATTTTGAACTGTGTTCCTATTTATGAGCCTTTGGGGCTGGAAATCTCTTAAGTCTCTTAGAGAATGTTCATTCTTTCTCTACATAGTAACATACTTCTTCATTGTTGACATGAGTAAACCTTGTTTGATTTATTGAAATGTGATCTATATCTATTTTTCTTATCTATATATTCCTACTATTGACATTTCTCAAGAGAAGCTTTGTTCAGACATATTGATCTTATTAAAGGGGTCAATATTCTAATATCTCATATTAATCTACAAGAGAGAAATCACTGCATATTTTTCTCTTACATATATGTTTTATAGACACACACCAAATTTGTAATTTCATTGAGTATCTTAAGGAGCTTGAGTTTTGTAGAAGAAATTTATATAATGTTGGGTGAAGTCAATGATGCTCAAACTAAGGCTTTGGAACTCCATTCTGTTCAGTCCCAATTACAGTTCACTTTTCTTTGTGGATTTTCTATCATACTACTTGGTGGGACTTATATTGTGCTGTCTTAGAAAAGTACAGCATTGTCAAGTATTTTTAATGCTAACATTTAATAGAATAGAATATATGTACCTTACTTTTGAAATTTACATCTTAAAAAAGTACTTTAAACTCTGAATTTCTACTGGGTATTTTAAATATTTATTTTGATCTTTAATATTTTCTGCTAAGTAAATAGATTTTCTACGAGGAGTTGCATACTATTACTTAACAAAATTTGGGACTAAATCTAATAATGTTATAATGAATGAACATGCATCATCATTAGTATAAAGCAGGAAATTTAAAATAATTAACATGCCAAACCCTTTAGAGTTTCAGTCCTTGACACAGCAAGTATGTAATGATTTTGCTCCTTTCAGAAATGGACAATTAAGTAAGCTCTAGAGTCTTCAAATGATTGTCATGACTATATCTTAGTATCTTATACAATATCTAATAGATTTGCTAACATAATAAATGTTTTTATTTTTAGGAAAAAATGGTGACAAACCTTTAAAAATGATGTATAAAAATAAAATAACAATTTAAGTATGATAAAACCATTATCAATAAAAGAAGATAAATGTGTTTAGCTTTACTGTTGGTTTTTATGGAATTTGAATACATTTTTGAATTAGACCAGATTTAGTGCTATACCAAATGGATCATTTAAATGCAATTGTAATGAACATTCCCATATACTGTACAGCAAGGGAATAGGGCTAAGCTTGGCAAGATCTCATTCTTGGAAGTGCTGCCGGTGCAAAAATAGTTTCTTCCCCTGGGGACAATATTTAAGAGGCTTTAAAATTCTTCAGAGAATTATCGGAAGTTATTTTATAAAAGAAGCAATCAGTTGTGGGTTTGAGACTGCATCACATTG
Organism: Manis javanica; assembly: GCF_040802235.1. Lineage (NCBI taxonomy): Eukaryota > Metazoa > Chordata > Mammalia > Pholidota > Manidae > Manis > Manis javanica. Next base: position 37,633,978 of record NC_133167.1, read on the forward strand.
ATTGTTCCCATGTAAAATTTCTTTCTGTTCTTTGTGTCTATTTGTCACTTTGCCTGGACATTACACATGTAAAGGAACTATTCCGTGACCATCTGCCACTTATCTCTTTGGCCCCAATCTCTTCTGCTCTGATCACTATTGATTTTCCAAACGGATCCACCATAAACTAAATGTAGCAATTATTAACATTTAGGTTAGAAAAAGCCTTTGCTATTCTTAGGTTGTATCTAGATTACTAAAGAATCCATCTAAAACAAACAAAATGAAAGCATTTCTTGGAGGTCTGGGTTTTTTGATTGCTACAAGTTTAAGTCTATATTATCATTTACCTCATATTTTTTATTTTTAAAAATAAATTAGACACAAGAATTTCCACATTCAAATTCTAAGCAAAAGCTTAACACAGGTATTCCCCCAAATACATTGATCATATAATTTTGTAACTTTGTGCCATTTCTATTCAAAATTGAAATATCTGAACCATTTAACATAAAAAATAAAATCCCTTCTCTTGAAAGACAAAACTGTTGCAACAATAAAAAGACCCATGACTGCCTGGGGTTGGCGCTCAGGAAGAGGGATGAATAGGTGAAACAGTGGATTGTTATTGCAATGAAACTATTTGTGTGATAAAAAGGATGTGTGACAATACACATTTGCCAAACCCCTGGGTATGTACTATACAAAGAGTGAACCCTACTGTAAACCATGAACTTTAATTAATAATAATATACCAAAAATGGTTCATCAGCTGTAACAAATGTACACACCAATGCAAGATGTTAATACTAGAAGAAACTGGGTGGGGAGGTGAGTAGTGGCAGGGAAGGAGAGAGAATAAATGAAAACTGTATTTTCTGTTAAATTTTTCTCTAAACCTAAAAGTGCTCTAAGAAATACAGTCTATTTATTTAAAAACAAACAAAAACAAAATCCTCCTTCTCACTTGCCTCTCTATGCTTCACTACAACTGTGCCATCTATCTAAATATAGTCATCTATCTAATTTACCTAAAATTAGTATCAGGATATGTAGGGAAAAATTTTTTAAGTCTGCTCTAAATTAAATGGCCCAAACTGAAATGTCATGAGAAGCTCCAGTAGAATTTCTGTCAACACAATATACAGCACACATTATGTTGGCCTGTCCATTTAATTCCACTGAAGGTATCTCTGGGCAAAATTGTAATATTTCCAAAATATCTCACTTGGCTTCAGTGCATATGAACAGGCATTCCTCAGGGGGTGAAGAGTTGTTCAACTTCATATCAGTGGGTAATTACCTGGGCAACCAAGGGCTTTCTGAACCTGACAGGTTATGGGGAGGTCTTGCTTGCTTTTGCCTGAGCAGGAAAGAGATGGAAGTTTCTAAGCAATAAATAGGTTTTAAACTTTATTTCTCCCTTTGATTGATTTCAGTTTTGGAGGCATTATGCCCCAGGATTTCCTTTACCCAGAGTTACATCTGGCATTATTCGGCAGGACCTCTGAACCCAAAATCTGTCATAATGGGTCTGACCTTTGGGAGGGCTGCCCCTGGAGATGGATGCAATGGCAGAGGGTGCAGCTTCATCTTTTGTTATACCCCAGCTGCGGGGCTTCCAATTTGAGAGCCCCTAGCGGGGAATTGGTCTAGGGAAAGTACCTCCTAGAGGGGTGGGGCCTTCCCCAAAATTGGGGAAGGGTATAAACACTGGAAGCTGCAGAATTAGTCCTCCATGAGTTAGAAAATTGCTTAGACACCCTAGGTGGCCATGTAGTGGCTGGCATTGTAGGGTTTCTTTTCATCAAGATAGTAGAAAATGTTATTGAGGAGAAAGAGAGGATTATCGAGAATGTTAATGAGGAGAGAGAGGGACTTAGGTGGGAGAGAGACACACTTCAGCATCACTTGGAGGAGCTGGGCGATAACTTATGGGATGCCGTTAAAGAAGAGAAACATTTATTACTAAAAAACAGGTCACACTCCTAGAAGATTCCTTAGCAGAGGTGAGGGGGGAGGTGGCAGAAAAAGCCGCATTGCAGGAGGCCATTGGGGAGGGGCAGGAAAGAGTGGTGCCTTCAGCCCCAGGGATGGAGGAGTTGCCCGTGGAAAAAGAGGAGGAGGCAGGGCCTTGGGCAGATTCACCACCCCAGGTACAAGCCTCTCTTGTTTTAAAGGCCTGCTTGGCTATAATTAAGACCATGGGATCCTCAGGGGGAGAAGCTGCCCCCTACCCACGTTGTGGAGCACTGCTTGCTCTTTCCCTATACCCAGGGTGAGCTGGTGGTTACATCATCTAGTCATCTGAAATTACTAGAATGGCTTCCCTGATGACTCACCCTTCCCTCCAGCAGCAGTTGCAAAATGCCCATCACATTTCAGGGAATCAGACACTCCTGGAATGGCTGACATCAGGGTAGTTTGGCCTAATCGGGGTAATTTAACATATTTTATCCAGTAGTTGTAAAACATATGCAGAACTCCAACAGGTACTGCAGGAATTGGGTATGAAAATTATCATCTATAATATGGACCCCCAGGGCCCTGATGAGGAGGTGTTCACTGTAAGAATGAGAAATTTGGTGCTGCTTACAGCTCCCACATCTCTCTTTGGGTCCCTAGTGACTACTCTTGCCCCCTACATAGGGCAACTCATAAGTGAAGCTACTCGTACTTTAGCAGATCTTGGGGAGATTGAAACAATAAAGGTATGGAAGAAAGTACGAGCTACGACTGAAAGGAGAGGTGCAAAAGGCCTTGTGAAGGTCTCAAGGACCCAGATGTGGGTTGATTTGATAAAGGTCGGGGTGGTGAAAGAAATACTTGATGGGCAGCCCAATAGGATCTTGTTAGAACTGTGGCACCAATTAAAGCCAGAGCAGCAGTTCCAGACACTGAGGTCCAGAACACAGAAACTGGAATTAACGCCTCATGCCCAGCCTGTGCCCCTGAAAAACTTCCTTGGGGGGCAGTACTCAGGATTCACATGGGCCTTCAACCTCACAGGAGGATGATTGGACATCGTGGTTCAACTGAGGGGAGGGTCAAGGTCCCCACCTTCAGGGACATGATGAGGACAGGAGGCCATGTGTAGAATTAGCAATTTACTGGTTCCCTGTGAATGTACATGTCCTGGCACTGGTGGACACAGGAGCTGAGTGTTTTCTGATTCATGGCAACCCTGGGACCCCTGCTGTGATAGATGGCTGTGGGGGTAGGGCAATTAGTGTGAAGAAAGCCCAAATCCCATTGGGGATATGGCATTTACCCCCAAAGGAGTATACTGTGTACATTTCTTCCAACCCTGAGTATATTTTGGGGGGTAGATATCCTGCAATGCCTATGGTTACAGACCACTGTAGGTGAGTTCAGACTGAGGGTACATGTGGTAAAGGCAGTTCCGACAGACATGCTAAGCACCCACCTGTAGCTCTGCCTGTACCTTAGTGGGTAACAAATACTAAGCAGATTAAATTGCCTGGTGGGGCACAAGGAAATTGGAGAAACTCTACAGGAGTTGGAGAAAGTGAGCATCACAAAGCCCACGCATAGTCCTTTTAATTCCCTGGTGTGGCCAGTAAAAAAGGCAGATGGCTCCTGGCATATGACAGTGGACTACAGGGAATGGAATAAAGTCACACCCCCTTTACATGCAAGAGTTTTGGGGTCTTTTGGGCTACTGAAGAGTGTTTATCCCACACTTGGCACAAATTCTGAAGCCCTTATACCAGTTGGTACAAAAGGACATCAGGTGGGACTGGGATGAGACATGTACAGCTGCTTTTACAGACATGTACAGAGCAACATCCTGCTGCCAAGTGGGCAGTCAAGGCCATACAGGATTTGAGTGTAATGGACTCATCAAGGCCCTGTGAACTAGATGTTCATGTAACTGAAGATGGTTATGTTTGTGGTCTTTGACAGCAGCTTGAACTGACATGCCAACCTATTGGATTCTGGGCACAACTATGGGAAGGAGCAGAGGTCTGGTGCACCTTGATAGAGAAGCAACTGGCTGCTGTGTACCATGCCTTACTGGCAAAAGAGCCCATCACCAGAAGAGCTCCAACCAAGGTAATAACCAACTATCCCATTGTGGGGTGGGTGCTAGACTGGACCCAAAGGCTATGGAGTGTCATGGCAAAGACACCTACACTGGCCAAATGGGGCACACATTTATAGCAATGTGCTGCTCTCTCTACTAGCCCCTTTGAGTGGAGAACTCCAACGCTTATTGGGGCCAGTGACCAGTGGAAAGAGGAAGAACTTGCTTTTGAGCCATTGGTAGCTGAGAGTCCTTATCAGGAGGAAAAAGCCCCTATACCTGAGGATGCTTGTTATACAGATAGATCCAGTTTTGGGCAGCCCCTGAAGTGGAGGGCTGTGGCTTTCCATCATAAGACTGAGACAATATGGATGGAGGATGGACAGGGGAAGAGCAGCCAGTGGGCTGAATTGTGGGTGGTATGGCTCGTAATCACCCAGGAGCCCTCCCTCATAGTTTTCTGCACTGACAGCTGGGCTGTCTATTAGTACTTGACCATGTGGCCACCACCATGGTACCATGTCAACTGGATGGTTGGTCACCAGCCCCTTTGGGGGCAAGAATTGTGGCAAAACCTATTGACCTCTGGTCAGACTAAGACTCTTACTATATAACATGTGACTGGCCATTTGCCTTTGGCATCCCCAAGAAATGATGAAGCAGACACATTGGCCCAGGTGCATTGTCTAGAAGGAAAGCCTGCCTCTGATATAGCCCAATGGTTACATCAGCATTTGTTGCATGTGGGGCAAAAGACAATGTGAGCTGTAGTCCATCGGTGGGGCTTGCCATTGACCTTTGAAGAAGTCAGCAGATGCCAGAAGAGTTCCTTGTGTGCTCTAAGAGGGACTTACATTGAGTCCCATAGAAACATGGGACAATAGTAAAGGGGCCAATACCCCTTGTCAGGTGGCAAACAGACTATACTAGGCCTCTGCCCATATCAGAAGGATATCGGTATGCCATGACTTGTGTGGACACAGCTACTGGACTATTGATTGTTTTTGCTGCATGTCGTGCAGATCAGCAAACCACCAAGAGGGGCCTAGAGTGTCTCTTTGTAGCCTATGGCCGGCTGCAGGTGATTGAGAGGGATAAAGACATCCAATTTACTGTATATGCATTACAAGAATGGGTGTACCATTTAGGAATAAAGTGGAAATTTCATGTACCATATTATCCTACCAGGATAGACTTGAAAAAGAGGTACAATGGTTTGTTGAAATCTGGCTTGAAGTCAGACACCAATAATCTGTGGGGCTGGTCAGTTTGCCTATGGACAGTGCTGAGGCATTTGAATGAGAAGCCACATAAAGGAGCTTTGAGCCCTCTGGATATGCTCACACACCTTGCTGCCTCTCCTCTACAACTGTACATGCAAACCAAAGAGGAGTTATTGAAGCCAGGATATGGCCAGCAGAGCAACATCCTGCTGCCAGCCCCAACTGCATTAAACCTTGGAGACACTTTTGAATGAATGCAGCCCTAGACATTTTGACTCATGGACCAGTGATGGCTGACCCTGCTGGCACCTGGGAAAAGGCCTGGAACCAGCCAATTCCTATTCATACCTTCCTGAAGTAACAGCAGAGTGGCTCCCAAAGATCACTGTAGTGTACCTAAAACTTCCAGGAGGTAAGAGCATCTTACAGGGAAGTTTTATCTTTATGGCCAGTGCATGTACCTCCCATAGCCCTATATATTGACTCATCTGTAACTCCCACAGGGAAGCAGGGTGAAAGTCTGGTATACCAGACCAGTATGAGATCCCATTCCTGCCACTATTTTGTCACAGGACCACTCTCTTTCATGTATCCTACCTGATGGACAATATTTGCCTATGCTGGTGGCATTAAAACATGTCTCTTATAGCCCTTAAATTTATTGTCTTCTACAGTCCTTGTGGCCTGAATGCGCCCTCTGGCTGCAGCTACTGCATGATGATCGCTCTTCAGCTACTGCCTGCCTATGGAATGGGCAAGCTACAGACTTAACCTGCATAGGACTTTGAACCTAGCTGAATTCTCTGGCTTGAGAATTATCATGATTTTATTGCTGTTCCTATTGTATGTTATTAGTCTGGCCACAGTGCTTCAGTTTTCTCACCCAGGGACTATTGCAGAAGAGAGGAGGAATTAGTAGATTGTAAGGCAAGATTTCTGGAGGGGTGGCTGTGGGTAAAATTGTAATATTTCCAGAATATCTCACCTGGCTTTAGTGCACCTGCATATCAACAGGTGTTCCTCAGGGGTGGATAGATTTCATCTTCATATCAATGGGTAATTACCTGGGCAACTGAGGCCTTATCTGAACCTGAGCAGTTAGGGAAAGGTCTTGCTTGCTTCTGCCAGAGCAGGAAAGAGTCAGCCTCAGAGTGCAGTTTGTAAGTAATAAATGGGTTTTAAATTTTATTTCTCCCTTTGACTGATTTTGGTTTTAGAGGTATTTCCTCTCCATGGAGTTGCAGTATCTAAGGGATGGTAAAGCCAAAATTCCTATTCATACCTTCCAGAAGGAACAGATCAGTTGATTATCAGATAGGCATTTAATAGCTATATTGCACTGTTCAAAAACTTGATATGCACAGATGATCAGTCTCCCTACATATTTCCAGGATACGTATGTATGGGTATCCATTATGGGTTTTCTTTTCTTTTTCTCTTTTTTAATTGCTTTTATAATGTTGTATTCAAAAGAAGGAAATCTATATGTTTCAAATTTCACTATATATCATGCTGTAGGCCCTGCCTTTTGAGGTTACTAGAAAGAAGGGGTTAAGTGTAGTGTTTTTCAATGGATGAATGGATAAAGAAAAACGATAAAAAAAACACATACAATGGAATGGTATTCAGCTACCAAAAAAAAAACAAAAAAAAAACAAGAATAAAATCCTCTCATCTGTGACAACATGGATGGAACTTGATGGCATTATGCTAAGTGAAATAAGTCAGAGATATAGTCAGATATAGTCAGAAATAAGTCAGATACATAGATACCATACCACATGATCGTCTCACATGTGGCATCTGAAAAAAAGAAAAAGCAAGTTCATAGATATAGCAAACAAATCAGTGGTTTCCAGAAGTGGGAAATGAAAGGGTGGGTGATGAAATGAGTGAAGGGGATCAAAAGGTACAATTTTCAGTTATAAAATAAAGAAAAAAGGCAAAGTGATATAAGATATAAAGTAGGAGGGAGAGAAGTAGAAAAGACAGAAGTGATAACTTTTCCTAATGCTTGTTAAATTATATAGTTGTTGATAACATCAGTATGAACCTTCATTTATTGTTCTTTAGTAAATATGTAGTCCAAATATCCACTAGTAGTATTTTTATTATACATTGAAATCTAAGAGTTAGTATGATTTGGTTGATATCATATATTTGAAACAATACATATTTAATAATATAATTAAACACTATATGTATTATATACTTTATTCTACTTTTAAATACTCAGAGATAAGAAGGGAGATGCTAACACTGGGTTTTAATTGACAGGGGCAAGACTAGGAGGCGAAGAAGGAAAAGGTTAGCAAAAGTCAAAGCCATAGTCTAGTGTAATATGTACTAAGCTGACATTTGAAAGAGGTTTACTTACTCACAAGGGATGTTACTGAACATTGGGAATCCCAGAAATGTATCCTGCATTGCTTATTTAATTAACTCTAAATCCACATATTTGGAATAGCTACTTTATCCCAGGAGTCACACTGTTATCTCATTTTTCCAAATCTTAGAGTTTTCTCTGATAAGGAAGTAATAGAGAATAATGTTGCCTTAGCCACTGCATTTTTTTGAATGGAAGAAAAAGAGAGAAAAATACTTTTAATTTAACTAGGGACATGTTGTGGAATGAGTAAATCCATTATTCCTAACCCAAGGACATAAAAAAATATATATTGCTATGGAAAGAATCTCCCAGATAGTCATCATTCTCAAGTTGAACTGTGAAACTTGCTAAAGTATAGATATGAAAAGCCTTGCCAGTATGTCAACCACCTTAATACTATCCAACTTCCTGCAATCACTGCATTTTCTTCTGTAAGAAATGTCAAGATTCATCAAAAAGTCTTTTAATTTGGATAGTCTCCATACAGTTGTCTGGCTATTTTCACTCTCTGGTTTGCAACTTCTCTTATACCAGTTGTCATTTCTGTAACCTTTCCAACAGCAACTGTGCAGTCTTGGGACCAAGATGCAGAATATCTCACTCAACAATCCTCCCACAAACCATCTGTTCCCAGAGACATCAACTGTTGGCATTGGGAAACTCTATGCAAAATGTGGAAGAAATAGTTCAAAATGAAACAGAGAAACTTTCTCAGAGATCTTAAATCCCTAGCATAATAGGCAGATAATTGGCATATAAAGACCAGTATTATTTGAGTAAAAATTTCATCTGGAAAAATAATAAAACAAATAAAAACAAAAAGACCAAATTCCTTCACTTATTTTTCTATCACAGTCATACAGAGGTACACATCAAAAATTTTATATTATAGTACTAGATCTCTATAAAATCACATAACATACAAAACATCTACTAAAAAATGTGAAAACATTCACAATATTGACTCCACCAAACATGGGTAGGTGTGTATATATGCATATATACATACATTCACATATACAGTACATGTGTGTATATATACATATACATGTGTAAACATAGATACATATATGCATGTTATATATAAAATACATGTGTACACAAATATGTGTATATTTGTTTCCGAACTTGCCACTCCTAATCTCAAGTCAACTTCATTCACTGTCACAACTTTCTAATTTAACTAGTTCTAGTTAAAAACAAACAACAAAACAAAAGAAAAATTCCTGTGTTAGCAAAAATGGAGAGTTTTATTTTTTGTTTTTTTGTTTTTGTCCTTTCTGGTATTAAAGGAAATAGATTAGCTTCAAGGACAAGTATTAGTAGAAAAACTATGCACGAGTCCCAGATGTGGCCTATTCCCTGAAAACATTTCTGGTCTTTCATTACAAAATGACCCACATCAACCCTTATGCAGAAGTGAGTGGAACTTTACTATCTTCCTGCATTTTAATTTGGAAGTCCTATCGCCCTTGAGTTATGTATCATCACTAATAATCCACAGCTAATTCAACATTTTCATGGGGCAACTGAATTGTTTTGGACAGATTCTGTAAGAAGTAAATACCCTAAAAGGTCTAATTAGTTTTCAAATTGGCAGTGTGATTTCTTATACATTTAATATGTCTTCCAAAATATCCTTGGGAAATATGTAGGACAAATGTTATCATCACCAGTCTACAGAAAAGTATTTGGTGTCATTCAAAGTAATACAGTTTAGAGCCAACAGAGGAGGAACTTAAAACCATGTTTCAAATTCTATTAAAAAATTTTGGGTTTTTTGGGGGAGGGTTTTTTTGATTTCTTTAAATGTACTTTTCTTAAAATCTTTTCTTAAAATCTACTTTTCTTTCTTAATTTTCTAAGATTACTGCTCATCGTATCATCTGGGTTCATAGTTGATAACTGGTTTAAATATATAATTAAAAACATAAAGATTTTTAAATGTCTAATACAAATGCCAGTATCTTAAAACTGCAGAGTCTTAAAAGTCAGGAAACAGCAAAATGATATTAGAATTTTGAAGGCTTATTTTAAAAATGGTTTGTAAAGAAGTAAGTTTCCACACAATATAAATTAATCCTGGAAAAAAATTCATAGCTAAAATACTTTCATATACACTTCCTTTTTTTAATTAATTCTTTTGTTACTTCGATGCTGACTACCAGCATGTTAAATTTCATGTCATTAATGCCTAATAGTTAATGTTTTGGTCTACTTAAGGCCTAAAGCTTAAATGATTTGGGTTTGATGATTAACAAATCTGTAATAGTGCTGTGCTTCTCTTTGGATCTCAGGTCTGTGAGCCAGTCAGAGCATGTTTTATCTTGTATGTATTATTCATCAATCTCATATTCAGAGGGAATTTTCACAGACATGAAAGCACCTCAATTTTTCTTTTTCTAAGGACACATTCATACCCAATTGGACTAATTACCACAGCTGGTTAACTCTCAGTTAATGTGGGCAAAACAAATTGTGTCATTTAAAAAGGTGTGATTGTCACTACAAGTGATCTTTTTGTAAATGGGTGTGTATGTCAGACTTACAGAGATTCTGTCAGAGGGTTGAGTAAATTATAAATTGCCCACATGTTAGAAACTTTTGGCCAGTCCATCCCATTTTGGACCACTGGTTCTCAGCTCTGAACAATTTTGCCTCTCTATGTGATACTTGGCAATATCGGGGGGCATTTTGGGATTGTCACCCTGGGAAGGGGTACTACTGGCTTCTAACAGAGAAAGGCCAGGAATATTGCTAAACATACCACAGGGGCCAAGACAGCCCGGGACATACAGAATTATGTGGCTCTAACTGTCAGTAGTGTTGGAACTGAGAAACACTGGCCTAGAATGGCTCATACAAACCATGGCTATTAAAAATAAAATCTGGTTATTATGAATAATTTTGTTTAAAATTTTAGATGCTGAATGAATCAGCTCAGATTAATGTATCTCCTCTTTTAATAGCTGATGGCCTGTTTTTAATTTAAAATTTTCCCTATTTATTTTCATATAATATATAGTTCTAAACTTTTAAGTTGAGTTCCTTTCTTGTAGTTTTTAATACATAATAAATTAGAAAAATGACATTTGATATTTCTTTTTTCAGATTAGAAGAGATCCATAAAGTCCAGGTTTAAATACAGGTCATGTGCACTTCAGCACACTGCCTCCCTCCTCCTCTCCACTTAAGTCAGTTTACACGGAGGGAGGAAGGGAGAGCGACAGACAGACAGAGATGTACAAGATGTAGGGAAAAAAGAGCTTGAACCCTAAAACCAGACTCCTTAGGTGTGCATCCTGGCTTCACTATTTACTAGCTGTGTGTCCTTTGATAAATAACATCTTAGGAGCCTATGATCTTAATTTTATAAAATAGTTTCAACACAATAATACCTGCATCATTAGGGTTGTCCCTAGGATGAATCACACAAAGCCCTTAGAACAGTTCCTTATATACATACAATGTTAAAAAATATCAATCTGCCTTATATTTATTTATACAGACATTTTTTACCTCAATAGTGTTTTTAAATAATTATTTTATTACTTAAAACTATTTTATCTTTTCTGAGACAATAGAAGTTCTGAAGTTATGTAATTGCTTTGAATAGCTTCAAATGATAAACAAATGTGTATAACCCTGCTCCTCGCAAAATTAAATTAATCCTCACTGGAAATGAGGAGTAAATGAAATGAGTATATCACTGGAAAATAACTACATTTATCAATCCTGTTTTTTCGTATTGAGGTACTTTTTCATCACCATTTAAAATGTGGAGTGAAAATAAGATCATCATCAGAAAATAAATGGATTGACCAATGCTGCTTTTCATTTATATCTATTAGTGATTTTATGCTTCTGATCCAAAACTGCCTAGCCTTCAGTAATTTATTTTTATAGGCTTATAAAGTACTTTGGTTGGTTTTGATTGAAGTTACTCATGTTTTCATCACTGTCATTGATCAAAGTCTTCCTACACTTTTCTTCCCCACAATGACTTCAAAATGTATCCTTGTCTTCAATTTCCTACTTTGAGCACAGGGAAGACAAGTAGTGACTCTGTGGCATCTTACTACACTGATGGACAGTGACTTCAATGCGGTATCGGGGGACTTGATAATATGCATGAATGGAGTAACCACATTGTTTATCATGTGAAACCTTCATAAAAGTGTATATCAATGATACCTTAAAAAAATCTCTCTTACATTAAATGTCTTTTCTTAGCATGTTTATGCTGGTTTGTTCCAAGTGACTTTCACCTGTGGATTGCCCTCTGTTTTTCACTTCTAAGTGATTAGACTCAACCAGTGTAGGTATATTTATTCACTTCTTCATTCATATACAGTTATAAATATATTTATGTAGTTGTATTTTACATATATAGTTGTATAATGGAAAAAATGGTTGGGTTTACCTTATATCAATTTTGATGTTTAACACAAAGGATACAAAGATTGCACAGTGTAGGTTTATACAAAGGGACATTTGGAGTTTTCCTCCATTTTAAACAAGACAGCATTCAAACTGTGTTGGTAAAATAAGTTCAAGAGTAAAATACTCAATTATCTGGAGAATCGCCTTCTAATAAGCTCAGTGTTTCAAATTAGATTAACTTCAAATGGGAAGTTTGGTGGCCAATGAGTCCTTGATGACCCAGAGAAGTCATTTGGAGTAGTAAAAAATGGTAGCTCTATCCTATGTGAATTGACGATTACAGTTAGTTTTGCTGGGCTACATTAAGTCAGTTTTTCAACATAATATCTATAAGGAAATAGAACAGTATGCCTAAGTGCTCAGATTTGCAGGGAAATAATTGGACAGAAGAGAGATAATAAAGTCGATAATCAAGGGGATGGGAAGCAAATTGCTACTTTAACATATCAATAATAAAACAAATCTTACAGAAAGCTCTCCAATACAGAACTTTCTGTACCATATGCTGGGTAAATGAGGAAGTTTCACCAACTTTCTTGAAACACCAGATACAACATTTTATGAAATAAGAAGGTTGAGCTTTTCAATGTCTAATAATATACCTGGTTCTAAAGAGGCATAGTCTTACACTAATATGCACATGACTGAAAGTTGTAAAAGGTGCAAAACACTTTGCTTCATTAGAAAAATGCTTTCATTTCACTATCATTTTTTAAATCACCAGTGTGAACAAATGTGGCATTTATTTTCCCTGGCTACTATCACTTTCGATACCTAACCCATTCTCTCAAGCAATGGGGACCCCTAGGATCATGGTTTATGCTTAAATTGCTTAACTACATGCCTAAGAAAGATCAGCCTGGTGCTTCTACAGAGAAAATGTCACTGGAGCTTGAATGAAAACTTACATTATTTATTTATTTTCCTGTCCCGCTATTTCCATATAATCAGCTCAAGTGACCACAGTCCAGGAAACAGATCGAAATGCTGTTTCCTGCTCCAACATTAACACGTTAGTTGACCTTTGGTAAGTAATTAACTTATCTGGGTATTTGTTTTACTCCTCTCCAGATTGTATATTACTTGGAAAGTAACACTACTTTTTCTCACATGTAAGTTTTTGAGGATCCTTAAATTAGATTATTATAAAAATACTTTGGGTTTTTTAAGAGAGTAAATAAATGACAGTATTGTGAAATAAAATTTAATGTGACAGCCCATGTTTGATTCATGAACTTTTGCAGTGGACCATTTAATGCATTTTTGTAATGCTTTCACTTGTATATCTTTCATGTGAAATAGCCACTCAAATTCATGACAGCTTCCTTAAGGCTCACGTTGGTCAAAAATTCTGAGAAGATACAGCAGAGACACATAAAATATCTTTGGGAATTCCAGAAAGATCAGTCAAAGCCTTGGAAGTCTTTTGGGAAATATGAGTTTGTTACTACTCTCATTGCTTTTTACTCACATATAAGATTTTAAAAAATTGGAGATGAGAAGAATCTTTTTACTTGAAGGTACAACCAGAATTATGACTCTGTAATATGCAGACCAAGGATTGCTTCACTTTTCTTTTCTGCATTTTCAGTAGCAACAGTAACAGATATCCAGTGACTGATATTGATGATGATTTCTGCTAAATTATTATATCAGTGACATGGAAACTATGAGAAGTTTGGTCTCAAAATCCAATTAAAATTTAGAGTAAAATATTCTGAGATTTTAAAACATATGATAATGTTTGTCTGACCTATTTTATGTTACAGGTTGTGGGAGGTTGTGAGATTTGTGAGGCCAGCATGACCCATAGGACTGTCTCAAGCACCCCAATACCAGCCTTGCTGGGAGATGAGCACCATAGTCCTTAAGGAAGGTTTTGTTTTTGTTCTCCCTCTGGTGATTGAGCTGTAATAGGATTCTGGTACCACATGAACAAAAAAATATTTTTAAGTATTGAGATAATTAATGTACATAGCAAATACAAGTTTTATATAAAGAATGAATTTTGTTTAGGTAGAAATGCACTTTTTTCAAGAATTGAGCATGGAAAGCTATTATATTACAGATATTTTAGATGGTAATGTTTACCTTAAAGTGAGTATAAATGATTCTATCTCATACAGCTCTTAAATCTCACCAAGATGCCAAGAACCTTGTTTTACACATCAGGTTAAATGCTCCAACTTGCCCATTTCTGTCTGTTTTTTTCCCATCTATTTTTTCTTCAGCTTGTTCCAGATAATTTTCATCTCTACTTTTAAAACTGCATTTGGGGTGACCCTAAAAATGATACATTTCTTCACTGCCCAATTCAGAATCTATTGAGAAAAAAATGTAAAAATATGATAGAAGGATTTTAGCTTCTGATAACAATCAAGAACCTTTTTTCCAAGTTATTCCTTTTACAACAAATAAGTAGCAACAAAATCTGGGCAAAATATTGACAAACAATTAAGCAAATTTCTGCTTGAAGCTGCAGAGAGATAACAAAGAGGTTAGGACATGAGGGCCCTGAACAGAAAGCAGTTCTCCAAGGTTGACCCAGCACTATTTTTCCTTCCCAGGATAGTTCTTAAGTGGCAACAGTTGAGAGACTCAGAAGCTAGAAAAGAGAATGGCAACTGAGATGGTGTTATTCTAAGTGTAGCATTAGGCAGCTTCATGGGGCTCAATTTCAAGAGTTTTGCCTCTAAATTACAGAATATATCACATCATCTCATACATATAAATATTGATGGCCTACAAAACTTTAGTTTAGTTTTAGATCTACCACTTCAAGCTAGATGCCTCTAAAGCCATTCAAGAATCAATTCCTTTGACTTTATCTTCTGACCCAAGTACATCTGGTTTCAAACGAAACCCCAAAGTAGTCATAAAATTGGGTCAATGTCAAAACCTTAAGACAACAAGAAGAGAAAGACAAATACTGTATAATTTCACTTATATGTGGAATTTAAAAACAAAACAAAATGAACAAAATAGCTATAGACTCATAGACACTGAGAAGTGACTGGTAGTTATCACAGAGGAGGGATTGGGGTGGGTTTGTGAAATAATTAAAGGGGATAAAAAGGTACAAAATCATAATATAAATTAGTCATGGGGAGTAAAGTACAGCATAGGGAATATAATCATAATTCTGTAATGTCTTTCTGTATTGACAATTATTTTTATATAAATATAAACCTCTGTCCTATATGCAGATTATAGAAGAATAAATATCCTTATAACTCCAGAGGAAAAATATGTTCCCAGCCCAGGGCAAATGACCTTTGAGGCTGAGATCCGTCAAAGGGAGAAATAAAGTGGGAGAAACCCATTTGCTGCTTACAAGCAGTCATCCACTGGAGCTCATCCATCTCATGGCCCAGCTACAAAAAAAGGACCCCACCCAACCTCTCTGGTCCAGATATGCCCTTGCTCCCTCCTCCCTTGTAATCACCTCTTGATATGGAGATGCACTCAGGTCAGATGAGAGATTCTAGAAATATTGCAATTTTACCCACAATCCTTAAGTGCTAAAAGTCTTCCTCATAACTTTCATGTTATCTCTTCCAAGTCTTACCAATTTTAAGTGCAGAATTCAGGTCAGTTTAGCATTTATTTGACTAATTTGTCAACTTGTGCAGATATTTCAGTAAAAATTACTTAAAAACAGCAAAACTAAGTTCCTACAGCTAGAAAGTGTTTACTAAAAAGTCTAGACTTTTTAGAGACACAGCCATATATGTTATGGTCTTAGCAAATTTTCTTGCATTGAGCAATTTAATAATAAGTATAAGTTTCGTAATGGAAGCTTTTGCTTATAGTTACTTTTAGAGTTTTAGTTTATGCAAATAATATAATTATTTTCTATTCTGTAAGTTATTTCTACATAGGGTTCTTGAATCCTTGTTAGTATACTACAGGAGGAACAATTGAAATGTACAAATAAATCTCTATTTGCATGTATTTTAAAGAAAAATGAATAGTGGAATTTAGCTTTGCTAATTTTTAATATGTAGATTTACATCAGGATCCTTATTTAAATATCGTATGTCAAATAGAGTCAAAATATTTCCAAAAGTTTTAACTGTTAAATGATTCATACAGCCATAGACAGTAAAAATATTTGGAATTAATCAAGGTTTGAAAGACACCAAGCATTTAAAATAAATTCAATTGGAATCTTCAAAGTTTTGAGGGTTTTTTTTCTCACTTGATCAGCCTTTGCTGAGACAAGGTTCTTAGTTTCTGTATACATACATAAAAATACACATAATAAGTTATGTTTCTGGAAATAGGATGGAAACCAGAAAAATCTGCAGAACATCTGATTAGTGTTAAACACAATTAATTGGATGGGTAGTAGATTGGAATTTTGTCATTTCAGGAATTAAATCCTGTGGGGCACAGCTGCCAAAAGCATCTTATATTTCACAGATTAGACAATGTTTAATTAATAGGTTAAAGGTAAGCCAAGCAAATCATAAGCAGTACTCAGACTTGTATTTCAACTACTCAGATAAAATGTATGGCAGGAAATTTATTATGCCTATTTAACAGGGAGTTACTCAATTTCAAGCTAAAAAGCATTTGCTGGTTTTGGTCATAAATCTTTCCATTTGAGTAACCATCAATTTGGGTTTATAATCACTATATATTTAGCTCATTATATAATACTATTAACAATACATAATAGAGGCCTTACCTGTTTTAGCCAATGGATGATTCCTTTTTGACCAGCACAGTCTACGGTTCTACACAGTTGCATTCCATTATATTGGAGAGTATTGAGAAGCCCTGAAGATGAGAATTACATTTTATAAGGAAACATGTATTTGCATCCCCTTTCTAATTACTGGTAAATGTATTACTGTCAACCCTTTATATTAGTCAGAACTTGTTGTACTCCACAATGAGTCAGCTATGTTAGTGACACTTAAGTGTAGTGACCAAGCACAATTTCCAAAAACCTTAGAATGGAAGGTTTAGTATTTAAAGCCACAGTTTATAAACCACAATTAATACTCATCATCTTCTTCTCCACCATCCTTTTCATATTCCCTTCACCTTCAGCTAACACTTACACAGGTTTGTGTTTCTTTCTGGAGGTGTCATCAAACCTTCCAGTGAAATGTGAGTCTCTGATTACCTTGCCCTTACTAGGACATGACTGACATAGTCACCTAGACAATTTATTATCACATATGGAACTCCCAAGTGGTCCCTCTGTGAATCCCCTGAGTTCCAGACATATTCTTCCTTGATCCTGTGATGTCATAAGAACCCTAACAACTCGTGATGACCATCGTCAATTTTCCCTACCCCACTACAGTAACTCCTCTCTTGCCTGCTTGTCTGTTAGTATGAGGAACCCAAAATTACAATGTAGAAATTATAACTTTAAGTTCTTCAGAATTTTAGTGAGACTCTGATGGAAATGTACTCCCCTGAAGAAATTTAATCCTATAGAGCTCAAAATTCTGGGAATGAGAATTCACAGTCCCCAAATGGGTCACTTGACTAGTCAAGGTTTCTACTCCTTTTTCCATCCCTTGTTTCCAGGGCTCATTAAATCTATCTGTCAAGAACATAGCATATACAACAGTTACTGGTTCAAAGTATATAAGACGTCATAAATAATAGTATTCTAACCTTACAAGGTGTCATTTTCAAGATAGTGTTACAGCTGTGCTTTTAAGAAGACATTTCTATTCTTTCAGGAAAACAGCTATTCAGTGATTCAATATATGATAGGACTACAGAATCCTATAGTTATGTGCTCATTGCAACACTCTCTGTGCTTCAAATGCATCCCTTGGTCCAATACAAGGCTAGCAGGAATCCCTGCCATAAATCAGAAACTCTTGAGAGTCCTTGCATAGAGATGACAAAAAGGTACTGAGGATAGAGACAACAAACCCATATTCAGACTATAAGGTAAATATCAGGGGTGATAAATCACTGTTCCCTCCATGTATAAGAGACTTAGGCAATCAACTTGTCACTGAGTGGCTATATCAAGAATTCATCATCATTGCAGCACTCAGCAATGGCAGTGGATAAATCGTTTCTGGTAAGAGGGGCCCCAGGTTATTGGGCTCAGACAGGCTCATACATGGCCTTTCTCACCACATGTACATCATGCATGGGCCCACTGTACAAGTGCTGGGGTGGCAGAGGACAGAGGCTGCCTGCCTAGATGAGCCATCTTGCCCACTTAGTCATTAAGTGCCTCTTTTGGATAAAATTTGTACACAAATTTACAATGTGAAGTTTGGTGCACTGAAAAAATACAGAAATTGAATTTTTCTGCTAGGATGACAAAGCACTCATTATGGATCTCATTGGTAAAATGCAGTTCCCCTTCAGTGATACCTTGTGATATGTGTCTTGCCATCTAGTATATAATCAAAAAATAAAAGAGGGAAAGGTAGGAACTTAAAGCACCATAACAAAAGGCTTGGTAGACAGTTTTGAAAAACAAAAATAAGAGAAAGCATATGAGCAAAATCCGACTTTTTGCAAAGATAAATAAAATTGATAAAATTGTAGCCAGGCTAACAAAGGATAAAAAAGAAAATAAATGCCAATATCAGAAATAAATAGAGGAGTCATAACTACTTAGCCCATGGAATTTAAAAGAATAATTAAAGGAATACTATGAACTTGATCACTGAGATGAAATGGGCCAGTTCCTTGAAAGATACAAACTAAAAAAACTCACACAAGAAGAAATAGATAATCTGATAGCCCTAATCTATGAAGGAAATTCAATCAATGATTAAAACCTTTGAAAAAATAAAGTACTCAGGGCTAGATGCTATCAGTGGTGAATTTAACTAAATATCTTAAGAGAAAATAATACCAATGTCTACAATCTCTTCCAGAAAATAAACACTTCCTAACTCATTCTGTGAGGTGAGCATTGCCACTGTATAGACCAGAATATCTCCTAAATATAGTGAAGATATAAAAGTCTTCAACAAAATATTAGCAAATTGAATCCAACAATACATAAGGAGAATTACATACCAAGACCAAATAAGATTTATTCCAGGCAAGCAAGTCAGGTTCAGCATTTAGAAATCAATCAAATTAATACATCATAACAACAGGCTAAAGAAGAAAAATGATACAATCAAATGCCAATTCATGCCCCAAAAAGGACTGATAAAATCCAGTAAGATAAAATACCTTTCAAGATAAAAACTCTTGGAAAACTACAAATAGGAATTTCCTCTACTTGGTAAAGAACATCTATAAAAACAAATAGTTAACATCACATCAATGGTCAGATACTGGATGCTTTCCCACTAAGACCTTTGGAAATAAGACATGAATGTCTTTCCTCACCAATCCTATTCAACCTCATACAAAAAAGAAGTCAAAATTAGCGCAATATGAGGGAGGAGAAGCCAAGATGGTGGTGTGAGTAGATCAGCAGAAATCTCCTCCCAAAAACATATGTATTTTTGAAAATACAACAAATACAACTATTCCTAAAAGAGAGACCAGAAGATCCAGGACAACAGCCAGGCTACATCTACATCTGCAAGAACCCATTGCCTCACGAAGGGGGAAAGATACAAGCCACGGCTCAGAGGGACGCGAGCACATCCCCCACCCAAGCTCCCAGGGTGAGGAGAGGAGTCAGAGCAGGGTGGGAGAGGGAGCCCAGGACTGCTAAATACCCAGCCTAGTCACCCACACCGGGAGCACAGACACACAGTGCACAGTGTGCTGGATACTAGGGAAACAGAACAGTAAAACCTGCGAGTGGGTCCCTGCAGCTGGCGCCCCTGGGACAAAAGAAAAGCGAGTGCTTTTTGAAAGTCTTAAAGGGACAGGAGCCTCACAGCTCTATGAAAGCATACCAGCACACTCAGCCCAGCAGCTGGGAATCCCAGGAAACTCCGGGCGCCCTAACCCCTGAGTGGCAGTGCAGCTCTGAGGCCCCAGACAGCGATAAACAGCTTCCCACCCGTTCCCCCTATGGTGCAGGCCCGCCTTAGCAGAGCAGCAGTCTGAAAGTGGCCATGCCCATAACAACCATGCGGAGCTTACTCCACAGGGCCAGGCAAGAATCAGAGACCCCATCTGCATGCAACTGCCCAGCACAAGCTGCTAGAGGTCGCCGTTCTCCCAGGAATGGAAGGCCAGGAGTAAGAGGAAAAGGACTTGGTTCTCCCAGCTGACACATGCGCCAACTGCCTACAAATACCTCTATCACCATAAAAAGGCAGAAGAATTTGATCCAGACCAGAGTAACCCAGAACTCCTCCCCTGAGAGGGAATCTGGGGAGATCGATTTAACCAACCTTCCTGAAAAAGAATTCAAAATAAAGGTCATAAACATGCGGATGGACTTGCAGAGAAATATGCAAAAGCTAAGGAGGGTGAATACAGAAATAAAACAATCTCTGGGAGGACTTAAAAGGAGAATGGATGAGATGCAAGAGACCATTAATGGAATAGAAATCAGAGAACAGGAATGCAGAGAAGCTGACACAGAGAGAGATAAAAGGATCTCCACGAATGAAAGAATATTAAGAGAACTGTGTGACCAATCAAAATGGAACAATATCCGCATTATAGGGGTACCAGAAGAAAAAGAGAGAGAAAAAAGGATAGAAAGTGTCTTTAATAAATTGCTGAAAACTTCCCCAAACTGTGGGAGGAAATAGTCTCCAGACCACAGAAGCACACAGAACTCCAAACATAAGGAACCCAAGGAGGACAACACAAAGACACATAATAATAAAATGGCAAAGATCAAAGACAAGGACAGAGTATTAAAGGCAGCCAGAGAGAGAAAACTGATTACCTACAAAGGAAAATCCATCAGGCTATCAACAGACTTCTAAACAAAAACATTACAGGCCAGAAGAGAATGGCATGATATATTTAATGCAATGAAACAGAAGAATCTTGAACCAAGGATACTGTATCCAGCATGATTATCATTTAAATACTAAGAAGGAATTAAATAATTCCCAGACAAGCAAAAGTTGAGGGAATTTGCCTCCCACAAACCACCTCCATAGTGTATTTTAGAGGGACTGCTCTGGATGGGAGCACTCCTAAGGCTAAACAGAAGTCACCAGAGAAAATAAAATCACAGCAAAGAAAGCAGAACAATCAAATATTAACTAAAGGCAAAAAATAAAATAAACAACCCAGAAAAGCAGTCAAAGAAAACACAAAAGAGCACAAAATAAAACACCTAACATACAAAGAATGGAGGAGGAGTAAAAAGAAGGGATAGAAATAAAGAATCATTCCACTGTGTTTGTAATAGCTCAATAAGCGAGTTAATTTAGACAGTAAGATAGTAAAGAAGCTAACCTTGAACCTCTGGTAACCATGAACCTAAAGCCTCAATGACAATACATACATATCTTTCAATAATCACCCTAAATGTAAATGGACTGAATGCACCAATCAAAAGACACAGAGTAATAGAATGGATAAAAAAAAAGCAAGACCCATCTATATGCTGCTTACAAGAGACTCACCTCAAACCCAAAGACAAGCACAGACTACAAGTCAAGGAATGGAAAAAAGATATTTCATGCAAACAACAAGAAGAAAAAAGCAGGTGTTGCAGTACTAGTATCAGACAAAATAGACCTCAAAACAAAGAAAGTAACAAGAGATAATGAAGGTTACATTATATAATGATAGAGGGGTCAATCCAACAAGAGGATATATCCGTTATAAATATATATGCACTCAATACAGGAGCACCAACATATGTGAAAAAAAACTAACAGAAGTAAAGGAGAAATAGAATGTAGTGCATTTATTTTAGGAGACTTCAACACACCACTCACTCCAAAGGACAGATCCACCAGACAGAAAATAAATAAAGACACAGAGGCACTGAACAACACATTAGAACAGATGGACCTAATAGAAATCTACAGAACTCTATACCCAAAAGCAACAGGATACACATTCTTCTCAAGTGCACATAGAAATTTCTCCAAAATAGACTACATAATATAGGCCACAAAAACATCAGCAGATTCAAAAAGATTGAAATTCTACCAACCAACTTTTCAGAAAGGTATAAAACTAGAAATACATTGTATAAAGAAAGCAAACAGGCTCACAAGCACATGGAGGCTTACCAACAAGCTCCTAAACAATCAATGGATCAAAGATCAAATCAAAATAGAGATCAAGCAATATATGGAAACAAATGACAACAACAACACAAAGCCCCAACTTCTGTGGGATGCAGCAAAAGCAGTCTTAAAAGGAAAGTATATAGCAATCCAGGCATATTTAAAAAAGGAAGAACAATCCCAAATGAATAGTCTAAAGACACAATTATTGAAATTGGAAAAAGAACAAATGAGGCCTAAAGTCAGCAGAAGGAGGGACATAATAAAGATCTGAGAAGAAATAAATAAAATGGAGAAGAATAAAACAATAGAAAAAAACCAATGAAACCCAGAGCTGGTGCTTTGAGAAAATAAACAAAATACATAAGCCCCTAGCCAGACTTATAAAAAGAAAAAGAGAATCAACACACATCAACAGAATCAGGAATGAGAAAGGAAAAAGCACAATGGACACCACAGAAATACAAAGAATTATTAGAGAATACAACAAAAAACTACATGTTAACAAGCTGGAAAACCTAGAAGAAATGGACAACTTGCTAGAAAAATACAACCTTCCAAGACTGACCAAGGGAGAAAGAGAAAATCTAAACAGACCAATTATCAGCAATGAAATTAAAGTGGTAATCAAAAAACTACCCAAGAACAAAACTCCAAGGCCAGATGGATTTACCGCGGAGTTTTATCAGACATGCAGAGAAGTCATAATATCCATTCTCCTTAAAGTTTTTGAAAAAATTGAAGAAGAGGGAATACTCCAGACTCATTCTATGAAGCCAGCATCACCCTAATTCCAAAACCAGGCAAAGACCCCACCAAAAAAGAAAATTACAGACCAATATCCCTGATGAACGTAAATGCAAAAATACTCAACAAAATATTAGCAAACCGAATTCAAAAATACATCAAGAGGATCATACATCATGACAAAGTGGGATTCATCTCAGGGCTGCAAGGATGGTACAACATTTGAAAATCCATCACCATCATCCACCACATAAACAAAAAGAAGGACAAAAATCACATGATCATCTCCATAGATGCTGAAAAAGCATTTGACAAAATTCAACATCCATTCATGATAAAAACTCTCAGCAAAATGGGTATAGAGGGAAAGTACCTCAACATAGTAAAGGCCACATATGAAAAACACACAGACAACATTATACTGAACAGCAAGAAGCTGAAAGCATTTCCTCTAAGATCGGGAACAAGACAGGCATGCCCACTCTCCCCACTGTTATTCAACATAGTACTGGAGGATGTAGCCACAGCAATTAGACAAAACAAAGAAATACAAGGAATCCAGATTGGTAAGAAGTCAAACTGTCACTATTTGCAGATTACATGATACTGTACATAAAAAACCCTAAAGACTCCACTCCAAAACTACTAGAACTGATATCAGAATACAGCAAAGTTGCAGGATACAGAATTAATACACAGAAATCTGAGGCTTTCCTATACACTAACAATGAACTAATAGAAAGAGAAACTAGGAAAACAGTTCCATTCACGATTGCATCAAAAAGAACAAAATACCTAAGAATAAACCTAACCAAGTCAGTGAAATACCTATACCCCGAAAACTACAAGACATTCTTAAGAGAAATTAAAGAGGACACTAACAAATGGAAACTCATCCCATGCTCTTGGCTAGGAATAATTAATATTGTCAAAATGGCCATCCTGCCCAAAGCAATCTACAAATTCAATGTAATCCCTATCAAATTACCAAGAGCATTCTTTAATGAATTGGAACAAATAGTTCTAAAATTCATATGGAACCACCAAAGATCCCAAATAGCCAAAGCAATCCTGAGAAGGGAGAATAAAGTGAAAGGGATCTCGCTCCCCAACTTCAAGCTCTACTACAAAGCCACAGTAATCAAGACAATTTGGTACTGGCACAAGAACAGAGCCACAGACCAGTGGACAGAATAGTCTCCAAACTTTAACCCAAACATACATGGTCAATTAATATATGATAAAGGAGCCATGGACATACAATGGGGAAATGACAGCCTCTACAACAGCTGGTGCTGGCAAAACTGGACAGCTACATATAAGAGAATGAAACTGGATCATTGTCTAACCCCGTACACAAAAGTAAAAATGGATCAAAGACCTGAATGTAAGCCATGAAACCATAAAACTCTTAGGACAAAACCTAGGCAAAAATCTCTTGGACATAAACATGAGCAACTTCTTCATGAACATATCTCCCCGTGCAAGGGAACAAAAGCAAAAATGAACAAGTGGGACTATATCAATCTGAAAAGCTTCTGTACAGCAAAGGACACCATCAATAGAACAAAAAGGCATCCTACAGTGTGGGAGAATATATGCATAAATGACAAATCTGATAAAGGCTTGACATCCAAAATATATAAAGAGCTCACGCACCTCAACAAACAAAAAGCAAATATCCAATTAAAAAATGGGCAGAGGAGCTGAACAGACAGTTCTCCAAAGACGAAATTCAGATGTCCTACAGACACATGAAAAGATGCTTCTCATCACTAGTCATCAGAGAAATGCAAATTAAAACCACAATGAGATATCACCTCACACCAGTTAGGATGGCCAACATCCAAAAATCAGACAACAACAACCTTTGGCGAGGATATGGAGAAAGGGGAACCTTCATACACTGCTCGTGGAAATGTAAATTAGTTCAACCATTGTGGAAAGCAGTACGGAGGTTCCTCAAAAAGCTCAAAATAGAAATACCATTTGACCCAGGAATCCCACTTCTAGGAATTTACCCTAAGAATGCAGCAGCCCAATTTGAAAAAGACAGATGCACCCCCATATTTATCACAGCACTATTTACAATAGCCAAGAAATGGAAGCAACCTAAGTGTCCATCAATAGATGAATGGATAAAGAAGATGTGGTACATATACACAATGGAATACTACTCAGCCATAAGAAAACAAATCCTACCATTTGCAACAACATGGATGGAGCTAGAGGATATTATGCTCAGAGAAATAAGCCAGGCGGAGAAAGACAAGTACCAAATGACTTCACTCATATGTGGAATATAAGAACAAAGGAAAAACTGAAGGAACAAAACAGCAGCAGAATCACAGAACCCAAGAATGGACTAACAGGTACCAAAGGGAAAGGGACTGGGGAGGATGGGTGGGAAGGGAAGGAGAAGGTGGGGAGGAAGAAACGGGGCCTTGCAATTAGCATGTATAATGTGGTGGTGGGGCACGGAGAGGACTGTGCAACACAGAGAAGACAAGTAGTGATTTTAGAGAATCTTACTACACTGATGGACAGTGACTAATGGGGTATATGGGGGGACTTGGTGAAAGGACGAGCCTAGTAAACATAATGTTCCTCATGTAATTGTAGATTAATGATACCAAAATAAAAAAAAATTAGTGCAATAAGATAGTTTGACAGTTTCTTACTAAGGTAAACATAGTTTGGTCATTTAATTTAGCAATCATGCTCCTAGATATCTAACTAATTTTAAAAATTATGTCCACATTAAAACCTGCACATGATGTCTATAGAAGCTTTATTCAAAGTTGCAAAAAACTTAAAGCAACTGATGTACTTAAGAGATGAATGGATAAAGAAAGTGTGGCACATCTATTCAACAGAATACTATTCAGCAATAGAAAGGATGAGCAATCAAACCATGTAAATACATAAATGAATCCAAAATGTATACTTCTAAGTGAAGAAGCCAGTCTGAAACAGATGTATATTGTAAGAACCTATATGTATGACATTCTGGGAAAGGCAAAACTATAGAGACAGTTTAAAAATCAGGCTTCCAAAAGTTAAGGGATGACATGAATCATAGATGATCTTTCAGGGTGAGAAAAACTATTCTACATAAAACCCTAATGGTGAAAACATGATACCATGAATTTGTCAAAACCAATAGGACTTTACAACACAAAGAACAGTCTTTCAGTTATGCAAATATTGTAAAAATTTAGGGAGTCATGGGAATCCCAGGATGGAATGGAGAATGTGACAAAACATTCTAACCATATAACAAATGAATGAAACAATCTCACTGAAAGTTCTGACCTAAATAACTTTAGAAACGAATGGATTCCATAAGATAAATATATAAAAAACTATATATAAGCACAGTACTCTAGGTGATATTGTTCCCACAGAGGAACACATCTATTTCTTAAACTACTAAATATGAATATTAGAAATAAACAAATAAATACATTATGAATGGTGGGAATCAGGTTTCTCACTTTTGGAATGAGAAGCTACAGACCAGCGAGAGAACTCTAGAATGAACAATGTGGTAATAAATTAGAGTTTGGGTCATTACTATAAACTCATATGTAGCTTAATATAGATACAGACAGTTATACATGAAAATATGTGTAGATATGTGTATGTATACAGATGTATGTTTGCGCATATATATATGCACATATACATGTATGTATATATGTACATTTTCTCAACTGAGATGACCTAGAGAGTGAAGCATCTTTAGTACCAGAAAGTAGGGAAGTACTAAAACAAAGTCTAAGAAACTCGAGTCAAAAGAAACCTAAAGAGACATGACAATTAAATGTAATGTATTTTCCTGCATGGGCTCTTGTACCAGAAAAAGGAATTAGGTAAAAACTAAGGAATGAGAATAATGAATGGATTTCACTTAAAGTATGTATTGATGTTAGATCATTAATTGTGAAAAACATTAATGTAAACTGTAATAGTAGGGAAAACTACGTGGAAGTATATGTAAATTCTCTGTACTAGTTTCACAATTATTCTCTAAAACAAACTATTCTAAAATTAAACGTTTTCTTAAAAATTAAGCATCTTAATTTAAAGAATAAAGGCAAAACACTAAAATATATTTTATAAACAAGTTAATAAATGATAAATTAGATAATTAATGTTCCAGAAAGATAAAATAAAATATGAAGAATGTATAGAGAAATAAATAATTGACTTGATCCAAAATATAAGGTAATAATATGAAAACGAAAAGTTCTAAGATTAAAATTAGAATATAAAAGAAACTCTTAAGAGACAAGATAGACATAGAAAGCTGAAAAGCTGGAAACTAAAATTTTAATGGTGTAAAGGATATGCTAAAGCAGAAATAGAAAACAAATGAAAAAGAGGCATGGATGAATACATGAATACACATAGAAACAAACCACATTTTTAGTGACTTCAGTTGTATGTAATAAGGTTGCTGTGCATTATGGTCCTGGATCTGAAATCCATCCTGGATGAGACCTCAAAACAAAGGACTATTTTCTTTTCCTGCCTTCACTTTCTTCCTATTTCACAAATCACTAGTGATGAGCTAAGCTTCCCAGAGTCCTTTGCTTCTACACCTCAGGTAAATTTGAACTATGACAAAGGGTTGTGAGGGATAGTGTCCAAAGAAGTTATGCATTTCCTGGAACTGTTAAAATGAAAAGTAAACTTTAAAAAGTAAAAAAAAGAACTTTGATGTTTGATTTTAGTAGTCTAGATGTGGCATTTCTTGAAAATTAGATTGTATAAAAAGTAGGGAACTATATAATTTTCAATTAGATACCATACACTGTCTTGAAGATAATTAATTAGAAATATTACAGGCATACATATGTTTAGTTGAATGATATAATTACTCCAAATAAGTATCTATTTGTACATACACATTTCATTATGGCCTTCTTATAATTGACAATATTCAGAGATATGTTTACTATTTTGAATAATCTGGTTCACTTCTCAGAAATTCTTATTTTGTCTTTACATTTCTCCTATACTATCTTCAACACGTTTTAATAAACTTGTAGAAAGACCAAAATCTTTCATAAAATAAGGATTTATTTCTGAGCTTTACCATCAGTACAACTCCTTTCCTTAGCAAATCCTTTCAAATCAAAACACCCCCAGAAGCAAAACTCTAAAAAAGGAAAATAGGAATTAGATTATCTGTTATGTATATAAAGACTTTAATAATTCATTAACTTATAATTTTCTTATCCTTTCCTTTATCATGTAACACCCCATATGTTTGGAGAAGAGAGAACTAAATGTTCAATGTAAATATGAAAATAATTTTTTTTGAGAGGGCATCTCTCATATTTATTGATCAAATTGTTGTTAACATCAATAAAATTCTGTATAGGGGACTCAATGCACAATCATTAATCAACCCCAAGCCTAATTCTCAACAGTCTCCAATCTTCTGAAGTATAACAAATTCTTACATGGTGAACAAATTCTTACATAGTGAATAAGTTCTTACATGGTGAACAGTGCAAGGGCAGTCATATCACAGAAACTTTTGGTTTTGATCATGCATCATGAACTATAAACAATCAAGTCAGATATGATTATTTGTTTGATTTTTATACTTGATTTATATGTGAATCCCACATTTCTCCCTTATTATTACTATTTTTTTTAAATAAAATGCTGAAGTGGTAGATAGATGCAAGATAAAGGTAGAAAACATAATTTAGAGCTGTAAGAGGGCAAATGTAGATGATCAGGTGTGTGCCTGTAGACTATGTGTTAATCCAAGCTAGACAAGGGCAACAAAACAACCACGGATGCAGAATATTTCTCTCAAAACAGGGGGAGTGAGGTTCTAAGCTTCACCTCTGTTGATCCCCAATTTCTCACTTGATGGCCCCCCTGTGACTGTGCCTGTCTTAGGTTGTTCCTCCCTTGAGGGATTTTACCTGTCTCTGGCTAACCAGTCATCTTCCGGGGCCATACAGGGAAATGTAAAGTTGGTAAGTGAGAGAGAAGCAATTTTCTTTGAAAAGGTTAGCTTTTACTTCTTTGCAGATTTATGCCCTGTGGCTTCTATGCCCAGCATTTGTCTTCAGGTATCTTTACCACTTGGAAGAATTATGATACTCGGTAATTTTTGATATGAGGCATGAATTCTACCAAAGGGTTGTAATTAGGAAGGAAGAAGAAAAGCTATAGAAGTAGCAGACAGAAGAAAACATGGGAAGATTGATTATTTCTTTGACATATCTTCTTGTAGAGTAACATAAGCATGTATAGGTTTTAAACTACTAATTAAATTGCGTGCACACATTAACATAATAGGAATACAGCTACATAACAAAAGCAGACCTACAATTACCAGCCATATCCAGTGAAACCAAGAAAACCAGTTAGGTACCTTAGGCATTTGTGAAAACTAATCAATGATATGATGATTATTGTCTAACTGAATTTGAATAGTTTGAGAAAAATCAGACATATTTAAACAACACATTCCTGGGAACTGTTCACATCCCATATGTTCTTTTAACAGGAGATAGTCTATAGTCGCATGATTTTGGAGCACTGCAACTTGCACTTCTCCTAATTCTTGATTGAGTTCTGACACTACAGATCCAGTCAAATTTGTTGTTTTACTGTATGCACAGGCCAGCTTAGATATCTCCTTCTTCATTCCAATGGCAAGTCCAGGATCCGGTGGGATGAATGCAGCTACAACTGCAACAGTGCCAGGATCTTTGTTGAAGTTTTTTGATGATCATCTTCTGGAATGACTCTTCCAGAGGATGTTGAAGTTGGAAGTTCTTCTTCACATCATATCTTAATTCGTTTTCTGGGTAGCCAAATTAGGCTTTGGTCCTCTGTATAAACACAAACAAACCCTTTGCCCACACTTTGATATGCCCTCTATACCATTGTGAAGAACCTATTGGAGATCACCACACAGGTGCTTCTTTTTTAAGAGAAAGGAATATTATCAGAAAAATGTACTTCCATAGCTGATCATCTGACACCCTTTTAGTCCATTCTTAGGTTCTGTGGTTCCACTGCTGCTTTGTTCCTTCAGTTTTTCCTTTATTCGTATACTCCACAGATGAGTGAAATCATTTGTTATTTCTCTTTCTCCGCTTGGCTTATTTCACTGAACATAATACCCTCTAGCTCCATCCATGTTGTTGCAAGTGGTAGGATTTGTTTTCTTCTTATGGCTGAATAATATTCCATTGTGTATATGTACGACATCTTCTTTATCCATTCATCTACTGATGGACACTTAGGTTGCTTCCAATTCTTGGCTATTGTAAACAGTGCTGCAAAAAACATAGGGGTGCATCTGTCTTTTTCAAACTGGAGTGCTGCATTCTTAGGGTAAATTCCTAGGAGTGGAATTCCTGGGTCAAATGGCAAGTTTATCTTGAGCATTTTGAGGAACCTCCATACTGCTTTCCACAATGGTTGAACTAATTTACATTCCCACCAGCAGTGTAGGAGGATTCCCCTTTCTCCATAATCTCGGCAACATCTGTTGTTGTTTGTCTTTTGGATTGTAGTCATCCTTACTGGTGTGAGGTGATATATCACTGTGGTTTTAATTTGCATTTCTCTGATAATTAGCAATGTGGAGCATCTTTTCATGTGTCTGTTGGCCATCTGAATTTCTTTTTTGGAGAATTGTCTGTTCAGTTCCTCTGCCCATTTTTTAATTGGATTATTTGTTTTTTGTTTGTTGAGGTGGGTGAGCTCTTTTTATATTTTGGATGTCAAGCCTTTATTGGATCTGTCATTTGCAAATATATTCTCCCATACTGTAGGGTTCCTTTTTGTTCTATTGATGGTGTCTTTTGCTGTACAGAATATATTCCCACTTGTTCATTTTTACTTTTGATTTCCTTGCCCAGGGAGATATGTTCAAGAAGAGGTCACTTGTGTTTATGCCTAAGAGATTTTTGCCTATGTGTTTTTCTAAGAGTTTTATGGTTTCATGACTTACATTCAGGTGTTTGATCCATTTCGAATTTACTTTTGTGTATGGGGTTAGACAATGCTCCAATTTCATTCTCTTGCATATACCTGTCCAGTTTTGCCAACACCAGCTGTTGTAGAGGCTGTCATTTCGCCATTGTATGTCCATAGCTCCTTTATCGAATATTAATTGACCATTTATGTTTGGGTTAATGTCTGGAGTCTCTAATCTGTTCCACTGGTCTGTGGCTCTGTTCTTGTGCCAGTACCAAATTGTCTTGATTACTATGGCTTTGTAGTAGAGCTTGAAGTTGGGGAATGAGATCCCCCCTACTTTATTCTTCTTTCTTAGGATTGCTTTGGCTATTCGGGGTCTTTGGTGTTTCCATATGAATTTTTGAACTATTTGTTCCAATTCATTGAAGAATGCTACTGGTAATTTGATAGGGATTGCATCAAATCTGTATATTGCTTTGGGCAGGATGGCCATTTTGACATTGGCCAATTCTTCCTAGCCATGGGCATGGGATGAAGTTTCCATTTGTTAGTGTCCCTTTAATTTCTCTTAAGAGTGTCTTGTAGTTTTCAGGGTATAGGTCTTTCACTTCTTTGGTTATGTTTATTCCTAGGTATTTTATTCTTTTTGATGCAATTGTGAATGGAGTTGTTTTCCTGATTTCTCTTTCTATTGGTACATTGTTAGTGTATAGGAAAGCCACAGATTTCTGTGTGTTAATTTTGTATCCTGCAACTCTGCTGTATTCCAATATCAGTTCTAGTAGTTTTGGGGTGGAGTCTTCAGGGTTTTTTATGTATAGTATCATGTCATCTGCAAATAGTGACAGTTTAACTTCTTTTTTACCAATCTGGATTCCTTGTATTTCTTTGTTTTGTCTAATTGCCGTGGCTAGGACCCCAAGTAATATGTTAAATAACAGTGGGGAGAGTGGGCATCCCTGTCTTGTTCCAAATCTCAGAGGGAAAGCTTTCAGCTTCTGACTGTTCAGTATGATATTGACTGTGGGTTTATCTTATATGGCCTTTATTATGCTGAGGTACTTGCCCTCTATACCTATTTTGTTGAGAGTTTTTATCATGAATGGATGTTGAATTTTGTCGATGCTTTTTCAGCATCTATGGAGATGATCATGTGGTTTTTGTCCTTCTTTTTGTTGTTGTGGTGGATGATGTTGATGGATTTTCGAATGTTGTACCATCCTTGCATCCCTGGGATGAATCCCACTTGGTCATGGTGTATGATCCTTTTAATATATTTTTGAGTTTGGTTTGCTAATATTTTATTGAGTATTTTTGCATCTACATTCGAGATATTGGTCTGTAATTTTCTTTTTTGGTGGGGTCTTTGCCTGGTTTTGGTATTAGGGTGATGTTGGCTTTATAGAATGAGTTTGGGAGTCTTAAGTCCTCTTCTATTTTTTGGAAAACTTTAAGGAGTATGGGTATTATGTCTTCTCTGTGTGTCTGATAAATTCCGAGGTAAATCTATCTTACCCATGTGTTTTGTTCTTGAGTAGTTTTTTGATTACTGCTTCAATTTCTTTGCTTGTAATTGGTTTGTTTAACTACTGTGTTTCTTCCTTGGTCAGTCTTGGAAGGTTGTATTTTTCTAGGAAGTTGTCCATTTCTTCTAGGTTTTTCAGCTTATTAGCATATAGGTTTTCATAGTAGTCTTTAATAATTGTTTGTATTTCTGTGGAGTCTGTAGTAATTTTTTCATTCTCATTTCTATTTCTGTTGATGTGTGTTGATTCTATTTTTCTCTTAATTAGTTTGGCTAGAGGCTTATATATTTTGTTTGTTTTCTCAAAGAACCAGCACTTGGTTTCATTGATTTTTTCTATTGTTTTATTCTTCTCAATTTTGTTTATTTCTTCTCTGATCTTTATTATGTCCCTCCTTCTGCTGACTTTAGGCCTCATTTGTTCTTCTTTTTCCAGTTTCAATAAATGTGATGTTAGGCTATTCATTTGGGATTGTTCTTCCTTCTTTAAGTGTGCCTGGATCACTATATACTTTCCTCTTTAGACTGTTTTAGCTGCGTCCCACAGAAGTTGGGGCATTGTGTTGTTTTTGTCATTTGTTTCCATATATTCCTTGATTTATCTTTTAATTTGTTTGTTGATCCATTGATTATTTAGGAGCATGTTGTTAAGCCTCCATGTGTTTGTGAGCCTTTTTGTTTTCTTTGTAGAATTTATTTCTAGTTTTATACCTTTGTGGTCTGAAAAGTTGGTTGGTAGAATTTCAATCTTTTGGAATTTACTTACACTGTTTTTGTGAGCTAGTACATGGTCTATTCTGGAGAATGTTCCATGTGCACTTGAGAAGAATGTATATCCTGTTGCTTTTGTATGTAGAGTTCTATAGATGTCTATTAGGTCCATCTGTTCTTGTGTGTTGTTCAGTGCCTCTGTGTCCTTACTTATTTTCTGCTCAGTGGATCTATCCTTTGGGGTGAGTGGCATGTTGAAGTCTCCTAAAATGAATCCATTGCATTCTATTTCCCCCTTTGGTTCTGTTAGTATTTGTTTCACATATGCTGGTGCTTCTGTGTTGGATGCATATATATTTAGAATGGTTATATCCTCTTGTTGGACTGAGCCCTTTATCATTATTTAATGTCCTTCTTTATCTCTTGTTACTTTCTTTGTTTTGAAGTCTATTTTGTCTGTTACTAGTACTGCAACCCCTGCATTCTTGTCTCTGTTTTTTGCCTGAAATATGTTTTTCCATCCCTTGACTTTTAGTCTGTGCGTGTCTTTGGGTTTGAGGTGAGTTTCTTGTAAGTAGCATTTAGATGGGTCTTGCTTTTTTATCCATTCTATTCCTCTGTGTCTTTTGATTGGTGCATTCAGTCCATTTACATTTAGGGTGACTATTGAAAGATATGTACTTGTTGCCATTGCAGGTTTTAGATTCATGGTTACCAAAGATTCAAGGTTAGCTTCTTTAGTATCTTACTGCCTAACTTAGCTCCCTTATTGAGCTGTTATATACACTGTCTGGAGATTCTTTTCTCCTCTCCTTTCTTATTCCTCCTCCTTCATTCTTTATATGTTGGTTGTTTTATTCTGTGCTCTTTTGTGTTTTCTTTAACTGCTTTTAGTGGGTATTTGATTTTATTTTTTACCTTTAGTTAGTATTTGGTTGGTTTGCTTTCTTTGCTGTGATTTTATTTTCTCTGGTGACATCTGTTTAGTATTAGGAGTGCTCCCGTCTCGAACAGTCTCTCTAAATTACCCTGTAGAGGTGGTTTGTGGGAGGCAAATTCCCTCAACTTTTGCTTGTCTGGGAATTGTTTAATCCCTCCTTCATATTTAAATGATAATCGTGCTGGATACAGTATCCTTGGTTCAAGGCCCTTCTGTTTCATTGCATTAAATATATCATGTCATTCTCTTCTGGCCTGTAAGGTTTCTGTTGAGAAGTCTGATCATAGCCTTATGGGTTTTCCTTTATAGGTGACCTTTTTCTCTCTAGCTGCCTTTAAAACTCTTTCCTTGTCCTTGATCTTTGCCATTTTAATTATTATGTGTCTTGGTGTTGTCCTCCTTGAGTCCTTTCTGTTCGGAGTTCTGTGTATTTCCGTGGTCTGTTTGATTATTTTCTCCCCCAGTTTGGGGAAGTTTTCAGCAATTATTTCTTCAAAGACACTTTCTATCCCTTTTTCTCTCTCTTCTTCTTCTGGTACCCCTATAATATGGATATTGTTCCTTTTGGATTGGTCACACAGTTCTCTTAATATTGTTTCATTCCTGGAGATTTGTCTCTCTCTGTGTCAGCTTCTATGTGTTCCTGTTCTCTGGTTTCTATTCCATCAATGGCCTCTTGCATCTTATCCATTCTGCTTATAAATCCTTCCAGAGTTTGTTTCACTTCTGTAATCTCCTTCTGGAGATCTGTAATCTCCCTCCAGACTTCATCCCTTAGCTCTTGTATATTTATCTGCATCTCCATCAGCATATTTATGATTTTTATTTTGAATTATTTTTTCAGGAAGACTGGTTAGGTCTGTCTCCTTCTCAGGTGTTGTCTCTGTTATCTTGGTCTGCCTGAAATTTTGCCTTTTCATGGTGATAGAGATAGTTTGCAGAGCTTGCACAAGTGATGGCTGGAGGAACTTACCTTCTTGTTGGTTTTTGGCCTTCCTCTCCTGGGAGAACAGCAACCTCTAGTGGCTTGTGCTGGGCATCTGTGCACAGACGGGGCTTCTGATTCTTGCCCGGCTGCTATGGAGTTTATCTCTGCTGTTGCTGTGTTTGTAGCCTGCCTTGGGCCACTGCTCCAATATGGTGGAGCCGCATTGGAGGGGGAACTGCCGGGAGGCCATTTATCTCCATGAGGGGCCTCTGTGCTCCCTGCTGCCCAGGGATTTAGAGTGCCCAGAGTTCCCAGATTCCCTGCTGCTGGACTAAGTGACCCAGGATGCTTCCTTCCGGTTTTGGGGTCCCTGTCCCTTTAAGACTTCCAAGAAGCACTCGCTTTTCTTTGTCCCCAGGATGCTGGCTGCAGGGACCCGCTCACAGGTCTTACTGTCCTGTTTCCCTAGTTTCCAGCACCCCACACATGCACTGTGTTTGCGCTCCAGTGCGGATGGCTGGGGCTGGCTATTTAGCAGTCCTGGGCTCCCTCTCCCTCCCTGCTCTGACTCCTCTCTTCCCACCCAGAGCTGGGGTGTGAGGTGCTTGGGTCCCGCCGGTCCAGGGCTTGTATCTTACCCCCTTTGCGAGGCACTAGGTTCTCGCAGGTGTGGATGTGGTCTGGATGTTGTCCTGTGTCTTCTGGTCCTCTTTAAGGAAGAATTGTCTTTGTTGTGTTTTCAAAAATATATGTGGTTTTGGGAGGAGATTTCTGCTGCTCTACTCACGCCACCATCTTGGCTCCCTGCCTGAAAATAATTTTTTAAATAAAGTTTTCAAATATTTTTATATAAGAATTAAGATTCACAGCATATATTTTAAATTTGTAAAGGTTTTCCATAAAAGAGCAAATTAATTATTTGAGCATATTTACAAAATCATATTAATATTATATTTTGACAAATTAAATTGCCTGTTTTTTCTTATATATATACTATTTTTTATTAATATTGACTACTTTCAGCATTTGAGTTGAATTTATGACTGAAAATAGCTTGTTTGAGAAATGAAGTGAATTAAGATATGGAAATAAATGTGGTGGACATTTTTACATATTAGAAATTTCTTCATTGTAGTTACATATAGAATTTATAATAAGTGACTAACAAATAACATGCAAAAATTTGTTTTGAATTAAATGTCCTTTGTCATTGAAAACACTTAAAAGAACTATATTTTTTGTAAACTTCTGACAGTTTCTTTTACTGACATCTGTAGCAAAATTTTTCACTTTTAACTAAGTTCTATTTTAATCTGATGACATATTAAAAATGTGTTAAGTCACAAAATTGTATGCTTTTGGAACTGTAAGAAATACTCCAGTGCTTATATAAATTTTTCTTTGCACAGAAGAAAATATTCACTTCCACAAAGGTAGCTAATAGCATAAGTGGAATAATGTATCTACCTGAGTTCTTTTAATTATGTCAAAGGAGACATATATTTGTATGTCATATGATGGATAAATATTTCTAGTTTACAAAGGTATATTCTCTACTAAAATTTTTAAATAACCGAAAATATTATTATATTTATAACTTTTATTAGGAAAATATATCTCTATGTTATTCTAATACAGCACATATAAAGGAAAGATAATTATTGCTTATTTATCTCTCCAGTTGGAAGCATATCTTAGGTCTCTCAAGCAGGACAGAGTAAGAAATGCACTGACTAGATTTTTTATACAAAAATTGAAAACATTAAGTGTTTTCATACAGAGTTTTCAAAACATTAAGTGTGCATACAAACATATGCACAAGTACATATAAGGTATATAAGTTACATTAACATTTTAAAGTATAATTTTTATGTAAATAGATAGTAAAGATAAAAGGAAAATATAAAACAGGAATATGTAAATAAAATGGTTGAATATTGTTAAATGATAATGTGTGGTTTTAAGTTCCTTTACCTTTTTCTCAAAAACTCCTCTGTATTTTCTCATTTTTCTAGTGAAAGTTTTTAAAAACAAAAATCACAAAAAGAAACCATATTTCTAAGCATATTTAAATACTTTGTTTTGAAAGCAAATTTAAATAATAAGTTCTTGAAAAGCAAAGTATGCTAGTAACTAATGGATATTTTTCAGAGTAAGAAGAATAATAGTAAAGGACTGTTTACAAAACATTTAGGATTCAATTTATTAGTATTTAGTTTGTCCAACCCTAAAAAGTATCAAAGTATAGTAGTACATTCCAAAATGCTTTTTTTTGTAATAATTTTCTATAAGTCTTCACTAGCAGCTAGATACTTGAAAAATTTGAGTACATAAAAGCAAAACAAAAACTATTTCCTAAATGAAAACAGCTGTAATTATGATTTCTATTTATTCAGGTCATTTCTACATCCAGATGCACTTAAAATCAGTTTATAAAATTCCTTGAACAAGAAAATATTTAATCATGTAGAGATACATGTTACTTTTTCTTTCTCAGATTGTGCACTTCTTTTAGCCTTATTCCAAAAGAATCACTGCCCATCAGTGAAGTTACCTGAGTTGGCAATGAGAAGAAAAATAAACAAAATTAAAGAAAACAAATAATATTTAAAAGAAAATGAAGGAATGAAGAGAGGGAATAAAAGGAGTAAAGGAGAGGACCTCATAAGAAGATTAAGGGCACAGTAACATAGAATCCACACAAAGTATGTGAGGGGAGGGTAAACTACATCGCATGATTAATCATACAGAGATGACTAATCACCATTTTTCTTCCTCAAATGCCTGTTTAATTTAGCTTCTCATTTGTCACCACGGTGTTAATTTTTTTTTAGGTTTCCCTCATTATTTTGGATTTTATTCCATTTGACTTTGGGTAAATTATTGAGGTTCTCTGAGCCACATTTTCCTTCAGTGAAGAATTAGATTTAAAAAAAATAAGTAAGTTCAGTCTGAAATTTGCAGTGATGATAAACACTTGGCTTATCACTTGAGCCCACTGGGTGCAGGATCTCTGTCCTATTTGCCTGTCTGCTCCCAGTACTGAGTCCAGATCTGATGCACAGTACATAACTGATAAACATCCATTTCTTTCTAAAGATTTTCTAAGCAGACCCTAAATTTTGATTTTGAGGCATATTGGAATGAAAAATATTTCAGAAGCACACAGACAGGAGTTTGAATTTCAGCTACATAGTTACAAGTTATATAACATTGAGCATGTAATTTGATCATTTTTGTAATTAATCAGATGGAAATTTAAAAGGAAAAAAACAGAATATACACAAGAGATCTCTCTACCTTACAGCATTGTTGGTATGCCTAGCTTTTCTTTCTATCTTTCTTTTTTATTGAAGTATAGTTGATACACAGTATTATATTGGTTTCAAGTACACAACACAGTGATTCAACAGTTACGCACATACTTAAATCCTCACCTCAAGTGTACTTACTGTCTACATAAAAAGATGTTACAGAACAAATATATTCTCCATGCTGCTCTTCCATTCCTGTGACCAACTTATGGTTGAGATTTTTGTGCTCCTTTATACCGTACACGTCGTCCCACTCACTCCAACCTGTCTCCCATGGCAACCACCAGTCACTTCTCAGTGTCTATGAGTCTACTGCTGTTTTGTTTTCATTTTGTTTTGTTTTTAGATTCCACAAATAAGTGAAATCATATATTATTTGCCTTTCTCTTCCTGGCTTACTTCATTTAGCATAATGCCCTCTAGATCCATGCATGTTGCTACAAGTGACAGAATTTCTTTCTTTTTATGGCTGAACCATATTTCATTATGTATATGTATCACTTCTTTATCCATTCATCTACTAATAGACACTTTGGTCACTACCATCTCAATTATTGTAAACATGGCAATAAACATAAGGGTGCTTATATCTTTTCAAATCAGGGATTTTGTTTTCTTTAGGTAAATTCCTAGAAGTGGAATTACTGGGTTTATGGCATTTCTTTTTTTAGTTTTTTTAAGGACTGCTTTCCACAGTGGCTGCACCAATTGACATTTCCTCCAAAAGTGTAGAGGATTCCCTTTTCTCCACATCCTCACTGACACTTGTTATTTCTTGTCTTTTTCTTCTGTAATATTTTTCTAAACATTTTTCTAAATAGTGGCCTTTCTAACTGATGTGAGGTGATACCTCATTGTGGTTTTGATCTGCATTTCTCTAATGATTAGCAATGTGGAGCATCTTTTCATGTGTCTGTTGGCCATCTGTATTTCTTTGGAAAAATGTTCAGGTCCTCCTCTGCTTATTTTAATCAGCTTATTTGCTTTTAGGATGTTGAGTCATATCAGTTCTTTATGTATTTTGGATGTTAATACCTTACTAGATAAATAATTTAGGAATATATTCTCCCATATTTTAGGCTACCTTTATGTTCTGTTGATGTTGTCCTTTGCTGTACAGAAGTTTTTTTAATTTTTAGTTGTGCCACTTATTTTTGCTTTTGTTTCCCTTGTTTGGGGAGACATGTCCAAAAAATTGTTCATGCTTATGTTCAAGAGAATTTTGCTGATGTATTCTTCTTAGAGCTTCATATTTAGGTCTTTAATCCATTTCTAGTTTCATTTTGTATATACAGTTAGACTGTAATCCAGTTTCATTCTCTTGCATGTAGCTGTCCAGTTTTACCAAAACTAGTTATGAAGAGGCTGTCTTTTCCCCACTGTATATTAATGGCTCCTTTATCATATATTAATTGGCCATATATGTGTGGGTTTATATCTGGGCTCTCTATTTTGTTCCATTCATTTATGGGTCTGTTCTCATGCCAGTACCTTACTGTTTTGATTACTGTGGTGTTGTACTACAACTTGAAGTCAGGAAGTGTAATCCCCCCACTTTGTTCTTCTTTCCCAGGACTTCTTTGCCCATTTGGGCCTTTTGTGGATCCTTAAGAATTTTAGAATTATTTGCCCTAATTCATTAAAAAATGCTGTTGGTATTTTGATAGGGATTGCATTGAATGTACAAATCACTTTAGGAAGGATGGCGATTTTGACAATATTAATTCTTCCTATCCATGAGCATGGGATACATTTCTATTTATTGGTGACTTCTTAAATTTCTCTCAAGAGTATCTTATAGTTTTCAGAGTACAGGTCTTTCACCTCCTTTCTTAGGTTTATTCTTAGATATTTTATTTTTTTTTATGCAATTGTAAATGTAATTGTTTTCTCAATTTCTCTTTCTGCTCTTTAATTGTTAGTATACAGGAAGGCAATAGATTTCTCTATATTGATTTTGTATCCTGTTATGTGCTGAATCCTGTTATTAGTTTTAATGATTTTTTGATGGAGTCTTTAGGGTTTTCTATATATAGTATTGTGTCATCTGCAAATAGTGATAGTTTTACTTCTTCCTTACCAATTTGGATGCCTTTTATCTCTTTGTGTTGTCTAATTGCATGGCTAGGACTTCCAGTTCCATGATGAATGAAAGTATTGATAGTGGATATTCTTGTCTTGTTCTTGATCCTACAGGTAAAGATTTCAGCTTTTCACCATTAAGTAGGATGTTAGCTGTGCGTTTGTCATATATGGCCTTTATTATGTTGCAGACTTGCTTCTTTTTTTTTTTTTTTTTGCTTAATCAAGTCAGATTTTGCTCTCCATACCACTGAATCTGATTACCATGTTGACTGATTTCCAGAAGAAAAGCTGCCCATTCCCTCACCTGGTAGAACATGGAAGGTTCTCTGGTGAAAATAAGTGAACAGTACCAATGAACAATTCATTTCTCTCTGTGTCCTCTCTAGGCTTGTGAAACAGATTGTAGATCCAAAGTCAGAAAAAGCAAAGCATGTCATTTAATGAAAAATTCAGCAACATCAAAACTTCATTTTCTCCTACAGAAGCTGTAGTAAGTGGCTGTAGCTGTGCTCTCCATTTTGTCACTCCTATTTAAACTAATCTTGGTGTAGCTTTTGCACCTGTAGCATAAATGGGCCTCAAAAAAATGGCCATCTTTCCTCTTCTCCCTAAATTCCTTGATGTGGGATAGTTTATAAATTTCATTTCCTGGTTCTGGTCTATCCATTGCTCATGACAAATCTGCAACTATCTTTAAAGCAGATTGCTTGAAAAGCTTGCTAGTAGTTGAAAACTGAGTGGTTCTGCAATCTAGTCTAGTGTAGAGAGGAAATAGGCACTGTGATAAAGAACAGAGGTTGTGCACTGAATGTCCTAATCTAAGATCTTTTAATCCATTATTTATATGGTAAGGACTGAACATAAGACATTTAGAGATACTTTTCAAGGAAAGGAAGAAATCAAGCCAGAAAACATATTAAATGCCTTCTCAGAGTGGTAAAGCAAACTGAAGTAAGTCGTTGGAATAAAAATATATAGAAGAAAATAAGATTTAATAGAATTTCAGAATAAGCATATTAGCAGAAGCATATTAGTAGGCATGATATTTTTACTCCTATTATAATGACTGTATTATGGCCATAAAGTGAAACATTATTATTACCATGTCCTTCCAGCATGGTATTATTACCATTGTCCTTCCAATGAATTTTAGACTATTATCTTTTTTAGTGGCAATCTCTCTAATTATCAGGATGAGGTAATTATTTGCATTTGTCTGCCATGTTCCAGGTAGAAGAAAATGACAGCACATTCCCTACTAATGTCAGAGTTAGCAATGCACTTACTGTCTTTCAACCTTAAACTATACATAACATATTGATGTAGAAAACAACAGTCTTTCACCAGGGACACAGAGATTTCTTAAGTAGGAAATTAAGATTAATGAAGCAATAATGGCTGGTTTAGTTTGTAGAAAACAGTCCCTGTGGGCATTGTATGTCTTTTTTTTGTAGTTTACATATATCCTTATCTTGAGAAAAATATTATTTACCATAAAATCATTTTCCACACAACCTATTATTGCCACCTATAGATCACTGGTACTATCATCATTTTTTTTTTAATCTCAATAAATGATCCTAATATGTATATGATTTTACTTTCTTCCTCTGGTTTAGTCTTAAATCAAGAGAAATTAATACATAAGCAAAGAAGAAAACATACTAGGGGGCTTTTTAAATTCTACCACATCCTGGGTTTAGAATATTATTTGAAACAACCAGAATTGTAAATAAGATTATGGGAAAATAATCACATTTAAGGAGCAAGGTTTCCTGGAATATAGCTATATACTCATGGCTGGATATTCTTAGATGTGTTGTTCAATTTTCTTTTTAACAAATTTAAATAAGTTGGGTATTAAACTTTTAATTACTTGTGTAGTGGAGGTAGGAAAGAGAATGGAGGAGACTGTGGATCTCAACAAAAATGTAACAACTAGGGATTTTTGCAAATTGGAGGTTTTGCTACAAAATGAGTCAGTTCAACTTCTCAGGTTGTTTATGTCTCTTGAAGGAATTAATCCTCAGAATTTCAGGGCAATGATATGTTTGTCTAAGTTGGCTAAAATTACAGATGTGTATATAAATCAGATACTAGCTTGGGGTAGTTTTTCTTAAAATTTTAATATCTGCTGTAGAGTGCAATGAATCATCTCAAACTAATAAGCATTCTAAAAAGAAAGTATCGAGTACAGGATTCAAAGTGATGACTTCTTACCCTAAGAAACTGAGGAAAAGAGTCTTTAAGTTTACAGAGTGGTTAGATGATACTGCTTTTTTTGGGCCAGGGCACTAAAAAAAATGAAAATACATTTTCATTGTATTTATTTTCCTTTTGTTATTGTTCAGCAGGAATAGTAATAGTATCCTTGGAAAACATGAAGAGACCACAAACATCCATTATTTCTTCCTCAGCCCTTCAAACTTCAGTTTTAGTTTTTTGGGTTTTTTTTTAACTCTCTTATTGATTTACACCATACCATCCCTTCAAGTAATGTAAATGTCA
Organism: Manis javanica; assembly: GCF_040802235.1. Classification (NCBI taxonomy): domain Eukaryota; kingdom Metazoa; phylum Chordata; class Mammalia; order Pholidota; family Manidae; genus Manis; species Manis javanica. The sequence continues at coordinate 37,676,904 of NC_133167.1, forward strand.
AAATACTGTTCCTTTCTTTTCATTTTGGGAAAATCGTCTAGCTCTTGTGCGTGTGTGTTGTATTTTGTTAGATTATCTTTAGAAATTAGAGAAATTAAGCACATGGCTTTTACAGAAATATTATTCGATACATTTTCTCTCATTTCAAAATGCAAAAGTATTACTAAAGTTCAAGTCAGTCTAATCATCATCATATGTCTAAGCTAGGCCAGTGTTACCCCACCATTTCTGCGTTTATTCCCCAAAGTAACTTCTCTTTGTAGGCTAATGTCCCTCCTCAAAGTCTCATGAAGCCATATGCTCATGTCTGTACATGCCCACATTCTATTTGCTGATAGCGCCACTACTCTCATCCTACTCTGACCACTATTTAATTCACACTTTTTCATTTCTCTCCATTAAGATCTCAAAGAAGTGTAAGTTTCACAACCATTCTATTTACAAGTCCACAGCCAATCACTGAATTCCTATAGGCCACTTAGTTAACATCACTCATACATCATTACATTTTCCTCTTTTTGTGAGTATATCTCATCCTCATGAAATTCATTTGAATGTGGCTTAGGAGTGGAGGATATGTCTTTAGCAAACAGACTTCTGAGTCAGAAAATATTTAGCTTCAAACCTGGCTCTGGCTCTGCTGCTTACTAGTTAAGATACACGGTAATTAACCTCTCTTGGCTTCAGTTTTCCTTTAGGCAAAATGAAAACAAAAAAACTCACCTCAGAGCATTATGATAAAAATGAATTCATGTAAATAGCGTAGCCAATTTGTGGCTTGTTGAAAGTTACCAATACATACAGTTTCCCTTCTCCCTTTTGTCTGCCCAAGGAGTGCCTAACAGGGTGACTTCTGTATAACCTTGCTTAGAAAGCCTTGGTAATAATGAAAACACTGATGTTCTTTTATTAGACTGATATTTTACATTCACTGTTTTGCTCACCTATCATAAGAAACATAATGCAATTAATTCTAGATTTTTAAGTTAATGGGAAGCAGCACCATGAAAGACTATTTAAATTCAAAGCAAGTTTTTTTTTTTGGTTGTTAGGGAATATGACTATGTTTTTGTATTTGAATAATGATGAACTGGAATTTCTTTTTGTTAATTTACAATTCTTCAAACAAAATAGTGAAACCATGCTGAAGATGTAGTCGGATAGTATTACAAAGGAAGCAATCTTGTACACTTCAGTTGGTTTCCTAATTTTTTTCTAAACTCAAGCTCTACATCAGAAATAAATAGTATTGCCTCTCATTCTGGGAGAGGGTATCTTTTTCTTTCCTTCTAAATTTGTTGTATAGCTAGTATAGTCCTTTTAAATGAGTCTTTAACTATCTTCTTCTCCTAGGATAAAAAGACACTGAATGCCCTAACAAAAATTACTCAAAAAGGGAAAGTTGAAAATAAAGGGGAAGAAAGACATAAACTTTTACTCTTGAAAGTTATATGGACCTTGTTATTAAGAGATGAAATAATTCTAAGCCATAATACCATGATGTAATTTGTGATGATTCCTATGTATGGCTCCAACACAAGCATATTCATATTCACAACTTGTAACCCTTTCTGTGGAGCATTAATAAAAAATTCTTTCTAAATACCTATCTCATAGGAAACAATCTCTACTATTTAAGCACTGATTTTTCAGAAATATGTAAAGTCAGTTCTAAGACACTCAGAGAAACCTATTTAACTTTAATAAACAATATTTTATAAGTTCTTATCCTCCTTTCAACAATAATCAGGTATTATCCATTAGGTCTGGGGTTAAAATGTTTAACTGAGGAACTTTTTTAATTTATTGGGATAATAAGCAACAAACGGAGAATTACTTCTCAAATTAGGATATGTGAACTATAATCACAACAGTGATACAGTGAATTTATGAATGTTCTTCTTTTCACTGTCAACTCAGAGAACTTCTATTCATCCTTTAAAATCCTTTTCAAATATGACTGCACTGTTGCTTCTGTGAGACTTAATCACTTTTCTGGAATAATGATCAATCTCTTCTTTCATCATTTCTACCCCTTGCACATTACACTAAGACTACATTTTCCATGGGATACACATTTTAAAATTTATTTCTTACTTTACAATTAGGAGCAGCAGAACAGGGCAGTTTTCATCTTCATGATCTAGGTATCAACTAAAGAGTCTGGTAAATAGTATGTGTCTGGTAACTGGTAATTTCACAGTATTGAAAATGGTAATGAATCAAGTTGATTCTAAAGTAATGAGGTTAATCTTAATGTATAATTAGCAAAATTACCTAATGAATTTGAAAAATATACACCAAAAGATTTTAAGAAATATCAGTATCATTGGAAATAAACTAGTAGTCAAGAGGAGTACTTTCAAATAAAATGCTTACTTGGAGGTATAAGCAATTATTTCCTTTAAGATTGCAATATATAGTTCTCTCCTTGCTCAAAAATTCTGTTGATCCCTTGATTTAGAATTCACATGCAATGGGGCCCTGTTTTATGAGTCCTTATCTGCCTCGTCCAATATAGCATATTTTATATCTAAAACAACAGACTCTTCTTGGGGCTAGGTCTGGTCAGCATGTATTTTTGATTGGCTCACTGAATACAGTAAAATGTTTGGATTAGTTGCTGAGATGTGGACATGAAGACACTTTTCATAAACATTTGTACGTTGTGTCTGTCTTAAACTGTGAGACTTGGCTACAGTGAATCCACTTCCCTGCCAGTCAGTATTAGTTGGAGTTTCCACATTATAAAGGGTACATTTATTTGGTTTTCTAAGCCCCTACCCAGTTCCTTTTCCCTCATTTCTACTCCTGCCTGGCCATTATAGATACTTGAATTTATAAGATTCATCCCACAACCTCTATTCTTTTATTCTTTACCACCCTAGGCATTACCCTCTCCCAAGCACAAACATCACACACACTCCAGCATATTTATTTCCATTCCTGCTTTCCTCATTGATTCACAGATAAATCTAAGCAAAATTAGTAACTTTTAAATTTTTTCCTTTGTTATTTTATTAGACAAAAATTTAGCCTGGATATTTTGTGCTTTGAATTGCAACAATTTAAATACTGCTTCATCTTTTGATAACAAGAGATACCAGTATATACATAAAGAATAAATAAATAAGAGAGTTACATTTCATGAGTCAAGGTCAATCTGTCTAACATCAGACTTAAAGTTGAAACTTGGTTCTGAGGAGGTGAGAGTTAACAAAAGGAGAAAGGTCATCTTTTTCATAGATGGTAAAATGGCCATCACCTTGAAATTTAAAACCCACAGGTAACATCATACTCAATGGTGAAAAGCTAAAAGCTTTTCCTCTAAGATCAGGAATAAGACAAGGATGTCCACTCTCCACACTTTTATTCAACACAGGACTAGAGGTCCTAGCCAAGGCAATTAGACAATATAAAGAGATAAAAGGCATCCAAATTAGTAAGGAAGAAGTAAAATTGTCACTGTCTGCAGGTGATATGATACTATATATAGAAAACCCTTAAAGACTCCACCAAGCAACTACTAGAAATAAGAATTGGATTCAGCAAAGTTGTTGGATATAAAATTAATATACATAAATTTGTCACATTCCTATATATTAACAATGAATTAGCAGAAGAAGAAATCGAAAACAATTATATTTACAATTGATCAAAAAGAATAAAATATCTAGGGATAAACAACAAAGGAAGTGAAAAACCTATACTCTGAAAACTCTAAGACAGTCAGGAGAGAAATTAAAGAAGACACCAATAAACAGAAATGTATCTCATGCTCACTGATAGTAAGAATTAATATTCTCAAAATGGTGATCCTGTCCAAAGCAATTTATAGATTCAATGCAATCCCTATTGAAATACCAATGACATTTTGTCAGTAAACTAGGGGAAATAATCCTAAACTTCATATGGAACCACAAAAGACCTTGAATTGACAAAGTAATCCTGAGAAAGAACCAACCAGGGGTCCATGACTTCAAACTCTAGTATAAAGCTACAGAAATCAAAACAATAAGATACTGTCACAAGAACAGACCCATAGATCAAAGGAACAGAATGGAGAGCCCAGATATAAAGCCATGCTTGTATGGTCAATTGATATATGATAAAAGAGCCATGAATATAGAATGGGGGAAAAGACAACCTCTCCATAACTGGTTTTGGGAAAACTGGACAGCTACATGCAAGAGAATGAAAATAGATTACTGTCTAACTCCATACACAAAAGGAAACTTGAAATGGATTAAAGATTCAAATGTAAGACATGAAACCATAAAACTCTTAAAAGAAAACACAGGCAAAAATATTTTGCCTATGAGAAATTTTCTTTGGACACATTTTCCCAGACAAGAGAAACAAAACAAAAAAATGAACAAGTGGGACTACATCAAACTTTCCTTTTGGATAGCAAAGGACACCATCAATAAAACAAAAAGACATTATATAAGAAAATATACTCACAAGAGATTTATCTAATAAGGGTTTAAGATCCAAAATATATAAAGAATGCAAATGTCTCAATGCCAGAAAAAAAAATAAACCAACTCAAAAATGTGGGGAGGACCTGAACAGACATTTTTTCCAAAGAATAGAGGTGGCCAACAGGCACGTGAAAAGATGTTCCACTTCATTAATCAGGGAAAATGCAAATCAAAACCACAATGAGATATCACCCCATACCAGTTATAATGGCCACTATCCAAAAGACAAAAAAATTACAATTGTTGGTGAGAATGTGGAGAAATGTGAACCCTCCTACACTGTTGGTGGGAATGTAAATTGGTGCCATCACTGTAGAAAAAAATAGAAAACTATAGAAAGTATAGAAAAACTAAACATAGAAATACTATATGACCTGCTAATTCCACTTTTAGGAATTTACCTGAAGAAAAAAATTCCCTGATTTGAAAATATATATGTACCCCTGTTAATTACAGCATGTTTACAATAGCCTAGATATGGAAGCAACCTAAGTGTTCATTAATAGATGAATGGATAGAGAAGAAATGGTACATATACATAATGGACTATTATTCAGTCATAAAAAGAAAGAAATCCTGGCACTTGTGACAACATGGAAGGACCTACAGGGTATTATGCTAAATGAAATAAGCCAGGAGGAGAAAGAGAAATACTATATGATTTCACTTACTTGTGGAATAAAACAAAACAAAACAAAACAAAATAAATAAAATAGCAGCAAACTAATAGACACTTGAGAAGTGACTGGTGGTTACCATGAGGGAGGGGTTAGAATTGGTTGGAGATTGGGGGATAAACGGCAGAAAAATGATCAATCATAATATAAGTTGGTCATGGAGATGGTAGTACAACAAGGAGAATATAGCCAATGATTCTGTAACATATTTCTATGTTGACAGTAACTGCACTAGTTGGGGTGAGGATTTAATAATGTGGGTAACCAGTGAACCACTGTGCTGTGTACTTGAAATTAGTATAAGATTGTGTATCAACCATACCTATATCAAAAAGAAAAAAATATTTGAAGCATATAAAAATGTAGAAATGGTTTCAGAGAAAATTTTTCATAGCAGTCAAACAGAAGGCATTGCAATAGATTTTTGAGGATGATTTCTCATAAAATCTCAAAAAAGGAAAAACTGGCAATGCCCTTAAATCTTCAAACATGACTATTTAAAAATATCAGTAACAACTGTCCCTGAAAAGTCCTGAAATGTCAGTTTCATGCCTCAAGTTATTTTGTTACTTTCTTTTTTATTCTAATAAAGATAATTGAACTACCAAATTGAAAATGTTTTACTGAATGTTATGGTGCTCTAACATATTAAAGATGACGCTGTGAGGCAGATTATCCAATTGGACTGTTAAAATCACTTCTGTGGACTTAAAGGGAACTATTGACTAGCTTTAGAAAGCTAAGACTATCAAAATTTCCTTTTAAATTGATCAAAAAGGAATTTAAAAATACCACTAGTTGTGAATTAGAATTTCAGAAGGGAAAAGTCTAAATAATTTCTTCTGGTATTTACTTTAACTTGATAATATTGTATTCTTACATTAAAAAGCTGAGCAATAGAAATATAATAATGATTTCATCTTTATTAGGAGAAAATTAGCTTTACTTATTTGATTTTGATTTTTAGCACATTTAAAAGGAACAAAACCTGAAAGAAATAATCATGAAGTTATTTCAGGACATCTAAAGTTCTATCTGCCTTAGTAGAGTAGAAAATACTTTTTCTTTAGAGGAGCAGAATAATGAGGCTATTAAGTGTTGAGACAAACTGTCTGGATTCATAATCTAGATCCTCCAGTCATAAACTGTGTAACCTTAGGTTGCTTATTTAGCCTGTCTGTGCTTTAGTTTCTTCATCTGTAAAATGAGGATCATAATTGCCGTGGATATAGAATTAGATGAGGGATGCATGCAAAATACTTAGATTAATACAGGCACAAGTAAATACTACATAATTATTAGCTGGTATTATTCTTTTTCAAAAGGATTTAGTAAGTTTAGAGTGTATCCAAACAGTATAGTGTTCATAGATCATGTCCATAAAATCTCTGTGCAGTTTGATTTTTTAATAATCTTACTTCTGTGCAATATGTAACCATCTGTGAAATGCAACAGAAGAGGAACCTACTCAAAAGGTAAATAATTGTGAAGGATTTATTTGTTCTAATTACATTTATTTCTCCAGATAATATATTCAGTTTATAATAGCTATATTAAAATGTATCCAAAATAAAAATGAACATTTTGAAGTCTAATCGTGCAATTTAATGTTGAGTAAAACTCCTACTCATGTCATCCAGACATGGAAGATTGGCAGTGGTTTCAATTCAGATAGCAGAGTTGGGAAGGAGGAAAGTGGAAAATGTCATTTTGCAGATTACTCCCTCCTGGTACAGAAACAAATTGCAGAGGATGTTACAGACACACTGTATAACAAAGACAGTATATAATATAATAAGTATAAATTTATTAGCAGAAAAAATGTTCTGTTTTACTGGAACATTCTAATAATATGTTTTATTAGAATAAAAACACTTAGTAAACTTTTCAATTATTTGATTTACTATCTATGTTATGCAAAGTTACATCACAGTTTATGTATGTTACCATGATTTAAAGGCTGTAAAGGTAAATGTAATGGGCAAGTATTGTATTTTGTATCATTTTTCCTAATAATTTTTTGATTATATGAATATTTAAATCATGATAGCAACTACATTTACAGATAATTGAAGCCTTGATGTTTTAATAAAATAATAGTAGATAAATAGTAAATAAAAATAAATAGTAAATAAAATAATAGTAAATAGTAAAACAAAGTACTCTTTTAGTTGACAAAATGATTGTTCATTGATTACATCTTCACTGAAGAGTATCACAAATAAATTCCAAATTCCCATTATGTATCTAGCAGGATAGAGGAGAACAAAAACTACATTGTGGTTTGCAGGAAAAGATGAGATAATTATTCATGATCAAACAGAATTTTCTAAAAAATGAGCTCATCTCAGTAGTACATAAAAGCGACTCATTCACCTGTAACACTTAAATGGCTAACCCTTATTAAAATCTTGGAATCTGTTACCCTCTCTGCAAAATGACAGACAAACTTTGCAGAAAATCTGGAGCAGAAAATATGCAATCAGAGACTACTTCTTAAAATATGGTTTTTAATTATTTCATTTGTTCAAAAAGATGTGTGTATGTGTGTGCAATGTATGTTTCTACAAAAAGCCAGTCACAGTTCTAGATGTTGGATATAAACAATGAATAGGATACAACTGCTGTTCCTGAGGAGTATACATTGGATACCGTGGATGTGACGGTTAAACACTGTGTCAAATTCAGGTCAGTGTGATGTTAAATGCTGGGCAGATGATTTGTGAAGGGTCATTGTGGAGTGTCATGAAAGTGAAGGAACAAGTCCAGCCTCAGGATATCAGGAAACAGTTTCCAGAATTAAGCAGATATTGAACAAAGCCAAAAGAGCTTGAGATGTAGGGAACAGTATGTAGTGATCCTTACGTAAGTAAGCAGATGCCAGTGGCAAAAGCATGAGAAATAGGGAGAAGAAGAATGGATACATTTGAGAGATACATGGTTTTTAAATACTGGGTTAAGAAAAAGAGCACAGATGAAAAGATGCTCAGTCTTACAGTGAAAATGAGGGTAATGATAAAGGAAGTAAGAAATACCAATATTAGAGCATGTTTGTGAAGGCTCTGTTTGACATAACTGAGGAATAGCAAAGGTAAGTAGGCATTTAGCAAATAAAAGAGTCTACTTTAATGATACTTCTTAATGTATTTCATATATTACATCTGCTTTGGGGCTCTGTTTAATGTTGTTGAATATCAAATACCTCTAATATAAGGCATTTTTCAACTCTAAAAGAATTAAGATTCTCTGAGATAGAAAGTATCCTTCTAAGAGTAAGGTAGAATATCAGAAAGAGCTCTGAAATATATATCCAAAAACCTCAGTTCTAATCAAGATTTTAATATGCTTACATGTGTGAGTTAAAGCAAGTAAGTTCATTACTATGTTCCTCAATTTGCTCATCTGTTAATGTAGGAATTGGGTTTGATGGGACTTAGTATGTCATCCAACATTCTTTGATAATACATATATTTTTGATGAATGCATGAAAATGGTCATCTTTCCTATTTAGAAATGTTCCTGTTTTCATTCATATATTAAACTATTTCATTCTTTATATTCAATTTGGTCTAACAGATGTTTGATAGAACTCAAAGGAACAAGGACTGAACCATATGTGAATTTTAATATCACCTTCTACAGCTCTTTCATTTATGTTCAATGAGTTTTACTTAGAGTTATTATGGGGAAATTATGAAATATAGATTAATGGATGCATTTTTATGCTTTTGATGTGTTGTTTAATGAGGTATGTGCTGTTTTATATCTTACATCAAAGAGACATCTGCTAGAAACCTTCTTATCATACACATCAAGTGATTTTTGCACTAATAAGCATAATAATCTGAATAATGGAATATGGTATCTCTTTTTTATACCAATGAATTTACCTTATAAATTTAGTGTCTACTTTGAACACAGGTTTTAAGTTTGAACTTTAAATTATATTTATTATTGGACATACCTTTCCTGAAGTAAATGGTATGTAAAATTAGAGAAACAATGAAAAGATATAAACATTTAACACTACTACAGATCACAGAATATAGTTCAGGAAATTGATGTAATGGTGTGACTTACATGGTTGATTGATAGCTTCTTTAGACGCTATTGATCACTCTCAATTTAAGATGTGTATTTCCGGTTACTGAAAATCATTAATTTAGTGAAATAGTTGTCATATTCTAAACTTAAAGTGAGACATCAATTCACGTTAAGTAGTAGTTTAAACACAACTTTCATTCAGATGATCAGATTCTCTGAAGCCCACCTGCTCTGCCACCACCACAGCCTATGCCTGTATGGTTTAACATCAACTTGTCCTTGCAGTAAAATGTGATGAAATATGTGAGTATTTTCTGCATCTGTAAAGTAAATCATTAAGGCACGTCTTTGTAAGACCATAGAATAAAATATAAAACAGAAGAAATCAGACCAACATTATACAATTTACCATTCTTTCATCTTTTTGCATGTATCCATAAAGTTTTTATATAAACAATCAGAAACAGACAAGGATCATGATGTGAAAATTCATGATACCCTTTAGTAAGCAATATGGGATTTAGTTATTAACAAATTAATTAAAAACTATTAAGTTTGGAATACCAAATATTAAATAATTTCTCAAGGCAGATGAATGAATTGCACTAGTATGCAATAACAGACTGTCCCCAACTGAAGATGGTTCAACTTATGATTTTTCAGTTTCCAATGGTGCAAAAATTATAAGCATTCAATAGAAACTGTACTTTGAATTTTGAATTTTTATCTTTTCCTGGGCTAGTGATGTGTGGTGCAGTACTGTCTCATGATTCCAGGCAGCAGCAATGAGCCACAGCTCCCAGCCAGGCACGTGATCAGGAGGGGAACACCCAGCACACTTACAAGCCGTTCTGCTTCCCACTTTCAGCAGAATATTCAATAAATTACATGAAATACTCAATACTTGGTTATAAAACAGGCTTTGTGTTAGATGACTTTGCCCAAATGAAGACTTAATGTCATTGTTTTGAGTATTTTTAAGGTAGGCTAGGCTAAGCTATGATGTTCAGTAGATTAGGTGAATTAAATACATTTTTGACTTCATATTTTTCACTTACAATGGGTTTATCAGGATGTAATCTCATCATAAGTTGAGGAAGATCTATATTCATTACCTCTTTAATTCCCATGTAAAAATGCAAGGAAAGGTGATTAGTGAGCTTTTCACCTAAAAGTGACAGTAAAATGTCATTAAGTTTTTAGTACATGAAATGAAAGGTCTGTCTTAAGAATGAAAAAATGAAATTGTCTTTTAAAAACAGTTTGGTTTTAGATCCGACCATTTGCAACAACAGGGATGGAGCTAGAGGGTGTTATGCTCAGTGAAATAAGCCAGGCAGAGAAAGACAAGTATCAAATGATTTCACTCATCTGTGGAGTATAAGAACAAAGCAAAAACTGAAGGAACAAAACAGCAGCAGAATCACAGAACCCAAGAATGGACTAACAGTTACCAAAGGGGAAGGGACTGGGGAGGATGGGTGGGAAGGGAGGGATAAGGGTGGGGGGGGAAGAAAGAGGACATTATGATTAGCATGTATAATGTTGTGGGGGGGAACAGGGAGGGCTGTACAATAAAGAAAAGACTAGTGGTTCTATAGCATCTTACTACGCTGATGGACAGTGACTGTAATGGGGTATGTGGCGGGGACTTGGTGATGGGGGGAGTCTAGTAACCATAATGTTCCTCATGTAATTGTAGATTAATGATACCAAAATAAAAAATTAAAAAGTTAAAAAGCAGTTTGGTTTTATATATCTTAGAAATGGTATGATAATCGGCATTTATAAAGCTAGATTATATACTAAATCAATGGAAAGGTTATATTAGATAGGAGACGCTTTTACAGAAAATGAAAATGAAATCATTAATTGAGGTGGTATACACACACACACACACACACACACACACACACACACACAAACATACAATAATGGTAGTCCATGAGACTTAGGTTCAATTTTCTGTCTTTCCTTTAACTTGACTTTGCTCAAACCATAGCCTCTTTGGGCTTCATTTTCCTTGTCTTTAAAGGGAATGAGAATGAATGAAAGGATCTTAAGGTCACTTTAAAATATAAAGATTTCATTTTATAATAAAACATTTCACTGTTAATGCACAAGTATAGTAATTTTAAAGATACATCTTCAAAAATTACACTAATAAACAATAACTCTTAATTTCCTGTTTTTAAAATTTTACGAAGCCTGCTTTATGCCATTAATACCTCTAGATAAAATTGCCTGCTATAAGTAACATACTGTTTTTAATTCCAACCAAGTCAATATATATCTCACTGTTTATCCATAGTGTTTTTAGTTATGAGATAGTTCTATCAATTGTCCATAGCATTCTGCATAATTTTGACTTTGCTGATCTTTTTCTGTATCTGAACATTTCAGATGAATTACTAAGTCTCAGTTGACACTTGAATTAAAATTTCTCCAGGTCTCATTCCTACAAATTTTTGGAAAAGGCTTTGAGAATAGAGGGGATAACAGTTTAATCTTACTTCTGTTTGACCTTGGTTACCTCAGCTCAGAAGAATATACAACATGTCATCTATCTTAATTCTTGAATCCTATGCCCTTTATCTCATTTCTTATGTAATAAATTGCCTTTTATATTTATAGGTCTGAAAAATGACTTGAGAAGGTTTTAAGACCAAAGATGCGGGCAAAAATCTACTTTTAAGCAAAAAGTAAATGCCTTCCTAAATGTAAGGGAGTAACTTGAGAATTTCATATATTGAACATGTTCTTGCTAAAGCAGAATGTGGAAAGACTATAAAGTAAAAACTTTGGAAACTTTTTTATTTTGTTTTAGAAAAGGAGATCATAAGGGAAAAAGTCACTGAAGTATCAAATAATATCTGTATATGACTTCATTAAGGAAGATGAGTCCCCAAATATATGTGTGTATATATATGTGTGTGTGTATGTGTGTGTGTAGTGTGTATAGACCTTGTTCTTTATGGTGAAGGGAAAAGTTTTAAATTTATATGCTCATATCTCTTTTTGGATTCCAATCCAAATATATATATATATATATATATATATATATATATATAGTGTGTATATACTCTCATATTTTAAGGGCATTTCACTTTCAGATGTTCAACACACACTCCTTTTAAAAATTATCTATAATCTTGCAATCCCTATAAAATATTCTTGACAAAAATAAACAAACCTAAATCAGAACAAACACCCCATATTTAGAAAACACATTGGGCAGAGGGACAACTTTTAAAAGGTATTACAGATATACAATCAGAATAGTTAATAACATATGAGAAACTCTACAGGAAAAGGAACTCAGTTCATCAATTTAAAAAAATTGTAAAATGCAAAGGAACCAATAGATTAAGATAGAATCAATGATCAGCCAAACTCAATGTGTGAATTTATTTGGCTCCCGATTCAAATAAACCAACTATTTTATACACACACACACACACACACACATACACACACACAAACATCAAAGAAAATTTTAAATTTACTCAATGCTTAATACTAAAGCATTATTATTTCCTAGAGAAAGCCTGTGAGCCTAGTCTAGACTGTTTTATTGGTCACCCATTCAGGACCCATCTTCTAAGTATTGGTATATCACCTAATAGGGTAGGTACACAATAAGCTTTTGCTGGATGTTATGTTTTCATTTATTAATATTTTAATATGTGGAATAGAAAAGTTCAAAGCCATAAATTATAAGTACATAAAAATTTCTTAAATCATATGTAGTCTAAGACTAATGACAAAGAGTTTAGAACACATTAATTTATACAATTTTGTATGCTACATCAAAATAGTTTAATTTCTCTCTCAGACCTTGTTCTTTATGGTGAAGGTCAAAGGTTTAAATTTATATGCTCATATCTCTTTTTGGATTCCAATATAGTCCTAATTGAAATTTGACATATATGCCTATTAGTTGAAATTATTCCTTTTCCATGCTTCATTAACAATGCACTTTACTATACTACAACGATAATGCTCATAATAAAGATCTCCTATGCAATGTGGATTACATTGAAACATGATTGATTATCTCAAATGTAACATAGAATTCATATTATAAAATTCCTTATGCTGAAATTGATTTTGTGACCAGAATTTAAATATATACCGAAAGAAGTAAAATAAGTTTTCATTGCACGACAATGAATAAAATTTGGAGAAACAATTATCTTTCATTAGACAATGAACAAATTAGAGATATGTATGATATTCAGGACTTTCAGTTAAAACATTTTATTTTTAAGAATTATTTATAGAGTGACACCATCTTGACGGTAACATAGGTTATTCTTGACTTTGCTCCCCCTCTCAAAAGAACTAACATCCATTCAAGAACAAGATACCACTGAGAGAATCTTAAAACATCAGAGTGAGACTGAAGCACCCCACTGTGCATCAGAGGTCAAGACAGACTGGGTTAGGAGAATAAGAGAAATGGCTACATGTTGGTTGCATTGCTCCTCCCCCAGATTGGTGCAACACTATGTGAAGAGATCTCCTCTGAGCCTCTGGTTCCTCCAGTGGGAAAAGAGAACCTGGGGGAACAACCAGAATGTGAGTCACTTTCTAGAAGCCCCTACTCTGATCATGTACCTCAGAGACTGTGGGGGAATCTGCTGTGATGGAGAAGCTGGAAGGGGCTTGCAGCAACCAGCACAGGGAGCTTGGCAGTCTGAGTTCAGATCTGCAATGCTCAAGTAATAATCCCAACCAGTGGCTTTGCTCATCTGCAGAAGCAACCTGGGGGCACACTCTGACCAGAAAATGTGGCAGGATGCAGATCTGCCTCATACAGATCCTCAAACAAGGAGTTTTCTTGGCACACTTCACAGTTTTCCCATGCCCAGGCAAGGTGCTCAGTCATGGCCTCACCTGCTATCGAGATTGCCTTACAGCCCCATATGACCAGAAAGGCTGGTGGCAACTACTAGAAACTGTGTAGCCAGTGACACTCGAGCTGAGAGGTGGGTGAGCAGAGCAAATTTCCCCTGGAACAAAAGCCACTACTGGGTATGGAGTCTTTTCATGCCACACAGAAGCAGGGAGATTAATTCATAGCCAAGGCTGATGGTAGCTCCTGTTCCCATGCTGTCCATCAACTGGACAGCCTGTTTGGGAAACTGAGAGTAACTTAGAGCATTCCCCGCCCCACTCCTATCTAGGTAAAGAGGCTGAGACATCCCCAACCACTGCAGAGAGCTTCTTGCAGCCCCATCTGAGCAGAAGGGCTGACAAGAACACATGAAAGCCATGCAGCCCCTTTGGCCTGAGTGGTGCTCAGGCCAAAGAAGAGCAGACAGATCTGATAGTTTGCAAAGCAAAGCAAGTGAACTTACTGGGCCAAGGAACTTGGTATATGGATTTGCTAGAGCTAAGCCAGAAAACAAAGAGTTTCATCAATTTTAAAGCTGCATCTCCCACTGCATCCAGGCAGCAAATATAATTTATAGCTCTGAATACATCACTAAATACAGCTTCAGGCTGTCTGATCCAGGAATCTATCCAGAAATATACAGGCAACTGTGTAGCTAATTTAACAGTCCTACATTCAGTGGCAATTAAACAGAAATCACACTTCATGGCTTTTCCCATCTGTAGAGCAATACCAGTGACCTCACGTGACCAGGGAATTCAGTGCACATTTAGGCCTGACTTGGAACCCAAACAATGAGCTGTACAGATTCAAGGTTCTGGTCTGCTTCCCTGACAGGATAAGAAGCTAAATCATAGACCCCAGTCTCAACCAACTAGTAAGCCTGACCAGAGACTTGAGGCAACTGCAGAGCCCATCCTACAGCCATACTTGAATAAGGAAACAAGCCAGCAGTCCTATCCAACTGTTTTCAACCAGGAGGATACCCCTTACACCCATCGTCAAAGCTCAACATTTGCCTCACCCAAAAATAGACCTTAATAGCAAGCTACATCTGCCCAAAGACATTACTAGTGGACCACCCAGAAACCCAACTGGGAGAGCTGGTGAAGAGCTCACTCTGCCAAAGGAAATGTGTAAAGTCAGGAAGAAGAGTCCAATTATTCAACTACACAGATACAAATGCAAGGGATCAGGAATCATGAAAAATCAGGTAAATATGACACCATCAAATGAACTAATGAAGCCCCAATAACTGACCCTAGAGAACTGTAGATCTATGAACTATCAAAGAATTTAGAATAATTTTGTTAAGAAAGTTTAGTGAACTACAAGAAAACACAGACAGAAACCTAAAAAAATATTGGGGAAAAAACCACATGAATAAAACCAGAAGCCTGACAAAGAAATAACACCACTTAAAAAAACAAAAACAAAATAAAAAATTCAACAGATAAAAATATAATAACTGAACTGAAGAATTAAATAGAATTTCAAATACAGACTCAAACCATGTAGAAGAAAGACTCAGTAATCGGAAGGACAAGACATTAGAAACTACTCAGTCTGAAGAGCAAAACGAAAAAAGAATGAAAAAGAGTGTAGAAAGCCTATGGGAATTATAGGACACAATGGAAAGAAATAATGGGAATTCCAGAAGGATAACATGTTCCAGAAGGAACATAAAGTATATTTAAAGCAATAATGACTGAAATTTCCCAGATCTGGAGAGAGAAATGGGCATTCAGATTCATAAGATCCAAAGAACCCCAAATAGGTTAGAATTTTTTTTTTTGAGAAGGCATCTCTCATATTTATTGATCACATGGTTGTTAACAACAATAAAATTTTGTATAGGGGACTCAATGCACAATCCTTA
The DNA here is from genome assembly GCF_040802235.1 of Manis javanica. Lineage (NCBI taxonomy): Eukaryota > Metazoa > Chordata > Mammalia > Pholidota > Manidae > Manis > Manis javanica. The sequence goes on from NC_133167.1 coordinate 37,692,888, forward strand.
ATCAACCCCAAGCCTAATTCTCAACAGTCTCCAATCTTCTGAGGCATAATGAACAAGTTTTTACATGGTGAACAAATTCTTACATAGTGAATAAGTTCTTACATGGTGAACAGTACAAGGGCAGTCATCACAGAAACTTTCGGTTTTGATCACGCATCATGAACTATAAACAATCAGGTCAATTATGATTATTCGTTTGATTTTTACACTTGATTTATATGTGAATCCCAAATTTTTCCCTTATTATTATTATTATTATTATTATTTTTAATAAAATGCTGAAGTGGTAGGTAGATGCAAGATAAAGGTAGAAAACATAGTTTAGTGCTGTAAAAGGGCAAATGTAGATGATCAGGTGTGTGCCTATAGACAAGTATTAATCCAAGCTAGATGAGGGCAACAAAACATCCATGAATGCAGAAGATTTCTCTCAAAACAGGGGGGGTGAGGTTCTAAGCTTCACCACTGTTGATCCCCAATTTCTCACCTGATGGCCCCCCTGCGACTGTGCCTGTCTTAGGTTGTTCCTCCCTTGAGGAATCTTACCCGTCTCTGGCTAACCAGTCATCTTCCAGGGCCATACAGGGAGATGTAAAGTTGGTAAGTGAGAGAGAAGCAATATTGTTTGAAAAGGTTAGCTTTTTACTTCTTTGCAGATTTATGCCCTGTGGCTTCTATGCCCAGCAAAGAAAGAATTTTAAAAGCAGCAAGAAAAAAGAGAGTTTACACATAAGAGAACCCTTATAAGATTACTGGTGGATTTTCTCAACAGGAACTTTTTCCAGGCAGGAAAGAATGGGTTGACATATTCAAAATATTGAAAGAAAATAACTGTCACCCAAGAATTCTATACACAGTGAAGCTTTCCTTCCAAAAGATGGAAGTATAAAGACTTTTCCCCAAAAAATAAAACCTAAGAGATATCATTACCACCAGACCTGCCTTATAAGAAATATTAAAAAGAGTTATATGAGTGGAAGTAAAAGAATATGAATTAACATCACAAAAACACAAAAAGATAGTGTAAATTTTAATAATAATGGTAAATATAGCATAATAATTAGATTTTGCAATATGGTAATAGGGGTCCATAACTCACAACTCTAGTTTAAAAGTGTAAAAAATACTGCCAATAGCAAAATAGAAATAAATACAACAATTTGCTATTAGTTACACAAATGCTAAAATATATATAAATTGTAATGGAATAAGGAGCAACAGTAAACATGTTACACATATATGATTTCTATTGAAATTAAGGATGAAAGGATGAAAAAACATTTCAAGCAAATATTAAAAACAAAACATAAAAGAGTAAAAGGTCATTACATAATGATAAAGGGATTAATACACCAAAAAGATATAATGTTTATAAGTACTATGCATACAAAATTGGGCCACATAAATATATAAAGCAAAAATAAATAAACAGTAATAATATACTAATAGTTGGGGACTTTAATGTTCCACTTTTAACAATGGACAGATTATCCAGACAGAGAATAAGTAAGGAATGGAAGATCTAAACAACACTATAGATCAAATGGACCTAACAAACACATACAGAACATTGCATCCAACAACCCTGGAATACACATTCTTTTCAAATGCACATGGAACATTTTCCAGGCTAGACATATGCTAGGCCACAAAGCAAGTCATAGCAAATTCAAGAAGACTGAAATCACATTATGTACATTGTCTAACACAATGGCATCAATAACAAGAGGGAAATGAAAATTCATGAACACATGGAATTAAACATTCTTCTGAACATCCAACAGATCAAAAAAAGAATTAAGGGGGAAGGAAAAAGATTTTTTGTGACAAACCAAAATGGAAACACAATATAACCAGAACTTTTTGAATGTAGCAAAAGCCATTCTAGAAGGGAAGTTGACAGCAAAAACACCTACATTAAGAAGTAAGAAAGATTCCAAATACAACCTAACTCTATGATTTAACTAATTGGAAAAAGAAGAAAAAAAAGTAGCTCAAAGTTATCAGAAAAAAAAAGGAAATAATGAAGATTAGAGCAGAAATAAATGAAATAGAGAAAATAATAATGAAAAGATTGAGTTTTCAAGTGCTCCTTCTAAAATTCTAAACTTCAACTCATTATGAGTTTAAAAGGGTGAAAGTGTTCTCTTTCAACTGTTTGATCATCCATTCTCTCTTTCTATAGCATTTCTGTGCTCTCACAAAATCCTTAATTTTGGTGAGAACAAATCCATCTTTTTTTCACCTTATTGTTGATTCTCGATTAATAGTTAATTCTTGTCCATAAATTTTATTTTTCCTATTTGCTATGTATAATGATAAATTTCACATTGAGTTATTTAATTCATCTGGAGTTGGGTGATATTTTTACAGAAAGTAGGTAAATTAATCAAGTTATTTATTTATTTTTTTTAAATTTCTACACTACCCATTGCATCTGATATTTTTTGTCTGGCTGAAGTGGACCCTCAGTGAAGCTCAGCAAGGTAACTTTCCTTTGCCAAGGATATATTTCACAAGGTTTCTGAATTGTCCTATCCGAGTGCAGTGTTTGAGTATTTCAGAAAGATCAATTAATTTGTCATTTCTCATTTCAATCATGACTAATCTAATCTAACTTCTACCCTGGACATTATTTTTTAATTTTAATGAATATTTATATATAAAATTTGGCTTCCAAGTTTTCAGATTGATTCTTTTTCATATTTCCCACATTTTTTAAAATTTCTGTCTGACTCTATGGTTAATTTGATGTGTCAATTTGTTTAGGCCACAGTACCCAGGTATTTTGTCAACCAGTATTCTAGATGTTTACATGAAGGTATTGTTTTGGATAGGATTAACATTTGAATCATTGGCTTTGAATAAAGCAAACTGCCCTCCATAATGTGGTGTGTGTGTGTGTGTGTGTGTGTGTGTGTGTGTGTGTATGTGTGTGTGTGTATGTTCAGCCAAAAAGAAAGGAAATCCTGCCATTTGGGACAACATGATATGGATGCACCTTGAGGAAATTATGCTAAGTGAAATAAATCACACAAAGACAAATACTGTATGGTCTCACTTATATGTGGAATGAAAAAAAAACACTAAAATTCAGAAAAAAGAGATCAGACTCATCGTCAACAGAGGTGGAGGTAGAGAAATGGGAAATGGGAGGAAGGTGGTCAAAATATACAAACTTCCCATTGCAGATAAATATTAGGGAGGTAATGTATAATATGATTATTGTAGCTAACACTGCTGTACTGGAAAGTTGTACATTTAGAGAGTAAATCCTAAGAGTTCTCATACAAGGAGAATTGTTTCCTTTTTTTCTTTTATTTTTATGTATCTGTATAAGAAGGTAGATATTAGCTGACCCTGTTGTGGTAATCATTTCACAATATATTTAACTAAAATCAATAGGCCGTGAGCCTTAAATTTGTACAGTGATGTATGTCGATTATTTCTCAATAAAACTGGACAAAAATAATTATTTATTACTATGAATTACCAATAGTTTCTGTTCATAAACTTTTTCTAGAGAGCATGTTTCTACGTTATTATGACTTCCTATTGAGTCCAAAGTACTGTATTTTGCAAATATATAGCTATTTACAAGGTGGAATTCCCCAAAGCATAACAAAATAATTCTAGAATGAATATCTGCTGATATTCTCTGCAGCGTGGATTTCATTTCTCTTCTGCCAGAACCTGGCTTTCTCAGCAGAGCTCACCTCCCCTCGTGTTAAAACAGTCCTGATTCTCCAACTGGCTTAGGCCAGCCAGCAAGGGACCTGGCACACTGTTCAGTTTAAAGACAAGCATGAGGGATATATTTGCTAACACTTTCTCAGAAAGAAGTTTCTTTACTCTTCTTAAAAAAAACAAAAAAAAAACTTTTTAAAAAATTGCTCTCTTTTCCTCTATTCTGTTTGGTATAAGAATATGAGTGACCCCTGTAAGTATAAAAGGCATTTTCTATCCAAGGATGAATCTGATGCTTGAGAAGGCAAAGCCGGGAGTATGACAGAAAAATTGACACCCAACTTTGACTAAACATATCTGAAGCTTTTCCTACCTACCCAGATTATTATTCCTTTATATACAAGAAAACATTTTAATTATTTTTACATTAATTCTTTGAATGGTGAATTTTTTTGAACAGTTTAAGAAAGCCATAGTTTAATTATGGGGTGTGACATGATAGTTTGAGGACTTCCAAACACCTCCCCTATTTCTAAAGCATACAAATCTCTGGAGAATGATCCAGGAATGTGCATTTTCAAAGGCATTCTTAGGTGATTCTGATGTCACCCACTAGATAATTTGTTTTTATGTTTTTCTTTGTATCAAAATCACCTGGGAGCTTTTAAAAAGTGGAGATGTTTAATCCATCCTCTACACTTCCCTGTCCCCAATCTAAAGATTCTGTTTTAGTCTTACGGGGCTCAGGTAACAGTATTTAGAGTTCCACATGCACATTAATGTGCAGTCATGGTAGAGATACACTGCTCTAGGGCAGGGTTTCTCAAACCTTAGTGTGCATGCAAACCACCCAGATATCTTCCAACATTGCGTATTTGGATTCAGTAGGTCTGGGGTAGGAACTGAGATCCTGCATTCCTAACAAGCTTTCAGGTAATGTCCAGTCTACTGGTCCTCATGACTATACATGGAGTAGAAATGAAGCCTATTACTTTTAATGGTGAATCAGCCTTGTCATAGCCAAATGCATTACAAATGAATTAGATTAAGGGACTGGCATTAGGAACTATCCACTGTATTAAGGCAGGTGTTAAAAACACAGATCCCGATAGACAATTTAGGAAAAGTCCAGTCTACTTGCCAAAGATGATATTTGAGGTTTATGACTCATATATGAGTTATGGTACAGTAATGTACTCATCACTAGGGGTCAAGGAAAAGGTAAATGCATTACAGTAAGAGGGAATGGTATCATTAATTATTTCATGTTATTAATTTCACAATAATAAATGCATAATATTTGAATTTGTTTTATAAAGCATACACAATGGAACCCAAACAGTTTAATAGCTTTTTGTGTCACTAATTTTTTAAAAGAAAGGAAAGTGCATTTTAATGTTATGCATTTAAGAGAGAAACTAGGTGTTAGATAAATTAACATTTAGCATTTGGAAAATATTGACTGGATAGCAGGGAGTCTGTTATCTTTGCTGTTACCCTGAACATTTCAATTTCAGAAAGTTGCATGACTTTCGAATCTCCTCCATGTAAGACATTCTGCTTGACATAAGAATTTATTTCTGACTTTCCATCAGTTTCTAATTAATAGCACCACTGTGTGTTACATGGTGTGAGAATTGAAATTCTCTAAACAGTACCACAGGAACACCGCATTGCACTTCTACTTGAAAAAACACCTGATAGTTACCCAGCTGTTTCTTCCAGATGCTGTCTGTAAACTCAAAGGTCATTGTTTCACTAAAACTAAGATTAATTTGACTCAAAAGTATCTTATTCACTATAAAAATGCAACTATTAAAATCAAGTTTTTAAATAGCTACAAGTAAATGCAACCCAAACTTGTAGAACTTATAAAATGGTTCTTAAAGCATTTCCATTTTTACAAATCTGAATGAAAAACTATAGTTCATATGATTTATAAATAAAATGTTTAGTGACATAATTTATTTCTGTTTGTAAGAAAAAATCATTGCCTACCCTCTGAATGAACTCCCATGAATTAAAGGAACATATCATTATTTGTGCAGAATGACAATTTAGTTTAAGATTAAAAACTCAGCAAATGGTAAATGCTTTTGAAATGGGAAATAAATACAATATCAGTAGATTCTTTCTAAAACTTAGAAAGCACAATATTAAGACTCAACCTACAAGACAGAGTTTATCTCTTGTATACAGATTACAGAGTTTTTGTATAACAGTACAATTTTACTGCATTTCAAGAGATTGTGTAATAATAGGATACTATTAGACTCATAGGCATTAAAAGGTGTCCTTCATAAAGGGTGTTATGGCAATTAATTATAATTATACTTTTTTAAATAATAAAATCAGAATGCAAACATCAATCCTGCAATAACTCTGCATTTGAATAACTAAACACAAACCAAATGTGCCTGTAATGTTACAATTTTTTTAACATTTTTTTCATTATTGTTGACACACAATCTTATATTGGTTTCAAATATAGAATACAGTGGTTCAACAGTTACCCATGTTATTAAATCCTCACCCCTCTAGTGTAGTTACTATCTGACAACTTGGGAAGACCTTACAGAATCAATGACTATATTCTCCATGCCATACTACTATACCCGTGACGAACTTATATTGTGATTGTGAGTTATTGTGTTCCTTTAGCCCCATCCCTCTCACCCCAAGCACTTCCCCCTTGGTAACTACTAGCTCCTTCTCTGTGTCTGTGAGTTTACTGCTATTTGTTCTTTCTCTTTTGCTTTTTTTTTATACTTCACAGATAAGTGAAATAATTTGTTATTTGTCTTTCTTACCTGGCTTGTTTCAGTGAATATAATACCCTCTAGATCAAGTTGCAAATGGCAGGATTTCTTTTCTTTTTGTGGCTGAATAATATTCCATTGTGTATATGTACCACATCTTCTTTATCCATTCATCTACTGATAGACACTTAGGTTGTTTCCATGTCTTGGCTATGGCAAACAGAGCAGTCATAAACTTAGGGGTACATGTGTTCTTTCAATTCAGTGCTTTGGTTTTCTTTGGATAAATTCCTAGGAGTGGAATTATTGGGTCAAAAGGTATTCCTATTTTTAGCTTTTTGAGGAACATCCTTATTGTTTTCTACAATGGTTGCACCAATTTACATTCCCATCAACAGTGTAAGAGAGTTTCCATTCCTCCACATCCTTGCCAGCATTTATTTCTTGCCTTTTGGATAGTGGCAATTCTAACTGGTGTGAGGTGATATCTCATTGTGGTTTTAATTTGCATTTCCCTCATGATTAGTGATGTGGAGTATTTTTTCATTTGCCTGTTGGCCATTTGTATTTCTTCTTTGGAGAAGTGTTTGTTCAGGTCCTCACCCATTTCTTAATTGGATTATTTGTTTTCTGGATATAGAAGTGTATGAGTTCTTTGTACATTTACATTAACCCCTTATCAGATGAGTTGTTTATCAATATATTCCCATACTATACGGTGCCTTTTTGTTCTGCTGATGGTATCCTTTGCTGAACAGAAGATTTTGTTTGAGTTTGATTTTGTGTCCCTTGCTTGAGGAGATGTGTCCAGGAAAAAGTTGCTGAAGCTTATATTTTAAGATATTTTTGCCTATGCTTTCTTCTAAGAGTTTTATGGCTTTATGACTTACATGCAGGTCGTTGATCCATTTCAAGTTTACTTTTGTGTATGGAGTTAGACAAAATCCAGCATCATTCTCTTACATGTAGCTGTATGTTTAGTATTTACCTGTATGACTCCTATGAGATAAGAAATTTTGTTATTCTAGGTTTACACATGAAGGAACTGAGGCTTGAAAAGGTTTAATTAAATTGTCAAATGTCAGAACACTTGTAAGTGTTACAACCAGGACTCAAACCTAGATTAGATTTCAAAGCCAATCATCTTAACCACACTACCATGCTATATACTAGGCAGCTAGAAAAGAATACAGCTAAAGACACAGGAAAGTAGGTATATTTTAATGCATAAAATTACAGAGATAATTCTGCAGTCCAAAGAAAGGATCCTATGATAAAAAGGGGTTGCTGAAACTTGATTGTGGTAATCATTTTACAACATAGATGTATATCAAAACATTACATTGTGCATCTTAAGTACATAAAATTTTTAAGTTTATATCAATAAAGCTGAAGGGAGAAAAGGCTGACTCTGATCTAGGCAACAATACACCTGAGTAACATGAGAATCAAGTACAGATGAATATGACAAGGAACCAATATATAACCAGGAAAATGAAAACTGCAATCTCTAAAATAAAAATTTGAAACACTAAATAAATGAAGATAAACGGTAATACAGTAAAGTTCAGAATTTGTCATTTTTTTAAAGATCTCTAATTATACAGTCATATCTCCCTTATATTCTATCCTATGAAGAATCAACCAGAAGCCATCAGTTCCTGCCCAGACACCAGTTAAGTGATGAGATAATTAGTGACAGAAACCCAATTTTTATATGAGAAAATATTTGTAAATTAGCACTTTATGAAATAGTTACTTAAGAAGTAGTTATGTATGTCATTCATGTGCAGCCAAGCCTAAAAAGCCTTGATTGTTCTCTGATAATTATGAAAATCTTTCTGGCATGAAACTCCACCAAGAATATCTGTGAAAAAAATCCCCTACAAAGGAATACACCCTCACTTTCAAAGCCTCTTAACAATACTATATATGAAAAGTAATCACCTGTAGCCTCATGACCTTTCTATCTCAATCGAAATAAAATAATATTTCTCCATTTCCACCACAGGGAAGGGAAAAAGTAAAACAGACAGTCATCTACTCCCCAGGATCAGAAGCTCCTCATTGCATCCCTTGCTTTATATAGCCTTTATTTTAGGATTCAGGGTCCAACTGCTTGACAAAATATGGCTGCCAGCTCCTTCTCAGTAAGTGCCTTTATGGACACATTTGGCTGCGTGTCTTTAGAACATCCTTAATCCCAGCAGGAATGCTTTCAATTTACTCCCAGAGCAGTGGCCCTCTCTTTCTCTCCTTTGACTGTTGCCATCACTATTTTCACCCTTTCTGCCTCATCAGCTCATCACATAAACTGAAGCACAAGCTGAATGCTGGGGACTACCCATTCTATCTGGAGTTCCCTGGCAGTGAGAACACCACTATCCACCAAATAGCGTGGGTTGCACTCAAACTGCGGAGGTGATTGTAATGAATTCAATTCATATTTGTGTGTCTTTCCTAAAAAAGGATAATTATTTCTGCTATTTCATATTGTTAGTAATAGAAACCAGTTGCAAGTGACCAGATCATCTGTGTTTATCAGAATAAATGCTATTAAGGAATAGTTTAAAGACATAGGAAAAGACAGATTCTTCAATATTCAAGCTGATTTGAAAGATGCAACCTGACTTTATTTCAAACTTTATTTTTTTTAACTTCTAATTGTCATTTAGGATGAAATAAACAGCAAACCAACTAGGATTGAAAACTCTTTTGTTGTTTTGTTCAGTTGTCTTTTCTTTTTTTCCATATAAATCCAAAGACTCTAACAGAGACCTGTTAGAGGTTAATCTCTAAGTCAATTTCAAGATACACCTAACCATACAACAGAAAGTGGATGGCTAGTAGCCTAGCTCCTAACAGGAGATATGTCACCCCACTCAGCTCTGGGCATGGAAGAGAGTGAACAGTGGAAATAACCAGTGCATAGAGTATGAGAATGTAGTTCAATCACATTAGTAGATCAAGAAATTTACTCCAACTCGAGTGACAGATCTTTAATATCACTGTCCAGGAAAAAGAGTATGTGAATCAGAGATCACAGTTATGTTCTTATCATTTTCTTATTTTACAAGTGGGAGATTTATAATGGTTATTCTATTTCTATTCAACATTATAATTTGGTTACCTTGGGGCATGAATATTTAAACCATATTCAATATTAAGAGGAGCTATACCTCAAAATAATTATGAAATCCATGAGAAAACCCAGATGTGGAATTGAATGCAATCGATGAATATAACACTAGGTATTTTTGCTTTTTCCTTAGTCTGTAGGAAATAGAGTTGCACTATGTTTAGAGCATTTTTGCCATTTCAGGGTTGTCAGAAAAATATGTAAATGTGCTGCAATCAATAAAAAGACATGATTCTGTAGGAACCAGGAGCTGTATGATTCTTTCTGCACTTTGCATAAACTACCCAACCTACCTTTTGCTTTAAATTAATCTGTGTCTTCTATAGCAACTTACTACGCTGATGCACAGTGACTGCAATGGGTTATGTGGGGTAGGGGAGGGATGTGATAATATGGGTGAATGTTGTAACCACAATGCTGCGCATGTGAAACTTCACATGATTGTATATCAATGATACCTTAAGAAAAAAAAAAGAAAAAAGAAAGGAAAAAAATTAATCTGTGTCTTTTATTTGTAATTGAAAGAGCCATGAAAAAAGGCAGGGATGGGAGAAGGTAGAAGAAATGGGATTCTTGGTGATAAAATTTCATACAGGACTCCAGTCTTTTCCTCCTCTATCTCACCTCTGATTAATATCCAGTCTTCCTTGCAACTTCTCATCTGAGTGGTATCTTTTCAGTTTCTTTCCTTAGGTTTCTACCACAGGATCAATCGCATAAGGTAGTGTGTGAAGGAAGTTTTTTTGGTAAAATAATAAACATTTGATGCTGCAGTTTTCCTTTTAGCACTGCTTAGGTGCAACCCAAAAATTTTTATATGTTGTGATTTTGAGGTTTTTGTTTGTTTGCTTTTACATTATAATACTTCCTAATTTCCCTGCTTTTACTCATGGGTTATTTAGAAGAGAATTGTCTAGTTTCCATTTGAATATTTTTCATGACCAGTCAGTTACATTTTGATGTTCATTCTGTTTTGATAAGAGAATATATTCTATACAATTTCAATCTTTTCAATAAATTCATGGCTCAGAACATAGTCTGTATTTACGAATGCTCTGTGTGAATTTCAAAAGAACTCATAGTTGGCTAAAAGTATTTTGTTGTTTATTTAGCCAAAATAATTTTGAAGGAGTGGAAGAAAATTGGAGTGCTTAATTATTACCTGATTTTAAGACTTACTATAAAGCTGCAGTAATTAGATCATAACACCCACAAAATTTGTGTCAAAAAAATAATCCATACATTGCCAGTTGTCTCATGGGGTACAAAACTGACCCTAGATTAGAATCACCAATCCAGCTACACCAGCTTTTTCTTTTTCTTTTTCTTTTTTAGAACCTATTCGTTTTTACCGTGATTTAATTTTTAAACTTTCAGTATCCTTATGTTTTAGATATGCACATTTTATTTTTAATTTTATATTAATACACCTATCCAAACACTGGTGACTTTGTCCTTCGACATTTGTATTACTGCCATTTTTTCAAGCTTATCTTTTTCTACATTATTTTCCTTAGTATTCATATTTCTTTCCTTTGTACTAGATTAATCAATTTTAAAAATCCCTTATTTCTTCACTGGCTTTCATGATATACTTGCATTTAATGTGCACATATGTTAACAAACTTGATTTAACAATGTTCAAAATTAGTTAATATCTCTACTTTCTTCTCAAGGAATACAAGCAAAGGCTTCGAGACATTTTGGCTCATATCCTCTCCTTCCCCATTTACTTGCATGGCTTGGATTTGAACGCTTTCTTCGGGAAGAAGGATGCCCCACCCTACCCCCAAAGAAGTTCACACTCTAATTCCTAGAACCTTGAATATGTTATTTTACATGGCTAAAAGGAGTTTGATATAGGGAGATTATCCTGAATTATCTGGGTGAACCCAGTGTATCACAAGCATCCTTATAAGTGAGAGTGGTGGGCTAGAGGGTGAGAGAAGGAGATGACTGAAGAAGAGTCAGAACGATGAGGTTTCTGGAAGGAGGGCAGGGGACAAGAAATACAGGCAGCCCGCAGAAGAAGGAAAAGGGAAGGAAGCAGATCCTCCTCTGGCACCTCCAGAAGGAATGCAGCTCTACGGACTCCTGGATTTTAGCCTAATGGTGCCCATTTTGGATTTCTGAACTTTTAAACTATGAGATAATAAATTCAAGATCATGTTGTTTTAAGACACTAAATTTATAGTAATTTGTTGCATCAGCCAATAGTAAACTGGTAAACCACAGTTTGTCTGTACTAATCCCCATGCCATCTTAACACTTATAATTTTCACTTCAATTTACATTTAGAGGTCATGCTGACTGGCTGTTTCTTCACCACTGCTTCTTCCAGCACACGACAACCTTTAAGCTTCAATTTCATTTGTCAAAAACAGTATCTTCATGTAGTTCTTTGAGTGAAGGGCTTTATGTGATGCATTCTATGTATCTTTTCTGTGATAATGTCCTTATCATGCCTTACTCCCCAGGAAGAGGACTGATTGTGTGGGTAGCAAATTCTATTTTCTCAACACACTCTGGAAATATTACTCCATTACCTTCTTGCTTAAAGTATGACTTTGGGGAGACAATTAGTTATGATGTACTTTTTTATTTTTGTCCTCCTATAAATCACTTTCTTCTATATTTTTTACTTAATTAGCTATTATTTCAACTGTTTATTTTCTAGTTAATTAGCTACTAAAGAACCTAATTAACAGTGTCATTCTCTTACATAAAATAAAAAACAAAAACAAAAACAGAAAAACAGGTTATTTGAGGTGAAATCACTCATATTCATTTAAAAACTTTTACAGGCTGCCAGTGCCTCAAGCACAAGCTATATATATATACATATTTTTTGGGGGGGGGGAGGTCCTTCTATAATTTTTTATTTTTACCTATAGTACACATTTCTATATTATTGTTTATTTCCAGTTCCTTTCTAAAATTATTTATTACAGCTTGTCTCATCTGGTGAAATTTATTTTCTGTTTGCTTCTATAAATAAATTTGAAGAATTAAATAAACTACATGGGGTATTTTGTCTGTAATGTAAATTTCAATCTTCCTGGATTTTTTCCTGACCATAGTTAATTAATTGTATTGATCTTTTTGAAAAACTTTTATTTTCATTGATTTTCTCTATGGTTTTTCTGTTTTCTATTTCATTTATTTTCACATCGATCATTATTATTTTCTTTCTTCTCTTTACTCTGGGTTTAATTTGCTCTTCTTTTTCTATTTTCTCAAGGCAGGATACTGGGAGCACCGATGTGAGACTTTTCATCTTCTCTAATAAAGGTGTTTAGTGCAATAAATCTCCCACTAATTACTGCTTAGATTTCCTCTATATTTTTTTCCATGTGTCTATCTAATTTCGTGAACACATGGAACACAGTTAAAATTACTTTAATGACCTGGGCTGCTAAGTCAAACATCTGTGTCAGTTTTGAGTCAGTTTCAGTTAATATTTCTTCTCACTTTGGGTTGTGCTCTCTTGCTTCTTTGCACGACTGCAATAATTTTACTGAATATCAGACATGTTGCTTTAGCTTCTTGGGTGCAGGTTATTCCTGTTTTCCCATAAATATTCCTGAACTTTGTTCTGTGAAGCACTTGGAAACAATTTGATTTGAGTGAGTGTTGTTCTAAAAATGTGTTAGATAGAAGTGGGACTCCTCAGAATGAAATTCATATTTCTCCAAGACTGAAACAAGACAAGTCTGTGTCCCCTGCACAACGCCCACTTCCAGGCTCTCTGGGGAAACAATGTTTGTTGCCCCTGTGTGGGCACTAGATATGTTACCTCTGAACCTTTTGGGTTGGTCTTTCTCATCCTTGAGTAGTTTCTCACATGAATGTGCTGATCAGTCTTTAACTGAACTGCCCGGGGCTCTTTGCACATCCCCAGAATGATAGATTCGTGCAACACTCTCCTTCCCAGGGCTCTGTCCTGAGAACTGCAGCTGCTTTGGTCTCGCTGGATTCTTGCTTTCCTGACTCAGACAGTCGACTCGACAACAGCTGGGTTCTTCCTTCTTGTACCACTGGCTCAAAGTTCTCTCAAGGCCATAACCTGTAGTTTGAGATCATATCATTACTTTTGTTATTGCTGCTTATTCATTTAAGTGGAAGGTTAAATTGAGGCCCTATTTCTTTTAACTGGAAGAAGGTCCATCTTAGGTAAATCTTAAAATGACTTTCTTGAATCTAAAATTTTATTAAGTTTTCTGTCCCTATGTAAATAATCTTTGTGATTTATAAATCTAGTAATATATGTTGCTTTACTCCTTTCCTGGTTTTAAATACTACTGTGTTATTTTTAAATTCTGAGCAAATCTTTTGCCATTTTGAATGACTGAGGAAGTATACAAGGGAATCTACTAGTTAATAACTGCAATTATTCTTTAAGTGTGAACTTTACTGTACAAATAGTCACCCACTGTAATTTACTGACAAAAGGGCAGAGTTAAAAGGAGAAAAAAAGAAAAAAAAATAAAGTTATTCTGTAATGTATTAACATTAATTAACATGACTATATTAACCCAGTGCTCTTATGGTTAAATAAAGTTGTTTTTGGCATAAATGAAAATTATCTTTAACAATACATAAATGCAGGGTCAGAGACCTACAGGACTTCATGCCTCCTGCCTCTTTCACAGAAGCTAAATTCCAACATGAGAGATTCTTTTGACCATAAGAATTTGGTTCTTGAAAAATGACTGTTAAGCATGTCAACTTCAATGAAAAGATTAAATTTTAAGTCTTTGCCAATTAACATTCATAAAGTGATTATAAGACTTTACAGCAATGGGACAACAGTTACCAAAGGGTTAAGGAATCAGTTGTGAGTAAACAAAAAGTAAGCGTAGGACAAGAGTGAATTTAATTCCTTTTAAAGTTACTTAGAAAATCACCCTAGTCTCTCTCTTAATTAACTGCTGTACAATAGAACTATTTTAATTTTTGTCACAGGAGCGTGATTCATCTTGGTACTTTAAGGTTCAAGGGTATTTTAGCCTCAGTACCTCTATGCAAAGGACATTTATCACTGAACTTTATTACAAGAAGAAAATGATCTGCTAATTTTCTGCCACCTGCCTTTAAGAGGTTTCCGCTATCAGAGGGATATTTGCTTTAGAGAGATTTTGTCTAACATGCAATACCTCATTCAATAAATTCACTACTTCTTCCCAAATATCTCTTCTGCAGACAATAACAGTGAAAGCCCTTCTTTAATTCAATACATGGTGTCCTTCTCACATAGCCAGAAATTAGTTATCTTAAAGTAAATGAGAAAAAAAGTTTTATAATTACTAATATAATTTGAAGCACAAATTTAAAGCAGAAAGTACATAGGTTAAGTTTGCATTTCTCCAATAGAGCATACAATTTCTTGACACATTTTATCAGTTGATAAAAAGAATTCTATTCCATCTTGTAGTATGTGACAAAGTGAGATCTCCTCTAAAATTATATTTCAATACCATTAAATCAGAACACATTTTCCTTCAGTTTAGATTCAGGTGTTATTAATTCCTCCACTTTAATAGTGTTCTTATGATTTGTATTGCTAAAATATCACATATTTTATCAAAAAATAAAAATTTTGAAGGGTCTTAAAAAGGTGCTTTTTTTTAGTTAACATGTCTTATTTCATCTTCTGCATAACATATTCTCTTCTACTCAGAACTCTGAAGAGTTCTCTCAAGATGATGAGTGAAATGGAGAAATCATCAATGCATACAAAATATAGTTATCATTTAAAAATTCAAAGTAACCTCAACTTTCTTTTGATTTGAGGATCAAGTGAATTGATATCATAACACCTTAAAGTTGAACTCTAGTTAATATTAATTGAAAAAAAAGAGAGTGCTGAATAGTGGATTAAAAAGGAGGGTGTGTTGTATAGGATGGGAAAGAAAAGTTTGTGAAGACAGCTGCTTCCTTTCCCCTGTTCCCCAACACAGGCAGCTCCGCCATGACAGCCAAAACTTTGCAGGCATAGATCTCAAAGTACAGTGGGTTACCAAGAATCTAGCACTATTTTTTTGCTCCACCTCAGTTACCTCCACTTCACTCCATCTTCGCCAAGAGGGCAAATATGCAGCTAGTGTTTTTTAGGGAATATTAATATAAAAGTGCACTTACTGAGTGTGGTTTTCTAAATTCTAAGCTACAAGCAATAACTGAAGCATGTGAGATAAGTGGATATGTATATATCTATAGACAGACATATTATGCAGTCACTTTGACATTCTAATGTAGTAACTAGGTCATATTCTATAAACTACTTTGACATAGAACTCTTAGTTGCAGTTGACAGAAAGACCAGTAGATTGTTTGTAAAGTCGAAGTACTTTCTTTGCATCTCTTGGAAGAAATCCTCAGTAGTAAGATGCTAAATTATTCATTTTACAAAAGAAGTTTCCTTTAAACAACCATTTATTTCACACTCCTTTCTAAAAGTAAAATTTTTGCAAAGTTCGAAAATCTAAACAGCAATCTAAAAATACCATCTTTACTTTAAGATGCACTGAAAATTAAGTGAAGAGATTTGCATCACTTCAATCCTGTATCCACTCCCTGCCTAAATGATGTTGCCACCTAGACTGTATTATCTACATAATTCCAAATATCATATGTATACTAATTTCACCCTTATCACACCATGAACTTTATCTCTAATGAGCCCTGGAGCACATCTGATTCACATATCTCTCTGCATATCACTTTGATTTAAAATTAGCTTGGCCATTTAAAATTCTTTCAAATGAGAATTTATGGAATGAAAGGATGAATACAGGATCTGGAATCAGACTGCCATGTTCAAAGCCTGGGTCTGCCACCTCTATGTGGACTTAGTCAACCTTCTTAAACCTCTCTGACTCAATTTTCTCATCTGTAAAATAGTTGTCATAATAACAGCAACAATACCATTATCATTATTTCCTCCAGAGAGGAATTAAGATGATATTCATAAGGTTTTTAGAATTGTGCCTGCTTAAGTGTTAGCTATTTATCTTATTCACTGACAGTATGTACCCAATATAAATGTCATCGCCATTCATCTCCTGCATCTCCACAGTCAATCACCAAACTTACTGATTCTGCCTCTATCATCTTTTTCCAATATATTCTCTTTGTATTTCCATGAGGAATGCCAAAGCTGTTTCTCATGACAACATCTCTAGAAATCTACAATAATTTGTTAATAGATCTCCCAAGTTTCTAGCAGCTAATTTCTTGAATACATCATTGGCATTTTATCAAATTTATGTTCAGAAGTCATGAATAATAGCACATTACTGGACTTCAGTTGTTCCTCAATGGCTCCCCAGTGTTTACAAAAAAGAATTATCACTCAATACCTCCAAAATCTGACTCTAAATTCTTTTATACTTACTCTTTTGTATATTTAACATTTTAGTACTTTTCCTGAGCCTCCCAAAACTTTGCACATTTTTCTCTGAAGTCTTTCTTCAGAGTAACACTCCAACTTTTTAAACTAGCAGATTTTTTTAAGGTCCAGCATACATGTCACTTACATAAGAGAGACTTTCCTACTCCCCACTGCAGACATTAAGCAGTGCCTCATTCTGAGACACACAATTGTTACTTATTATAAGCTGATTTTATCCTGAATTGATTACGTATAGCTGCTCTGAACAGAGTATTAAATTCCTCAAAAGCAATGTCTTCATCCTCTTCATCTTTACTTCTGCCAAGTTCTTTGCACATGATGGATATGCATGTACTTATCTTCAGCTCCATCTATAGCTCCGATTTTTGATTCACAAAAGAGAGGCCAGGATAAATACTGAAGCAACATTTTAAGAGACATACCATACAGAAGTATTTTTTCTGAGTCTTTGAATAATAAAGTATCTTTTTATTTGGATAAAGTTTGGATAACTTTCCATTTTTCTCTTCCAATTCATTCTTCATTGTATCATTTTTATCTGATGATTAGTGTTACTGAGAAGTTGGAAGCCAACTTAATATTTTTACTACTTACATTCGTTTTTTATTTTTATTTTTTACTTTGCTTTTTGTTTTAATTTTTAAATTCCATCCAAAAATATCCATAGAATATTTTTCCAGCCATTTAATAATGACAGAGAAAGACAGATTTTGAAGTGCTATGAGTCTCTTTAATTTTCCTTGTACCCCAGAGAAGTAGGTTCACTTCTCATACTCTAGTCTGTTTCTTGCACAAAGTTTTCTTTAAATACTTTCAATTTAATATTTTTTCCAAATAATTCCTGTTTCTTTCCCAATAATTAATGTAATTCTAAGATTTAATCTTACCACTTATCCAAATGTCTCAGATAACATGTCCTAATGTTCATTACATGTTCCTTTGGGTCAGCATTCTGGGAATGTTATTAAGGTTTTAACTCCCTAACACTGATTAATTTTTTTTATCAATGTCACTTATGCTTTAAAGCTCTCCTGTAGTTCTACTGATGGGGTTCAGAACATGCTACCCCAAAATAAGATACCTTATCACATTGACTATTTTATAAACTAAAGGAGCTTGAGAAAATAGAAGCGGGAAGGTCACTCTGACCACCTTCCTCTCGTACTAATTCTCCTCTGAAACAGGTCATAAAATCCTCATGTGAGAGGTGCCCTCCCTCTACCTGGGGGAAAGGGACATCCTTATTTTTGAAGACCAACAGACACCAGGAAGAATCCTAACAAACAGGCCTTGCTAAGTCGCCCGCAATTTACCTCTATTACCTCTTATTCCTTGACCTATCATGACCTCCACAACTGTCCATTCCTCATCAAACCTAGTGTAAAAGAACACAAGTCTGTTTCTTTGGGTCTTTATTTCCTTATGAAGGCTCTTATGTCAATAAAACATACTGAATACATTTATGTGCTTTTCTCCTGTTAATCTGTCTTTGCCAGTTTATATTCAGACGCAGCCAGCAACCCTGAGTGTGGAGGAAAACAATTTCCTTTCCTACACTATAGGTATCACTAAAGGTTCTTTGCAATTCTTTCTTACTTCAGTCCATCTTTGAAAAATCTTAGCTTCTTATCTTTGCTACTTATTCTCCTTTTCTTATTTTGTCTTGTCTGTTCAATCTGTTTCTAGAGAGACACACATCTTGATTTGCCTAGTACAGTCTTGGATTCTGGATGTTGTCCTCATGTAGTTATTAGTAGTGCCCCATTTCACTCTCAAAAGTGTCCCACTTGATATGATAAATTATAAGGTTGCCCTAGAAATGTCAAACACGTCTTCAAAAAGTTTCTTCTCGTCTTTTGACTAATGCATGTCAAGAGTTTTCTGGTTTTCTGAATATTAATTGAGTTTATGTTTCCTTTCTCATTGCTCATTCTTTTTATTCTTCAATATTGTTTGTAGGATCTATTTGTCCTAATGTTTACTCATTCATACATGACAAAAGATCTATAGAGAGTATTTGTGCACAGAGTGTGCATTTGACCTTAGCTCTGTTCACAGAATTCATTCTCTCTGTTAGTTTAACTATTTCTGTACTTGTTTGCTATATTCAAATTATTATAATGACTGTCCTAAATTTCAAAAGTGCAAATGCATTCTCTAATGTCTTTTGTCAAAATATGCTTCTATGTTTGTACAACTGTGCATATGAAATCTTTCTGGAGTGTACTAAGAACAGACTGGTATCTGTTACAATGGGAGGGATTACATCAACTCATCTTATTTTCAGGTGTTAGACATTTTATAGAGAATGCACATCACACACACACACACACACACACACACACATTTAGATTCAGATCCTCCTTCTTGCTGGTTATTCCTGTGGATTATGAATGTGAATTATCTTCAGCTGGATCCTATGGGTTAGCTATAAATTTTAAGGAATGAACAAAATCATCAAAATAGTGAAATAACCCTGGGGAAAGATGTCTCTGATAATTTTCTAATGCCTGTTAGACTCAAAATTTTTTATTACTATCTGTTCCAATGTCATAAAATACTCAATGGTTTTTAAATATTTCTGAGACTTCTCCATTTCAACAACAGGAGGAGTGTTCAAAGATAACAAAGAAAAAGAATGAGCACAATGAAATGTACATGAAGTAGACGTATGACATAAGAATCTTACTCAACAAAGGGAATTTTTACCTGTCATTATATTTTTCATGTTTTCCCTCCCAAATCATCTCTGGTATTTAGTCCATAGCTATTTAGCATTTCTGAGTTGATTGCTCCCATCCATCTATGAGCCTTTAAACATTCATGTCTTTTCTCTTGCTTATATCTCAGGAAATGGAATGACAAAAGAGCCCCAAGAAAACATTCAAATTTCTTAAAAAAATTGGCTTTGCCAAAGACCTCAAATATGCTCTACATCAATGGTAATGAGACACCTCCTGTTGTATTCCAGTTTATTTTTTGAAAGCCCAGTAATAAATAGAGAAATTGTCAAGTGGTTAATCAATTTAAGAGAATAATAAAACTAATAGCAATCCAAATTTTTCAAACTACAATTTTGGTAATTTTCCTGAATAGTTTTAGTTATCACTGGTGTTTATAATATGCAAACCCATTACAGATTTGGGATCAAAATTTGAGAAATAATAATGACATTAATGAGAATTTTATAACTTCTCACTTAGTCCAAGACATCTCATTTTTAATGACTAATAGAACATGCTTCTGGCAAATGTCTTCATAAGTACAATGTATGTATAGGAGATAAAAATTATTTTAAACTAGGTATTGGTTTTCATCTGCTGTGTCTTAGTCTTTTCAGGCTACTCTAACAAAAATAGCAAAGACTGGGTAACTTAAACAACAAACATTCATTTCCCATGGTTCTGGAGGCTAGAAAGCCCAAGATCAAGGCACAAACTGATCTGGTGTCTGGTGAGAGCCCATTTCCTGTTGTATAGATGGCCATCTTCACACTGCGTCCTCACATGGTGGAAAGAGCTAGAGAGTCCATTGGGGTCTCTTCTATGAGAGCATCGATCCCATTATTGAGGTCTCCACCCTCATGAACTAATCACCTCCCAAAGGCCCCACAAATATATATAGAGAAAGGTAGAGAATGAAAGCAACAAGTTAGAGATGGTGTGTCAAAAATATGGTATCTGAAGCCTATATACAGTATGTGCTTGACTAGGAGATACAGAAAAACAATATTTAAGTATATTAATTAAAGATCAAAAGAGTAATTTTATGATGCTAGTTTCTCTACCATGTATAAGTTGTTACTGAATGGTATTTGATAATAGATATTACTTATACAACAGGGGGATATAACTACCATATTAATTAGGGAATTTGGATACTTTTCCAAAAAGTAAACTCAAATGACTTGTTGTATAAGTGAAACAAGAGTTTCTAAATCTACAGAATATTTTTTATTTGGTTTACTAGCTTTAATGAGACAATGTATTTCTTAATGAAATGTAGCTTTAAAATGTAAAGTGGGAGACTTTTGTTTTTTTCTGAAGAAATTCTCTAATAAAATTTTACTGATAATTGCAGTCCCTGAGGGAGTCCCCAGTAAATAGGAAACCTCTTTCTCTATTGAGTTCTCAACAGTTGAGAAGGTCAGAAAGTTAATAAGGAATCCAAACTATTACTTTTATTTGTATAAAGAATGAAGGAATGTGGCTTTCATGTGTTGTGGCTGAGTAAGCCTCAGAACACTTGCAATAGGCAGAAAATGATCCCTTAATCATGCCCACCCCCTAATTCCCAGAACCTGTGAATATGTTAAATTACATGACAAAAGAAACATAATTACGGTTATCTCTTAAAATAGAGAGATGATCCTGAATTTTACATGTGGGCCCAATCTAATCCCATGAATTCATAAATGCAGAGAAATTTTTCAAGTAGAGTAAAAGAGATGGGGCAGAATAAAGAGTTGGAAAGACTTGAAGCCTGAGAGGAATCTGCCCCACTGATGAGGACCCATCTATAATGCATGAGAAGAGATACAGGCAAGCCCTATGAGCAAAGACTGCCCCTGTCTGACAGTCAGCAAGGCAACAGGAATGTCAGTCCTTTAACCACAAGGATTCTGCAAATAACCTCAGTGAGTTCACAAGCAGATTCTTTGCAGAGCCTCCAGGTAAAAGCCCACTGGTCTGACACATCCATGTTGGACTTGGGAAATAGGCAGCAGAGAAACCAAGCCAACACACAGAACTTTCTGACCTATGGAAACTGGTAAGACTTTGTTGGTTTTAAGCAGTAAGTTTGTAGTCATTTGTTCTAGCAGTAACAGAAAACTTATATATTACTGAATGTCATAAATAAGCAGACTTGTCCACCTGCAGGAAATCCTCGAGGAGAACACGATCCATGGATGAAAGAGTACCTTGTAGTCAGCAGCTGCAAAGGAACAGGGGAAAAGGCAAAGAGAGCACAGAAGGTCTTGTTTTTCTCCCCAAATATACCTGTGCCATGTGGTTTTCTTTCAAATAGAGTAACTCTAGGAGCCTGGATAATGTTTACCAAGCTTCTTTTCCCAGGAAGGAAACATTAGGAGTGGGAAATAAGCCTTCTCTGTTGAAATATAATTTAATTTACATTTATGTACATATTAGGGAGTTAAAAATTACTAATAATCAATTTTGTTAGTATACACAGATTATTTTTCTATCTAGAAAGGACTTTATCAATGAAATCTCATTTGCATTCAAGCTTGAATTTTTTATTGTCATTTATGCAGTATATTTTACAAAAACATATTAAGTACAGAATAAAATTTAAAACTAAGAGAAATAATTATATTATTATATATGTAATGAGAACATTTTCTCCAGAGATTGCCAACTTGAATTTTTAGAACTTTATATATATTGAAATATTATAGAAATAAGTCTTATTCAGTATTTACTATCCACACTACCATTCAGAATTTCAAATTTTATGTCACCTCTAAATGAGTGTGTATTTTCATATCAAAGTTACAAATGGATATAATTAATTTTGCAATTAACCTTATTAACATGAAGAAAAACCTGTGACCTTCATTAAATTTGTTCATTATTTGGTTTCAGATTATAAGAAAAGTCATTTTACAATAAAATGATCAGGTGATGGTGTAAAATAGTAATTAATAGGCACATGCAAATGAAGTGCATTGACATAATACTGCATCTCATAACTTATACTTACTCTACAAGGTTCTATTTTATGTGCAATAAAACATAGGCCAGTATATTACTATTACTTTCAAATAGACATGATAAATATTCTAATTAAATATTAAACAATTTGTTCTAAGTCTTTCTTAGGAAAAAAAAAAACAACTTTTTTTTCAGATAAAAATGTATTCATGGGGGGTAATGTATTCATGTTAGTATTCTTCAGGTAAGTGTAGATTAAAAATTTTAAAAAGAAAAAGAAAGAAAGAAAGAAAAGGGGGATTACTTTTTTGCTTTAAATATCCTTAATGTTGATCACTTAAAGGGTGTCAGATGATCAGCTATGGAGGTACTCTTTTCTGATAATATTCCTTTCTCTTAATTTAAAAAAAAAAAAAAAAAAAAGCTTTACTCTTTTTGTACGATGCTGCGGTTGTGGCTGCATCCAGCCCACCGTCTCCTGGACTTGCCATAAGAAGGAGGAGGGAGATGTCTAGGCTGGCATGTGCATACAGTGAGACAACGAATTTGACTGGATCTGTACTGTTGGAAGCACCCCAAAATCTCATGACTATAGACTATCTATGGTTAAAAGAATGTGAGAGGTGAGATAAGGGGAAACCCAGACATATTAGTATCAGTTCCTTTACAAATTTAAATAAAATGTTAATAGTTCTTTTTTAGTAGACACTTAGATCATGTAAGAAAAATATGAGAGAATGATGTATGTAACTATAAAACAGGAGCGCCCTTCTATCACTACCACATAAATTCAAGTTAATACAAATTAAATGTGATTTAAAAATCACTGTGTTATTCATACTAGTTGCATTTCAAGTACTCAATGGCTGCATGTGGTTAGCAGCTACCAAAGTTGACCACAGGAATACACTATTTCCATCATTGCTGGAAATCCTCTTGAACAATGCTGGCCTATGTGCTGAAGACCCAAAATTTTGCAAGAGAGTACTTGCACTCAAGGATCTTGAAATATAGTTTAAATAAATACTATAAGTAATATATGCTAATCTGAGATGTCATTATTTACCAGAATAACAAGGGGGAAGGAAACACCTGCGATATGTGGGACCAAAGGGTGACAAAATCTTATCCTTGTGTCATCAATCTAGGGAAGATCTTCCATCTGCTTTTTTGACTCTTAGTCACTCTTCTCCTCTCTTTGCCCCTCAGGACACTTAATTTAACATAATCTCTTCAGTTACTGTAGGATTGAAAGAAGGAAGAGGGAAAAATAAGAAAGGGAGACATGGAGACAGGGAGGAGGGCTGAGAAAGAACTTCAGGCAAATTCAGCTTGCATGCTTGCCTCTACCTGCTGACACAGCAAAAGGGAAAAATACAAGCAGAACAAGGGCAAACAAGTCCCTCAATAAGTATTCCTCCACAGAGAAAACCAAAAGATGCTTCTTTATTGCACATAGTACCCTCCTTGGTTTCCAAGGCTTTCCTAGAGTGAAGAACTCTTTTTTAGAGATAATGACAAGAGTAGCACTTGTATTATTCTTAGTAATATCTTCACAGAAATCATAAAGGAGTATTATAGGAACATCAGCAATGCATTTATGTAAATACAAATCACCATAAACTAGGCAGGCATGCAAGTGAAAGGTCTCCCAGCTGTTTACTCTTTTTGGAATGAAGGAAAAAGAAAAAGCAATTGCAATCCCATCTCTAATGTCTGGTCTAGGTTTTAACATGATTAGAAGATTTCATGCATTGTGTTCTAAAGAGAAGGCGATCAGGAAAATAATTTTGTATGTTGTATATTAATGAATGCCACCATATTAATACTAGTAAAGGCAGAAACTGCAATTACTCTTTCCTTTTACAATTCCTCGTGGATTTAACATGTATTCCTTAGTAAAATAGACTGAAGTAAGTTTTGAAGTAAATGAAGTGACATAATGGCTTCAGAAAATTGACTTTTAGCATGAAAAATTATCCTAATTTATACATTTAACAGATAAAATTTCCATGATCATTTCAGAAGAAAATATTAATCTATTTGGAGCTGGTAAAGTACTACATAAATGAAGAAATATATTAGTATCATTGTGGCAGGATCCATAATGGAGAATGAATTCAGTAAGCAACTGAATGATATATAAGGATCTCAAATGTGAACGTCCTTAAATCACTGCAGGAAATAGACAAATGCTTGGAATGAAGATTAAAGGATAAAAAAAATCAAGCCCTGATAGACTTAATCAAATAAAAAATGAAAGCAAATATAATAACTTAATTCAATGATGACAAATTACAGAATATATTGTTCAAAAATAAAAACTAGTGATGATATTTTATTTTTACATACTTATGGATTTGTTTTTCTCAAAGGCAGAAGAATGCATAACTGTATTTTGTTGCATAATGGACATAAGATGATAAGCTTTGTGTGGTAAAATTGACTTCAGGAAAGTAAAAATGAAAATATATGTTCTTTGAATGTAAATGATTAAATTTATTTACAAAATAAAGAGAACATATAATGACTATGATGTCTCCTATAAGACTTTAAAAAAAGACTTTACTTTCACTATTGAGACAGCTGGAAAGACACTGAGAAAAGATAACCTTTCAGGTTCCTAAATAATTTGGACATCTAAAATGGTATTTTTTTGGATTGTTTGGTTCATTCAAGTTAACAAAAAACAAATACATGTGGCTCTTTTCTAAGACAATTGTGAGTTATTCAAGGACAAATAGAAGGGTAAAGGAAGAATAGAAAAGTGCTGTGAAAGAGGATCAGTCTGATTCCCAGTGAAATGGATGGTTTCTAAGACACATAACAAGCGATCTTGTCCTTCTTTCACAGTAGTAGGCATATTTTGCCCTTTATTCAAACTATATCCATCATGATGGCAACTCAGATACCTCTTCCTTTATCTATTCCTTCTTTTACCATCATTAATAAACTCCAAGTAAGGTTTTCTGCAAATTCCACAAGAAAATAAATCTGTTGAGAAGACATCAGCCAATAACGTGATTTATTTCTTAATTCATGCACACCACTGGCCAATGGCTGAACCATAGATGACCACCTTTTTTGAAGGGTCATTGATTCCAAGCTAAGCAACTATATCCAGAGTAGTGGTTTCAATTTATGGCTTATGAATAAAGACAGCTTGGACTAGAATATCTTAAAAGGAGACAGTGTGAAATAGCATTAAGAAACTCGGTTTCTGGAACAAGACAAAAATTGGGGCTCAACCAATAGTAGGCATGAGAACTTGGGTAAGTAATTAATTATGGGTCTCAATTTCTTCATCTGTTAAATGGGGATTCACCAAAAAATTTTATGAATCTCTACCATGGTCTAGGCACTGTTCTGGGAACTTGGGAAATATTTTTGAGCACAAATTAAAGTTAGAGCTCTCAGAGAGCTTACATTCTGATGTGGGAAATAGACAAAGTAAATTATGGATGAAATAAGTAAAGAATATACTATGAGAGATACCAGGATAAGAAGGATTAAGTGTGCTTGCTGAGGGGTGTTGCAAATATTAAAATGTGATCACTTCATTGAGAAAGTGATGGTTGAGCAAAGACTTACAAAAGAGTGAAGGACTTAACTCCCACCAACAAAAACGAATAGGAATCATCTACAGGGAGGTAAGCAACAGAACCTGACATATTGGCCCAGAAGATTCTGATTTTTCTCAGAATATTGGGAATTTTTAAAAACATCAATTATTTCAAAAGTAAATTTTATTTTGGGGAGGATGTTTCTGTTGTGCTAGTGTTCTAAGCACCAAACAGTTTAGTTTACTACTTATTCTCCAGACACCCCTAGGCTATAATACAGCCTCCATTCATTCACACATTATTTTCTCTCTTCTGTAAGTAATCCTTGAATTGTACAGTAATTGAATTCTGTAAGTATTCAAGTAAAGCTTGAATCCTCATTCCTGAATTACTATTAATGTGACTTTAAGTGAGAAACTTAACCATTCCAAATCTTACTTTCTAAAGCTAGAAGATTGGGACAAATTTTAGAACAAACACATCAAAGGGTTGTTATAAGAATTAATTGGCACTGTGTATACAAAAGTGTCAAATCTTTTTAAATTTATAAAAATTTTAGTACATTCTTGGTTTCTTTCTTCAGAATGTCTTCTAAATAGTCAATATTTAAAATATGTTTAACTGATAAAAGAATGCCTAAAATAAAAAATTATAGTTGTATAAGCTTCACTTGCTAAGAATATGGACTATAGGTTCCATAAATATTGATATGAATAAATAAAAGTCAATTCATTAGTAATCCAAAAGTCTTCTTTAGTTCAAATTTAAATGTTTTTTATTTCAAAAAGCAAAATTCATAACCTTTCTCATTCAGTCTACTAAGAAACAAACTGATACATAAATTTGAAAATTATACATGAAAAAGAGAAAGTTATACATTTCACATTTGTAGTCATTGATGCCAAAATATCTTAAAACACTAAGAAATCAGTTCAAATGGAAATAATTAATTCCTAGGGCATATTACCCCAGGAATGCAAGAATTCCTGAATTTAAGATATCTTGTAATATATTACATTACATTAATGAATTAAAGAAGCCAAAAAAAACCTTGTAATTTTATTGACAGAGGAAGAAAAATATTTGATAAACAAATAGACACAATTATCTATTTATATTTTTTCTTATTGAAGTTTAGTTGATATAAAGTTTTATATTGGTTTCACATGCACAACATAGTGATTTGACAATTATATACATTACAAAATGCTCAACTACAATAAGTGTAGTTACCATCTGTCACATACAGATATTACAATAATATTGACTATATTCACTATGCTATAATTTTCATCCTCGTGACTTATTTATTTTGTAATTGGAATTTTGTACCTCGTTAGCCCTTTCTGTTTCACTTGTCACCCCTCTTCTGCTATGTCAACCACCAGTTTGTTCACTGTATTTATGAAGGTACTTCTGTTTTGTTTGGTTGCTCATTGTTTTTGTTTTGTTTTATTTTGTTTTTATTTCTCATACCAAAAACCCCATATTATATTTGTCTTTCTCTATCTGACTTATTATACTTAACTTACTACCCTGTAGTCCATTCATGTTGCCATAAATGGCAAGACATCACTCTTTTTTATGGCTGAGTAATATTTCATTATATATATGGGCCACATCTTTATTCATTCACCTATCAATGGATGCCTAGGTTGTTTCCATATCTTGGCTATTGTAAATAATGCTGCAGTAACAGAGGGATGTATATACCTTTTCATATTAGTGTTTTGTTTTCCTTGGTTTAATCCCAGAAGTGGAATTACTGGGTTGTATGGTATTTCTATTTTTAATTTTTGAGGAACAGACATATTGTTTTCCATTATGGTTGCACCAATTTATATTCCCACCAAGAGTGTGTGAGGGTTCCCTTTTCTCCACATCTTCACCAATACTCATTGATCCTTGTATTTTGATAGTAGCCATTCTGACTAGTGTGAGGTGACATTGTATTGGAGTTTTGATTTGCATTTCCCTGATGATTAGTGATGTTGACTAGCTAACATTATTGTATTTAAAAAAACTTTAAATTTGAACTAGAGAAAACTCTGACATTAACTAATGAAATGAATTTTATTTATTTAAATTGATATTTATGAAACCTATATTATATATTATACAGTATACTATATATTAGCAAGCTATGCTTATAAAACCACATAGTTAAATTACTATATATATAGTAACTATTATTATGATGCTTTACATTTATCAATTTATTTAACCCCAGCATAATCCAATGTGATAAATATAGTTTTATCCCATTTAGAGATGAGGAAGTTGAGGCACAGGACGTTTAAATAATTTTCCCAAGGCCTCATAGAAAAAAAGGAATCTAGCACAACCTCTTCATTAGAAAATTTTGTCTTCTCTATCAATAATTTAAATATGCTGCCTTTTGTTTCACTAATTTCAATGCCAGAGATTTTTCTCATGGGCAAATAGCAACTATCCATGATCATTGCAGTCATATTTAAAACAGTTTCTCTCCCCTAGAAAAGTTGTTACATAGGGATAATTTTAATTATTGTTTAACTAATGGAATACTCTCCATGTAATTATTTAACATATGTAGCATAGAATGTACTTTAAAGTCTTAAATAGCAATTCATATAATAGTCTGATATATATATTGATACCATTTTTGCCAAAACAAAGTCTGTTTTTCTGCATGTCCATATACGCATGTGTTTCATTTTTGCTCATTAAGGTATACATACCAAAATGTTTGTTGAAGTTAGGTCTGGGGAGTGGGAATTGCAACAGTGATGGAGAATTACTTTTACTTAACTTTACATTTTCCACTGTGAATTATCTTTTTAATGATTAGCACCAACCCTTTTAATGAATGATCGCAATTTGTAAAAATATAAACAATATAAGATAGTACAAATGATAAGCTGTTTGACTTTACCATTTAAAAGTATCTATTTTAAGTTGCCTTAATTATTCTCTCATTAATAATACATAAATGCAAAACACTACCCCAGATCTAAAAAGCAGTCAACCTACTAAATTTTAGAATTGTCATGTTACAATAGATTATCTTTTTAATAGAAAAATTACTCTCTACTTGAGTGTGAAATTCATGCATGGCTATTCTTTCCTCTTTACCAGTTTGCTTTTTCTTCCTGTCCATGCAAGGCAGAAATGTTCAAAAGCAAGACTTGAATAGTTACTTATTTTCAGACTTGACAATCAACCACCAGAGCATCAGATTTCACAGGAACTATAACTCCTTATGGCATCTGGTTCAAGCTAAAGGGCCCCTTCTATTTCTGGTAATACCAAAATGCAGATTACCTGCCTACTTTGAACCAGTCTTACCTATATGAAGTTACACCTTGACAGCCCACTTCAGGTATGTCCCCCCTCACCAATGGCTAAAATTCAAACTGCCAGGGAGTATTTCACACCCTACTCTGACACACAGTATGTTGATGTTTCTGCTTCACTAGCAAATGAAAATAAAATTACCCACAGGGTTTCCCAGTCCAAATGGCATTCTGTCCTTCCTGACAATAGAAATTCTGTCCTCCTTTGGCAAAGTACTGTTGGGATATTCTGTGTGAGCGCCTAGGAGCATAGAGAATGGTTTGAAATGGGAACCAAAAAATCTTGTTTTAGGATTGGTCAGCTTAGAAAAAGCATTTATAAGCCAATAGACTTAAATAGTTCCAGAATCTCAAATTTTAAATAATGGAGAAGGAAAAATGGTAGTATTCCAGTTATCTAGTGATTTATAGTTATTCCCTGTAATTTAAGAAACAAATGTTCCATAAGAGATGTTCAAGGCAATAGAAGTGCCAGTTGATAATTCACCTTCCTCTCTTAATGAACAGTTATTAGGTCTCGGCAAAGCATAAGAATTTATGTTTTGGGTTATGCCTGTGGTTCTGATGTAGCTTGCATATCCAAGATTTCAATTTTCTGCTACTCCAAAATAAACCTGTTTTTGCTGGTAGGAAAAGAGTTCACATTCCATATCATACATTAGCTAATGTTTGAACAGTACCTATTTACAATTTGAGATACTTTTTGAAGTCATTTATTAGTATCCAGTTAAGATATTAAAAAGTATTGTCTGAAACAGTAAGTAAAATAATCATATAATGAAACAATGACTATCATTTACACCTTCCTGTATATCAGACATTTTAAGTGCTTTGAAAGTATATTGAAGCTTTCCTAATTTGTCTCAAAACGTCTCTAAATGTGTAGTAGGACCTACTTTGAATTTCAGGCACAGAGTCAGTAACTTGCCCCAAATCATACAGCTTAAGTAGTGGAAGCAGGATTTAAATTCAAGCAGTCTGATTCCAGAACCCAAAACTCTTAATGTGAAAGTCCACCTAAAATAGAAAGTGCTGCCATTGGAATTCTTGAAGTTAGATTACTAGTGTAAAGGACTGAAAAAGCTCCAATTGACTGACCATGGATGTGAGGACTCTTGGAGGCAACAAAGGCACAGGCTTTTACTGAAGAGATCTGCAAAGGCCTTCAGAGAGTGGTACCGTGGTCAAGAGACTTCTATCCCTATATCTAAGGATGTAATTTCCTGCAAGTATTTGGATTTATAATAACAATTTTACATAGAAATTATAGTAAATGGGTTTACACCATCTCACTAAGTGAAATAGCTAGTAAAATATCAGGACTTCCCTTTATCATCTTTTACATACTGAATAATCACTACAATAACCAACTACATGATGCACAGTCATTCCTTTAATTCACCTACAATGTACATCATAGAGAAAAACTGCATGGCAGCTGGTAACTCTATATTTGAAAGATGTGTAATTTTCTTGGATTAAAGACTCAGAGAATTCTTATGGTTTGAAGCACAGAAACTTAGAATTATCCCTTAGATATTTTAACTACTTTAAAATGATCTACCTACATCAACAGCTGGTTCCCAATGTGCCTGCCAGTTTCAATGAAAACTGTCAACAACAGCCTGCCACGCAGTAAGCCTATTGCTTTTATATTCAAATCTTCTCTAGAAAAAGTCATTTTAAAGCTCATGGCTAAAATGGATGTATTTTATAAATATTCTAGGAGATTTATGATCACCCTGTCCCCAATCCTATCTCTGCTTCCTCTAAGGAATCCCTTTCTTATATTTTTAAATCTATTCATTATCTTATATTTTCTCACTTATTAATCGTACTCCCATTCTTTCCTATTTTCTGCGTCCACATCTAATAAATAACCTTTCTTCTCTTTTCCTTGCTTTGCTTATTTCCAACTTGCTTTCACTGCTACTGTAATATGGTTTGCATCCATACCACTAAATTCAAATTGCACTCAAAAGTTCACAGGTGCTCTCCTACTTGCAAATTTAATGGTAGATTTTAAAAACAAAAACAATACATTGTTTTACTGATTATTCTCTTCCTAAACAATTCCTTCTTTGGCTTCCAAGAAAAATGCTATTTTGATTGTCCTACATCTCTGATAATTTCCCTCAGTTTCTCATGCGATTTCCAATTTCTTCTACTGTTCTTTGAATATTGCTGACGTCTGTTTCCTTTCTTTCTTAAGGTTTTCTCTTCCATTCCATGGTTTCAATTCATACCTATATAGCAAAGCTCTCAAAAATTTGTATCGATTAATTGTTTCCCCAGAATTCCTGACTCCTATTTCCCCATGCTTACTATATATCTCACTTGGATATCCCACAACACTTTAAATAACACACCTCAAATTAAAACCTATCACCAAATCTCTACTCGTTCATCGCTCTTGCCCTCCTCCAAGCCTGCTGCTCTGCCTATTTCAGCTAATGACAGTACTATTCACCCAGCCACTCAGGCTAGAAATGATAAAAGTCAGGTTTGATTTTAGATTCTCAATACCCTTCCTCACCAATTACACTTCCAGTCAGTCTCAAAATTTTGATTCTAGCGCTTCAGAAAAACATCTTTCTTTTTCTACTGATATTTTATCTCCTCCAACCAAACTGAAACAGTAATTCCCTAAAAATCACATTATTACTGTATTATATTACAAACAAAAGTAGTACATTCTCAAATTATAAATACTCTGTATCTAGAATAATTTGAAGATCTCTCCTCACCTGTAAGATGAAGTCCAAAGTCTATACTCCTTCAGGTACTGCATTCAAAATTCTTTATAATCTGGCTTTATGTGCATTTCCACTTTCATTTACCTTATGAAGCTTTGCATTTTGAGATGACTGTATATTTATATGCAGTTATAAGAAATATTATGGAGATAACCTGTACTCTTTGTCCAGTTTTCCACAATGGTAAAACTATATATATCACAACTGGGATAATGACATTGATACAGTCAAGAACAGAATATTTACTGTACCCCAAAATCTCTCAATTTGCCTTTCTACAGCCTCACAAACAACCATCTCATCCTTAGCACCTCCTTAATCCTGGCAACCACTATTCTGTTCCCTATTTTTATGTCTCCAAGGATATTGCTAAATAGAATTGCACAGTATGTAACCTTTTGGGATTTACTTTTTGTACTTGGCATAATTCTTGGGAGATTCATCTGTGTTGTTGTATATATAAACCATTCCCTGTTATTGCTGAGTAGTATTCCATGGTAGAGATGTACCACAGTTAATCGACCATGCACCCACTGAAAAACATCTAGGTTCTTTCATGTTTTTGGCTAATACAAATAAAGCTGTTATAGACATTCATGTACATTTTTTTTTTGTGAACCTAAGTCTACTTTTCCGAGTTAAAAGCCAGAGAGTGAAATGGCAGCATTGTATGTTAGCTGATGTTTAATTTAAGAAAATGACAGAATTTCCAAGGTAACTATACCATTTTACATTCTTACTAGCAAAGTATGGGTAATTCAGTTTCTCTACAATCTCACCACCATTTGGTGTTGTCACTATTTTCTAATTTAACCATTTTGACAGGTATGTGGTCACATCTAATTGTGTTTGTAATTTTCATTTCCCTAATGGTTAATTACATTGAACATATTTTCATGCACTTCTTTGACATTTACATGTCATTGGCAAAATCTCTGTCTTTTGCCAATGGTTAATTATATTTTTTGTTGTATTTTGAGACTTTTTTATATTTTCTAAATAGTAGTTCTTTGTCACATATGAGGTTTGTAAATATCTCCTCCCAGTTTGTGACTTGTCTTTTCATGCTCTTAGAGGTCTTTCATAGAACAAAAGTTTTTAATATTGATGAAGTCAGATTCATCTTTTTTTTTCTTTTAATTAATCTTATTTTTGGTATTAAATCTAAGAACGCTTTGCCTAGTATGGGTCCTCAAAATCGTCTCCTATATTTTTTTTTCAAGGACTCTATGTACATTTTACATTGACATCCACAACCTATGCTGAGTTAATTTTTGTGTAGGACATGAGACTTAGTTTGACATTTATTTTTCTGTCTATTGATGCATAATTGCTTTAGAATCATTTGTTGAGAAGGCTATCTTTCCTTGAATTATGTTTGACCTTTGTCAGTAATCAGTTAGATACATTTGTACGAGTCTAATTCTAGATTGTCTATTCTGTCCCACTGATCTTTGCGCCTTTCTCATTGCCAGTACAACACAATTTTGATTGCTTTATCTGTATAATAAGTCATGAAAAATATTTATTCCTCCCACTTTATTCTTTTTCAAAATTGTTTTAACTATTCTAGTTCTGTTAATTTTCCATACAAATTTACAATACTGTCTCTATATTTTGATAGGTGTACTAGCCGAGGTCTTTCCAAAGGAGACCAACAGTGCACACACCCGTGTGTGTGTGTGTGTGTGTGTGGGTGTGTGTGTGTGTTACAGGGTATTAATGCACATGATCATGGAGCTAAGGAGTCTCAAGATCCACAGTTGGCAAGCTAGAGGCCCAGGAGTCTTAGAATGATGTAAGTTCTAGTACAGTCTGAGTCCAAAGGGAGACGACTGATGTCTCAGCTTGAAGGCAGGCAGAGAAAGAGAGCAAGGGAGCAAATCCTCTTTGTTCTATTGAAGCTTTCAGTATATTTGATGAAGTCCACCCACACCAGGGAGGACAATCTGCTTTACACAGTCTACTGATTCAATCTTAATCCCACCCATAAACACCATTAGAAACATAGAACAATGTTTAACCAAATATCTGGCCATTCTATGGTCTAGTCAAGTTGACATACAAAATTAACTATCATCACAATAGGAATTGATTGAACTTACTTGTCAGTTTGGGGAGGATTGACATCTTTATTATGCTGAGTCCTTCAATCTAAACATAGTATCTCTCTGCATTTATTTAGAACTTCTTAAATTTCTTTCATCATCTTGTGTAGTTTTCAGTATACAAATCTTGTACATGTTTTGTTAAATTTAAATCTAAATATCTATTTTTTGTGCAATTTTAAATGATACTGCATTTTTAATGACCATGTCCATGAGTTCATTGCTGGTATGTACAAATATAATTGATTTTTGCATGTTTATCTTATATCCAATGACTTTGGTGAACTTACTTATTAGTTGTGGAGTGTTATCTTGTAGATTCCTTAGGATGTTTTACAAAGACAATCATGTCTCTCCAAATAGGGATAATTTTTTCCCCTTTGTGATCTTTGCCATTTATTTCCTTTTCCTGGTATGTTGTACTATCTAAAACTTTCAGTAGCGTGTGGAATAAGACTGGTAAGAACAGAAATCCATGGTTAATTCTTGGTATTGGGGTGAAAGCATCCAGTCTTTCACTATTAATAATAATGCTTTCTGAAGCCTTTTGTAGATTTGCTTTATCAAATTGAAGAAGTTCCTTCCTATTCCTGTTTTATTGATATTTATATCATGAGTGAGTGCTGAATTTTGTTAAATACTTTCTCTGCAGCAAATGATGTGATAGTGATTTTTTTTCTTTTTTTCCCCCCTGTTAATATATTGGGTTACATCTCTCACTTTGTGCTGTGATCTATTGATTTTTTTAATTCAGTTTGGATTTTCCTGTTTCTTGGTATAATGAATGATGCACAACTGGAATGTAGACATTTTCATAGTGTTTTCAAAGATTTGGAAAAATATTTAAGTGATCTGTTTAAGTGGCTTTCTCTGAAACTGCTCCAGCAGCAGGAGTGCTGGTGCCACTTCGTCATTGCCTTATAAATGGAAGTTTAGTTTCCTCACTTAGTCTCTGATAGTTTGGGAGTGAGTGCTGGGTGAGAGCTGCAATTTGGCCCCTAAATAGTCTCCAATGACACTTCAGTCGGGTAGCCTTATTACCACTGTTGATGATGAAAGTCCTGATTCATTATTAGGACTCTCCCTATATCACCACTATTGCTGGGTCAAGGTGGACATCAACTGACTCATTGACATTTTGTAAGGCCACCTGAGTAGTTATGTAGGGGAGCCTTATTACATATTTTAGGTTGCTGTGGGGTAAGTTGCAGAATTTCCAGAATTTCCCTCCTGGCCTTAGTCCATTTACATACCAATAGGTGTTTACTGCTGCAGCCTCCTGCAGCTTCCAGGGCAAGGGGTGGAGACAACATCCATTTCTCCTCCCCTCCGTTCATGGTATATAATTGATCTGGTATCTGCCAAGGACCTGCCAAAGGAGTTCTTGGAAGAAGTGGGTGGGAAGTAGAAAGCATGCCATGGGGGCAGAGCCAGAGGAGATGGATGGGGTCAGGCCTAGCTAGCAAATTCCAGCAGACTGTGAATAATAAAAAGTCTTTCTCCCAACCTACCCTTTCACTATATTTATTTCGGTTTCACCAGTTTGATCAGGGATTTGTCCCAGGCCGGAACACCTTTCACCCTGGAGCTACAGTTGTCAACTTGGCCTTTGTCAGCATGGGTAGTGGTATGGCCACATTGTTTTCTGTAGTGTTTGGGGGAAGTGTGGCAATGACTGTCTAAAAGATTTCTCTGTCTAGGATGACCCTTTCCTGAGAAACACTAAGACTAGCTAATCTTTTATTCAGACCTCTTGGCTGAGAAAGCAGTCTTATTTGGGGTTTTTATTAGCTGCTTTCATTAGTATTTCTAGGTTGGCAACTTCTTCAGCTCTAAATCAGAGATATATGATGCAAAAAGAATACAAAGGTATTGCCATTATATCATTCCTTGAGTCCTAATGTTCCTAGTCAGTCTGCCTCTTCTCTGTACCTTTCACACTTTCTTATATTTGCTTTATGTGTAATTGTAGGAGTTTTAGTTGTACTTAGTAGAAGGAATACCCTTTCATATGTTTTATCCTGTATTTTAACCAAACACTGTAGGTTCCCATATAATTTTTTGTTTTCGTCTAGTTCTAAGAACATTAATCAATTTGCTTCTTCCATTCATCCTCACTTTACAGATTATGAAGATAGGAAGCAAACAAATTAAATAAATTGTACAGTTAGGAACAGGCAAATTATGAATCTGAATGTAGAACTGTATGATTGTAAGTTGATTTCCCCCCATAATACACTGTCTCAAAATGCATGTTTATAATAGAGGCTCTTGGTCTTATATTCTATTTGCATAAGCCTCAGATATATACAAGTATAATTGAAACTTCTGAAGCTTTAAGGAAGTCATTAATCATTTAATTTCTTTGAATCTCTGTCTCCACCTTTGTAAAATAATAATGGGGGTAATGATATCATTTTGTTTGCTTTATGAGTATTAATAAAAAATATAAATTGCTTTTTACAATGCTTGACTCAGAGTTGTTATTCAATACAGGGTGGATATGTTGTCTACATAGCATAAAAAAAAAATGTGTATAACAAAATAACCTAAAGATATGGGAGACCTAAGCACTGAATAGGAGCTTGAGCCAATTTTAGACACTCAAAATTGTTTCTCAGTTCTAAAATATTCAGCAGAGAGCATAAGCCTGAGCAGATTATTTATACATCTATTACTGAGGCATTATGGTTATTTATGTGTTCCCCTTCCTTGTTATGTTACGTACTTTTCAGAAAAGGGAACATTCCTTGACTATCTGTGAATCTCCCACAGGGTCTTACAGATGGAAGATTTTTAACTAATTATCATATTAAATTGAATTGATATTTTGACCATCTACTCTACATCTTTACACTTTATAAAATTATAACTTGACACTACACAGATTAGGATATGAATACATTTAAGTTCAAGAGCAAGTGTTGAGAAGACAGACCCTATTCCAGGCTAAAGTTCTGAGCACAAACTAACTTAATGCAATTAGCGCTGACCATGACTTATTATTTTAAAAACATTAGTATTACCAAGTTCATAACAAAGATTAATCATTAGGATTAAGAAACAAGACATTTTGATTCTGAGAATTCTTGAAATCATACATATTTTTTTCTATTTTTCATTAAAATTTAAAGAATTTTATCCCATAGCAACTAATCAAACACTAAAAACTGCCCAAGAACATCACTGGCATATAATATCTTCAATTAATATTTGTTTCCAAGATTGACTCACCATTATCAGCTGAAAGGCCTCAAAACACACACTATAACATGACAACAGCTATAAACAAGACTGACTGATCAAAACAGATCACGACTGTATCTCCATTTCATATTCTTGGAATTGTTGACCTTAACCTGTGACTGCATGTTGGCATTCTCTGCTCTTACTTTACTTGACTTGAGTAAATATCTTTGAACCAATAACATCTCTATGTTGATGGTTCAGATTTACTTTCCACAGGAGGATTATAATAGATTTTCTCTTTTTTTCTGATCGCTTGACTGATATTTTAACTTGAGATTCATAAAATTATATAAATCTCCCAAGTAATTCTAATAAAGAATTTTCTAATGAAAACACTATACAAACATCTGGGTGCCAGAATCAATATTTTACAATTGTGCAACATAATTTAGATATGTCATAAATTTCTTTCAGAGACTATTGAGTTACTATCTGGAAAAATTAATAATTATTTTCATAAATTTGGACATCCTTGTTGGCATAGATAAAAATATAAACATGTTTGGGACCTGAAGATGAGCAGCTACTCTCTTGTTTGTTTGTTTGTTTCTTTATTCACTCACAAAAATAATATCAGATAAGTAAGGCTTTGCAGGGGTTTTTTTTTTTTAGAAATATTACTTAAAAAAAAACTAATCTGAACTCAAACAATATAGTTAGAGGAAAACTATGAAATTTTGAAATAGGATACTTGAATATTACCTCCTATTTGTGGTTTTTGCTCATTTAATATTTGCTATATCCTAATTTTTGTCAACTGTAAATGAGCAATTGAAAAGAGTTTTAAGCTATGTGCTTCTTTAAAAAAATCAGTTAATAAATTAGCAATTAAAAATAAATGATAGGTACTTAAGTACTATAAAATATTTATAAATACTTACAAAGTCTCTGCCTTTAAAATTCCTTCTCCATGTCAGTATACACATTCTTTAGGATATGAGACAAGCTATGTAAGCCAAAATTTATGAAATATATATGCTACATTTATTATGGGATCCTCTGACTTGAGCTTGATATTTCTAATGAAATAAGATGACACCATGAAAGATACTAATTAGTGTTTTATTTTACACAGAAAATCCTGAGTCATGGTCCAGTAGGTGGAAGATCAGGGAGTTGAATCAAAAAACTAAGGCATTCTCAAAGCTGTTGTTGTAAAACATATGAAAATTCATATTCATAAGAATAACAGGGAAAACTCACAAGACAAAGTCTAATGAATATGTATGTGCAAGAAACATGGACATCATTCAATGGGCTTATTAAATTATGTTCCTATGTGCTAATTATATGGTAAAGTGAATGAGCTGACTGAAGATGAATAGGGTTGACTAGGGAAAGCTTCACCAAAGATGTGAGAGCTAAGCTTTACTTACAGGCAGGGAAGGCCATGAGTGTGTAGAGAGATCACTACCGAAGGTCAAGAAGTACCCATGCACGGAAGTGAGAAAGAGAGGGTGTTAAAACCCTTGCAGGAAGAGATTCTCTCATAGGAATTTTGTTTTATAATAAATCTAGTTAGAGTTTTTATTGGGTTAGGAATGGTATTTAGTTCTTAATATTGAAATGCATCCCAAGTAGATTAAATATAGGCTCTATAATCATTACCCTTCAAGAACTTTTAAGAAAACAGAACGAATGACAACCAGTCAAGCTATATAGAACACAGATAAAATTTTAATTTGTAGAGAACCATTAAAAATACAAAGCATCAACTAAACATGACCAATAAATGGTAATTAAATCTACTTTCTCAAAAGAGAAATTATTTTTGTGAGGAATGTAATTTACTAAAAGTGCTTAAATAAAGCTAAATCATTTCAAATACATCTCATCCAAGTATCATATGGGGTGGGGATAAGGGGAAGCCAAGTACTTATTTTCCTCAAAATGAGAGAAATGCCCAGGAGTAAACAGATATCAGAAAGAAATTCTGTAAACATAGAAGCAGCAGTAAGAGCAGATGCTTCTAAGCATCAGATATAAACACAGAATTTTTCTTTTCTTTTTTTCTACTAATGTCATAAAAAAATAATAGGCATGTAAATGTGCAACTTGCTGATATACTCATTTTAAACTAGAATTTGTTTAATTGTTTATAAATCAAGATTTTCACTTTACTATCACAAATGGTAGGATTTTTATTACTCCTCCTTGGCAATGAACTGGGTATGTACAAGAACACCAATCAAACACTGTTAGTATTTTTTTCTTTTTCTTTTCAATTTGTCATTTTATAAGTAGCCTCAACTTAATGATGAAGGGTACCACTGATTTACTCTACACGCGTTAATCAGCATGCAACTAAAAATAAATGCTTAATGTGCTAATTTTTATTTCATTACCCAGAATGCTTTTTCAGCCCTCAACTACTTCTTGTTATGGTCAGCATGTATGTTATTGCTAAGTAACAGAGTGTCTTTTAGTTTGTAAAGAGCACTTTAGAAATTAAGAAACTGTAGACATAACATTTTGAGGATTTAAATTTCTTTGTACATAAGAAAGCTTGTCTACTCTGAGGTATAGAGGGAGGAATTACGATCATGATTAAAAAGCAATATATTCTTCTTTCAGTACTGTGGGTAAAATTGCAACATTTCCAGAATCTCTCACCTGGCCTTAGTGCATCTCCATATCAATAGGTGTTTCCAAGGGGTGGAGAGAAATAGTCCATCTCCATATTAATAGATGATTACAAGGGTCAGGAGAGAAATGATATATCTGGACTGGAGAGGTTTGGTGAAGTCCTCTTTTACAGCCAGGTTGTAAGCCACACAGGAGAGCAGAACTGGACAAGAGTTTGTAAGCAATAAATAGGTTTTTTCCATTTTATCTCTCCTTTTGACTGATTTTGGCTTCAAAGGTAATTTGTCACAAACTGGGAACTTATCTTCCCCATGGACTTACACATGGCAGTACTCGGCAGAACACCTGAACCCAAAATCTGTCTTTATGGGTGTGATACTTGGGTGGACTGCCGCTAGGGATTGTGGGGAGATACCTGGAAACCCCCTGTGGATGGTGGGGACGACCTGGTGGCTGCAGAGGTAGAAGGTGAAGATTTACCCAGGAGGCCCCTATCTGTGGGACTTCCAACTGTGGAGCCCCTAGTGGGGGACTGGTCTAGGGTAAAGCACCTCCTAGATGAGTGAGCCCTTCATAAGAATTGGGGAAAGGTAGAGACACCAGTAGCTCTGGAATTAGTCCTCCATGAGATAGAAAACTGCTTAGAGGCCCTGAGTGGCTATGTGGCAGCCAGGATTATGGGATGTTTGTTTCTCAGGATAGTAGACAGGGTTACTGAGGTTCGAGACACACTTCAGCATCACCTGAAAGAGCTGGGTGATGACCTGTGGGATGCCCTTAAGAGAGACAGATATTGGGAAGACAGGTCACACTCTTGGAAGGTACATTAGCAGTGAGGGAGGAGGCAGCAGGAGAATCCACCTTGCAGGAGTCTTTGGGGGAAGGGAAGGAAGGAATAGTACCTTCAGCCCTGGAAATGGTAGAGGAGATGTTCGGGGAGGCTGAGGGGGTGGAGCTGAGGGCAGAACTATTGCTGGGGCACCAGCCTCTCCTGTATTAAAGGCCAACCCAGTTGTAATTAAGAAAGTAAAAATGCAACAACAATGGTCTCCTCAGGGAGAGGAGGGGTCCCATCCCAGGGTGTGGAGCACTCCATGCTCCACCCCAATACCAGGATAAGCTGGTGGACATGAGCATCTGATTTCAGCAGAAACCATCAGAA
This sequence comes from Manis javanica, assembly GCF_040802235.1. Taxonomy (NCBI): domain Eukaryota; kingdom Metazoa; phylum Chordata; class Mammalia; order Pholidota; family Manidae; genus Manis; species Manis javanica. The sequence continues at coordinate 37,734,321 of NC_133167.1, forward strand.
CCTCTGCCTACAAGGCTTTTGCATCTATGGGATATTAGGGTGAAAAATGTTGTTATGTCAGGATCTGAAATAGGTAGACTGGCTTCCCAGACAACTCTCTCTGTTTCCTCCAGATATGATTGCAAAGTGACTATCACACCTCAGGGAATCAGGTGTTTCTGGATTGGCTGACAGCAGCTATTAGGGCAGTTTGGCCTAATTAGGGTGATTTACCATACTTAGCGACTAGCTGAAAAACATATGCAGAGCTCCAGCAGGTGTTATGGGAGCTGGGCATGAACAAAATCATCTATAATATGGACCCCCAGGGCCCTGATGAGGAGTTGTTCAATGGAGGAATGAGAAATTTGGTGCTTCGTACAGCTTCCCCATCTCTCTTTGGGTCCCTAGTGACTATTCTTGCCCCCACATAGGGCAACTGTAAGTGAGGCTACTCATACTTTAGCAGATCTAGAGGAGGGTGAAACAATAAGAGCATGGAAGGAAGTACAGGCTACGACTGAAAGGAGAGGTGCAAAGGGCCCGGTGAATGTCTCAAGGACTCAGAAGTGGGTTGATTTGATAAAGGCAGGGGTACTGAAAGCAAACATGCTGGGAAGCCCAATAGTATCTTGTTAGAACCGTGGTAACAATTAAAGCCACAGCAGCAGTTCCAGCCACTGACGTCAGGACATGGAAGCTGGAGGCAAAGCCCCGTGTTTGGCCTGTGTCCCTGCAAGACTTCCCGGGGGACAATACTCAGGCTCTGCCTGGTCCCTGCCCTCATCCATACAGGAGGATGATTGGACATTGCTATTTGACTGAGGTGAGGGTAAAGCCCCCACCTTGGGTGACTTGGTGGGGACTGAAGGCCACACGTAGAATTAGCAATTCATTGGTCCCCTGTGAATGTACAATGTGTCTTAGTTCTGGTGGATGCAGGAGCTGAATACTGTCTGATTTATGGTAACCCTAAGCATTTTTGTGGGACCCCCACTGTGATCGATGACTATGGGGATAAAGCAGTTAAGAGTGAAGAAAACCCAAATCCCATTGGGGATACAGTGTTTATCCCCAAAGGAAATATACTATGTATATTTCTCCCATCCCCAAATACATTTTAGGTGTAGATATCCTGAAGGGCCTTTGGTTACAGACCACTGTGGGTAAATTTAGACTGAGGGTACGTGTGGTAAAGGCAGTTCTGAGGAAATGTGCTAAACACCCACCTGTAGCTGTGCCTGTACCTCAGCAAGTGACAAATACTGAGCAATATAAATTGCCTGAGGGGCACAGGAATATTGGAGAAACTCTACAGGAGTTGGAGAAGGTGGACATCATAAAGCCCACTTATGGTCCTTTTAATTTTCTGGTGTGGCCGGTGAGAAAGCTGGACAGCTTCTGCCATATGACTATGGATTACAGGGAATTGAATAAAGTCACACCCCCTTTTTATGCTGCTGTCCCCTCTATAGCAGCCCTTATGGACACACTAAGACATGAACTAGGGATATATCGCTATGGTGTGGACCTTGCTAATGCTTTCTTCTCTATTGACATAGCACAGAAAAGTCAGGAACAGTTTGCCACCATGTGGGAAGGCTTGCAATGGACATTCACTGTTCTTCAACAGGGATACCTCCACAGTCCCACCATTTGTCACAGACTTGTAGACCAGAACTTGGCCACATGGAAGAAACTGCAAACAGTATGGCTGTATCACTACATTGATGATATGCTCACATCTGATTCTCTTACAGATTTAGAAGGGACAGTTTCTAGACTGGTACAACATTTACTGGAGAAAGGATGAGCTGTGAACAGCACCAAGGTTCAGAGCCCTGGATTGTCAGTAAAGTTCTTGGGGCTTGTCTGTTAGGGTAAAACTAAAGTTATTCTAGAAGCAATAATAGACAGGGTCCAGGCTTTCCCTATACCTACCACTGTGGCAGTATTACAAGAGATTTTAGGGCTTTTGGCTACTGGAGAGTGTTTATCCTGCACTTGGCATAAATTCTGAAGTCCTTATACTGGTTGGTATGGAAGGGCATCAGGTGGGACTGGGATGAGACATGTGCAGCTGCTTTTAGTGCTGCCAAGTGGGCAGTCAAGGCCATACAGGACTTGAGTGTAATGAACTCATCAAGGCCCTGTGAGCTATTCATGTAACCAAAGACGATTATGGATGAGGCCTTTGGCAGGGGCTTGAACAGACACACCAACATATTGGATTTTGGTCACCTATGGAAAGGAGCAGAGGGCTGGTACACCTTGACAGACAAGCAATGGGCTGCCATGTACCATGCACCATGCCTTGCTGGCTAAGGAGCCCATCACCGGAACAATTTGACTAAGGTAATAATTACCTATCCCATCATGGGGTGGGTGCGAGACTGGACCCAAATGCCATGGAGTGTCATGGCACAGATGCCTACACTGGCCAAATGGGGCACATACTTACAGCAGCATAGTGACCTGCCTACTAGCCCTTTAAGTGGAGAACTCCAATGCTTATTGGGGCCAGTCACATATAACAGTGTTAAGCAGGAAGAATTTGTTTTTGAGCTATTGGTAGCCAAAAGTCCTTATCAGCAGGGAAAAACCCCTATACCTGAAGATGCTTGGTATACAGATGGCTCCCGTCATGGGCAGACCCAAAGTGGAGGTCTGTGGCTTTCCATCGTAAGACTGAGACAATATGGATGGAGAATGGAAAAGGGAAGAGTATCCAATTGGCTAAGCTGCAGGCAGTATGGCTAGTGATCACACAGGAACATTCCCCCATAGCTGTCTGCACTGACAGCTGGGCTGTCTATCAGGGCTTGACCGTGTGGCCACCGACATGGTACCATATCAACTGGATGGTCACCAGCCCCTGTGGGGGCAAGAGTTCTGGCAAGACCTATGGGTCTCTGGTCAGACTGAGACTGTTACCATATATCATGTGACTGGCCATTTGCCTTTGGCATCCCCAGGGAATGATCTGCACACACATTGGCCCAGGTGTGCTGGCTAGAAGGAAAGCCTGAAAAAGACAATGTGGGTTGTAGCCCATTGTGGGGCTTGCCATTGACCTTTGAAGAAGTCAGCAGAGCCCGGAAGGTGTGCCTGTGTGTCTAAGAGGGACTTACACTGAGTCCCACAGAAACATAGGTCGATAGTAAAAGCATCAATACCCCTTGTCAGGTGGCAAGTAGACTATATTGGGCCTCTGTCCATATCAGAAGGGTATCAGTTTGCTTTGACTTGTGTGGACATAGCTACTGGACTGTTGGTTGCTTTCTGCATGACATGCAAATCAGCAAATATCCGAAAGGGGCCTAGAGCCTCTCTTTGCAGCCTGTGGCCAGCTGCATGTGATTGAGAGTGATTAAAGCACCCACTACTGGACATGTGTTACCAGAATGGGTGCAGCAATTAGGAATAATGTGAAAGTTTCATGTACCATATAACTCTACTGGGGCAGGCATGATAGACAGATACAGTGGTTTGTTGAAATCTGGCCTAAAGTCAGACACCAATAGTCTACAGGGCTGCTCAGTTCACTTATAAACAGTGCTATGGTGTTTTAATCAGAATCCCCGTAAAGGAGCCTTGAGTTCTCTGGACATGCTAACACACATTATTAAAGTCAGTATATGGCCAGCAGAGCAACATCCTGCACCAGCCCAAACTGCATTAAACCCTGGAGACTCTGTTGAGCGGATGTGGCCCTAGACATTTTGACACATGGACCAGCAATGGCTGCCCCCTTTAGCACTTTGGGGAAAAGGCCTGGAGCTGGCCTCCTGTGTGTTCCTGAGGTAACAGCACTGTGGCCCACAAAGATCACAATAGTGCACCCAAAATGCCCAGGATGTAAGAGCATCTCACATGAAGTTTTGTTGTATCTTTTTGGCCAGTGCATGTACCTCCCATAGCCCTATATACATTGACCCATGTGTAACTCCCACAGGGAGAGGGGTGAAAGTCTGGTATACTAGACCAGGACAAGATCCCATTCCTGCCACTATTTTATCACAAGACCACTCTCTTGCATGCATCCTATGTGATGGAAAGTATTTGCTTATGCTGGTGTCATTAAAACACGTATCTTATCACTCTTAAGGTTATTTTCATCTACACTATCTGTGGCCTTGGCCTGCCCCCTGGCTGACCCTGCTGCATGATGATTGCTCTGAACTCCCTACCTGTTCATCTCCTAGTGCCTGTGGAATGCGCATGCTATGGGCTTAATCTGCATAGGGCTTTGAATTTAGCTGAATCCTTCCAGTTGAGGATTATCATGATTTTATTGCTGTTGTTATTGTATGTTACTAGTCTGGTTACTGTGCTCCAGTGTTCTCTCACAGGGTTCATTGCAGAAGATGGGAAACAATTAGATTGTGAGACGAGATTTCTGGAGCAGTGGGCTATGGTAAAATTGCAATATTTCCAGAATCTCTCACATG